>NW_027362764.1:739530617-740130617 GCF_046119375.1 Phyllobates terribilis
GTGGATTGGAAAGGGTTTGGTCCTGAGGAGAGAACATGGGAGCCCCGGGAGAACATCCATGCCCCTCTCATCCTTGATAAATTTCTCTCTGGCCTAAAAAAGGGGGGGCCTAAAGGGGGGGGGTACTGTAGCGTCGGCGTCCCAGCCTCCTGCTAGGCAGGGATGCCGTTCCCCTCACCTCTCCGCTCCGTGCCCGGCGTCTTCCTCCCGCTCTGCTGGCAGCGCGCGCTGCTTCCCGGTCACTGTGCTTAGGGCGCGCGCGCTCCCTCTCTCTTAAAGGGGCCGCGCGCGCCGTCCTAAGGAGTCCCCGGCCAATGGCCGGAGGACCTCACCATATATAAGGCACCTCCTCCAAAATGGAGGTGCCTTAGCAATGTTGTTGCAAAGCCTATCAACTCTGCTTCAGCCCTCAGGTTCCGTTACCAGATACCTGCCAGTTACCTGCCAGATTCCTGCTTGATACCTGCCTGATACCTGTCTATCTGCTTGCATTCCTGCGGTCCAACAGTCTGCCTACCAGCACCTGCCAGTCTGTCTATGGATCAGTCTGCCCGCTCACCTGGGAGCGCCCACCTGCTACTTGCCTGCTAGCCTACCTGGAGGCTGCCATCACTGGCTACCTGCCTGCAAGCCTACCTGGAGGCTGCCGTCACTGGCTGTGACCACCTGCCTGTCCAGAGACTCTTGCCCGCTCACCTGGGAGCACCCACCTGCTACCTGCCTGCTAGCCTACCTGGAGGCTCTGCCATCACTTGCTGTGACCACCTGCCTGTCCAGAGACTCTTGCCCGCTCACCTGGGAGCGCTCACCTGCTACCCGCCTGCTAGCCTACCTGGAGGCTTAGCCGTCACTGGCTGTGACCACCTGCCTGTCCAGAGATTCTTGGCCGCTCACCTGGGAGCACCCACCTGCTACCTGCCTGCTAGCCTACCTGTCAAGAGACTGTTCTCGTCACTTGCCGTGTCCGTTCTGTCCTTCTACCCTGAGACTGTTCTTGTCACCTGCCGTGTCTACCTTCCCTGGGAGCCACCTGCCTCCTTACAAAGACTGCCCCTTTGTATAATAGCTCAGAGGTTCCACCTTCCATATCCGTTACACTGTTTTTTAACTTTTCACATATGACTGTCACAAGGACTTTCAGAGTGCGGTGCCCTTATAGTCCAAGGGGCGTGTGTGGGACCCACTGCAGTCCCTTGCCTCTCCAAGTCAGAAAGAAGACAGATTTAGAATTTGTCTGTTGGATAATAATGCGGTGGCAACCCTGATAAAAGCTGAGAGAAAGACAGGCTATGAGGGGAAAGTTTTGTTGGGGGCCCTTCTCCTTTGGGAATGAGCTTGTGATAGATCGCATCCTTGTACAGCGTTAGTGTGGCGCGCTGCACTTTTTTTTTGCCACCTGGTAAAGAAAGTCACGTTCTCTGGCTTATGAAAAAGAAATATATTCAAACATATAATGAAGAGGCCATGTAAGCAGTAAATTTAGCATGTCATGTGGGACCTACAATACCCAAACACGGTGGGGGAAATCAAATCCAATTATACGTAAGAAAGCAGTGACAAAGAGAATTCAATTTCCTTCTGCGTCGAAAGAGCAGGAAGCGCTGTCCTCCTGTCCACATTAAGAAGATCTATACGGGCAATCTCCATGTTTATTTTACCTGATTGTCAATTCCATAGGAAGACTCTGTTCTAACAGTAATGATGTACTCCATTAAAAATCCCCATTCGGACATCCTTTCATATCGAATACTGTTCCTGATTAATTAATGAATTGCTGTAGTTTATTGGTTTTATTGATTGTAATTAATTTATGAATTGCTGCATCTTATTGATCTCCCTGGTCATCATGACTAATTTATAAATTGCTTGATCCAACACTGGAATTGATTTTGGTAGCGGCATGTAATAAGACAACGCATTGATTTTTTTCGTTGTGTTGTTGTTATGAATAGCAATCAGGGTCACTATCGAGGTGAGTATATATTTTGTATTTCAGGGATTACATGTGCTTTTGTGTCAAGGTCTGTGTTCTTCAAATTTCTGCAATGTTTCTACAATTATACAGTAAGATTCCTTTAATTAAATGCCTGCAATGGCACAGGACTCCTATCGATCAAAAAGTTCATTTTCAGTAGAACACTGTGATAGCAGGAAATCATTTCAGATCTAGGAATAGAAATTCATGCTGAAAAACAGATTAAAGGGATTATACAACCCCTGGCAAAAATTATGGAATCACCGGGCTCAGAGGATGTTCATTCAGTTGTTTAATGTTGTTGAAAGAAAGCAAATCACAGACATAGCACAAAACTAAAGTCATTTCAAATGGCAACTTTAGGGCTTTAAGAAACACTAAAAGAAATCATGATTAGAAATGTGGTACTCAGTAAGGGTAATTTTTTTTCAGACCAAGCAGAGGGAAAAAATTCTGGAATCACTCAATTCTGAGGAAAAAAATATGGAATCATGAAAAACAAACACACAAAAGAACACTCCAATACATCACTAGTATTTTGTTGCACCACCTCTGGCTTTAATAACAGCTTGCAGTCTCTGAGGCATGGACTTAATGAGTGACAAACAATACTCTTCATCAATCTGGCTCCAACTTTCTCTGATTGCTGTTGCCAGATCAGCTTTGCAGGTTGGAGCCTTGTCATGGACCATTTTCTTCAACTTCCACCAAAGATTTTCAATTGGATTGAAATCCGAACTATTTGCAGGCCATGACATTGACCTTATGTGTCTTCTTTCAAGGAATGTTTTCACAGTTATTGCTTTATGGCAGGATGCATTATCATCTTGAAAAATGATGTCATCATCCCCAAACATCCTTTCAATTGATGGGATAAGAAAACTGTCCAAAATATCAATGTAAACTTCGGCATTTATTGAAGATGTAATGACAGCCATCTCCCCAGTGCCTTTACCTGACATGCAGCCCCATATCATCAATGACTGTGGAAATTTGCATGTTCTCTTCATGCAGTCATCTTTATAAATCTCATTGGACGGCACCAAACAAAAGTTCCAGCATCATCACCTTGCCCAATGCAGATTCGCGATTCATCACTGAATATGACTTTCATCCAGTCATCCACAGTCCACGATTGCTTTTCCTTAGCCCATTGTAACCTTGTTTTTTTCTGTTTAGGTGTTAATGATGGCTTTTGTTTAGCTTTTCTGTATGTAAATCGCATTTCCTTTAGGCGGTTTCTTACAGTTCGGTCACAGACATTGACTCCAGTTTCCTCCCATTCGTTCCTCATTTGTTTTGTTGTGCATTTCCTGTTTTGGAGACATATTGCTTTAAGTTTCTGGTCTTGACGCTTTGATGTCTTCCTTGATCTACCAGTATGTTTGCCTTTAACAACCTTCCCATATTGTTTGTATTTGGTCCAGATTTTAGACACAGCTGACTGTGAACAAACATCTTTTGCAACATTGCGTGATGATTTACCTTCTTTTAAGAGTTTGATAATCCTCTCCTTTGTTTCAATTGACATCTCTCGTGTTGGAGCCATGATTCATGTCAGTTCACTTGGTGCAACAGCTCTCCAAGGTGTGATCACTCCTTTTTAGATGCAGACTAACAAGCAGATTTAATTTTATGCAGGTGTTAGTTTTGGAAATGAAAATTTACAGGGTGATTCCACAATTTTTTCCTCAGAATTGAGTGATTCCATAATTTTTTCCCTCTGCTTGGTCTGAAAAAAATTACCCTTACTGAGTACCACATTTTTAATCTTGATTTCTTTTAGCGTTTCTTAAAGCCCTAAAGTTGCCATTTGAAATGACTTTAGTTTTGTGCCATGTCTGTGATCTGCTTTTTTTCAACAACATTAAACAACTGAATGAACATCCTCCGAGCCCGGTGATTCCATAATTTTTGCCAGGGGTTGTACCAAGATGACAAGTTATCCCGACTCCACAGAATAGGTGTCAACTTGCTCATTGATCTGAGAACTGGGACTCCCTCTGATCATCAGTACAAAGATACATCCAGAGACTCATTGGTATCAATGTAGCAGAGCCCAGCAGAAGAGCAAAGCTGAGAACTCAGAATATTGACTTGTAGTGCAAGCAGAGCTGGGAACATCAGGGACACACACTTGTAGCAATGTAGCACAGACAAGCAGGACAGCAGAACTGGGAACACAAGGAGACTCACTTGTAGTGATGTAGCAGAGCACAGCAGAACAGCAGAGCTGGGAACATCAGGACACTCACTTGTAGCAATGTAGCACATACAAGCAGGACAGCAGAACTGGGAATATCAGGAGACTCATTTGTAGCGATGCAGCAGAGCCCAGCAGAAAAGGAGAGCTAGTAACATGGGAACATCAGGAGACTCACTTGTAGAGATGTAGCAGAGCCCAGCAGAACATCTGTGTTGGGAACATCAGGAGACTGCCTTGTAGCAATAAACATAATCACAAATGTCCAAGATAATCTAATACTCTTCAAAAAATCCTATATCACAACACTATGTTGAACCCAAAAAAAGTTGGCTCAACAAAAACGAAGAGAATTTATGAGTTTAAAATCATGAATTTTATTAGTATATATTAAAAAATCACAAACAACAATAATAGCAGGGAACTAATAAAACCGTCAGCAAGTCAGACCCACTAAATATAGTTAATAGAGTCTATAGTTAATAGAGTCTCATTTTCCAGCAGAGGATAATAACAATAGTAAACACCATACAATATCCCTGTCACAGTCACCCTATAAAAATGGGGACACTAGTAGCGATGTAGCAGAGCCCAGCAGAACAGCCGAGCTGGGAACATCAGGAGACTCCCTTGTAGCAATGTAGCAGAGCCCAGCAGAACTGCTGATCTGGGAACATCAGGACACTCACTTGTAGCAATGTAGCACAGACAAGCAAGACAGCAGAACTGTGAACATCAGGAAACTCACTTGTAGCAATGTAGCGGAGCCCAACAGAAGAGCAAAGCTGAGAAAATCAGGAGATGACTTGTAATGAGGTAGCAGAGCTGGGAGCTGTAGCACAAAGAACCAGGATAGCAGACCTGGGAATATCAGAAGACTTACTTGTAGTGATGTAGCAGAGCCCAGCAGAACTGGGAACATTAGGAGACTCACTTGTTGCAATATAGCAAAGCCAAGCAGGACAACAGAACTGGGAACATCAGGAAACTCGCTTGTAGCGATGTAGCAGATCTCAGCAGAACAGAAGATGGTAACGTGGAAACATCAGGAGACTCATTTGTAGTAATGTAACAGAGCCCAGCAGAACAGCAGAGCTGGTAACATAGGAGAATCAGGAGACTCACATGTAGCAATGTAGCAGAGCCAAGTGGAACTTTCTTTAAAGGGAACCTGTCAGATGATTTGTGCTGCCCAAACCACAGGAAACAAGAATCAGAGTCTAGCTGCACAATTGCTGGCAGGTATATTTCTCTCTAAAACATTCAGGGAAAATATAGTCAGAAGATCCGGCTGGGGACCAAAGCCAGAGACGAGATCAATCCGGCACTAATCTTGTCTCTGACTATGGTCCCGAGCCGGATCTTTAAACTATATTTTCTTCACACTCTCTTGTGTTTCAGAGAAGCATATTCATTTGTGCAGCCAGGACCTGATTCATACTGGGCAACATGAATCATAGAATCATAGAATGGTAGAGTTGGAAGGGACCTCCTGGGTCATCTGGTCCAACCCCCTGCTCAAAGCAGGATTCACTAGATCATCTCAGACAGATGTCTGTCCAGCCTCTGTTTGAAGACGTCCATTGAAGGGGAACTCACCACCTCTCGTGGCAGCCTGTTCCACTCATTAATCACCCTAACTGTCAAAAAGTTTTTTCTAATATCTAATCTGTGTCTCCTCCCATTTAGTTTCATCCCATTGCTTCTAGTCTTTCCTTGTGCAAATGAGAATAAAGATGATCCTTCTACAATGTGACAGCCCTTGACATATTTGTAGACAGCTATTAAGTCTCCTCTCAGTCTTCTTTTTTGCAAGCTAAACATTCCCAAATCCTGCAACCGTTTCTCATAGGACATGGTTTGCAGACCAGTCACCATTCTGGTCGCTCTTCTCTGAACTTGCTCCAGTTTGTCTATGTCTTTTTTAAAATGTGGTGCCCAAAACTGTACACAGTATTCCAGATGAGGTCTGACCAAAGAGGAGTAAAGACCGATAATGACTTCACGTGATCTAGACTGTATGCTTCTGTTAATACATCCCAGAATTGTATTTGCCTTTTTTGCTGCTGCATCACACTGTTGACTCATGTTAAGTCTATGATCTATTAGTATACCTAAGTCTTTTTCACATGTACTGTTGCTTAGCTCTATTCCTCCCATTCTGTATATGCTTTTTTCATTTTTATTGCCCAGATGTAGTACTTTGCATTTTTCCCTGTTAAAAACCATTCTGTTGGTTGCTGCCCACTGCTCCAGTTTATTTAGGTCTTTTTGAATCCTCTCTCTCTCTTCTCTAGTATTAGCTATCCCTCCTAGCTTTGTGTCATCAGCAAATTTAATCAGTTTACCCTCAATTCCTTCATCTAAATCATTGATAAAGATGTTGAACAATACAGGTCCCAGGACGGAGCCCTGTGGTACCCCACTTGAGACATTCATCCAGCTGGATGTGAAGCCATTTACAACCACCCTTTGAGTCCGATCACTAAGCCAGTTATGAATCCACCTAACAGTTGCCTGGTCCATTGCATACTTGGTCATTTTTTCAATAAGGATGGTGTGAGATACTTTGTCAAATGCTTTGCTGAAGTCAAGATATACTATATCTACAGCATTTCCCTGATCCACCCAGTCAGTGATTCTGTCATAGAAGGAAATTAAGTTAGTCTGACATGACTTGTTAGTTACAAACCCATGCTGACTCTGGTTAATCACTTCATTCTTATCCATGTACTTACATACATGTTGTTTAATAATTTGTTCAAAGATCTTTCCTGGTATAGAAGTCAGACTCACCGGCCTATAGTTCCCTGGGTCCACCTTCTTCCCCTTTTTGAAGATAGGAACAACATTTGCTCTTCTCCAGTCTTCTGGGACTTCTCCTGTTCTCCAAGAATTTTCAAAGATTATGGAGAGTGGTTCTAAAATTTCTTCTACGATCTCCTTCAGTACTCTGGGGTGTAATTCATCTGGACCTGGAGACTTGAACTCATTTATGTTAGCTAAATATTCCCTCACAATCTTTCTGTTTACAGATAACTTGGATTCCTCTATTCCTTTAAAAGGACAGTGAAGATCAGTTGATGTTACATTTTCTTTCTGAGAGAAAACAGATGCAAAATAGGAATTAAAAAGTTCGGCCTTCTCAACATCCTCTCTTACCATTTCTCCATTTTCATCCTGTAAAAATCCTATAGCATCTTTGACTTTTCTTTTACTTTTGACATACCCCCAAAATCCTTTTTATTGCTTTTGACATCTCTTGCAAGCCTTAATTCATTGTCAGCTTTAGCTAACCTGATACGTGCCCTGCAGGATCTGCAGACTGCATTATATTCTTCTTTAGATATGCCTCCCTCTTTCCATTTAATAAACATTTCTTTCTTTCTTTTTAGCATGTGTTTAAGTTCTGTGTTCATCCATCCTGGTTTCCTTAAATGCTTCCCATTCTTCCTACTTTTCGGGATTGTTAACGATTGTGCTTTGAGAATCTCATTTTTAAAAATTTCCCATCCTTCCTGGACATTTTTGTCCTTAAGGACATCCAGCCATTGGATCCCTCCTATTCTCTTTCTGAGTCTCTTAAAATCTGCCTTTCTAAAATCTAACCTTGAAGTTTGAGTCTTCACATGTCTTCCTCCTCTAGTTATCCAAAATTCTATAATAGCATGATCGCTGCCTCCTAGGGTCCCAGCCACCTTTACCTCCTCAACCATTTCCTCCCTGTTTATAAGGATTAGATCCAAAGTAGCAGATCCCCTTGTTTTCTCCCCTACCTTTTGGAAGATAAAGTTGTCAGCAAGAGAGGATAAGAATTTGCTTGACCTGTTAGTTTTACTTGAGAGAGATTCCCAACAAATGTCTGGATAGCTGAAATCTCCCATGACCACTACGTCATATTTTTTGGAGAACTTGGTCATTTGATACATAAAGAGTTCATCCATATCTTCAGCTTGCCCAGGTGGCCTGTAGTAAATGCCTACAATGGTGTCCTTTCCGTTGTTCTCTCCTTGTATTCTTACCCAAACAGTTTCCACAGAACTCCCAGTCTCTGAAGCTTCAATCTCTGTGCAGATATACACTTTTCTAACATACAATGCAACACCTCCTCCTCGTTTATCAAGTCTGTTTCTTGCAAATAAGTTGTATCCTTTTAGCCTTTTATTCCAATCATGTGTATCGTCCCACCAAGTTTCAGTGATTCCAATGACATCATATTCCTTTTCCTGCATTAGTAGTTCCAATTCTACTTGTTTGTTGCCCATGCTTTGTGCATTTGTATAAAAACATTTTAGTTTGTGATTGGTTTCTCTTCCTCCCATATTTTTATTATTTAAATTGTTTTGTCTTTGTTCTTCCTTTCCACTTCCAGTAGCAGAGATCTCAATAGTATTTGTCAGCTGTATGGCTTTTTCTGGCCTTTTGCTTCCCTTCCCACATTGTTCTAGTTTAAAGCTCTTCTGATGAGTGTAGCAAGGCAACTTCCAAATACATGTTTTCCAGTCTTCGTAAGGTGCACCCCATCTCTAGCAAGTAGTCCATCGTATAGGTAATTTATTCCGTGATCCAGAAATCCAAATCCTTGTTGACGGCACCATCGACGTAGCCAGTTGTTCACCTGTAGAATCTTATTCCACCTCATTGTTCCATGGCCATCCACTGGGAGGATGGATGAGAAGACCACCTGCGCTTCCAATTCTTTCACTTTCTTGCCTAAGTCTTCAAAGTCACTGCAGATGGTTTCCAGGTCCTTTCTTGCGGTGTCATTTGTCCCCACATGTATTAGCAGGAATGGGTAGTGATCTGTAGGTCTGAAGAGTCTTGATATCCTGTCAGACACATCTTTAATTTTTGCTCCTGGAAGACAGCACATTTCTCTTGAGGTTATGTCTGGTCTGCAGATAGCGGCCTCTGTCCCTCTTAACAGGGAATCCCCCATGACCACCACTCTCCGTTTTTTCTTCACAACATTCTTCTTTCTCCATCCAGGAGGATTCTGAGGGCTTACAAGGTTATTCATTGCTGGCAAAGTCTTATTTTGCTGTATTTCTTCATGGTTCTCCTGCGTGAGAGCCTGGTACTGGTTCCTGAGCAGTATGGGTGCTGACTGCCTCTCGATCCTCCTGCTTCTGTGGGTCACATGCTTCCATTCCTCTGTTTCGTCAGGTGCAGTTCGAATTTCTTCTCTTTCTGAATCATGAAGAGATAATTCTGCTCTGTCTAAGAACTCTTCACCTTCCTTAATGATTTTCAAGGTAGTTAACCTCTCTTCCAGATTTCGCAACTTTTCCTCCAACAGGGACACAAGCTTGCATTTCTGGCATGTGAAATTTGGCTTTTCCACTGGCAAGTCTGTGAACATGTAGCAGGATATGCAGCTCACCAAAATCCAGTGTTCTTTGAGCTCGCGGAGACTCTTCACTTACCCCAAAATGCAGTGGGAATATGCAAATTATCTCCTCAGGACTCCTCCCCTGGTTTACCGATGTCCTCTTTTCAGCTCCAACAGCCAAAATCCAGTGTTCTTTGAGCTCGCGGAGACTCTTCACTTACCCCAAAATGCAGTGGGAATATGCAAATTATCTCCTCAGGACTCCTCCCCTGGTTTACCGATGTCCTCTTTTCAGCTCCAACAGCCAAAATCCAGTGTTCTTTGAGCTCGCGGAGACTCTTCACTTACCCCAAAATGCAGTGGGAATATGCAAATTATCTCCTCAGGACTCCTCCCCTGGTTTACCGATGTCCTCTTTTCAGCTCCAACAGCCAAAATCCAGTGTTCTTTGAGCTCGCGGAGACTCTTCACTTACCCCAAAATGCAGTGGGAATATGCAAATTATCTCCTCAGGACTCCTCCCCTGGTTTACCGATGTCCTCTTTTCAGCTCCAACAGCCAAAATCCAGTGTTCTTTGAGCTCGCGGAGACTCTTCACTTACCCCAAAATGCAGTGGGAATATGCAAATTATCTCCTCAGGACTCCTCCCCTGGTTTACCGATGTCCTCTTTTCAGCTCCAACAGCCAAAATCCAGTGTTCTTTGAGCTCGCGGAGACTCTTCACTTACCCCAAAATGCAGTGGGAATATGCAAATTATCTCCTCAGGACTCCTCCCCTGGTTTACCGATGTCCTCTTTTCAGCTCCAACAGCCAAAATCCAGTGTTCTTTGAGCTCGCGGAGACTCTTCACTAGTGTTGAGCCACCCCCGTAGTGTTCGAGTTCGGTTCGGTTCGTCGAACACCCGTGTGTTCGCCGAACTGTTCGTCGAACTGTTCGTCGAACACCGTTAAAACCAATGGCAGGCAAACAAAAACACATAGAAACACATAGAAAACACCTTCAAAGGTGTCCAAAAGCTGACAAACTGCTCAGAAGACACAACTAACACATGGAAAAGTGACAAGTACATATAGTCATGCGAAAAGAAAAGAGGTGGAGGAGTAAAAGGAGGGGGAGACACAGATATAGGCATGTCATGCCCTTCTAAAATCCAAAAAGTGAGAAGCCGAGACGGCCAGTCCGCTCCTGCCCGTGCCACCTCCGTGTCGCCGGGTTTGTGCCAGAGCCGCGGTGAACCCTGACGGCCAGCCCCCCTCTCCCAATACTGGTGCCTGTCCGCTGGTGGGTCGAGAGAGCCCCCCTGTGGTGGAGGCAGCTCTAAGCTTTTTAATTTAAATTGTCCCTCTAATTTGAATGAATACACTTTAAATCCATTTACAAGGATCTATTGGAGGGCAAGTCTCATGCCAGCAGCCGCGTAATTCCAGCTCCAGTAGCGTCCACTAAAGCTGCTGCAGTTAAAAAGCTTTTATAAGGATCGAGCTCGGCTGTCCACCGCAAGGCATCCTAGTGCCAGTCCCAGCCCCTATGCCTTGGGGTGCCTCCTGATGCTCTTCACTAAGTATCCCGTGGTCCCGAAGCATTTCCTTTGAAAAAATTAAGTGTCCAAACTACAGGTGGTGTAGCTTGCTTAACAGCCGGGATAATCCGCTGACTAGCAGACACTGCTACTAGGCACAAAGTATTTCCTGGGCTAGATGCAGTTAAAAATTTGTAAGTAGATACTCTCGTTGGATGCTGAGAAAGCATTCCATAGAGTCTCCTGGCACGCCATATATGATTCTCTTAAAAAGCTTGGGGTAGGGGTCTAGGGGACCCTTTTATAGCCAAAATCACGGCCCTGTATCACAATACGTCACCTAGGCTGAAGATAAATGGAACTGTAGCACCGAGGGCTCGGTTGCTACAGACGTATTGCACCTCACCCAGAGGTGTGATATCTCACTCTCAGATAAGGATGGAGTGTGGATCAGGACCCGACACCTGCATGCATTACACCACATTGCCGTGGGGCAGGGCGACCAATATGCCCCTGAGATGGGCACGACAGTCCCTGTCCCTGGCTGGAGTAGGGGGAGGGAACACTGAGGAAGGGGAACCCTGCAGTGCAGGAGCAGGGAGGAAGCAGTTCCTGGGTGCATTGAGAAGGGAGTATAAAAGGTGGGCACCATCTTAGTTCAGTGCAGAGAAGTCTGAGCAGAAGTGGCAGGGAGCAGGGGCTCTGCATGAGCTCTGCTCCGGAGGCGGGCCTAGTAACAGAGGCCCAGGCCTGCAAGAGGGAGAAGGAAGGAAGAGGAGCGGAGAAGGCTCCAGGAACGAGGAATGAAGGGATCCCAGGGGTGCGGACGGGCGAGTCGCCACCGCACGCCCGAATCCACCTGCGTGGAGGGGTCAGGCCAAAGGGGGAGACCGGTCCCCGAACTAGTGGAGGCAGGAAACGACCCTCAGCTAGAAACCGGAGGCTCTGACATTTTATGTGGCGCAGCCCCTTGCTCCACCCGCTAGGAAGGCACCACATAGGGTCAGGGAAACTGGCGCCAAGTTTACCAAGAGGAGGCCCGAGGCAGCCGGACAGAAGTGTTGGTAAGAAAGGCCAGACAAAGGACACACAAAGGGGGTCCTGTGAAGCGCTCCAAAGTTATCTGGGAGTTGTCTGAGCCCCTCACCTGGTGAGCACAGTACGACGTGGGCAGCCGTTACCTGCAGACGTGGTCTGGATAATAAGAACTGTGAGTAAAGGCCCTGAACTGCATCACTGACTCCGTGTCGTTACTGCTGCTGCCCTGCACCATCACCCCCATCCTCCGCATACACTGCCCTGAGGCTATACTCCTCCCGTGGGGAGTTATGCTACGCTCTGCTGCACCCACAACACCAGCCTTAGCGGTCTGCCCTGTAGCGGCGGTTCACTCTGACCGCAATCCACGGGTGGCGTAGTCGGACATTTAAACATCAAAACCACATAAATAGTTCCGCCACTGGTTTGACCGCCCTGAGCCACGGAACCGGATCGCCGCCACGAAGACTACAACCACCAGCATCCACCAAAAAGGGTCCGGCTCCGGGTGTCCCAAGGCCCAGGGGGTGCGTCAGAACATTTTCATCACCTTTCACAATCACCAATGGGACAAGGCAGGGATGTCCTCTGTCCCCTCTCTTATACATCCTAGTGACGGAGCACCTGCTCTCATCAATTCGCCATAACCCCAATATTAGGTGGATTGAGGTGGGAGGCACCGAGTACAAGTGCTCTCTATTTGCTGATGATGTCCTAGTATATATCACTCAATCACATATATCCATCCCTGCTGTTATGGCTGAAATAGATCACTTTGTTACATGGTAAAATTTTAAAATCAATGCAGCGAAGTCTGAGGCCCTCGATGTCTCCCTCCCTAAATCCATATAGGATTCCATCCAGTCCAACTTTCCCTTTGCCTGGCCCTCACAGGGTATCAAATACTTAGGAATTCCTATTCATAGAGACCTCTCCCATCTATGTTATCTTAATTTTGGGCCCTTTATTGAACAATTCCATACAGACCACGGTTGGCAAGTTAGAACTGTAAGATTCACTACGTGAACCACTGGTGTTTTGTGGAAAAGCACATGTACACCGCGTTCCAAATTATTATGCAAAAAGTGTTTAGGAGTGATAAGGGAAGAATTTGTTTGTTTGTCAGTTAAACTCATTGATGGTGATGTGTGTCAGGGCTCTTTATATCACTGTAAGCAATTGCAGACACCTGTGCTAATTAGTTTGGCAGGTGTGTCCAATGAAAGGCAAGACTACTTAAGAAGGCTCTCTCACATTATTAAGCAGCCTACATTTTCTGCCAAAATGGGAAAGAAAAAGGATGTGTCGGCTGCTGAGAAGCAACAAATTGTGGAGTGTTTAGGTCAAGGCATGACTACAATCAACATTGTGCGATGATCAGGATGAAGTGTCTTGGCAATCAAGAAGTATGTAGCTGATTCACAGTACACACGTGTGCGTGCTGATAAGGGCAAATTGAGGACTCTTTCCTACAGGCAATTACGTCAGGTTGAAAGAGCAGCGGCAAAAAAGCCTTGTCATAGCAGCAGACAAGTTTTTGAAGCTGCTTGTGCCTCCAACGTCCCCCGAACAACAAGATGCAGGGTCCTTCAGAGGTTTGCAGCTGTGCATACGCCATCCTGTCGACCTCCTCTATCCACTTCACACAAGCAGAAACGGCTCCAGTGGGCCAAACATTACATGAAGACTGATTTCAAAACTGTTTTGTTCACGGATGAGTGCCGTGCAGCGCTCGATGGTCCAGATGAATGGAGTGGAGGATGGCTGGTTGATGGACACCCCACGCAAACACGGCTACAGCGCCAACAAGGAGGAGGTGGAGTAATGTTTTGGGCTGGAATCATGGGGAGAGAGATTGTCGGCCCCTTTAGGATCCCTGAAGGCGCTAAAGATGAACTCCATAATGTATGTGGATTTTCTCAAACAGCACTTCCTGCCATGGTTCAAGAAGAAGAACCGTGTATTTCACAGCAAGATCATTTTTCTGCATGATAATGCACCATCTCATGCTGCACATAAAACATCTGCATCTCTGGCTGATATGGGCATAAAAGGGGACAAACTTATGGTGTGACCCCCATGCTCCCCTGACCTCTACCCCATTCAGAACCTTTGGAGCATCATTAAAAGGAGTGTCTATGATGGCGGGAGGCAGTTCACATCTAAGCAACAGCTCTGGGAGGGTATTCTGTCCTCATGCAAAACAATTGAAGCAGAAACCATCCAAAACCTGACAAATTCAATGGACGAGAGAGTTCAGAAGCTCCTTTCGAACAAGGGGTCCTATGTGAAAATGTAACATCACCTAGAATAAAGTTTTGAGTTGAAAACTGTTTGATTTCAGTTTCTAACAACCTGCTAATGCTTATAATTTCAAAAATGACCATTTTTTTGGTCTTTATTAAAATGAAAAGGTTGATCGAAAAGTTTGGGGGATCTAAGAGTGTGGCAACCCAGTAGTCATGATTACTTCGAATTATGACAATATGAGGGTCATGCTGCAGGTAGTGCAGCAAGAAGGCACTTATGTGTCTTGCGCATCTCGGAGCCCCAAAATTATTTTCCGGG
The DNA here is from genome assembly GCF_046119375.1 of Phyllobates terribilis. Lineage (NCBI taxonomy): Eukaryota > Metazoa > Chordata > Amphibia > Anura > Dendrobatidae > Phyllobates > Phyllobates terribilis. Next base: position 739,545,256 of record NW_027362764.1, read on the forward strand.
CTAGATGCAGCTAAAAATTATTTTTAATTTTAAATCTGGTGAAGCTTATTATAGATGGCCTAATAGGATCAGTGCTGCACACTGCTACAAAGCCCAAATTATTTTCCAGTCAAGATACAGATAAACATGATTAGTAATTTGAAAGCTTAAAACGGTTGGTAGGGTGATTTTAACCAATCATCAAGCTTTTACTCTCCCCAGGATGACACAGGGGTAGAAAAGTCGTTTCGGATCCATGATTTGTTCATCTTTATGAACGTGAGTCTGTCTACATTATCAGTGGAGAGCCGCGTGCGCTTATCTGTCAGCACACCACCAGCAGCGCTGAACACACGTTCAGACAGAACGCTGGCTGCGGGGCATGACAAGATCTCCAAGGCGTAAGTGGCTAGCTCCGGCCATTTATCCAGATTGGAAGCCCAAAAAGAGCAAGGGTCCAGTGACACAGTCGTGGCTTCAATGTTTACTTGGAGATACTCCTGTACCATCGTCTCTAGGCGTTGACTATGTGTCAGACTTCTTGTCTCCTGTGGCCTTGCAAAGGATGGGCTAAAAAAGTGGTGAAATGATTCCGCAAAATTGATGTTACCAGCAGATACTGTGGTTCTGTTACGGTTTGAGTGCTGAACACTTGACGGTCCCACGGTTGGCAAGTTGGAACTGTGAGATTCACTACGTGCACCACTGGTATTTTGTGGAAAAGCACATGTAAGATTCTGCAACAGTCTCTGCTGATACTCCTGCATGCGTGCATCCCTTTCTATGGCAGGAATAATTTCTGCAAATTTACTTTTGTACCGGGGATCTAACAGTGTGGCAACCCAGTAGTCAGGATTATTTCTAATTCTCACAATTCGAGGGTCATGTTGCAGGTAGTGCAGCAAGAAGGCACTCATGTGTGTTGCGCATCCAGGAGCACCAAGTCCCTGTTGTGTTGGTGGCGAGGTAACAATCATGCTTCCTTCCTCTGTCCTCTCCCCCCAACCTCGCACAACAGAAATGTGATCAAGGTCTCCCTCATCTGATGAGTCTTCCATCAGTTCGTCCTCCACTTCTTCCTGGGCTCCTGCACCTTCCTCACTAGTTTGGCTGCTACCATGCGCCCTGGTAAAATCATCTCCCCCACCCTCACATGCCTGCCGCCCTGGTGCTGCCGACCGTCTGGACCTTGCAGATGTTAGCCCTTCCGCATACAACTCCTCCTCCTCTACTTCCTCCACCTCCTCTGCTGACCTCATCTCTTGGCTGACTGTGGGTTGACAGTAAGTGGGATCTCCGACCTCATCATCATCACCCTGTGCGTTATCACACCCGTCGTCCTCAGAGCCAACCTGTTCCTGCCCTGACAAAAAACTAAAGTTGTCGCTCCAATCAGGTATTTGAGTCTTATCATCGTCTTCCTCATTGTCTCCACCAACAGGAGTTACAGTTTGGGAATGAGGGTCTACATTATGGTCAGAACCTTCTGCGTCTGGTCCTGGATCCGACTCATAAAGATTCTGGGCATCAGTGCAGATCATTTCCTCGTCTGGATTCACAGAAGCGCTGGAGTCGACCTCTGATTCCCAGGCTATAGTATGAGTAAACAGCTCTGCAGACTCAACCATCTGTTCTACCTCATACTCAGACGGGCAGCTGGAGATTTGGGAGCTGTGAGGAAGCAAGTGCGATTTGGGTGACACCTTTGAGGACTGGAGTATTTGTGATGTTGAAGTTGATGTGGAGGAGAGCCCACTTAAAGGAGCACTTGATATCCGTTGAAGCACCTGCTGTTTTTGTGCCTCATCTGGAATTTGTAGCGATTGGCGTGGCCGTAAGAAAGGGATCTTATCACATTGTCCGCTAAAAGAAGTAGACATTTTAGTTTGGCTGGAAGATGGTCTTTCTTCTGCACCTACCCCACGGACACAAACTTTTTTCCCCTTCCCAACACGCCTATTCCCCTTTCCACCAGCAGCAGGCCTTTTTCCACTCATTTTGGTGGTTAACTAATTCACAACTCTGGAGTTGTTTGCACAAAAAAACAATGGATGGTAACCGAGCAGAGCTGAGTGGCCAAACTGTGGTATTAGGCCAAAACTATTGGCTGGGTTAGATGCAGAAAAAAATTATTTTTAATTTGCAACCTGATGGAGGTCAGTATAGATGGACTAATAGACCAAGTCCCACACACCGCTAGAAGCCCAAATATTTTTTCAGAGCTAGATGCAGAAAATTTTTTTATTCAATTTGCAACCTGATGGAGGTCAGTATAGATGGACTAATAGACCAAGTCCCACACACTGCTAGAAGCCCAAATATTTTTTCAGAGCTAGATGCAGAAAAAAATTATTTTTAATTTGCAACCTGATGGAGGTCAGTATAGATGGACTAATAGACCAAGTCCCACACACCGCTAGAAGCCCAAATATTTTTTCAGAGCTAGATGCAGAAAAAATTATTTTTAATTTGCAACCTGATGGAGGTCAGTATAGATGGACTAATAGACCAAGTCCCACACACCGCTAGAAGCCCAAATATTTTTTCAGAGCTAGATGCAGAAAAAAATTATATTCAATTTGCAACCTGCTGGAGGTCAGTATAGAAGGACTAATAGAACAAGTCCCACACACTGCTAGAAGCCCAAATATTTTTTCAGAGCTAAATGAAGAAAAAAATTATTTTTAATTTGCAACCTGATGGAGGTCAGTATAGATGGACTAATAGACCAAGTCCCACACACTGCTAGAAGCCCAAATATTTTTTCAGAGCTAGATGCAGAAAAAAATTATTTTTAATTTGCAACCTGATGGAGGTCAGTATAGATGGACTAATAGAACAAGTCCCACACGCTGCTAGAAGCCCAAATATTTTTTCAGAGATAAATGAAGAAAAAAATTATTTTTAATTTGCAACCTGATGGAGGTCAGTATAGATGGACTAATAGACCAAGTCCCACACACTGCTAGAAGCCCAAATATTTTTTCAGAGCTAGATGCAGAAAAAAATTATTTTTAATTTGCAACCTGATGGAGGTCAGTATAGATGGACTAATAGACCAAGTCCCACACACCGCTAGAAGCCCAAATATTTTTTCAGAGCTAGATGCAGAAAAAAATTATATTCAATTTGCAACCTGCTGGAGGTCAGTATAGAAGGACTAATAGAACAAGTCCCACACACTGCTAGAAGCCCAAATATTTTTTCAGAGCTAAATGAAGAAAAAAATTATTTTTAATTTGCAACCTGATGGAGGTCAGTATAGATGGACTAATAGACCAAGTCCCACACACTGCTAGAAGCCCAAATATTTTTTCAGAGCTAGATGCAGAAAAAAATTATATTCAGTTTGCAACCTGATGGAGGTCAGTATAGATGGACTAATAGAATGATGCTATGCCCAAAAGATTTTACTTCACTAGGTGCAGTAAAAAAATTGGTATTCTATACACAGGTGGTATATCTTGCAACACAGATAGGCTACTCCACTGACTAACACACTCTGCAATAGGCCAAAAAGGATTAGCTTTGCTAGATTCAGCCAAATGCTGTGAAAAAAACTTGCACAGCACTGGCACAGACCTGCCTGGCAAAAACTGATAGGAACTGATGTAACCTAGTCCTGAAAAGGACTGCAATTACAATTAGTCTTTACTCCCACAATCTATCTATTTAAGAGCACAGACCTGCCTGATAAAAGTCGTAGGAAATGCTGTAACCTAGTCCTTAAAAGGACTGCAATCACAACTATTCCCTACTCCCAAGCTATCTGTAGATTTGTGCGAAAATGGCTTGAAATTAACAAGGTATAGCGCACACAGCAACAGCGGTGCCGTCTAACACGCAGCTGCAGCAGTGAGAAAATGGTGGCGACGGGGAAAATGGCTTGGTCTTATAGGGCAAGGACATGTGACATACACTGCCAATCACACATGCCCTTGCTTGTGTGAAAAAAAGCACTTCGCTCCGTGTGTGCGCTGCTGATAGGCTGACAGATTGCACCTCCCCACTGCAAATGCGGGAAAGAGAAAAAAAAATGGAGATCTTCATTGTTCCTGCAGAGATCCATCCCCTGCCCCTCCCCCCGCCCCGCTGTACACTCAAACTGCGTATTAACATTAATTTTCATCATTACTGAGAAAAAATCCAGTTATGATTTTGGTGCACGAACAGTTATCGAACATAACCTCGAACAGCCGAATTTTTCTCAAATCGTTCGTGTTTGCCGAATGGCTCGAACACCGCCCAAAACAGCTCGAATTTGAGATTGGCGAACAGTTCTAGTAGAACAACGCTCATCTCTACTCTTCACTTACCCCAAAATGCAGTGGGAATGTGCAAATTATCTCCTCAGGACTCCTCCCCTGGTTGATAGGTTATCTCCTCAGGTGATAGGTTCCCGATACTCTCTGTTCACTCTTCTGACTGTGGATTATAAAATGCAGGATAAAATGCAGAGAGTTGACTCTTGTAATTTCTTCAGCTTCAGGGCTCGCTCACACTGGGGAGTAGCCAGCGTATAACTCGAACGAGTGCTATGTGATGTTTCATCGGACAGCACTCGCTCCAAGTTTTGCTAAGGAGCAGTGCAGTCTAGCATTTTTTTTCTTATGCCAAGTCGGTATGAGAAAAAAAAAAATCGCTGCATGCTGCGATTAGCAGAGTATATAGGATGGCACACACCCATACAAGTCTATGGGTGCGTGCAAAACATTGGACTGCACTCGGATGTCATCTGAGTGCAGTCCGATATATGTCGGCTCACACGATGGAGATGATGGAAAAATTAAGTTTTCCATCTTCTTCACACCTGTGATACCATTCTCACATGTGTGAGATCCGTGAGACGCAGAGCAGGTTCTATTCTGATCCATGTTTGTCAGTCAAGTCTATGGGGATTTGTGCAAGACAGATGCGTATTGGAAGGCTTCTGTTTTGCATCCATAGCTCACGGATCTGTTACTTATGAATAAAACCATGTGGCATTAAAGGGGTCTTTTTTGGGGGTTTGGGAACAAAAATAATTCCTTCAGTGAAAAAAATAAAACACATGAGAAAAAACGGATGCAACACGGATGACACCTGAGAAAAAAAAAAGATCCTTAGCACCTGCATATGTGACAATATAGAGAGGCGCACATGCAATGCAAGGCACATTCGTAAGGATATAAATAACAGTTTAGGAATTAGCCTCAGAGTTTAGGCTATGTTCACAAGTTGCGTATTTAGTGCATTTTCTTGCTGCATTTTTTTATGTAACTTTAAGGCTATGCTCACAAGTTGGGCTTTTTCTGCAAATGAATAGCTGCCTTTTACAGTACTAGCAAAAGCTATGAGATTTCAGAAATCTCATTCACACACATTGTTTTTTTTCCTGACTGAATTGCAAAACTGCAGCATGTCACTTCTTTCAGCGTTTTTGTAGCGTTTTTTCGCCCTTATAAAGCAGTAAGTGCAAAAACACAGCAAAAACGCAGGTATCAGGTTTTGCTGCGTTTTTGGTGCAGAAAACCCAGGAACAACAGGCACTAAACTGTATCAGCATGAAAAACATAGCAAAAGAAACGCAGCCAAACTTTTTATAAATAGCTTCTTTATTGCCAAGACAGCAGGTTTAGGCAGCAGAAAAACGCAGCAAAAGCGCAACCTGTGAACATAGCCTTAAGCTGTTTTTTATAGTACTAGCAAACGCTATGAAATTTCAGAAATCTTATGCACACAATTTTTTTTTCCTGACTGAATTGGAAAACTGCTGTGTTTTTCAATACTGCAGCATGTCACTTCTTTCAGATGATTTTGCATTTTTTTTTACCCATAGAAAGCAATGAGTAAGTGCAAAAACGCAGCAAAAACATTGCCAACAGTTTTTGCAGTGTTTTTGTTGAAAAAAAAGCAGGTACAGCAAAATGTGAAACCCATTTACTTTTGTGATTTTCACAAGTTTAAACCATAATGTCTTGGTGTCCTCACATGAGCATGGCAGTTAGGATTAGTGCAGTTTAATTAAAGAAGTTGTCCATTACTATTTAGTAATATTTAAAATGCCCCCAGTGTATTTTTCTGGTGAAAATAAGATTATTTCTAATTACCTTGTGCTGTGCCCGAGGTGGATGCTGGGTTGTGGGTGGGGTTTCCCCGTGCATTACAGCCCAACATCCCAGCATCCACCGCGGGGAGCGCGTCACTGAAGCATGCCTCACTTGATGTGACATCAGAGGAAGCAAGAGCCGGCTGCAGCCGGGGGTCACATGATGCCTGTGAGCGGCCAGTGATAGCGCTGCTCACAGGCAAGAAGGACAGCACAAGGTAATTAAAAATAATCTTATTTCCACCATAAAAATACATTGGGGCATTATCCATAGTAGTGGACAACCCCTTTAAATTAGTGATATGTGTAAGGCCTCTTTCAGACGCCCAGATATTTCTGGTACGGGAAAAACCAGTACCGGAAATATCCGTGTCCGAGTGTCTGTGTGCACCTGTGTGGCAACCGTGTGCCGCATCAGTATTACACGTACCGGTGCCTGGGAATCAGCGGTACAGTTGAAAGCTGCCCTCATCATTGTCCCCTGCCCTCCGTTGAGCTCACTGAGTGACAGGACACCGCTCACTGTAGCAAGTCATTCTCCTCAACGTGTGCGATCAAATGGATTACAACGTGGGACACTTAGGACAGGTGAGTATAAAGATTTTTTTTATTTTATTCTTATTTTTACAGATTTTGGACACAGCAGGAACAGAATACTACTTTCGTCATTGTCCCCTGCTGGTGCTGATCGCCAGCAGCAGGGATCTCAGTGCCGGCAGCGGGGATCTCAGTGCCGGCAGCGGGGATCTCAGTGTCGGCAGCGGGGCAGTTCAGAATGCTATTAACAGGGCTGTGGAGTCGGAGTCGTTGTCCATTTTGGTGGAGTCAGAGTCGGTATAAAATGGACCGACTCTTAAAATATAATAAATTGGACAGTAGTACAATGCAGGATGTGGCGAATATTTTTTTCAGAAGAATTTGGGAAAGTTATGAAATGTCCTATAAATCTCTGTTCTGTTCCTGATCTAAGGATTTCGGCTTTTAGTTCAGATGAATCTGTGCTGCACTTTATGTACACGCTCAGTAGTGAGCCGGAGTCGAAAGTCAGGGAAATTGAGGAGTCGGAGATTTGGCTTGCCGACTTCACAGCCCTGGCTTTTAACCTGCTCAATAACCCATATTTAGCGCTTTTTCACGTGACAGGATCCTTTCAATATGTGCACGTACCCTAAGGGTGTGTGCACATGTTGAGCATTTGCAGCAGATCTTTCTGCAACAAAACCCATAGAGTTGGCAGGAAAAACGATGAGTAAAATTTGTGCTTTTTTGACGAGATTTCCCTCATTCGTTTGAATGGGTGAAAAACATTGCAAAAACACTGAAAGAATTAACACGCGGTAGATTTGGAGAAAAAAAAGACTTTAATGGTTGAAATCCGTAAGGAAAAAAAGTAAGCAGACATCTCATTCACTTTCCTGGTAGTGTGAAGTGCAGTGTTTTTACCGCACACGGCCTGTGAAGAAACCTGGAGGAAATAACCCTATAACCTTGCCCTTGTTTGTCCGTATGAAATCTTCTTTCTACGGTTGTCTCACTAATTCTCGGCACAGCAGTATATTAGCCCGTCTCATGTTAGACTGCCCTCAGAGGTTACGCTCTGCCTTTTGTCATTGATGCGAGACAGCCCCCTCTCCATTCTGTCACATCGCATTGTCGGTGTCCTTGACTTGCCACTCTTCTACTGTCACATCAATACTTAACCTCATCTTCTATAGTCTCTTCCCAGGACCTACAACCGCGGCGTAATCATTTATTTTGACTTTTGTTCAATATGGCAGAGAACAATGGCTGTGTGTAAGAGGAGATGATGAGCAAGATTCATCACGGTGTCCTGCCCGTCCTCGTCATAAGTCTACTTCACGGCAGATTATATATCTTCCCAATTACCTGCTGTCTTATATCCCCGGCGCCCGTTGGCTAGATGCGTTTGTGATTACTTCTGCCCGGGCTCGGGATTTGCAGCGGCCTATTTGCATGGCTTCCATCAAAGGTTTTATTCCGTAAGAACATTGTTATTCTGAACGACACAGCGGGGACTGCGCCTTTTTTTTTTTTCTGCAACGCAATGTACGATATAAATCATGTCACCGAAATCCACGAATCACTGAGCCAAAATAGAAAACAAGTTTCCATTTTAAAATTGTTCCTAATGACTTTTTGTCACCAGTCAGAAGACGGCTCCGCAGTAACGGCAGGAGATGCCATACATCATTTGACAAGTATTGCACCCGGAACATTAAATCATTTACATTTACGGAGGAAAACATAGAGGTGAAATTGAGCTCTATACAGTAGCACAATTAACCGTAGCCACCGATTCCTCATGTAGCTGCAGTGTTACAAAGTGACGAGACCCCAGCAAAGAGCACGAAATAGGGGGAGCATCACGATGATTCCAGATCAGTACAATTTAAGGGGTTGTCTCATCAAGATGGCATAATGATCAATTGATTGCCATGGGTCTGGTTTTTCTAACCCAGATGATCCAAAAAATATAGGGAAAAAAAAATACTCCTTATATAGAACATATAGAAGCACTGTACAGCCATCACTGTCCCCATTGGGGCTCACAATCTGGAATCCCTATCAGTTTGTCTTTGGAGTGTGGGAGGAAACTGAAGAACAAGGAGGAAACCAGAGGAGAACATACAAACTCCTTGGTGGAATTTGAACCCAGGTTCCCAGTGCTGCAGAACATCAAAGCCAACCACTGCCATTATAGCATTACTGTACACACTATAGCAGTATTAAATAGCAGTATAGGATTAATGCCACCATTCAAATTAATCTTTGTAATGCATTGATGGGCTAGGTCAGTCCGAGCCGATCACTCTTACAGAGCAGGAACTGCTCTACGTTCTGGCTCTTAGGTTTCGTGCACACGGCGTTATATCAGTCTTAGTGCGATCCGACAAAACATCAGATCACACCAAGACCAATGTTAGTCTATGGGGTCCGTTTACATGTCTGATTTTATTACTGCATGTCCGAGTTTGATCCGATATTCAGATCGCACTAAGCCATGCAAGTCAACTAGTCCGCGGGAAACATCTTCCGAGTTCAATCCAATTTCTGTGCACTGACACAGTGCAGAAGATGAAGAAATTTTGTTCTCCATCTTCTCCTCAACGTGTGCTTCGATCTTCTCATCCGAGAAAATCTGCCATCCGTATGCTGGTCAATTTTTATGCAGGAATCTCAAAAGAAAAATAAAAGAATAATATAAAGCTATAGGTGGATAGATGACAGAAAGATATTAGATTGATAGATACAGTGCTGGCCAAAAGTATTGGCACCCCTGCAATTCTGTCAGATAATACTCAGTTTCTTCCTGAAAATGACTGCAATCACAAATTCTTTGGTATTATTCTCTTCATTTAATTTGCTTGCAAGGAAAAAACACAAAAGAGAATGAAGCAAAAATCAAATCATTGATCATTTCACACAAAACTCCAAAAAAGGGCCGGACAAAAGTATTGGCACCCTCAGCCTAATACTTGGTTGCACAACCTTTAGCCAAAATAACTGCGAACAACCGCTTCCGGTAACCATCAATGAGTTTCTTACAATGCTCTGCTGGAATTGTAGACCATTCTTCTTTGGCAAACTGCTCCAGGTCCCCGATATTTGAAGGGTGCCTTCTCCAAACTGCCATTTTGAGATCTCTCCACAGGTGTTCTATGGGATTCAGGTCTGGACTGATTGCTGGCCACCTTAGAAGTCTCCAGTGCTTTCTCTAAAACCATTTTATTGTGCTTTTGGAAGTGTGTTTTGGGTCATTGTCCTGCTGGAAGACCCATGACCTCTGAGGGAGACCCAGCTTTCTCACACTGGGCCCTACATTATGCTGCAAAATTTGTTGGTAGTCTTCAGACTTCATAATGCCATGCACACGGTCAAGCAGTCCAGTGTCAGAGGCAGCAAATCAACCCCAAAACATCAGGGAACCTCCGCCATGTTTGACTGTAGGGACCATGTTCTTTTCTTTGAATGCCTCTTTTTTTTCCTGTACACTCTATGTTGATGCTTTTTCCCAAAAAGCTCTACTTTTGTCTCATCTGACCAGAGAACATTCATCCAAAACGTTTTAGTCTTTCTCAGGTAAGTTTTGGCAAACTCCAGCCTGGCTTTTTTATGTCTCGGGGTAAGAAGTGGGGTCTTCCTGGGTATCCTACCATACAGTCCCTTTTCATTCAGACGTCGACGGATAGTACGGGTTGACACTGTTGTACCCTCGGACTACAGGGCAGCTTGAACTTGTTTGGATGTTAGTCGAGGTTCTTTATCCACCATCCGCACAATCTTGCGTTGAAATCTCTCGTCAATTTTTCTTTTCCGTCCACAGTGCCATGGGCTTTAAACTTCTTGATGACATTGCGCACAGAAGACACAGGAACATTCAGGTCTTTGGAGATGGACTTGTAGCCTTGAGATTGCTCATGCTTCCTCACAATTTGATTTCTCAAGTCCTCAGACAGTTCTTTGGTCTTCTTTCTTTTCTCCATGCTCAATGTGGTACACACAAGGACACAGGACAGAGGTTGAGTCAACTTTAATCCATGTTAACTGGCTGCAAGTGTGATTTAGTTTTTGCCAACACCTGTTAGGTGCCACAGGTAAGTTACAGGTGCTGTTAATTACACGAATTAGAGAAGCATCACATGATTTTTCAAAGGGTGCCAATACTTTTGTCCACCCCCTTTTTTAGGTTTGGTGTGGAATTATATCCAATTTGGCTTTAGGACAATTCTTTTTGTGTTTTTTTCATTGAAGAGAATAATACCAAAGAATTTGTGATTGCAATCATTTTCAGGAAGAAACTGAGTATTGCAGGGGTGCCAATACTTTTGGCCAGCACTGTATCTGTGAGATATATAATTAGTGTCGTGCACGTGTAGTTTAATGTACATGGATTAACCTAATAAATAAATTTAAAAAATGACATAGGGTCCCCCCTATTTTTGATAACCAGCCAAGGTAAAGCAGACAGCTGCGAGCTTATATTATCAGACTGGGAAGGTTCCTGGTTATTTGGCCCTACCCAGCCTAAAAATACCAGCCCACAGCCACCACAGAAGTGGCGCATCACGTTAAAATGCGCCAATTCTGGTGCTTTACCTTGGTTCTTCCTGATTGCCCTAATGCAGTGGCAATCAGGGTAATGGTATTTGGGGTTAATGTCATCTGTGAATTGTCCACAGCTGCCATCAAGCCCAGGTGTTAGTAATGGAGAGGCCACCATTGTTCCCGGCAGCACAAGTCCTATTTACACTATCTGATATTTATGACCTATAGAGAAGAGCGAATCTTACAAAATTCAAATTTGGTTCAATATCTGCTAAGAAATTTGTTTTGCATTGTTTTTCATTGAATACATTTAGTGCTTATTAAATCTGCCGTAAAGCGTTAAAAAAAAAAACTATACTCACTTCAGCTCGGTCCTCCCCATATCACTCTTGCTGCCACAAGTCCTCCGATTGGCTCCTATGTCTTTCACCTCCTTCTTTCTCCTTGCTGCCTTTCTTCACAAGATCCCAATCCTGCTGTCATATTGTTGGGACTCACATCATAAAAATTTGGATTCTACCAAACCTGAGGGTTTTTATTTTCAGAAAACTCTTAATGAATTCAATTTGTTACAAATCAATTCGCTCATCTCTAATGACCTACCCTAAAAATAAGGTATCGATAACATTGTAGTGGAAAACCCATTTAAAGGGAATCTGTCACCAGGTTTTTGCCTCCTAATCAAAGAGCAGCATAATGTAAAAACAGAGATCCTGATTCCAACGATGTATCTCTTACTGGGCTGATTGCTGTAGATTTTATAAAATCTATGTTTTATTAGCAGGAGATATCACTAGAGGACTAGTAAGTCTGCTGTCATGTAGTCCGGCCACGACCGACCACTGATTGGGCACAGGCAGAAAGGAGCCAGTGAACACAGAAAGCTGCCAATCAGTGGTGTGGGCGGGGTTACACAGAGCTCAGCATTCAGAGAACTGCTGGACCTACAGCAGATAAATCAGTGATTTTATCAAAACTACAGTATATCAAAGAAGTGTTGTATAAAGGAAATGTTAACTTCAGAATATCCTGCAGCAAAGTTCCAGAATACTTGCAAAGTATTGGGGTGAAAATCAAGACCCAGACCATTCCAACCTGAGGGGACACGAGTGGCTCTATCTGTAAAATTTGGGATGCGATGAACATTTGAAGAGTTTACTCTGTAGACCTGATTTGTGTCTTTCTTTCACTTCATTATATTTGATCCCTGTTAATTATGATCTAATGGCCAGCTGTCTATTAGACTATCGGACAAAAAGAAAAAAAGCAGTACAGAAAAAATGTTCACACATATGTATAAAAACAAATATTTATTCATGCAACATTATTTCAAGATTAAAACCAGAGTATCCACAACGACATCCAAAGGTAATGTAAACCAATAGAGACTATAAATGTAATAGTTAGGCACTGAGACAATAGAAATTCATATAGTATGATAAACATCTACAGGTAAACAGCATGACCAGGTATAAATCCCATACAACTGAATAAAAACAAGGGAATAAGTCCCTGCTAAATATAGAGAAAAATCATGAATGCCATATAATAGCATGGATGAGCAAGGCCAGACCCTGTATTGTATGTCCCAAAGTGCAAAATTCAAACAAAATACAAAAATAAAACCAAAATAATGATAATCAAAAAATTAGGGCGAATGCAAAATGTGATCTAAAGAGGCAATAATATAATTAGAAATATAAATCATATACACCAAAAATACAGAGTAATAATGGTAAAATATGCTATATAAACCTTTAGAGCCAAATAACCGTGTACACATAGGTCACAGCATGATAGAATATAGTGCAAATGCATTGTAAAATGAATAAGAGAAATGTAATATGGGAAGATAAATAAATAAAAGATATCAGAAAGATATGGGATCCCAGACCCAGAGAGCAGTGACAGCTGGGGATGTCGGAGGAAATATACCCCACGTGTATCGCTGATCAAGACAGCTTCATCAGGGGAGTAAAGTAGCATTTCTGGCATACAAAAGCCTGCAGCTTTGATCAATTTGTTGGGCAGATGTGGCCATGCTCTGTTAGGCTCCTCCCCTGCCCTGTCAGGCTCCGCCCCTGCCCTGTCAGGCTCCTCCCATTCCAGCAGAGCTGATTCAAACTGCCGCGAAAACGCCAAAAGTTGCACGTCGCGCGAACATTTTGTGACTTTTCAAAGCTTTTATGCTACTTCTGTGGAGTGAAAGCTTTGATAAATCGGCTCCTTTGTCTTTGTTGCTCGTGGCAACCAAATAGAATCCTGTTTGAATTTCTTAAACTGCTCTGCAAAAATGAAATCCGAGTTCCGATTTGTTGACATCAGCAACAAAGACAGTTTTACTGTTGGACAGTTTTGTTGAATTATGCCCAATATGTTTCCGAAGCTCTGATTTTGGAGGTTGATGGGATTGTCAAGTTTCCAACATTATTGCTCCAAAGGCATAAAAACAAACAATCCAACGTTTTACTCTCTCTCCTAGGGTCCGGTGTTGTTTCTCACAGCTGCTCCAGTCTTTGCTGTTCGGCTGCAGCAGTGACGTAATATTCACAGTACTGCAGCTAATCACTGAGCACAGCAGCCCTGCTGATATAGACAGTACAAGTGTCATGCAAGGTGAGGGGAAGACTGAGTGCACAATGATGGGAAGAGGGGGTGGAAGCCCAAGCACTAGAGAAAGGAGGAGTGGAGACCCCTAGGCAGATCTGACAGAAACCCTGACTCCCCCAACATCCCTAAATAGGTTCCGCACCTATTGCCGAGCAGGAAACCTAATACCTGCCCCTAGCGATAGGCCCTAGGCCCCCACTACAACAAAAGACAAACAGGTAAAGAGACAAGGTAAACATTTAGCTTGAGAAGACACCAGAGAGATCACGCCAGCTACTCTCCAAGGGAACTCCAAGAAGACTCTAGCCGACTACTAGTAATTCAAGCCTAGACAGAGGAACATAGAGCTTTCACCGGTGACTCTCTGGAGAGACTGAAGGTATTTAAACATCCAGCAAGGGTGTGTCAATTAGCAGCAGAAAGTGGAAGTCACTGCTAGGTCCTAGAGGGAGAAGGACATCACTACACTACAGTGATGAAAAAATCAAGAAGGTGCCCGCAGAGCCAAGCGCAATGTCCTTCTACAGCTGGATCCAGAACGCCTGTCTGTCACACCTGACACACCCGTGACAACAAGCTGCTGAGCTCAGTGATCGGCTGCAACACTCTTAAAAACAAAGACTGGAGCAGAGGCTAAGGGGACAGTATTGGGCCCCAGGAGGGTGACTAAAAGCTTAGTTAGTTTTTTCTTATTCTCCCTAAGCCCTTAAAGTAATAATCTTTGAATCAGGACAACCCATGTAAATAACATGCTGGGTATAAAGCTTGCAATATGTTTTATTCCTGCGGCATAACATACATAATATATTGCAGTGAGAAACCATGTCCTGTGTACTGATAAACTGGATTTATGCGGTGCTACTGAAAACATATATTGCATATACTAAACATAAGGGTGGTAATGAGGATGTATGCAGAGCCCCCGCAGCGCTGTATAATTAGTCATAGGCATAAAATAGTCTTGTGTGATGGAGAAGTTTTTCACCAATAAGTAATAGACCTTATTTATAGCTAACAGGAAGAAAAAGATTGGATGGTATGAACTCCTGATGTAGCACGCTATGACTTTTTTCTAGCCTGAATTAGACAGACAAACCTCATACTTGCCGACCTTTCAGAAATTACATCAAGAAGATTCCAATACACAATCAATTCATTGATGCAGGAGGCGAGCTGTGATTTTCTTCTAACTATGTATGTAGGGCGCACATAACTCAAAGCTTTATAAAAACAAGTAGTTAATATAATCTCCTTCATAACACGAAAAAATTAGTACAAACCTCCTACATACTGACCCTAAGCCACATTAACTTTCCTCCTTCCCAAAATACAGACCTCAAACAAGATGGCCTAGATAAATATATACCCCAGACCAGGGACGCACCCAGAAATTTAACTTGGGGAGAGGGGGGGTTCTAGGATCCTGAAAATGGTAACATGAGAGACATGCAATTTAATGTTTCAGACTTTTTTTGGTGTGCAAACAAAATTGATGAGAGCATGTAATTGTTACATTGCTACCACAGATTTTATTTTCTTTTTTAACTAAACCACCATGTCATTTCTAAGACTGTGTTTTCACAATAATAAAAGAAAAGGTTATATAAAATAAGCGAGGATACAATATGCAATAAGGGAGGGTACTATACATATGTGAGGAGACTGTATGTATGTATGTAATAAAAGACTATGCTATACATAATAAGTGAGGATACTACTGTATATGCAGAGCTATAATGGTTTTTTTTTACATTACAATAAAAAAAACAAAAATGGAGGAGTCTGTATATAACAAATGATGAGACTACATAAGAAGGGGGCCATTGTATATAATAAAGGACAACGCTATACATAATGAGGACAATACCTACAAAAGACAAAAAATATATCTCATACCCTACCATCATTATATATAAATGTAAAGCAAAGTTGCATATTAAATATAGGGTACTTAGTGAACTATTTTTGATCAAAAAAAGTATACAAGCCGTCCCACCAGCGTCCTATATTTAATATGCAACTTTGCTTTACATTTATATATAATGATGGTAGGGTATGAGATATATTTTTTGTCCTTTGTAGGTTTTGCTTCTTTTTGCTAGTGTGAACATGCTCTTATTTCTTGCATGTCTACCATCTTAGACCTCAGTTCACATTGCTTGGTATAATGAGGACAATGTATGTAATAAATGGTAATGCAATACATAATAAAGATGACACTGAATATAATATGGGATGATGATATACAAAATAAAGGAGGACAAGGTTTCTACCTGGTTGGATGGAACGTCAAGTCTGCAGATGATCAGAGTCCACTCCTTTCCTGCAGTCATTACATGATGCCACCAGATAGAGGAAGAAGCAAGGAGCCTGAAAAGCCTGGCAGCAGAATGGAAGAGCTATGTGTCAGTAAGTGAATATGGATTGGTTTTTTTTGTTTCTTTGTTTTTAAGCGCCATAGAACCATTGAAACATTTTTATAAAGTTGTAGATAACCACTTTAAGGACGTGGAAGCAACCGAATATATCCGTAGTGTTGCAGATCCAGCGACTCCCTTCATGGGTCAAGACCAGACCCTTGAGATAAATATAAATCCCGATTGCAGGTATTCTCCCCATTCCTGCAGTAATCTCCTCCATACTTGCAGATTTTTTCGAAACTGCTTTCTCCGGGAATTTTTTGAGGCATAAACCATACTGGCCAACTTTTGAAGGCAAGAATCCAGGATGAGGAACCATTCTGAAGTATCCAGGAATATTTAAGCAATTTGGCAGAAAACACCATTTTCTGATGCAATACCCATTTACATCCAATCCCCACTTTTCAATAGCTTGCTCACAACCTCTCAAGGCCCGGTTCCCTGCCCTCCTGAAAGAAAATGCCTCCTGATATCACCGGTTTTCAGGTTTCCTGAAGTTTTGACAGGGTCCTAAAGACTTGGTAACTCTTTTAGGAGTGTGGGGGGTCTCCACCTATTCTATGAGCCTCCAGGACAT
Organism: Phyllobates terribilis; assembly: GCF_046119375.1. NCBI lineage: Eukaryota > Metazoa > Chordata > Amphibia > Anura > Dendrobatidae > Phyllobates > Phyllobates terribilis. Next base: position 739,561,997 of record NW_027362764.1, read on the forward strand.
TCTATTAGTTAAAAATTATGGCTTTAACATGAACCCATTTTTAAAAAAGATCACATGTGTCTTTTAGGTAAGCCCCAACCACTTCCTCTTCCTACCCCCTGAATATGTATTTAGCCTCCACGGTATTGGCATCATAGTTAAGAGATGTTTGTGGGGTGCAACCTTGCGGAAGATTTGTGTGGTCCCTTGAATTCCCAAAGGTCTCCACTTTTTGGGGGGTTTTCTTGGATGTCTTAAGAGAATTAACAAGTAATGTATGCTTTTAGCTCCCAGATCCATTGTATCACCTGTCCTGACACCAGCCTCGTTCAGGCACCGTATTATGGGCGCCATATGATGAATCGGTACTCAAGGGTTCTACTGGGTTGTGCTCAATAAGGTAGGTATCCCTCCATCATTTCTACAATGTGTCATGGTACTTCAGTCAAGTGGCTAAGTAACAAACTAGACGACACAAGCAGTTATTGGTTGCACATGTAGCAGGTTCCGAATGGCCTCTTAATAGACATTGCTAAAGACATGAATTGAATTTTCCCCTCTGCTGCATCTCTCATTTATTATTTACAAAGTGAAACCGAGAATGTTTTGGTTGAACACACCAATTAACTGGATATAATTATACGAGGAAATGGTATGTAGGAAGACCTCGCAGAAGAGTGTTAAAGGACTACTGCATTTTCTATGCTCCCGTTATGATAATCTAATTAGACTTTTATGAGGTCCTGAATTTAATATTATATTCTGTGACTTGTTCCAAAAGTGTGTTCACAAATCAGGCTTTCAATAGTTTCGCCGAATGAGCTAATAATGTGCGTCGTTATCATTCCCTTCTATGTGATAGACACGCGCATTGAACCCAAGGGCCCTGGTAGAAAGAAGCCAGTTCATTTACAAGATGGATTAAATTATGCCTAACTCCGTGCTTTTACATTTTTATAATTCTCTTTAACTCCTTAATGGCCAACTGTGTTTTCAAGGACAAAGTATAGTTTAAAAAAAAAAAAAAAGAAGCAAAAAGTTTAAAGGAATTAAAAAGTTTCCTTTTTGGACACCATAGAGGACTCCTTCTTGCTACTGTTATGAGCTATAGTGAAGATCTTGTTGAGATGTCTTGTTGATTCGAGCTTTCCCCAGAATAATCAGCTCTGCATAGAGGGGGTCTTTTGGACCCATGGCCATCATTTGACCAGTGCGAAGGTTCTCATATCAAAAGGATATGAACTAACGTGCTTCATAAATATATGACCATAGATCTTATCTCATTAATGTCTTCCTGAGCTCCACTATAAATGTATGGCACTAGCCTTTGAACTAAGCTTTACACATTTCCAGGGCATTGCAATCATATGGGCACAGTAGATGTGCCCAGAAAACCAACAATGGAGGATATTTGTGTGCTCATGTGGCACACAAGAAGGGGGCTTCCTTTGCCACCATCAACTGGGTCTGATCATTTTAAGAGACAGCTCTGACCCTATTAAAGATTTCTTGGCTATTTGAAGTCAAAACCTGTCCCCTTGTGCTTCCAGAAAAAGTTAATAAGGTGATAAAATAAGCTATGACAAAACAATTCACAAAATAACAGTTAATTCAGTTATCCCCTTATCCACTGCAACTGAAACATGCCATAGGCTCACCTGGTGAGGTGGATTTTCTAAGCTGTAGGTCAGAGTTAGCAACAGTCTGAAGGCGATGGCACGGTGGGCAAGAATTACCGGACGGCATGTGGATCAGTGAGGACTAGGACAATAGGACACACAGGATGGCAGGAAGAAAAATGCCAAAAGAGACATAACCACGACTGTGGACATACGCATAAACAGCAAATGTATAATCAGTCCAGAACTTGCAGCAAACAGATGGTTAATGGGAAAATGTATGCTATTAGCAGACAAATGGTAAATGGCATAGATAAAGGCAATCAGAAACGAATGGTTAACTAGAAGTGTTGAACAGGCAAACTGGATACTTGCTTGAAGAAAATATTACACACTCTTGCAGCAGTGTTGCAGTATAAATTGTACCAGTATAGAAGAAAAAAAGTTTGTTTTGCTTACAGCAGACAAATGATTAACTGCAGGTTATCAAAGATGAAAAGGCAACTGAATACTTGTTTGCAGAATTGATTACATAGTGTTACAGCAGTGTTGTAGTGTGAACAGCACCAGTATAGCAGAGAAGAGTTTGTTATGCTTACAGCAGTCAAATGGTTAAGCGCAGGTGTAAGCCAGGAAGTAAATGCAGATAGATGATAAACAAGCAGGCTTTTGCTTAACAGATGATCAGTTACCTTAGAGAAATGGATAGTGAGCTAATCTCCAAAAGTACGTGAATGCAAAGCTACAGATTACTCAAGACAGCACGGTCTTCCACAAGGGAAACTGGTCCTAGAGGAAGAAACCAAGTACTTGCACCTGAGCCAGAACAGTTGAGAAACACAGACCAGAAGGGAAGGGGGTCCAAATGCAGCTTTCAACTGTATTTGTGTCCTCAGAATGAATGTATAGTTGAATACCGTGGCAGCATAGATTAATTTTTTGTAGTGCACCTGACAATTATTATCTGACCTACTATGAATGGCTATGGCACTTAGAAGTTTGCATAAGGGTCAGGAAAAATGTGAAGGATGCTGGAAAAGCAGTCAGTCATGTGTTACATTCTAAGGAGACAACAAGTGTTATGACAGCGGAGCTGGCAATAGAGGGGCCAAACTGAGTACTTCCCCATCCTTTACAGCCAGAAAATGTACTCATAATGCCAGTCCTGCAGTTTAAGAGGTTAGAAGTGTAGAAGGACCTTTAATTATATCATGGTCCTTCACTCTGCAGGAGTATGAAGGAACTGAATTAGAGTAGAGAGGCTGATATATCCTCTACACCAGGGGTTTCAAACACGCGGCCCGAGGGCCGCATGCGGCCCCTATGGCAGCTTAATGCGGCCCGCAGGCACCGGAGCTCCCATAATGATTGCGGCCTGGTCCTGAGGGCCAACAAAGTTATGGACCAGCATGGGCCATTACTTCAAGATAGGGACCAGGAGGGCACATTACTACAAGACGGGGACTAGGAGGGGCACATTACTACAAGATGGGGACCAGGAGGGGCACATTACTACAAGGTGGGGACCAGGAGGGGCCATTACTACAAGATGGGGACCAGGATGGGGTACATTACTACAAGACGGGGACTAGGAGGGGCACATTACTACAAGATGGGGACCAGGAGGGGCACATTACTACAAGATGGGGACCAGGAGGGGCCATTACTACAAGATGGGGACCAGGATGTGTGACATTACTACAAGAGGCGGATCGGGATGGGCACATTACTACAAGATGGGGACATTACTACAGAAGTTGGTCAGAATTACTTTATGGTGCTAATTGTAAGAAAAAAAAATCACGGTATGTGGCCAATTAGGGGACACAAAAAGGAAATAAAAATTGTAAAACTGTACCATAGCCCAAAAAATGAATGCCATTTAAAAGAATAAAAAAGCCAAAAATGTTCAAAAAATGATCCAAAAGGTGTATAAAAAACAATATGATATCAATAAAAATTTCAGATCATCCTGCAAAGAATGCGGCCCTTCAAATTCACATTTTTTCTATGTGTGGTCCACGTACTTAGCCAAATTTGAGCCCCCTGCTCTACACTGTGTGTAACATGTGGTATGTGTAACATGCAGTGTGTGAAATATGTAGTTTATGTGTAACATACAGTGCGTGTGTAACCAACAATGTGTGTAGCATGGAGTGTATTTGTATGTAACATTCAATTTGTATGGAGCGTAAATAGCAGTGAGTGTGCGTATGTGTGTAACATACAGTGTGTGTAGCATGGAGTGTGTGTAACATACAATGTGTGTATCATGTAGTGTGCGTGCACCATGCAGAGTGTGTGTTGTGTCCACATTTTAAACCATTTTGTATTGCAGACTAGGGTTGGCAGGTGTAAACATGTTGGCAATTAACCAACGAACAAAAAAAACATTCATCATTGGATCATTTAAGATGGAACAGAAATCCGTGTTCTTGGCAGCACACCAGCCGGTGAAAGCAGGATATGAGCTGCAGACAGGGTTAGACTGGGGTGTCTGGGGCCCACAGGGGGGATTGATCCTCAGGGCCCACCCTACAGCTATATGCAAATACCTGATAGCCGTTATCCCCGTTATAGTGGAGCGTTGACTGTAAGACATAGGGGCGGCTCCTGCACATCTACTGTGCGCCACTATAACTGGGATGTACAATTACGGTAGTTTGCATTAAAGGGTTCTTTGATTAAAACAAGTTATCACCGATCCATGGGATCCACAGGATCGGTGATCACTTATTGATCGTTTGGATCCGACCAATGGAAACTGCAACGATCGGAAGAATGGGGAAGTTTTTTCCATGACAGCACACTTATCCCCATTTTAAAATGCAGCGGCAGGTGGGACGTCTGACCGCAGCTCCATTCATTGTCTTTGGGGCTTCCAGAAAAAAAACAAGAACAGCCACTGAGGGAATGAATGGGTCAGTGGTCAAGTCACACATGAGCTCCAGTCTAATGGGGATAAAAGCTCCACATTCTGCAGATTGGGTTCCAGCAGTCAGACCCCCACTAATCAATGTTATCACTAATCCTGTGGAGAGGTGATTACTTGTTTTCATTGGAGAACCCCTGTAAGTGCATCTTGTTCGAAGTATTTAATCACTAATGGAAATAAAGAATCTTCTCCTAATTAATATCAGAGAGAACAAATGACCGACACCCACAACACAATCCACTATACCAAGACCAATAATACCACATACAAGGAAGAAATACTGCCACACCATGACCAGAACATATATTACCACCACATAGTGACTGAACACTACCACATACAAGGAAAAAATACCACCACACCATGACTAGAACACATATTACCACCACATAGTGACCTAATAATACCACATACAGGGGACAAATACCGCCACACCATGACCAGAACACATATTACCACCACAGTGACCGAATAATACCACATACAATGGAGAAATACCGCCACATCATGACCAGATTATATTTTACCACCACATAGTGACCAAAAACTAATACTGATCATGAATACAAACCACAATACTAACAACACTGTTATTACCACCAGTGACATTATACACAAGAGCTCTGTATATAGTATATAGTCTATAGTGTAAGTGTACAGGTAATACAGTTATCACCAGTGACATTATACACAGGAGCCCTGTATATACAGCAGTGTCAGTGTACAGGTAATGCAGTGACATTATACATAAGAGCTCTGTATATGGTATACAGTGTATAGAGTAAATGTACAGGTAATACAGTGACCACAGGTGACATTATACACAGGAGGTCTGTATATAGTGTCAGTGTAGAGGTAATACAGTGATCACCAGGGACATTACATAGAGGAGCTCTGTACATAGTGCATAGTGTACAGGTAATAGCGATCAGGCAAAATGGACAGACATCAAACCTCAGCATGCTGCAATTTCCGTCCGCCTGTTTTGCTGGATCACGAAAGGCCTCCCATTATAGTCAATGGGAGCATCTGGCTGTATCAGGAAAGAGAGGGTTCCTGTGAAATCCATCTGGCTCTTCCCAGACAAAAGAGCCTGCCGGATTTCACAACACAAGTATGAAAGAAGCTTCAAAGTGTGAACGACTTGATGCTGTAGGTTGGGACACAATACCTGTCCTTGCATCATCACCGCAGTAACAAAACTCACGCCCTGGAGGGTTAAATCTGACAGGATATGCTGGGAGTGGTAAGTTTCAGAGGGAAACCACTCACATTTGAAATTATTATTATGCATTTTATTTTAGCAGTAAATACCAGGCAGAGATCGAATGTGGGACAAAAAAGCAACTCTGCCACAAGGCCACACAAACCCCACCAGCCCACATACTATACCACTCCCCACCCCACGATCAGTGAATTTTACTTTACTTTGTCATGCCCCTCACCACTCTCTTAAAGGAGTTATTTGAAGAGCCACATGTGAATGGCGTCACAGTGCATATGACCAACCAGAGCTCCATTTACATGGTGCTCTGGTTCTCGGGATCGTGGTGGTCCCAGCAGTCGTATCCCTAGCAACTGGAAAGTTATTCCTTATCCGTATTATAGGAGATAACCATTTAAACAGGTTTTCCAAGATACTGTGCAGTGTGTATATACAGATACTGAGAAATACACACTGTATACAAGACAGGAGAATTGGTACTACCCATTGTATATACTGTATATACAGAATAATAAATACACAGAAAATTACGCCCAGTATACAGGACATAAGTGGTACTTATTATTATTATATACAGTACAGACCAAAAGTTTGGACACACCTTCTCCTTCTTGGTCAGATAGCCCTTACACAGCCTGGAGGTGTGTTTGGGGTCATTGTCCTGTTGAAAATAAATGATGGTCCAACTAAACGCAAACCGGATGGAATAGCATGCAGCTGCAAGATGCTGTGGTAGCCATGCTGGTTCAGTATGCCTTCAATTTTGAATAAATCCCCAACAGTGTCACCAGCAAAGCACCCCCACACCATCACACCTCCTCCTCCATGCTTCACGGTGGGAACCAGGCATGTAGAGTCCATCCGTTCACCTTTTCTGCGTCGCACAAAGACACGGTGGTTGGAACCAAAGATCTCAAATTTGGACTCATCAGACCAAAGCACAGATTTCCACTGGTCTAATGTCCATTCCTTGTGTTCTTTAGCCCAAACAAGTCTCTTCTGCTTGTTGCCTGTCCTTAGCAGTGGTTTCCTAGCAGCTACTTTACCATGAAGGCATTGACCTGGTCTCTAATCTGAGCTGCTGTTAACCTGCGATTTCTGAGGCTGGTGACTCGGATAAACTTATCCTCAGAAGCAGAGGTGACTCTTGGTCTTCCTTTCCTGGGGCAGTCCTCATGTGAGCCAGTTTCTTTGTAGCGCTTGATGGTTTTTGCAACTGCACTTGGGGACACTTTCAAAGTTTGCCCAATTTTTCGGACTGACTAACCTTCATTTCTTAAAGTAATGATGGCCACTCGTTATTCTTTACTTAGCTGCTTTTTTCTTGCCATAATACAAATTATAACAGTCTATTCAGTAGGACTATCAGCAGTGTATCCACCTGACTTCTGCACAACACAACTGATGGTCCCAACCCCATTTATAAGGCAAGAAATCCCACTTATTAAACCTGACAGGGCACACCTGTGAAGTGAAAACCATTTCCGGTGACTACCTCTTGAAGCTCATCAAGAGAATGCCAAGAGTGTGCAAAGCAGTCATCAAAGCAAAAGGTGGCTACTTTGAAGAACCTAGAATATAAGACATATTTTCAGTTGTTTCACACTTTTTTGTTAAGTATATAATTCCACATGTGTTAATTCATAGTTTTGATGCCTTCAGTGTGAATGTACAATTTTCAAAGTCATGAAAATACAGAAAAATCTTTAAATGAGGTGTGTCCAAACTTTTGGTCTGTACCGTATATATTATATATATATATATATATATATATATATATATATATATATATATATATATATATATATATATACACATACACACACACACATTATATATACATATATACTGTACTCAGGAATATAGAATGGAGCAGTGTATTATTATTATTATTTATTATTATAGCGCCATTTATTCCATGGCACTTTACATGTGAAAAAGGGGTATACATACAAGAACAATTACAATTATCTTGAACACAATGTGACAGCGACTGGTACAGGAGGAGCGAGGACCCTTCCTGCGAGGGCTCATAATCTACAAGGGATGGGTGAGGATAGGGCTGGTCGTGCAGCGGTATGGTGGAGCGGTGGTTACTGCAGGTTGTAGGCTTGTCAGAAGAGGTGGGTCTTCAGGCTCCTTTTGAAAGTTTCCACGGTCGACGAGAGTCTGATGTGTTGGGGTAGAGAGTTCCAGAGTAGGGGGGAAGCACAGGAGAAATCTTGTATGCAATTGTGGGAGGAGGAGATAAGAGGGGAGTAGAGAAGGAGATCTTGTGAGGATCGGAGGTTGCGTGCGGGTATGTAACGGGAAACTAGGTCAGAGATATATGGAGGAGACAGGTTGTGAATGGCTTAATATATCATGGTTAGGGTTTTGAACTGGAGTCTCTGAGCAATGGGGAGCCAGTGAAGAGATTGACAGAGAGGAGAGGCCGGGAATAGCGGGGGGACAGGTGGATTAGTCGGGCAGCAGAGTTTAGGATGAATTGGAGGGGTGCGAGAGTGTTAGAGGGGAGGCCACAGAGCAGGAGGTTGCAGTAGTCAAGGCGGGAGATGATGAGGGCGTGCGCTAGTGTTTTTTGCAGATTCATGGTTGAGGAATGTGCAGATCCGGGAGATATTTTTGAGTTGGAGTCGGCAGGCAGGAAGTGGAAAGGGATTAGATATGTGGTTTGAAGGAGAGTTCAGAGTCCAGGGTTACCCCAAGGCAGCGAGCTTGAGGGACTGGGGAGAGTGGGCAGCCATTGACGTTGATAGATAGGTCATTTGGGGGGGGGGGGTGAATGAGATGGCGGAAAGATGATGAATTCTGTTTTGTCCATGTTAAGTTTTAGAAATCTAGCAGAGAAGAAGGATGAAATAGCAGACAGACATTGTGGGATTTTGGTTAGTAAGGAGGTGATATCAGGTCCAAAGAGGTAGATCTGTGTGTCATCAGCATAGAGGTGATAATGAAAGCCATGAGACTCTATGAGCTGTCCCAGGCCTAAGGTGTAGATGGAGAAGTGCAGGGGTCCTAGAACTGAACCTTGGGGGACACCGACAGATAGGGGGCGAGATGAGGAGGTGGTGTGTAAGTGGGAGACACTGAATGTCCTGTCTGTTAGGTATGAGGAGATCCAGGATAGGGCCAAGTCTGTGATGCAGAGAGATGAGAGAGTTTGTAGTAAGAGGGAATGGTCCACTGTGTCGAAGGCAGATGACAGGTCTAGGAGGAGGAGGACAGAGTAGTGTCGCTTAGATTTGGCGGTTAGTAGGTCGTTGGTGACTTTAGTCAGTGCAGTTTCAGTAGAATGGTGGGGTCGAAAACCAGATTGTAGGCGGTCGAAGAGGGAGCAGGAGGAGAGGTGTGAGGACAGCTCAGAATGGACATGTTGTTCCAGTAGTTTTGAGGCATAGGGGAGAAGTGATATGGGGCGATAGCTAGTCAGAGAGGATGGGTCAAGGGAGGGCTTTTTGAGGATGGGTGTGATTGAGGCATGTTTGAAGCTTGAGTGGAAGACACCAGTTGTTAGTGACAGGCTGAAGAGGTGGGCTAGGGCTGGGATGAAGATAGTGGTAAGGTTTGGGATGAAGTGGGATGGGATTGGGTCAAGTTTACAGGTGGTGAGGTGTGATTTGGAGAGTAAAGAGGAAAGGTGATCTTCCGTAATGGTGGAGATGGTGGTTTTGGAGGAGGAGGAGGGTTGAGTGTGGGAGGGGCTGTGGGGGCATTAGGCAAAAGCTTTGTCTGATGGTGTCAATCTTCTGCTTGAAGAATGAGGTAAAGTCTTCGGCTGAAATAAGAGGAGAGGGAGGACGCACTGGGGGACGGAGGAGAGAATTGAAGGTGTTGAATAGTTGTTTGGGGTTGTGAGACAGGGAGGATATGAGAGATGCGAAGTATGTTTGTTTTGCTGCAGTGAGTGTGGACTTGAAGGTAGTGAGGGACTGTTTGAATGCGATGAAGTGCTCATTGGAGTGGGACCTTTCCATCTATGCTCAGCAACCCTGGAGGCCCGTCGCAGTTCTTTAGTTAGGCTGGTGTGCCAGGGTTGTCTGTTGATTGTGCAAGCTTTGGTATGTGTGAGGGGGGCGACCGAATCGAGAGCTGCAGCTGTTGTGGTGTTGTATAAAGTGGCAATAACATCTGCATCATGTAAGGAACTAATGTCTGTAAGAGGGAGAAGGAATTCAGAGAGTGAGTGTAGGTCAAGGTGTTTGAGATTTCTGCGAGGGTATGCAAGTTTGTGGAGTGGGGATTGTTGCCCTGGAGAGGAGAGGGAAGAGAATGTAAGTAGGTTGTGGTCAGAGAGAGGGAGAGGTGAGTTAGAGAGGTTAGATAGGGAACAGAGGCGGGTGGAGATGAGGTCCAGTGTGTGGCCGTCTTTGTGGGTGGGTGTGGAAGACCACTGAGTAAGACCGAAGGAGGAAGTGAGGGATAGAAGCTTAGAGGCAGCTGAGAGGGAAGTGTCAATGGGGATGTTAAAGTCGCCCATGAGGATAGTGGGGAAGTCAACGGAGAGGAAATGAAGTAGCCAAGTGGTGAAGTGGTCAAAGAAAGTGGTGGTTGATCCTGGGGGGCGGTAAAAAACAGCCAGTTGGAGGTTGCAGGGGGAGTAGATGCGCACGCAGTGCGCTTCAAAAGAGGGGAGAGTAATTGAGGGCGGCAGTGGGATATGGGTGAAGGAGCAGTTATCTGAGAGGAGGAAACCTATTCCTCTACCGCGCTTGCTGGTGGGGCGAGGTGTAAGGGAGAGGTGGAATCCGCCGTACGAAAGTGCAGCAAGAGAGGCCGTGTCAGAGGGGGTGAGCCAGGTTTCAGTGATGCCGAGGAAGGAAAGCTTGTTAGTGATGAAGAGGTCGTGAATGTAGGAAAGTTTGTTGCAGAAGGAGCGAGCGTTCCATAGAGCTCCTGTTAGAGGGACTGGGGAAGCGGGGGCTGGGCGGATGGGTATAAGGTTAGAAGGGTTACGAGATTTTGGGATAGCTCGTGGGTAGGAGGTGGAAGTGATTGTAGGGATGTGGTGAGGAGGGCTGGGATGAGGAGAGATGTCGCCGGCAGTGAGGAGAAGCAGAGAAAGTGTGGCGCCCCTGCGAGTTCAGTCGCCACAGAGGTACTGCATCTCACCCAGAGGTGTGGTATCTCACTCTCAGGTAAGGAAGGAGTACTGCCCGGGACCCTAACACCTGCATCCAACACTAGACTACTCGAGACCAGCAGGAGGGGCAAGATGTATCGCTTCCCTGCTGAGCCCTGTCCCTGGCTGGAGTGGGGGGAACCAAAGTAGGGGGAACCATGTAGTGGGTGTGGGTGGAGGAAATAAATCAGGGGAGCACTTGTTAGGAATAGTATAAAGAGAGAGGCCATCTTCAAAGGACAGATCAGTCTGAGAGGAGAAGTAGAGGGAGCAGGAGCTCTGTAGGAGCTCTGCTCAGGAGGAGGGCCTAGCCAGAGAGGCCCAAGACTGAAGAGAGAGAGAGGAGCAGGAAAGGCTCCAGGAAAGTGGAAGGGACCCCAGGAGTACGGGAAGTGCTGGAGGCCACCCATACGTCCGAATCAACCAGGAGGTGGAGGGGTCAGGTCGCACAGAGGGGACCGATCCCTAAACTAGCAGGGTTCTTAAAGCCTCAACTAGGAAACCGGAGGCTGCAGTATTTCAGGTACTGCAGCCACAAGCCACATCTGTCTCACCAAGAAGGTGGCCACAGAGGACCCAGGGGACAGAGAAGACGTCGCCCGGCAAGGTCGACCGTCACTGGATTGGGACACTAGGTGTGAGGTGCAGGGCGACGACCAGAGGGAATACACAGAAGGGGGTCCCGTTATGTACTCCGGAGAGACCTGGGAGTTTGCTGAACCCCTCCCTGAGTGAGCACAGAAAACCGTGGGAAGTTACTCTAGTACTGGTAACTGGAAGTCTAAGAAAACCGTGAGTAAACCCTGAGGACTGCACCTTACTGTGTCTGTGATCATTATCTGCGCCATCCTCTGCACTACACCATAACAGCAACGTCAACACTGCCCTGGAGCTAAGCTCTACCTGTGGAGAGCTAAACCAACTCTGCTGCATTCACACCAGCTCCAGAGGACCTGCTCCGCAGCGGCGGCTCCCTTTAGCCGCATACCACAGGTGGCGTCACGAACTGTATATAAAAACTATAAATCCCCTGTAAATATCTCCTTTTATTGACCACCCTGGGTCACGGACCGGGTCACCGCCACTGTGACATCTCCCCTAGCAACGACCGGCCCGGCACCGAGTACCCCACGGCCCAGGGGTCGCGTCAAAAGCGTTAGGTGGGAGCAGGAGAGGGTATGAGGTGGCTGTCTGTGTTTGGAGACAAAGGATTGTATGTTGAGGAATAGCTCTGAGGAGGAGGTGAGATGGGTGGGGAGAATGGAGGGAGAGATGAAGAGTTCATTACTAGGTGTAGGGATTAGGGGTGGTTGGAAAAGAAGAAGGATTAAGGGGGTGAGCGTGAAAACAAAGACAAACATTGTTTACTGTGATTTAGTATCCAGTTACCTTCAGTTCACTTCAGGTTCAATTTAGGATTAATTCATATTTCTCACACTTAAGCAATGGACACTTAAGGTGATGGACACAGACTAAAGTCTAACAGACTCCTGGCCCACAATATATTTGTAACAGAATGCATTCAGCTGTGAACCAGAGGGGAGTGGTCTGTGCTCATCTTGATCAGCTGATTAAGGCTGAACCAGATGCTGGATAGTCAAAGGCTAAGTAAATAAGGTCACAAATGAAAGTGGGGGGTAGCTGGTGTAACTTGAAGAACATACCATTAGTAAATAGGAGCAGAGAGGCATAGAGAAGTCTGCATGGAAGTAAGGATGGGAAAGCTGAGTCAAGTACCTGTAAGAGGAATGGAGAAACAGAGATGCTGATTAGTGTGCGGTGGTGGCAGGTAAGGTACAGTCTGCATGCATCATATTATTCAGGATTAATTCATATTTCTCACACTTAAGCAATGGACACTTAAGGTGATGGACACAGACTAAAGTCTAACAGACTCCTGGCCCACAATATATTTGTAACAGAATGCATTCAGCTGTGAACCAGAGGGGAGTGGTCTGTGCTCATCTTGATCAGCTGATTAAGGCTGAACCAGATGCTGGGTAGTCAAAGGCTAAGTAAATAAGGTCATAAATGAAAGTGGGAGGGAGCTGGTGTAACTTGAAGAACATACCATTAGTAAATAGGAGCAGAGAGGCATAGAGAAGTCTGCATGGAAGTAAGGATGGGAAAGCTGAGTCAAGTACCTGTAAGAGGAATGGAGAAACAGAGATGCTGATTAGTGTGCGGTGGTGGCAGGTAAGGTACAGTCTGCATGCATCATATTATTCAGGATTAATTCATATTTCTCACACTTAAGCAATGGACACTTAAGGTGATGGACACAGTGTATATGCTATACCATGTCTAGATATGACAGTATATATAGTGTGGATTCCATAGCCCCAGAAACAACAGTACCTGAGATATCCGTGTGTCCCTGTGTGCCATAGGTGTGACAACCATGTGCCGCATCAGGATCAGATATACCGGCGCCTGGAAATCAGGGTCTGCGGTCGCCTCAAGCCAGGTGAGTATAATGATTTTTTTATTTTATTCTTATTTTTACAGGTTTTGGAGACATCTGGAGGTGAATACTACTCTCAACATTGTCCCTTGCTAGTGCTGATTGTAGCGCAAGCAGGGGATAATGAGTGATTCCTTCAGCACCTGAGAACAGCGCCAACTGTACATTGATTCCCAGATGCCAGTACGTGTCACACTGATGACACACTGATGTCATCCGTGTGTCATCAGTGTGGGACACTTTGCGGACCATGCAGCATGTAAAAAACGGACACGTGAGCGTGTTTTGCCCACGGACAACCCGGGCCATGGAAATACACTGACATGTGTACAGACCCATTAATTTGAATGGGTCTACGTGTATCAGTGTCTCCGGTACGTGTGAAAACTGTCAGCGCACGTGCCGCACTCACTGACATGTGAAAGAGCCCATATAAACTGTATATGTCATATAACAGGTCAAGAGTGTGATCTATATTTCATACAGGAGGTAGAGAGTGCGATCTATACATCATATAGGCCCCATACAAAATGTATACCACATTCTCGGCCTCCTAAATGACATATAGACTGTATATGTCATATAAGAGACCAAGAGTGTGATCTATATTTCATATAGGAGGCCTTGAATGTGATGCATCATGTATAAATGATAACATTTTCTTGCACTTTAGAATCAGGCAGCCAAGCAGAGAGAGCTGTAGGCCTGTAGCCTTGTTTCCAGGGTAAGAGCAGAGTGCGGTGTCACTACATACCCGGGAGCCAGCGTTATAAGGGCAGGACAGCAGGAGCCGGGAGAGCAGAGTGCGGTGTCAGCCACAAAGCTGGGAGCAGGGAGAGCAGAGAGCGGCGTGTCACCTGACACCACTACTCTTGCCAGCGGTACCGGCAGCGGGAGAGGAGAGCGCGGTGCGTGTCTCCACCCACAAAGAACATCAACTTCCGTTCTCTTGATCATGTGAGTGCACACGCCACAGCTGAACGGTATGTGCACGCCCCTACATTTACTTTGGCCGCACTTTTAAAGGGCCTGCGCAGCCTATTCTCTCACTCTCTGATCGGGGCCCACCGGGCATTTCCCTGATATCCTTCCGGGCCAGTATGAAACTGTATGGGGACAGAACTAGAGTATTAGTGATCATTTTGTCCCCAACATTCAACGGCCCTGTGACAACTCAGCATCCAAGTAATATTCCTTTGTTCAGTAAGTCAATGAACATGAGCCATTGTTTCATGTGAGACTGTCCGGTTCCCCTTGTTGCATGCTAATTTGTGGAATGACTGCTGATTACGGATTGAATCAGCCCCCTGCGGTGTACTAGTCTGCATCATTTGGAAGACAATTATGCAGTCTATTTGAACTAGTGAACAATGAGGGAACAGCCATGATTATCTCCCCCCAAATCCTGTGGGGCACAATGCCCTGAAATAGGAGCTGAAAGATATAAAAAGGGGCCTGCTCCTGTCACTGGCGTGATTTTATGGGATTTCGGCCTAGGGACCATGGTTCCAGCTGGTGGATTACAGAACTGCTCCACTTGCCAACACTGAGCCCACAAATTTGTTTGGATAACCCAGGTTGTTGGGACAATCCGGTCACCTAGCCACATACCTCGTTGTGCTTTGTAAGCTTCACACTTATCTCTGTGGGTGCCCGCCAAAGGGGTGCCACTGGTTGAGGCAGTTGGCTCCGGATGCCCCTAAGTTGCGGAGGTTCTAATCTCTGGTGAGCCAGCGGAAGGGTGAGACTCTGTCACTTGCACACTCTTGTGTCCTTGCTGTGAATATACTATATACTGATAACTGTTGGTGATCCAATGTCCTACTGAAGCGTGTTTCCCTCACCCTGTGTTGTTTGAGTAGTGTTCTGCCCACGGGGAAGGAGTGCGGGAGTTTAGTAGGATGGGCAAAGGCCCGTGCGGACTTTCTAAAGAAAGCCAGGCCAACGGACAAGAGCGCCCACTGACCCTTGTGTCTCCACAATTCTGTGTAAAAAGGCCATTAAAAAGATTCTGAACAACTTGAATATAGTGAATTGGTGCTCGTTTTTAGGTCAGAAATCAGCATTTGTAAGTGCACTCTAAATGTTTCTGTGTGATGGTGCAATATGTTAGCATTTGTGGCCCAATTTTTTAATTTTATCCAGAACCACACTTTTTCTAAAACCAGCCCTGCATGGCAGTCAGAGCCAGATGGGGAATAAAAGGGAAAATAAATGACTACAATCAGGATGACATCACGTGAGTCACTGACTGAATTTGTAATAACCAATATAGTCTGCAGTGCTGATATAGTCACTATATGGTCACTATGTGGTGGTAATATGGGCCTTAGCATAATGACAGAGTGGAAATATACACTATTGAGATTGCCACACCAAGAGGAGAAAGTAAAAGGATTATGGTAATCACAGGATGGATAGACATGTTCATTATCTGCAAATGGTGAAAAAAATGGAAAAAAAAATCTCCAAACATCTTGATTTATTCAGTATCTAGTGTGAGCGCCATGTGCAGAAATGGTCATCTGAGGAAAGTTTTGCCGCATTGAATGCACATGGGCAAATCATCAAAATCCACTGTTTGCAGCATCCTTTGCAATTGACAACCAATGAGGTCACAGATGTGCTTGATGGAAGACAACTCCGGAGACACTGGTTATGGCAGCAGGTTTTGGCCATGTAGGCTGTTCACAGTAGCTCCAGCAACATGCAGCCTGACATTGACATGTTGAAAAATGGCTGCTGGGACACTTTGGAGAAATGGTGTGTATTCCTGAGCGTTGGTGCAATTTCAGTGATGAGGAGTGTATTTACACCCTAACAGCCTCATTGGGGCATAAGAGAAACAAACATGGTGGGGAAGTCCCAGGATCAAAAGTTGCACTGGGGACTCTAGTTACACCCCTGCCCTTACTCATTTTATAGTTATATAGGTATTTTATAGTTATACAGGTAAAATAATGTTTTATTGGTCATGAAAAGTTGATTATTTATTGCTAGATATCATTTGTTTATAGATAAGCCATTACTGCCATTATTAGACTATGTTGACATACAGCGATTTTGCTGCATTTTTTTCTGCAGTCAAAACCTGTTCTCTTTGTAGCGTTTTTTTAGTTCAGATTATGTATTTTTTGCAGCGCTTTCTCACTTTCTCATTGCTATCTATAGTGAAAAAACACTGCAAAAACACTGAAATAATTGACACGTTGCAGATTTCAAAAACACTAACTTTAGTTAGGGAAAAAAACAAGCTTACAGAAATCTCCTAGCTTTAGCTGAAACTGTTTTTACTGTAAAGAATCCTTTCCTAAGTGTGTAAATTTTCAACCTATACAATTTCATGAAAGTGACAAAGAGGGGGAAATGCCAAAAGAAGCTTTACTTACCAGTTATATCCTCTATTCCCTGGTGGTCTTTAATGTCGTGCTGACCACGGGAGTCAATCACTGGGCTCAGAAGTGAGTGCAAGTAATTATTTAGTTATTTTTTAACCTTTTTGTTTCTTTCTAGGATCTTACTGATCCTGGAAAGAAACCCTTAGCCATCCAGTACTTCAAGGGGGGAATCTGTTGCTATACTGAGGCTTCGTATGGCTACGCTCTGTTTTAAATCCATAGCTATCTCCAATAGGTGCCCCTAGCAAGATAATGTTGTTCTCTAATAGAGAGAGCTAATTTACATGTTTGTTCCTCATACAGCATTGCTAATAGGACTCCATACCCTTAAAAGGGTAGTTCAGGCTTAGGGCTCCAGTCTACAGTCACTCTATGTGACTGCAGACTTGTAAATCCTCACAGCTCGCACACTGTGCACACTGTCAGTATTCTCCAGTGCTGGCATCGGGAGCGGCAGTCATGTGATTGCACGTACATAGCTTCAGCCACATTCCAACTAGACGAGTCTGGCATCGCTCAATTCACTTCTATTGCGGTCACGTGCCCTCCTGCTCCCAGAGAATCATGACAGCACGCATTGTGCACAATGTGAGGACTCACAAGTCTGCAGTCACACATAGTGACTACAGACTTGAACTCCAAGTCTTGACATCCCCTTTAATAAGGGTCTATCACCCCCTAGAAACATGTGAGTAAAGCATTGTGAAGATCTGAGTTTGTAGGTTGTATTAATCTCATAGGCAGGTTAACAATGCAATTAGTTTTAATTCTTCTGTCCACGGTCATACAGCAACTCCAAGTAGGTGGCCAAAATACAATGCCCTCAGTCCACAAGATCCCAACCCAGGATTGGTAGTTCCACTGACCCTGTACCAGGTGATACCCACTGTCACACAACTTTTCGTTGGCCCACAGCTTTTGGTATCTCCTGCAATTATAGTCTGCAGTCACAGACTATGTTCCTCCAGACAACGGATACCATGACCATAGCATGTGTATCCATCTCCAGCCAGCAACAACCTCCCCATTCCTTTGTCAGTGTCCTAAATACCCCAAGCTGCCCCCCGGAATTGATCCCGGCCCTCGGGAAACAACTCCACCCCCCCAAAGCTAACTGTGCATTGGTGGAGGCATTTTCCTGATCCCGAGCCCATCACCTGAGACTGCATGTGAGACCCCCTGTGGTGACAGCTCCACTGGGTCTACTATCCCCATCCACATAATGTCACGGTGTAGGGGGAATGCTGGTGAGGAAATGGCAGATACGGGCAGGGTGAGCAGGGAAAACTAGTCTGTCCCTAGGCTGGGAACCCTGAACAGCCCTGACACCGAAGGTATCTCTGATGGTGAGAAGGTTTGGGTCTCCACCCTAAGCCCTAACTTCTCCACAAGCCCTGAGCTAATCCCCCCCCCACCTCCCTCCACTGAAAAAGGTAAAGCAACTTCAAAGGAAAGGACTTCAGCGGCACAAACAAACAGGTCAGCACTGCATGGCTTCCAGGTAAAGAGTGAAACTCTATCAGCAGCACCACCTGGTGGAAGGAGAGGCTACTTAAAGGCTAGGGGGAGGAGACTCACACATTAACTCACATCCACCAGGACACGGTAATAGAACTGGCATTAACTCATGCAGTACTAGGGGAAATAACACAGTTAAAGTTACAGCGGCATCTAGAATAGACCACAGATACTTAGTGCTAGGCAGCGCGTGACACATAATGTGACTAGTGACAATGGCTTAATTGAGGCCCCTGAGACACTAACAAGAGTAATGGAATGATTGCTTTACCTGATTACAAATCTGGTGTTTGGTCTTATGTATGTATAAGATCCAGCCTGCACGTCTTCCCCTGCTTACTGTCACTGAATGGAAACATTGATTCCTGAATCTGAACACATTCCAGGAGAAATTTGTGCCCTTAAACTAATGAGTAAGCTAATCTCTAATAGAATACAACAATAAGATCGACGCAACCGATGCTCCATGCTGGAAAAAGTCTGCATCCCTTAGAGCTGTGGATTCCGCTCTACATGCATTGGTCCAATTGTCTTTAGAACAAGGCCAACTCCTCACAAGCATCACAATTCATTTTAAAAGACAAAGTTTCAAAATGAATGTTACTACTCACAAGATAAATCTATGCAAGATGTTATAATGACACCATCCATTGTGAATGGGCATTTATACATGGCCATATTTATTTCTACAGAAAATTTGCTTTACAGTCTTTAACGTAGCAGAGATATTTTTACATTTCTCCTGTAAGTCCGAGACTGCTAATATGTCTTTATGATTAATGGGGCTTTTCTGTTGCCTTTCATGAATAACCCCATAAGCCCCGCAGACAAGTCCTGGGAGAGGCAGAACCACTGACCACCGATGTTCTGCCCTGCAGACAATGCATGATAGATGTGTGGCTCCTGCACTGCATGAAACTCTGCCTATAAATCATATTGCTGGTGTTTGCTTTTTTTTTGTCTGATGTTTTATGATAGTTTTCTTTGAAAAATACATTTTTTTCTAATATATCTGAAGAGGTTGAAATTTACTTTTCAGTTCACTGCTCTGCAGAGCACTCAAGGTGCTCTGGGGTTGTAACATATGAGGAGTGCAAATGTTTGCAATATCTAGTAGAATACTTTGGGTTTTCCCTGCATCCTATTAGGCATACATGGAAATCATAGTGACCCATGAAAAAAATGTTTGACAATTACAAGATTCTGTGTGCCTGCAGCCACCACTAGGGGGAGGTAAGCACATTCATTTATACAGCTGGTATTGAAGCAGGGTAAGCAGCAGGAGTGTATCATAGAAATGATTGGGCCCCATAGCAGAAGTGCTAATAGGGCTTCCACAAAAAGATAATAATATGCAGCATATCCCACAATGTTGCAACCCTTGCAAGGTAATTTTGCCCTTATAGAAGCCCATTAGTTTTTCCACACACAATAACCCCCTCCCACAAAGTATGATAACCCCACAGTGATACCAACACAGTATGATGGCCCCCAAAATCTCCCAAACACAAAATGATGGCCCCAATACAGCCCTCCACACAATATCATGGCCCCCACACAGCTCTCCATACAGTATAGTGGCCCCCACAAAACCCTCCACACAGCGTGGTCAGCCCAACAAAACCCTCTACACAGTACTATGAACCCCACACTACCCTCCATGCAGTATAAAGGCCCACACATTATAATGGCCCCTGTAGTTCTTTAAACAGTATAATACCCCCCCCCACACACACACACACACACACAATATAATAGACCCCACAAACCCTCCAAATTGTATAATGGCTCACATACATTATATAATGGCCCCCACCAGCCCTCCAAATAGTATATTTGCCCCCACATAGCCCTCCAAATAGTATAATGGCCCCCCACATAGTTCTCCATATAGTATAATGGCCCCCACATAGCTGCCCAAACAGTAACATGGCTCCACACACAGCCCTCTAAACAGTAAAATGACCCCCATGTTGCCCTCCAAATACGTTAATGGCCCCCAACACAGCCTTCCATATAGTATAGTGACCCCCAACATAGCCCTCCAAATAGAACAATGGCTCCCAACATAGCCCTCCAAATAGTATAATGACTCCCACATAGCCCTCCAAATAATATAATGACCCCCACACAGCCCTCCAAATAGTATAATGGACCCCACAAAGTACTCATTGATGAAAACAAAAGAATACTCACCTCTCCCCGTTCCCTCACTGCTCCGTTCTCTGCACTGTGTGGTCTGAAGCTCTGCACAGCTTATCACATCGGACGTGATGTAGTGACGTCATCGTGCCAGCTGCTCTGAGACGTCAGACACACAGGGAACATCATGGAGGGAACACACGGCACCCTGTTCCATCATTGCTTTTAACTGTATCTGTTCCTATGTTCCCTCATGATCTTCTTGGCTCGTCTTCTGGTGGAGGATGTAAAATGACTGCTGATGCAATAATGTTCTATATGAGCCAGAATAAATATTTTGCTTGCTCTCTCTTCTGGCTCTGATGAAACATCAACATTGCAGCCAATCATTTAGTACTTACTAAACTAGATATTTCAGGACAGTTGGCATGTCTTCTTTAAGTGGCCATACATGAGTTATAAGTTTGATATTAAAAATGTTTTTTTCAGTTTGAAAGGTTACTAAAGAACAGAAGGAATTGCCTTTAATTAAAAAAGCATGGCTGCTTTCTTTCAAAAAACAGCATCAGACCTGTCCAGGGGTTGTCTGTTAGGGCTACAGAACCTGAAAACTGGACTCTGCAGAACCTCCCTCTTGAATGAAACAAACATGCACATGCTTGACCTTCGCTCCATTTATTGTCTATGGGTCTGACAGAGAATGTAGAGTACAGAGATCAGCTATTTTTCGCGATACCACAGAAAAAAATGGAGGTCAGGTTGAGCATATGTACCTCTGCTCCAGAGCACGTTCTCAGGATTGCAGAGCCCTGATCTTCATAGAATCATAGAATGGAAGAGTTGGAAGGGAGCTCCTGGGTCATCTGGTCCAACCCCCTGCTCAAAGCAGGACTCACTAAATCATCTCAGACAGATGTCTGTCCAGCCTCTGTTTGAAGACGTCCATTGAAAGGGAACTCACCACCTCTCGTCGCCGCCTGTTCCACTCATTGATCACCCTCACTGTCAAAGTTTTTTCTAATATCTAATCTGTGTCTCCTCCCATTTAGTTTCATCCCTTTGCTTCCAGTCTTTCCTTGCGCAAATGAGAATAAAGATGATCCTTCTACAATGTGACAGCCCTTGACATATTTGTAGACAGATATTAAGTCTCCTCTCAGTCTTCTTTTTTGCAAGCTAAACATTCCCAAATCCTACAACCCTTTCTCATAGGACATGGTTTGCAGACCGGTCACCATTCTGGTGTTAGGATTGCCCTGGGTCACAGTTGTCAGAACTTCAGCAGTCAGCAAATTATCCCCTATCCACTGGCAAATGTGGGTGGACTGTAAATAATAATAATAATTTTTACTTATATAGCGCCAACATATTCCGCAGCACTTTACAATTAAGTAGGAACAAGTACAGACATAAAAAACAATACAATGTATCACAATTCAACAGTTACAGGAGAACTGAGGACCCTGCTCGCAAGCTTACAATCTATATGTAAATAGGGGGGATTGTTTTCTCAGCAGCAGATGTTCGTGGACTGGTGGGATTGTTTCCTCAGCAGCAGAAGTTGGTGGACCGTCAAGATCTTTTCCTCAGCAATATATGTTGGTGGACTGTCGGGATCATTTCTTCAGTGGCAGATGTTCGTTGCGTGTGGGGATTGTTTCCTCAGCGGAAGATGTTGTTGGACTGTAAGGATTGTTTCCTTAGCAGCATATGTTGGTGTACTGTCAGGATCGTTTCCATAGCAGCATATGTTGGTGGACTGTCAGGATCGTTTCCTCAGCAGCAGATGTTGGTGGACTGTCAGGATCGTTTCCTCAGTAGCAGATGTTGGTGGACTAGCGGGATCGTTTCATCAGCAGCAGATGTTGGTGGACTGTCAGGATCGTTTCCTCAGTAGCAGATGTTGGTGGACTGTCAGGATCGTTTCCTCAGCAGCAGATGTTGGTGGACTGCCAGGATCGTTTCCTCAGTAGCAGATGTTGGTGGACTAGCGGGATCGTTTCATCAGCAGCAGATGTTGGTGGATGTAGGGATTGTTTCCTTACAGCAGATGTTGGTGGACTGTCATGATAGTTTCCTCAGCAGCAGATGTTGGCGGACTGTCATGATCGTTTCCTCAGCAGCAGATGTTGGTGGACTGTCAGGATCGTTTCCTCAGCAGCAGATGTTGGCGGACTGTCAGGATCGTTTCCTCAGTAGCAGATGTTGGTGGACTGTCAGGATCGTTTCCTCAGCAGCAGATGTTGGTGGACTGTCAGGATCGTTTCCTCAGTAGCAGATGTTGGTGGACTAGCGGGATCGTTTCATCAGCAGCAGATGTTGGTGGATGTAGGGATTGTTTCCTTACAGCAGATGTTGGTGGACTGTCATGATCGTTTCCTCAGCAGCAGATGTTGGCGGACTGTCATGATCGTTTCCTCAGCAGCAGATGTTGGCGGACTGTTGAGATTGTTTTCTCAGCAGGAGATGTTTGTGGACTAGCGGGATTGTTTCCTCAGCAGAAGTTGGTGGACCGTCAAGATCGTTTCCTCAGCAGTATATGTTGGTGGACTCGGGAACGTTTCCTTAGCAGAAGATGTTGGCAGACTGTCAGGATCGTTTCCTCAGTGGCACATGATGGTGGACTGTGGATATAATTTCTTCAGAGGTAGAAGTCAGTGGACTTGTTGGGATCATTTTCTCAATGGCAGATGTTTGTGGACTGTTGGGATCGTTTCCTCAGAAGCACATATCAGTGGACAGTCAGGAGTGTTTCCCCAGTGGCAAATGTTGATGGGCTGTAAGGATCATTTCCTCAAAGACAGGTGTTGGTGGACTGTATGAATGGTTTCCTTAGAGGAAGATGTTGGTGGACTGTTAGGTTTATTTCCTCAGTGACATGTTAGTGGACTGTCAGGATCGTTTCCCAAGTGGCAGATGTTGGAGAAGTTTAGGATTCTTTTCTCTTGACTGCAAACGTTGAGAGACCATTGGGACCCTTTTCTCATTGACAGACATACATTGGATGTCTGTTGCAAACCCTCTTTTTCTGAACAAACAATATCGTAATAGTGCATGGACCTTTTTTCCCCCCAACAGACAGTAGAGTACTGCAAAAATGCCTTTTTTTCCTATGAGAAGAGTCTTAACATTATACAACATTATTTTGTGGGTTGAAATGACAAGAACAACTGTCTAAAAATGCAAATGTAGGAGATAAGCTTCTGCCATATACTTCAGATTTGTATATCTTTGAGCAAAATAAAGGACAGATGATTTATAAAATCCAAGATTCCAGATCCTTATTCACCATCAAATCTGGGGGTCAGTCAGAAGCCCCCTATACCGATAAGGTTTATGTTCGGTTCCTTTGGGATTGCGATAATGTCATGTCATTCCATATTTGTTTTTTTCCTCTGCATTCTCACCATTGCAAGTGCATGAAGCATAAATAAGATTTAAGGTGGAAAGTAGGAATCGGAGCAGTAAATGTTAGTGTAGACAAAGCCAGTCGTCCTTGGTTTCATGTAGGCGTTTTTGGATTCCTGAGTAGAGATAACTTATTTGTACTTATTATCTGCAGTTGCTACCCTGTTGTTCCCTCTGCAATAACCCAACCTACCGCAGAGCAGCAGCCTGTCACCTTTTTATAGGTTGAAAACCCGTTCCACAAAGAGCACTTCAAAAGCAGCAGATTAAGCATGAAATATACAAAACATTTCACTGCAATTTAGAAAATATGTGATGAAATGCCATTCTACCTGATTGCCATGCTTTTTAGATTTGAATACCTTTGATTAGAGCCAGGCTTATTATCTGCCACATGCCCGTTCTCTGCTGCCTCGCACAGCGTGTTCTCCGTCTCCGGTCTAGTAAAACTTTGAGCTTCTACTAAACCACATAAAGCTTATGGGTGCTGAGGAATAATCTGCAACACAACTTCCTTATCAAAGTCAAATAAAATTGATGCACCTGTGGGTCACCAGTCTGTACCATATGCGGCGCCTGTGACACATTACGATGGTGTACCATCAAACTGATTCTGCATCTAGTGACCTCACTGGTGGTCAGGTAGTGGCATCATCACTGTCGGGTGGAGATCATCAGAGTGGGCAGCGTGGCAGTGGAGGGCAGATTCCGGTGCTAAGCATTGCTTCTTTTTTTCAATGCAGCTGTCAAGCTCGGGTTGGCCAATCCGAGCATTGAGTTGCAATCCCCGTCCGAGTTATATGGCCGTCTGACTCCATTACAGCAATCTCTATAAATCTTTGACAGGGGTATTTAATGGGAACCTGTCATGTTCTCAAAACACTATTAATTTGCAGATATCGAGCTAGTCTGCAGGTTGATAGCGTTGCAATGACTAGCGTCTCCGCAACAGAAATTGACATGCTGAGGCTCCTAATCCCACACTGCCGGTGAGTTTATGTAGCGTCAAATAGAAGCACAGTGGCCATGGGATTTCTATAAATCCCATCCAATGTGCTTGAAATGTAGAACGCAGCGTTTTGGACGCAGCGTAGGTGAACTGCGTCCAAAATGCTGCCATTACGGATTGTGGGCATGCAGCCTAACATATAAGTTGTCGCCTGTGACTTGTCCTAAGCTATTACTAAATCAATCAAATATTTGAAAGAAATCACATAAATGTAAGATCCATCTGATAGATCATGTTATAAGGAAATTGTAAGGTATCACCGGGCCAGAAGGCATAACGGTGGCCAAGAGGATCTCTGTTCAATTTAATCAGAAAGATATTGACCTTTCCTAAGGCAATACAAGGAATGACTTTGAAGCGATACATTATGGTTTTTCTCCTATATATGTTTCCAATTATCACTAAAATCCAGGGCAAAGTGAAGACAAAGGCCGGGGCATTTTTAAAATACTGAAAAAGGCTCGATCAAGGAGTCCTCCGTGGCAGCAAGAAAAATCTTACCTGAAGAAATGATAAAAGACATCAATGTACATTAGGGTCTCCTTCATTACCGTATTTTCTGGACTATAAGACGCACTTTTTTCCTCCAAAATTTTGGAGGAAAGTGGGGAGTGCATCTTATAGTCCGAATGTATATGGACTATATATGGTGGCTGTGGCTGTGGGTGGTGGAGGGTGTGGGGGAGCGGCAGAGGCCTTGGGAGTGGAGAGCAGTGAATATTAATTTTCCTTAATAGCGCTCACACTGCACCACAGCGCGGCTCCTGCAGCGGCCGGCGGTCAGTGTGCCCGCTATTAAAGTCCATAAATATTCACTACAATCCACACCCATGGGTTGTAGTGAATATTCATGCACTTTAATAGCGGGCACACAGACTGCCAGCCGCTACAGAAGCCGCACTGCGGGTACAGTGTGAGCACTATTAGGGAGAATGGTCACTGCTCCCACGCACACAGTCCCGGCGTGGGGAGCAGTGACTCTACCTGCACAGCATCTCAAAGTGAGAGGGCGCATAGCGGTGACGCCAGGCGCTGCTCACACTGTGAGATCAGTGCTGGCAGAAGAGCAGGACACAGTGCAGGAACACAGGGAAGAAAGGTGAGCAGAAGTGTTTCTTTTATTGTGTCCAGAATGGGATGGGGGGTGCTAAGCATACCAGGAAGAGGGATAAGGGGGGCCATGCATACCCAGAAGAGGGATAAGGGGTGCCATGCATACCAGGAAGAGGGATGAGGGGGGCCATGAATACCAGGAAGAGGGATGAGGGGGGCCATGAATACCCGGAAAAGGGATAAGGGGTGCCATGCATACCAGGATGGGGATCCGGGGTGCCATGCATACCAGGATGGGGATGTCACGCCAGGTGTTAATGCAACACAGAGGGAAAAGAGAAAGGGAGCCCAGATACTAGGGAAAGGGGGAAGTGGAGACCTCTTAGTCTGGTCTAGCGTCACCCTGCCTCAACTACCATCTGTTACTCGCACGCCCGGACTGACTGGCGTGAGCGTGGTTAGTGATCCCACTAGACCATGAACCGAGGAGTGCCTGGAGGGGCGTGACTAAGTATCAACTTGGTCCGACCAAGGTCGCACGGCTGCTCAATTGACTCAGTGAACCAGGGAGGAGTCGAGCAGAGGGACCAGGTGCTACTCCAGGTCAGACCCCCGTCACAGCTGTTGACCCACACCGGGGAATGCAGGACCAGGCAGGTTAGGCTGGCATACTGACAGGTGGGTACTGGCAGGCACGGCTGGTATAAAGACAGGTGAGCACCGGCAGGCAGGAACGCAGGCAGGATAGGGACCAGTACACACTGGGATACAGGAACAAAGCCGCAAGTGCGGCAGACAAGCAGAACAGAGCAAAACCCGCAGGTGCGGTAGACAAGCAGAGCAGAGCTAAACCCGCAGGTGTGGTAGACAAGCAGAGCAAAACCCGCAGGTGCGGTAGACAAGCAGAGCAGAGCAAAACCCGCAGGTGCGGTAGACAAGCACAGCAGAGCAAAACCCGCAGGTGCGGTAGACAAGCAGAGCAGAGCAAAACCCGCAGGTGCGGTAGACAAGCAGAGCAGAGCAAAACCCGCAGGTGCGGTAGACAAGCAGAGCAGAGCAAAACCCGCAGGTGCGGTAGACAAGCAGAGCAGAGCAAAACCCGCAGGTGCGGTAGACAAGCAGAGCAGGGCAAAACTCGCAGGTGCGGTAGACAAGCAGAGCAGAGCAAAACCCGCAGGTGCGGTAGACAAGCAGAGCAGAGCAAAACCCGCATGTGCGGTAGACAAGCAGAGCAGAGCAAAACCCGCAGGTGCGGTAGACAAGCAGAGCAGAGCAAAACCCGCAGGTGCGGTAGACAAGCAGAGCAGAGCAAAACCCGCAGGTGTGGTAGACAAGCAGAGCAGAGCAAAACCCGCAGGTGCGGTAGACAAGCAGAGCAGAGCAAAACCCGCAGGTGCGGGTTCAGACACTACAGGAAAAGCAAAGATACGAACATAGAGACAAACAAGTAACGGGCTAGGACACTGTTCAGACAGGAACTGAACCAAGAACAAGATACAGGAACGAGCCTGGGAACTCAGCCCCCAGGGTGGCGGAAACAGACTAGAAGTCACAGATACAGGTAACAGGCCTGTGTGCTCAGCCCCCAGGGTGGCGAAAACAGACAAGATGCAGGACAGGACCTGGCAACTCAGTTGCACAGAACACACTGAAAGAAAGTGTTGCTCAGGCACCTTCTACTGGGTGGCGGGGGTTTAAGTATCCAGTGACTCACAACAATAGGCTGGGGACGCATTAGGAGTGCGCACACAGTAACTATAAGAATCAGGCAGTAACCGCGCCACCGCCCTAAGTAATCAGACAAGAGACATGCACACAGCAGGTACTGGAGCAAAGTGTGCAGCCTGGGCTGATAGGTAAGATGGCGGTCTTGCATGGTGGGAGGTGGTAAACCATGCCAGCATACCGCCAGGGATGTTACACCATCTCTATATTGCCTCTTCAGCAGTCGCCGCACGAGTGCCTCGCCCTACTTTACCTGGCATATGGGTATGGTTAGGCATGGGAGGAGATGAGCACTAGTCAACCTCCACTAAACACTATAGACAACAAGGGAGGACAAAATAGGGGGAAATAGCTTAGCTTTAGAGGACTCCAAATATGCACACGGCCTCAAACTCCAGAGAGGACGAAGTACTGCTCCTGCTAAGCCTCACAAGTAGAAATGAATATAGCAGGCAACTCCCTCTCAGACACACCAGTTACAGTACAGACCAAAAGTTTGGACACACCTTCTCATTTAAAGATTTTTCGGTATTTTCATGACTTTGAAAATTGTACATTCACACTGAAGGCATCAAAACTATGAATTAACACATGTGGAATTATATACTTAACAAAAAAGTGTGAAACAACTGAAAATATGTCTTATATTCTAGGTTCTTCAAAGTAGCCACCTTTTGCTTTGATGACCGCTTTGCACACTCTTGGCATTCTCTTGATGAGCTTCAAGAGGTAGTCACCGGAAATGGTCTTCCAACAATCTTGAAGGAGTTCCCAGAGATGCTTAGCACTTGTTGGCCCTTTTGCCTTCACTCTGTGGTCCAGCTCACCCCAAACCATCTCGATTGGGTTCAGGTCTGGTGACTGTGGAGGCCAGGTCATCTGATGTAGCACCCCATCATTCTCCTTCTTGGTCAAATAGCCCTTACACAGCCTGGAGGTGTGTTTGGGGTCATTGTCCTATTGAAAAATAAATGATGGTCCAACTAAACGCAAACCGGATGGAATAGCATGCCGCTGCAAGATGCTGTGGTAGCCATGCTGGTTCAGTATGCCTTCAATTTTGAATAAATCCCCAACAGTGTCACAAGCAAAGCACCCCCACACCATCACACCTCCTCCTCCATGCTTCACGGTGGGAAGTCCATCCATTCACCTTTTCTGCGTCGCACAAAGACACGGTGGTTGGAACCAAAGATCTCAAATTTGGACTCATCAGACCAAAGCACAGATTTCCACTGGTCTAATGTCCATTCCTTGTGTTCTTTAGCCCAAGTCTCTTCTGCTTGTTGCCTGTCCTTATCAGTGGTTTCCTAGCAGCTATTTTACCATTAAGGCCTGCTGCACAAAGTCTCCTCTTATCAGTTGTTGTAGAGATGTGTCTGCTGCTAGAACTCTGTGTGGCATTGACCTGGTCTCTATTCTGAGCTGCTGTTAACCTGCGATTTCTGAGGCTGGTGACTCGGATAAACTTTTCCTCAGAAGCAGAGGTGACTCTTGGTCTTCCTTTCCTGGGGCGGTCCTCATGTGAGCCAGTTTCTTTGTAGCGCTTGATGGTTTTTGCAACTGCACTTGGGGACACTTTCAAAGTTTGCCCAATTTTTCGGACTGACTGACCTTCATTTCTTAAAGTAATGATGGCCACTTGTTTTTCTTTACTTAGCTGCTTTTTTCTTGCCATAATACAAATTCTAACAGTCTATTCAATAGTCCTTTCAGCTGTGTATCCACCTGACTTCTGCACAACACAACTGATGGTCACAACCCCATTTATAAGGCAAGAAATCCCACTTATTAAACCTGACAGGGCACACCTGTGAAGTGAAAACCATTTCCAGTGACTACCTCTTGAAGCTCATCAAGAGAATGCCAAGAGTGTGCAAAGCAGTCATCAAAGCAAAAGGTGGCTACTTTGAAGAACCTAGGATATAAGACATATTTTCAGTTGTTTCACACTTTTTTATTAAGTATATAATTCCACATGTTAATTCATAGTTTTGATGTCTTCAGTGTAAATGTACAATTTTCATAGTCATGAAAAGACAGAAAAATCTTTAAATGAGAAGGTGTGTCCAAACTTTTGGTCTGTACTGTATATATACACGCAGGCCAGAGAGCTAATTAGCAGAGGTAGGTAGCCACTAGGTCCTAAAGACAGCTTCTCATCTAAGAAGCTGTCTGCAATGCCAAACGTAGAGATCTGCAACCAACTGCAGGGCGACTGTCTGTCACCTCTGACATACCCGTGACAGGAGTTGAGGGGTGCCATGTATACCTGGATGGGGATGAGGGATGCCATGCATACCAGGATGGGGATGAGGGGCGCCATGCATACCAGGATGGGGATGAGGGGCGCCATGCATACCAGGATGGGGATGAGGGGCGTCATGCATACCAGGATGGGGATGAGGGGTGCTATGCATACCAGGATGGGGGATTGGGGTGCCATGCATATCAGGATGGGGATGAGGGGTGTCATGCATAACAGGAAGGAGGGGCCATATATACCAGGATGGAGGATATTAACAGAATTGGGGGACATTACCTATACCAGTGTCAGAAGTAGACCCCCTCCCGCATAACAGGGCATCATGACCACATTTTTTGCTTACATTTTTTTTTCTATTTTCCTCCTCTAAAACCTAGGTGTGTCTTATGGTCCGGTGCGTCTTATAGTTCGAAAAATACGATACTTAACTATCCTGGTCATGAAGAACGATTTCCAAGTGCATGTTTTGTTTTTTTAAGTTTTCCCTCCATCCTCACAATGTTGTAAACATTAGAAGCGGTGGTCAGCAAGACGCCCATAAATTGAGAGGATGTCCATGCTGCAGCGATATCGGAAATTGTCACAACCTATAGTAATATATTAGTGTTATTATTTATCTCTTTACCTTTTTAAAGGGAACCAGACAACAGTCCTAACCCCCTAAAGAGCCACCATGTCTGTATTGCAGCATTTTTCTAACGAGCCACTTTTTGCTGATTTGCAATTGCTGAATAAATGCAAAATTAAAGTGAAACCCTATAAATCACTGGGTGATTAGTTGGGGAGTGTATATATTTCGGCCTAATCTTCCCTCTCAAGTATGCACCGCTCTGTGGGCAAGAGTGACATGATTTATAAGAGCGACGTCATAGCCAGCAAGCAAGAGCCATGCAAGCGCGTGCCATTCTGCCTCCATGGGAATGCGCAGTCAGGGAGGTAACAGTGGCGCAGATCTTGGCCAGCCACAGGTTTTGAAAACAGCCGGTGGTGACAACGCTCTTGCAAATTATGTCACTCACGCTCAGAGGAGCTTAATTAAATGATGAAACGAAGGATTGATCTGGGGAAATTATCGCCCTCCCCTCATCACCCACAAATTTTTATACCCTTTACCACCCAAGGTGGTTTGCACGTTAATGACCAGGCCAATTTTTACAATTCTGACCCCTGTCACTTAATGAGGTAATTACTTTGGAACGCTTCAACGGATCCCACTGATTCTGAGAATGTTTTTTCGTGACATATTGTACCTCATGATAGTGGTAAAATTTCTTCGATATCACTTGCATTTATTTGTGAAAAAAAATGGAAATTTGGCAAAAAATTTGAAAATGTTACAATTTTCAAACTTTCAATTTCCATGCCCTTAAATCAGAGATATCTCACACAAAATAGTTAATAAATAACATTTCCCACATGTCTACTTTACATCAGCACAATTTTGGAACCAAAAATTTTTGTTAGGGAGCTATAAGGGTTAAAAATTGACCAGCAATTTCTCATTTTTACAACAAAATTTACAAAACCATTTTTTTTAGGGTCCACGTCACATTTGAAGTCACTTTGAGGGGCCTTTATGACAGAAAATACCCAAAAGTGACACCATTCTAAAAACTGCACCCCTCAAGTTGCTCAAAACCACATTCAAGAAGTTTATCAACCTTTCAGGTGCTTCACAGCAATTAATCAAACGTGAAAGGAAAAAATGAACATTTAACTTTTTTTCACTAAAATTTTACTTTAAACCCCAATTTTTTTTATTTTCACAAGGGTACCAGGAGAAATTGGACCCCAAAAGTTGTTGTGCAATTTCTCCTGAGTATGCTGATACCCCATATGTGGGGGAAAGCCATTGTTTGGGCGCATGGCAGGGCTCGGAAGGGAAGGATGTTTTCAATGTAAAACTCTCTGGAATTGACAGCGGACCCCATGTAGTGTTTGGAGAGCCCCTGATGTGCCTAAACAGTGGAAACCCCCCACAAGTGACCCCATTTTGGAAACTAGACCCCTTAAGGACTAGACCCCTTAAGGAACTTATTTAGATGTGTGGTGAGCACTTTGAACCCCCAAGTGTCTTGCAAAAGTTTATGACGTAGAGCCGTGAAAAAAATACTTTTTTTCCCACAAAAACGATCTTTTAGCCGCAATTTTTTTATTTTCACGAGGGTATCAGGAGAAATTGGACCTCAAAAGTGTTTGTGCAATTTCTCCTGAATACGCTGATACCCCATATGTGGGGGAAAGCTATTGTTTGGGCGCATGGCAGGGCTCGGAAGGGAAGGAGTGACGCTTTGGAATGCAGACTTTGATGGAATGGTCTGTGGGCATCATGTCACATTCTCAGAGCCCCTGATGTGCCTAAACAATGGAAATGCCCAATAAGTGCCCCCTTTTTGGAAGTGATACCTGAATTTTGAATTTCATAATGTAGTGTCATACGTCAGTTGTGTAGGACAACCTGAAGAATACTACACAACTGATGTAGGACAACCTGACGAACACTCCGTCAGGTGTGTAGTGTTCGTCAAGTTGTCATACGTCAGAAATGTATTTAGTCCATGGAAGTATCGTACCTTTTGAAGCATTCTTTCATGCACAGGCCAGGTTTGTTGGGGCAGGTGTCACATTGATAAATGGTGTCCTTGCATATTCCCTTTTATAACACACTCGGCACTTCTTTTGTGACTTACCTTTTTTTCCGCTGTGAGGGATCTGCCCCAGGAAATGCTGACCCGGTACAATTCGAGGTCCTTCAGATCCGGAAGTACTGGGGCCCGCTCCGTCACCGCTGCCAAATATCAGAGCTTTGATCACTGTCTGCTGGAGCTGAAGGTATGACGCAGAAGTTTGGCCTGCACATCGTGACAAAAGGAAAGCGTTGTGCATTGCCATCTGAACGATGTGCACGGCCAGCTTCTTGTACCACACTCTGGCCTTTCTCAAAGCACTGTATGGCTGGAGGACATGATCAGAGAGATCAACTCCCCCCATGTACTTGTTGTACCCCACTACACAGTCTGGTTTGGCGACCTGTGTAGTGGAACCTCGTACAGTGCTGAGGGTGCTGCCATCATCATGTATTGTGGTCAAGAAAAGGACATCCCTCTTGTCCTTGTACTTGACCACCAGAAGATGGTCGCTACATTGGGCTCTGCTCTCACCCCTTCTGAGCAGCTGCCCAATTAGCGTTTTTGGGAGGCCTCTCTGATTTTTGCGGACAGTACCACAGGCTGCGGTACCTCGCGCAGAAAAGGACTTGAAGAGAGGGAAACTGGTATAAAAGTCATCCGCGTACAGGTGATAACCTTTATCCAGCAGTGGGTGCACCAAGTGCCACACAATTTTTCCACTCACTCCCAGAACAGGGGGGCATTCAGGGGGTTCAATCCGGGAGTCCTTCCCTTCATAAACTCTAAACTTGTGAGTGTACCTTGAGGTACTCTCACAAAGTTTATACAGTTTGATTCCGTACCTCGCCTTCTTAGTGGGCAGGTACTGCCGGAATTCAAGCCGCCTCTTAAAGGCGATTAAGGACTCATCCACGCAGATGTCCCTTTGGGGCACGCACACTTCAGCAAACTTGTTGATGAAGTGGTGGATGACCAGCCGAACTTTGAAAAGACGATCAAAGTTTGGGTCATCACATGCAGGACACCTTGCATTATCGTGGTAATGCAAGAACTTGTGGATGGCCTCAAAGCGTCTCCGTCATGACCATTCGGAACACTGGAGTGTTATATAAAACGTCAACACTCCAGTATTGCCAAACTTCTGGCTTCTTCAGGATCCCCATATGAAGGGCCAGACCCCAAAACTTCATCATTTCTACTGCATCTACAGGAGACCAGATAGAAAATGATGAAGAGGGTTTTGTTCCAAAAATTGATGAGTGTATAAATTAGTTTGGCCCACCAGGAGGTTTACGAAATCCTCAGAGAAAAAGACTTTGAAAAAGTCTGTTTCTGTGAGGCCGGTGGTGTCAAACTTGATTCCTGATTCCGCCACGAAATCAGGAATCAGTGGTTCATAATTTTCGGCGGGCGAGGTCCATAAGGGGTCAGTAGTGGGGGCCGCTGGTTCATCTTCTCTTCTGGGGCGACTGCGTGGCGGTTCAGCAGCACCTGAGGAGGAAGAAGAGGAGGAAGAGGAGGAATCAGAAAAATAAAGAAAGGTGGGATCCTCGCCCTCACTGTCAGTGTTGGAGACAAGAAAAGCATATGCCTCCTATGCTGAATAGCGAGTTTGGGATGAGCGGGACATTTTTTTTGTTATGTATGTGGTGAGTGTGTGTCAGTACTTTATTTAGAGTGTGTGTATGTTAGTGTGATTGGTGTGAACATCTTTTTCAGAAAAAAAAGAGAAAAAAAAAAGAAATACCGTAGGTGGTGCAAACAAAGAGCACGAGTGCAGATCGGTGAACTATTTCACTGATCAACACACGGCGGCTGCTGGATGTGCGCGCGAATGTGGTGCAAGGGACGAGGCTGTGTAAAACAGCGAGCACGAGTGCGGATCAGTGATCTGTGGTCACTGATAAGCGCTCGGCCGCTGCATGAAGCACGAAAAAAAATTACAAAAGTCGAGCGATCAAGTAATGATCAGCACTTGGTGGCGGAAAGGGGTGAGGGGAAGAAGGATATTGGGATTGGGGTGGATGATGAGGGATCAAAAAATCCTACTTACAGTTGTCGTCTTTTAGATGTCGTCTTTCAGTTGTCTTCTGTCCGATGTCTTCTGTAGCAGGAGCAGGCGCGGCGATTGTGGTGTCACAGCCTTCTATGGCACTACAAGGTCAAGCACGGCGCACAAATCGGACAGCGCGACCGCCCTCTAGAAAAGAAAAACGGTTAGTGGAAAAAAAAGTGGTGAGCGCGAGTGCTGATCGGTGATTTGCGTCACCAATCAATGCTAGGCGGCTGTTGGATGCACGCACGGAGGTGGTGCAAAGTGGGGGTGGGGTGGAATTGACAGGGACAAAAAGTTCTGAAAAGCAGCGAGCACGGATGTTGATCAGTGACATAGTCACTGGTCAGAGCTCGGCAACTGCAGGACGCCCCAAAAAAAAACGGGGGGAAAGGGGACTGGGGTGGATGACGGGAGATCAGAGATGGACCGAAGTCGCGGTGCCGCATTAAAGATAGGGATTACTAATACGTATCAGGCTCTTAAGTCCCAGGGCGCAGATACGTATTAGTACGCCCTGGGCTTTAAAGGGGTTAAAACAATTAGGCATACCACACAAAAGAGTTAATAAAAAAGAAGATTTTACACAAGGCGGGTAAATGTTCCCCAAAACACCAATACGAGGTAACTGTTAGGTCTTCCCGAGTCTGGCTCTTTTTTAAAGACTGTCCAGTTAACCCAAAAAAGGACATTTGCAACATCTGAAAGGCCAGCATCAGCAAGGGGCAGCAAAACTACCAGCCTGACAACCGCCAGCATGCTCAGGCACATGACAGCAAAGCACCCGACTAGTTGGGCCGAACGCCAAGGTCCAGAATCAGTGTCTGCGGGTGACACCACTGCCTGTTCCGCTGTGGTGCGTGCAAGCCAATCCCCTGTCCATGACGCAGGCGAAGTTGCCTCCCACCCTGCATCTGTCATTGCACACTTGCAACCACTGTCAGCACCATCAGCAACCACATCCATGTGCAGCGTTCAGTTGTCCCTACCTCAGTCCTTGGAACGCAGCCACCCAACCACAGACCACAATACTAAACTGCCACATTTCCAGGCTGCTTGCACTGGAAATTTTGCCTTTCAGGCTTGTGGAGACGGAAGCTTTCCGCAACCTCATGGCGGCAGCAGTCCCTCGGTACTCGGTCCCCAGTCGCCATTATTTCTCCCGTTATGCAGTCCCGACCTTACACAAGCACGTGTCTCCGAACATTACCCGTGCCCTCACCAACGCAGTTACTGGAAAGGTCCACCTAACCACGGACACGTGGACAAGTGCTTGTGGCCAGGGACGGTACATTTCACTGACGACACACTGGGTGAATATTGTGGAAGCCGGGACCCAGTCAGACCTTGGGACGGAACACGTCCTACTGAAGCAGAGGATTGCGCGCCTGGTTCAATCAGGGTTGCCCCCACATTCTATAGCAGCTCCTGCACCTCCTCTTCAATATCCATTTCTGAAACGACCACATCAGTCGCAAGCTGGAAAATCTGCAGCACTGCCTCGGCCAAGCGGTAACAGGCTCTGCTGAAGTTAATTTGCGTAGGTGACAAACCGCACACTGCTGTAGATGTTAGAACCCTCCTGTTTGTTTTTTCCATCTTGGGTTTTGCGGTCACGTGACCATCTGCCTTTATATTCCAGCTCCGCCCTTATGGCTGTGCTGGACTTCAGTGTTGTTTGACTGTTTTGCTAGCCAGGTGCTTCTGTGCCTTTCTCTGTCAGTTCACTTGGTCCTTCTGGGACCTCTAGTACCTTTTTGTCAGTTTATCTTTTTGTGTTCTGCAACAACTTCTCTGCTTAGGAGGTGTCCCATTTTTGTCCCAGTCCTTAGTTCTTTTAGGGACCCCTCCCCTTTATGCTTTAGGTCTTCGTTCAGACTAGCTGAGGACTAAGGCGGGTCTGTTCGCAAAGAACAGGCAGCCCGCTACATCGTAGGATTCAGCTTAGTCTTACTGTAGGGATAGCTTTCCCCTTTCTTTCCTTAGTACTTGTTGCAGATCATAACAGTAAGTCCAGCCCAAAAAAAAAAAGAAAGGAAAGAAATTCAGGGATCAGTATGGCTTCCGTCCAAGTTTTGGCTCAATGCTTGCAGGGATTGTCTCTGGAGGAGGCCGAGCTCCAGCAACACGTGAGTAGCTGTTCTGGAGCGCATTTTATGGAACCCAAGGTAGGACTGCCTGATGTTTTTTATGGTAAACAGCAAGATTTTTTTTCCTTTAAAAATGCTTGTTTGTTATATTTTCATTTGAGACCAAGGTCCTCTGGGAATGAATCACAGCGCATTGGTTTTATTATGTCACTTTAGCGCAATGAACCACAGGGGTGGGCCTTTTCTCTCCAACCTAATGATCCACGCTTAAGGTCTGTAGAAGAATTTTTTTCTGCTATGGGTCTATTATATGATGATCCTAATCGAATCTCATCTGCTGAGGCAGAAATCAGGCTTTTGAATCAGGGGTCAGATGATGTTGAAAATTATTGCACACACTTTAGAAGGTGGGCTTCAGAATTAAAATGGAATGATCCTGCTCTGAAATGTCTATTTCTTGCTGGTCTGAGACTCTGCAGCATGCCATGCAATTAGCTGTTCGTGTGAATAGGAGGCTGAGATCT
This sequence comes from Phyllobates terribilis, assembly GCF_046119375.1. Classification (NCBI taxonomy): domain Eukaryota; kingdom Metazoa; phylum Chordata; class Amphibia; order Anura; family Dendrobatidae; genus Phyllobates; species Phyllobates terribilis. Next base: position 739,599,157 of record NW_027362764.1, read on the forward strand.
AGGCAGAATGAGGTAAAGACTCCTGTAATGCCAGGTCCTAGTCCCCAGAAAATCTGCTCAGATGGCGGAGAACCGATGGAGGTTGGGGAAAGTCGCTCCCCTCTCAGGAAAGAGACCAGAGGTTCGTCGAGGGATTGTGTCTTTATTGTGGTAAAGCTGACCATTTGATTAAGTATTGTGAGCTTCGTTTAAGAAAAGAAAAAAAAAAGGTCAGGTACGCCCGTATTGCTTGTTTACGCTCTGCAGGAGTATTTCTTTCAGGGAGTACTACTCTGCAGGAAAATTTGATTGAATTTCAGGTATTTGTGGATTGTGGTTCAACACTTAATGTGATTGATAAAGGGTTTTTGGAAAAACTTAAATTGAAATCCAAACCTTTGTCATCACCTATTTCTGTGGTTGCAATTGATAAAACTCCCTTTAAATGTATTACTCACAAGGTTGCTGCGTTTCCCCTCACTATCCATGGACTTCACCAGAAATTTTGGACTTGGTTGTATTAAATAATTTACCCTCTCCGGTCGTTCTAGGATTGCCTTGGTTAAAAGTGCACAATCCTTTGCTGGACTGGTCTACTAATATGATAAAGTCTTGGAGCCCAAAGTGCTATGATAAATGTTGTAATGGTCGCATTGCGACTGTGGAAAAAGGGGAATTACCTGTACCTATTCAAGATTTTTGGAGGGTTTTTTCGGAGTAGGAGTCGCAAGTTTTACCTCCTCATAGGGATTATGATTGCGCCACTGAGTTTGTTCCGGGAGCTACTCTTCCCAAGAGTCGCTTGTTTAATCTGACTATCCCTGAAAGAAAGGCCTTGGAGTAGTACATACAGACTAGCCTGGCTGCCGGTCACATTAGACCTTCTAAGTCGCCTGTGGCAGTTGAATTTTTCTTTGTTAAAAAAAAGAACGGGGGTTTAAGTCCATGTCTGGATTTTTGTGAAATTAATAAGATTACCGTACGCAATTCCTACCCATTGCCGTTAATTCCTGACTTGTTTAACCAGCTAGTGGGGGCCAAGTGGTTCTCTAAGATTGATCTCCGGGGGGCATACAATTTGTTACGATAGAAGGAGGGCGATGAATGGAAAACTGCTTTTAACACTCCAGTAGGTCATTTTGAGAATCTGGTGATGCCTTTTGGTCTTACCAATGTACCTGCATTTTTTCAGAACCTTATTAATGACATCCTGAGACCTTTGATTGGTAAGAATGTGGTTGTGTATTTGGATGACATTTTGATTTACTCACCAGATCTAGAGTCCCATTGGCAGAGTGTACGTGAAGTTTTGCAGTTATTGAGTGATAATTCACTCTTTGCTAAGTTGGAGAAATGTGAGTTCGCTGTGCAGAAAATTCGTTTTTTGGGCTACATTGTCTCCAGCGAGGGCTTTGAGATGGACCCGGTGAAGGTTCAGGCTGTTCAGGAATGGCCTAGGCCTATTGGTTTGAAATCTATACAGAGATTTTTGGGTTTTGCCAATTATTACAGGAAATTCATTAAGAACTTTTCTGTAATTGTTAAACCTCTAACCGATATCACCAGGAAAGGTGCGAATACGGTCCAGTGGACTACTGAGGCCATTGAAGCGTTTGAGTATCTCAAAGAGAGGTTCAGTTCTGCCCCTATCCTTATGCAGCCTGATGAAACCAAGCCTTTTTTGGTCGAGGTCGATGCTTCATCGGTGGGGGTCGGAGCAGTTTGGCTCAGGAGAGCAGGGATGGCCTTCTTTTCGAAAAAAAATTCGGAAACCGAACTGAATTATGATGTTGGAAATCAGGAGATGCTGGCTATTAAACTTGCGTTTGAACATTGGCATCATTTTTTGGAAGGCGCTAGATTTCCTATTCAGGTTTTCACAGATCATAAGAATTTGATCTATCTGGATGCTGCCAAGCGCTTCAATGCCCATCAAGCTAGGTGGGCACTTTTTTTTCCCAGTTTCATTTTTCTGTTACCTATTTCCCTGGTACTAAGAATGTTAAAGCCGATGCTTTATCTCGCAGCTTCTCTCCTATGGTCGGTGCCGAGGAGGAGGAGAGCACTTTACAGAAAGGAGTTGTGGTGGTAGTATTGGACTCCGTTTTGGAGAATGGGATTCTGAAAGCTCAAGATGATGCTCCATCTAACACTCCCTATGGGAGGTTGCTCGTGCCTAGAACCTTTAGGAGAGATTTGTTTGTGGCGTGTCATAAGTCTCGGTTGGCAGGTCATCCAAGAATTTCTGAGACTAAGAGACTAAGAGACTTATCAGTCGCAATTTTTGGTGGCCTGGATGGCAGAAAGAAGTCATCAAGTGGGTGCGTCAGTGTACTGTGTGTGCTAGGTCAAAGGCTTCACATACCCCTGCTGCGGGGTTGCTTTGCCCTCTGGAGGTTCCTAGTGCACCTTGGACGCATCTCACAATGGATTTTATTACTGATCTTCCTGTGTCCGAGGGTTTTACGGTCATCTGGGAGGTCGTGGATCGTGGATCGTTTTAGTAAGATGTGTCATTTGGTTCCAATCATTAAGTTGTCCTGCGCCAAGACTCTCGCTAAGGCATTTGTTAAGGAGATTGTTAAGGAGATTGTCAAGCTTCATGGCGTTACCACGGATATTGTTTCTGATAGAGGACCTCAGTTTGTGGCTCGCTTTTGGCGTGCTTTTTGTGACAGGTTGGGAGTCCATTTGTCATATTCGTCTGGGTATCATCCTGAGTCTAATGGACAGACTGAAAGAAAGAACCAGGATGTAGAACAGTTTTTGCGTTGTTTTGTGGCGAACAATCAAGAGGTGTGGTCTGAGTTTCTACCTCTCGCAGAATTTGCTCTTAACAATCATACATCCTCCTCAGCTGGGTGTTCTCCTTTTTTTTGTTGTACTGGGAGACATCCGTCTTTTGGTTCGTTCTCCAAATTGGGGTCGGCGGTGCCGGAGGAGGAGAATTTTTTCGGTGATTTGGAGAGAGTTTGGACTAATGTACGTTGCAACCTTCACGAGGCTAACAAGCAGTCCAAGAAGTATTTTGACAGGAATCGTAAGGAGGTTTTGTTTACTGTGGGTGACATGGTTTGGTTGTCCTCAAGGAACTTGTGGTTGAGGATTCCCTCTAAAAAACTGGGTCCTACGTTTGTGGGTCAATTTAAAGTGCTTCAGGTTATTAACCCGTCTGCAGTTAGGTTGGATGTCCCTACTTCCTGGAAGATTAATCCTGTGTTTCATGTTTCCTTGTTGAAAAAAGCTGATGTAACAGATAGGGATGCCACTGTCACAGTCCCTCCTGTGGCGGAAGACGGCGAATATGAAATTTCTCGTATCTTGAATTCTAGATGGCATAGAGGGAGATTACAGTATCTCGTCTCCTGGAAGGGTTTCGGTCCCGAAGATAACTCCTGGGTAAGGGCGGATGATGTCTCTGCTCCTAGGCTTGTTAGAGCTTTCCACAGGAGGTATCCGGATAGGCCTGGGCCTGGAGGATCCAGAGGATCCTCATAAAAGAGGGGGTACTGTTAGAACCCTCCTGTTTGTTTTTTCCATCTTGTGTTTTGCGGTCACATGACCATCTGCCTTTATATTCCAGCTCCGCCCTTTTGGCTGTGCTGGACTTCAGTGTTTGACTGTTTCTCTAGCCAGGTGCTTCTGTGCCTTTCTCTGTCAGTTCGCTTGGTCCTTCTGGGACCTCTAGTACCTTTTTGTCAGTTTATCTTTTTGTGTTCTGCAACAACTTCTCTGTTTAGGAGGTGTCCCATTTTTGTTCCAGTCCTTAGTTCTTTTAGGGACCCCTCCCCTTTATGCTTTAGGTCTTCGTTCAGACTAGCCGAGGACTAAGGCGGGTCTGTTCCCTAGGAACAGGCAGCCCGCTACATCGTAGGGATTCAGCTTAGTCTTACTGTAGGGACAGCTTTCCCCTTTCTTTCCTTAGTACTTGTTGCAGATCATTTGTTGAAAGCTGTAACAGAGCAAGCAGGTCTGTGGCTGTCATCGCTGAACCTACAGCCAGGCATGGTCGTATGTGACAATGGCCGCAACCTGGTGGCGTCTCTAAAGCTTGGCAACCTCGCAAAAGAACCATGCCTAGCACATGTGCTCAACTTAGTAGTTCAGTGGTTTCTCAAAACCTACCCTGATCTGTCTGAGCTGCTTTTGAAAGCACGCCGCATGTGTTCCCATTTCTGAAACTCAGCTACAGCTTCTGCTGCCCTGGCAGTGCTTCAGCAGTGTTTGCAGCTTCCAGGACACCGACTGGTGTGCAATGTCACAACGCGTTGCAACTCAACGTTGCATATGTTGGGAAGGATTTGTGAGCAGCAGAGGGCAATTGGTGAGTACCAGCTTCAACACACCCGTCGGTATTCCGGACAGTCTCTGCACATAAGACGGTGAGAGTCGATGACGCCATAATTAGCATCACCATCCCGCTTCTCTACCTACTGAAACACTCGCTGCTCACAATTAAAGGCGGAGCATGATGAGCTGGAGAAAGGAACTATACAGGGTGATACTACACAGCTTAGCCTCATCTCATTTCAACACGGATTGGGTGATAATGAGGAGAAGGAGGAGGAGGAACAGGAACTGGTTTCCTGCGCTACAGACGGTACTACCCACATTACATTTATATCGTCTGTTCAGCGTGGATGGTCTGAAGAGGGGGAGGAGAGGGAGGACGAGGAGGAGGATTAGGAAAACATGGACAGTCATTCTCTTGGTGGGGACAGGGAAGTCTTGGCTGTTGGCAGTCTGGCACACATGGCTAAGTTTATGTTCCGCTGCCTTTCCCGTGACCCTCGCATTGTATGCATTTTGGGCAACAGTAATTACTGGTTGGACACACTTCTAGACCCACGCTACAAGGAGAACTTTCTATCTCTCCTTCCCTTGGCGGAGAGGTCTAATAAAATGTTGCAGCACCAGAAGGCCCTTGTTGAAGAATTATTAAAAAAATTCCCATCTGACAACGCTGGCAGCAGAGGTCACAGTTTCTTGGACAACGAAGGAGTACAGGCGAGGGAGACACAAACCAGATGCAGCAGAGGCAGAGGAACACTGGCAAAGGTCTGGGACAGTTTTCTCAGTCCCTCCTAGTGCCCAGGCCCTGATGAGTGGCATACTCTGACAAGGAGGGAAAAGTTTTGGAAGATGCTGAAGGAGTACCGTACCAGTATCCTCTGTGATTCCTATGTGCCTTACAACTATTGAGTATCCAAGCTGGACATGTGGCATGAACTGTCTCTCTACGCCTTGGAGGTCCAGGCCTGCCCTTCCATTGGCGTTTTGTCAGAGCGGGTTTTTAGTGCTGCTGGTGTATTATAAATGATCGGCGCATCCACCTGTCTACTGAAAATGCTGACAGGCGGACTCTTAGCAAAATGAACAAGGGCTGGATTGGGCCAGACTTCTCAACACCACCAGATAGCAGCGGAACATATACTCAAATCTAGTGGGCTTTTTTTTGGGGGGGAGGTCTATTCCCATGCACCACTTCACACCCAGACATGGGTGTACGCGTCAGGATTTAATCCTCCTTCTCCTCATCCTCCACCACATCAACAGGGTGACCATCATGCAACACCCACATAACTTTTTTAAGGGTGTTTATGATGCAGGTCCTGGTGGGACAATGGAAATGCCTCTTGAGAAAACCCCTTGTGCTCCCAGGCGAAATGCGCGTTGGGACACGACCTTTTACCTTTGTAGCCTTTGGTGACACCCTGCCCTACCTCTCGGGCCCCTTCCTGTCTTGTGGTGAGTCTCTATGGATATTATTCATATCTATTGTAACCCTAATGTTGGTGCACACTTCCTACGGAGGCTGTTAAATCTTAACCAGATATAGTAACTCATACACATATATATTTACCTGTGTCATCCATATTGGATATATTGAGGCCCCTTGTGTATGGACATGGTGTCGCTTGACCTGATCCATTTTTCCCATGTCTTGTTGTTTCTACTATGTACTTTACATTATTGTCATTTTAATAAGAATATTTTCTAATAAAATCTATTTTATGCCATAAATACTCATGTTTCTCCTTTACGATATCTTGCTGTTTGAGTAGGCTTTTTTTGTGGTTTAGGCCCGCCATTGTTTTACCGGCCCCGGCATTGTTTTACTGGCCCCTTATTCGGCTTTGTATACAATATTTGGATCTTTTTTTGTTTATTGTTTATGATGTGTGGCGCCCCTGCGGGTTCAGTCGCCACAGAGGTACTGCATCTCACCCAGAGGTGTGGTATCCCACTCTCAGGTAAGGATAGAGTGCTGCCCGGGACCCTAACACCTGCATCCCACATGTCCACTTCAGTAGGGCAGGGCGAGATTGCTCCTAAGGGAGAGCACAGTCCCTGGTCCCTGGCTGGAGTGGAGGGGAACCTAATGAGGGGGAACCATGTAGTGGGTGTGGGTGGAGGACGTAGATCAGGGGAGCACTTGTGAGGGAGTGATATAAAAGGGGGAACCATCTTGAAAGATCAGTCCAGTCAGAGAGTTCAGTGAGTGAGGAGTGGAGTTGGAGGAGGAAAGTGAGGGGAGCAGAGGCTCTGCACGAGCTCTGCTCCAGAGCGAGCCTGAGGAGAGGCCCAGGACTGGAGGAAGAGGAGAGGGAGCAGGAGAAAGGCTCCATGAACAGAAGGGATCCCAGGGGTACGGGCTGTGCAGGAGGCCACCAGTACACCCGAATCTGCCAGGCGGTGGAGGGTTCGAGCCGCAGAGGGGACCGGCCCCTAAACTAGTGGAGAACTACAAGGCTCAGCTAGGAACTCGAGGCTGCTGTATTTGCAAGGTGCAGTGGCCACATCCGCAACTATATCGCCGAAAAGGTGGCCACATAGGGTCCAGGGGACTGCAGGTCGTCCGACAAGACCTGAGGCTACCGGATTGGGACACTGGTTGCGAGGCGCAGGGCAGAAGGGCGATAGCCAGCGCAGGAAGACGACTGAGGAAGGCACATAGAAAGGGGTCCTGTCAGGCACGCTTGAATTACCTGAGGGATTGCTGAACCCCTGCCTGATGAACGCAGCATGACGTGGGAGGTTGTAATCCGGAACCAGTAACCTGAGGAACTTAACAACTGTGAGTAAACTCGGAAGACTGAACCCCACGGTCTCTGTGATTATTGTCTGCGCCATCACCCCCTGCACTACAACGCCCAGCACAACCTATAACATCTACACTGCACTGGAGCTAAGCTCTACCTGTGGAGAGCCACACCAGCTTTGCTGCACTAACATCAGCTCCAGAGGACCTGCTCCGCAGCGGCGACTCCCTTTAGCCGCATATCCACAGGTGGGGTCACGAACTTTGTACATAAATCCCCTGTAAATATCCCCTTTTGAATGACCGCCCTGGGTCACGGACCGGGTCACCGCCACTGTGACATATCCCATAGCCACGACCGGCCTGACACCGAGTACCCCACGGCCCAGGGGGCGCGTCAGATGCCCATAAGAACTATTTTTAGAGGCCTATCTCTATCTATCTATAAAATATATATGTATACCAACCAGGAGTAAATGTTTTTCAGCCAATGCACTTAGTGCATTGGTATTACCGGTCTAGGAGACCCACTCCTTAATAATGGAAAAAAAAATTTGACTGAGGCCCTTCACTACGTCTCTTCAAAGGGGTATTGGAGTGCGTCCTAATTTTTGGCAGCCCTTGAACTTACTGCATTCGCAATAACAGTATAGGAGTGACACTCCTTAATAATGGGAAGGCGAATCCAAATCGATTCTATTTTCTACAATATTACCTCCCTTATCTGCAATTCATGTACGGGTGAGCTATCTCACTATTGATAGCGTATTACATGCATCCAGCAAGGGATTATTGGCTTATAGTCCGTGCTGCTGCAACCGAAAAAAAAACAAAAAAAGTCTATTCTATTCCCTATTAATACCGCTGTTAGCTGCATTTAGAAAAGGGACAAGTGCTAGGTATCATCAGTTGGAAACGAGTGTTCATTCTGGTTGCATACTTTTCTTCCACAGTCAACTGGATTGCTTTTTTCAAAAAATCATTGACAGATTCATGTATTTTTACAATAATCTGCACTCAGAAATTCATCAAAGCAGGCAAGGTTGCTTGCATTTCTCTACATACAGTTTGGTGCTGCCACGTACCAAAAAAAACTCTTCGGAGCCGGTTAAAATCGACTTTTTATTCCTCAATATTGCCTCTGTTACCTGCGATTCGTGTACGGGTGAGCTATCACACTATGGATAGATTATTACACAAATCCAGCCAGGGATTATTGCCTTATACTCCGTGCTGCAGAAAAAAAAATCTATTCTATTCCCTATTTATACTGCTGTTAGCTGCATTTACAATAGGGACAGGTGCTAGGTATCATCAGCTGGAAATGAGTGTTCATTCTGGTCACATACATATCTTCCATAACTTATTTTTTTCCATGCAGACATGGATCGATTTGTAATTTTTAACGGTGATCTGCAATTAGAAATTCATCAAAGCAGGCAGGGTTGCTTGCGTTAGTTCACAGTTTGGTGCTGCCACGTACCAAAAAAAAAAAACCATCGGAGCCGGTTAAAATCTATTTTATATTCTAAGATATTACCTCTCTTATCTGAAATTCGTGTACGAATGAGCTATCGCACTATGGATAGCGTATTACACGCATCCAGACAGGAATTAATATTGCCTTATACTCCGTGCTGTTGCAAAAAAATGTATTCTATTCCCTATTAATACCGCTGTTAGCTGCATTTACAATAGCGACAAAATAACATACCCTCAGATTGATACGTTATATTGCAGTAGCAATATGGCTGTGCAAAGCATAGCTGGCTGATGACCCTCTAACAATAGTAAGGGCCGCCTGATGGCCCTGTAAAAATAGGCTTTGTGACTTTCAGAGTCCCTCTTTCATAAATGAAACAGAATATGTCTGATCATGTCTCATATATCATATGGCCAGATAAGGTAGTAAAATGTTAAAATTACATTTACTGATGAATGTATTTTTCACCGTTGAAAGCAATACGAAAGTGCAAAAATACAGCAAAAACACTATGTGTGAACATAGGCCAAGGTGTGGAGAGCATTTATGTTTTTTCTTATTTATTTTGCCTTATATATACATCGTAAGGCATTACCCTGGAAAGAATGTATCTTAACATTTTTTCCAGGAAAATCCATTTTAGCTTCATTTTTGTATGTTTTATTGTCAGTCCGTAAAAGTGGCGTAATACTCTGACAATATTGTTCATAGCAGTGACCTGAGAGTCAGAGATGCTTACAGGGGTTTTCCCCATGCTGTTCCCATGTCATTTGAGCACTGTTCCCATCGATTTGGGCAATATTTAGGCCCTCTGCAGACCGCCGGGGGGAGCTGTCAGAAAAATGCTCGAGTTTCCCATTGACTTACATTGTACTCGTTGCTCAGGTCGAGCACCCGAGTATTACGATTTACTCGACCTGAGAATTTTAGTGCTTGCTCATCACTAGCCCCAAATTTTGCATTTTCACAAGGGTAACAGGAGAAAATGGACCCCAAAATTTGTTGTGCAATGTCTCCTGAGTACACAGATACCCCATATGTGGTCGAAAACTACTTTTGAGGCACAGTGCAAAGTTCAGAAGGGAAGAAGCGCCATATTGGAGTTCAGATTTTGCTGGAAAGCTTTGAGGGTGCCATGTCACATTGGTAGAGCCCCTGAGGTGCCAGATCAGCCGAATCCCCCATACATGACCTTATTTTTCAAACTATACCTTTCAATGAATTCATCTAGGAGATCATAATGACACCACAGGTGTGTCACAGCATTTTATACCATTGGGCAGTGAAGAAAAAATAATTACATTTTTACCACCAAAGTTTTGTTTTAGACCCTGATTTTACGTTTTCCCACTGCGAAATGGGTAAAAATGGCACCAAAATTTTTCCCACAATCTCTGCTGAATGTAGAAGTACCCCATATGTGGCTGTACAGTACTGCTTAGCCATATGGTGTGACTCGGGAGGAAGAGAGCACAATTTGCCTCCTGGAGCACAGATTTTCCTAGAATAGTTTGCGGACTTCATATACAGAGCCCCTACGTGCTAGAAGAGCAGAATCCCCCCTTAAGTGACCCATTTTTGGAAATTATACCTCTTTGTGAATTTATCTACAGGTGTAGTGACGATTTTGACTCCATGGGTGTTTTCCAGAAACAAGCAGCACTGGATGTTGCTAAGTGAAAATTGCAAACTGCCGTTGTAGTGACCAAAACATTGTAGTGACCAGTACGTTATGCCTAGCTCGTGCTTCTGGAGACACGCACCCGTAAATTAGGCGGGCTCTCATCGCCACAGAAATGCCAAACATGTGGACGCTAACTGCGGTTTAGGAACACACTGGAGCTCAGAAGGAAGGGGAACATTTGGATTAAGGAGCACAGAATTCGCTGAATTTCTTTTGGAGGGTGAGGAGCCATTTAGTTTTTCCCTAGCCTTTGTGCTACCAGTAACAAGGAAGCCCCCTATATTTCCGTTAACAGATGACATACCTGAGTGGGGACTTGCTTCTTTTGTGAATAGAGTTGAAGCATCACATTAATCCTGCGCTCTACGCTGAGCACTTACTTTTGTGTTTCCATCTAAATATCTGAGTGACATGATTAACTTCCCAAGTGATCCATTCACTATAATGATGCAGCAGAGTTACTCTGGACTAAGTCTGGCCTCTGTTCAGCTTTGACTGTCTTTTCAGAAATGCACAAAACTGTGGGCAATGGCACTTTTATGCACGCCTAAAAAAAGACAGACACCGCCGGATCATAGGCCGGATGGTGTGCACAGTGCCTCCATCTGCCTCATTACAGGGAATATTCTGCCTGGGGTTCCATCTGAATCACATATTTCAGAGATGTACATGGAAACCCCGATGTAAGCGCTCAGCGGAGAGCGCAGGATAAATGTGAACGTAGCCATATTGCGATCTTTGGGAGGCAGAATGAACAAATCAACAGCAGGTGAAGAATTGGTTTTACTTATTTTTTACGCCGTTCCTCGTGCGGTATAAGTAATTAGGCAATACCAGATTTACAATTGTGCCCAAAAGTTTACATACCCCGGCAGAATTTTTCCTTTCTTGGCCTTGTTTCAGAGAATATGAATGATAACAAAAAAACTTTTTCTCCACTCATGGTTATTGATGGGGTGAAGCCATTTATCGTCAAACTACTGTGTTTTCGGCAGTACCATTTTTATTTACATTTGTCTTTTTGATCGCGTTTTATTCCATATTTTGTTCGGCAGTATGATGATAAAGCATTGTTTTTTTGCCTTGTTTTTCATTTAATTTTTTTTGCGGTGTTCACTGAAGGGGTTAACTAGTGGGACAGTTTTATAGGTCGGGTTGTTCCGGACGTGGCGATACCAAATGTGTGTACTTTTTTGTTTATTTATTTTTTTTACACACATAAATGTATCTATTGGATTAATATATATATATACACTATATATATTTTTGGTTCTTTATTTTGTGAATTTTTTTTTTATAATTTTTATTAACTGTTTCACATTGTCCCACTATGGAACATCAACTTTCCCTGACCTGATCGCTGATGTAATACTCTGCAGTGCTTCTGCACTGCAGAGCATCAGATCAGCGTCTGACAGGCATGGGGCGGAGCGGGGTTACTGAGTAGCCAGCTTCCTGTAGGACCATGAAGAACCCCGTGGCCATCTTGGGCCCGGGGGGGTCACCATATCCGGGTGCCCACTGATCCCCCCCCCCCCCACAGATCGCATTAGGTTACCATGGCAGCCAGAGATGGATGAAGGTTACCTGTCACCGCCAACTTCGTGCACCTGTGACACCCGGCCACTAGCTGGCGCCATACACTGCTGGGATTTTTGCTCCATGCTGCAATAGTACAATATCCAGTGCCAGAGATGAAATGGTCGTAGCTTCACGTCCTCCATGTAGACTAAAGTAATTTCCAATCAACCCCTTTTTACCAAAAATAATTAAAGAAATCCCACCAATATATATGCCCTTAAAGTAAATTCTGGAAAAAAAAATTCAAAACTCCAAAATTGCTGAGTTTGTTAGGGGTGCTGCCACTCACACCGAACATTAATTAATTAAAAATGAATCAAAATGTGGTATATATATATATATATATATATATATATATATATATATATACCCCAAAATGGCAACAAGTTGGTGCACAAAAAACAGACATGTAGTTGCACAACACAAGCGCAGTCTGCGGAGCCTGTGTAACCAACATCCAATCACAGCGCAGCTCTCGATCAGTGTAAGAAATAAAAGCTGAGCTCTGATTGGTTGTTAGGGGTAACATGGACTGTTTTTCTTTTAGGCGGTTTCATAAATCACCAGGTTTTACCATAAAAAGGAAATAGAAGTGTAAAATAATCCTCCATTACCTGCAGTCTCTATATACCATACACTTCCGCTCCTAAGAGCCATGTTGAGGCTGGCAGAACCGTTGTGGGAAGCGCCATCTTGTGAATGTCAAATTCGCCATCTTGGAGGGGGCAATGTATAGCGGAAAGACGCCATGTTAGGAAGGTCACAGAGCAGTTTCGCTGTTTCCGGTTACCGGGACTGCGGCTGATCACTGATAATATCTCCCCGCCACAATGTCTACGCCGCCGTTATCAGGAGCCGGGATGGCAGGAGCCGCCGCGGCCGCCGGTGGTTTTCCCGGTCCTCCGCCTCCTGCAGCCGCCGCCACCCGAGAGGTGAACACGGCGTCACTGTGCAGGATCGGGCAGGAGACGGTGCAGGACATCGTGTTCAGGACCATGGAGATCTTCCAGCTGCTGCGGAACATGCAGGTGCCCGGCTATATGGCTGTAGTGTCAGTGTGCGCCCGGCTATACCGCTGTAGTGTCAGTGTGCGCCCGGCTATGCGACTGCAGTGTCAGTGTGCGCCCGGCTATACCGCTGTAGTGTCAGTGTGCGCCCGGCTATACGGCTGTAGCATCGGCGTGCGCCCGGCTATACGGCTGTAGCGTCGGCGTGCGCCCGGCTATACGGCTGTAGCGTCGGCGTGCGCCCGGCTATACGGCTGTAGCGTCGGCGTGCGCCCGGCTATACGGCTGTAGCGTCGGCGTGCACCCCGCTGTAGTGTTGGCTATACGGCTGTAGCGTCGGCGTGCGCCCGGCTATACTGCTGTAGCATCGGCGTGCTCCCGGCTATACGACTGTAGCGTCAGCTATACGGCTGTAGCGTCGGCGTGCGCCCTGCTATACGGCTGTAGCATCGGCGTGCGCTCGGCTATACGGCTGTAGATTCGGCTGTAGCGTCGGCGTGCGTCCGGCTATACGGCTGTAGCGTCGGCGTGCGCCCGGCTATACGGCTGTAGCGTCGGCGTGCGCCCGGCTATACGGCTGTAGCGTCGGCGTGCGCCCGGCAATACGGCTGTAGCGTCGGCGTGCGCCCGGCTATACGGCTGTAGCGTCGGCGTGCGCCCGGCTATACGGCTGTAGCGTCGGCGTGCGCCCGGCTATACGGCTGTAGCGTCGGCGTGCGCCCGGCTATACGGCTGTAGCGTCGGCGTGCGCCCGGCTATACGGCTGTAGCGTCGGCGTGCGCCCGGCTATACGGCTGTAGCGTCGGCGTGCGCCCGGCTATACGGCTGTAGCGTCGGCATGCACCCCGCTGTAGTGTTGGCTATACGGCTGTAGCGTTGGCGTGCGCCCGGCTATAAGACTGTAGCGTCAGCTATACGGCTGTAGCGTCGGCGTGCGCCCGGCTATACTGCTGTAGCATCGGCGTGCTCCCGGCTATACGACTGTAGCGTCAGCTATACGGCTGTAGCGTCGGCGTGCGCCCTGCTATACGGCTGTAGCATCGGCGTGCGCTCAGCTATACGGCTGTAGATTCGGCTGTAGCATCGGCGTGCGTCCGGCTATACGGCTGGAGCGTCGGCGTGCGCCCGGCTATTCGGCTGTAGCGTCGGCGTGCGCCCGGCTATTCGGCTGTAGCGTCGGCGTGCGCCCGGCTATTCGGCTGGAGCGTCGGCGTGCGCCCGGCTATTCGGCTGGAGCGTCGGCGTGCGCCCGGCTATTCGGCTGTAGCGTCGGCGTGCGTCCGGCTATACGGCTGTAGCATCGGCTATACGGTTGGAGCGTCATCGTCCTCCCGGCTATACGGCTGTAGCGTCGGCGTGCGCCCGGCTATACGGCTGTAGCGTCGGCGTGCGCCCGGCTATACGACTGTAGCGTCGGTGTGCGCCCGGCTATACGGCTGTAGCGTCAGCGTGCTCCCGGCTATACGGCTGTAGCGTCGGCTATACGGCTGTAGCGTCGGCTATACGGCTGTAGCATCGGCTATACGGCTGTAGCGTCAGCGTTCTCCCGGCTATACGGCTGTAGCATAGGCTATACGGCTGTAGCATCGGCGTGCGCCCTGCTATACGGCTGTAGCGTCGGTGTGGGCCCGGCTATACGGCTGTAGCGTCGGTGTGGGCCCGGCTATACGGCTGTAGCGTCGGTGTGCGCCCGGCTGTACGGCTGTAGCGTCGGCTATATGGCTGTAGCATCAGCGTGCTCCCGGCTATACGGCTGTAGCGTCGGCATACGCCCGGCTATACGGCTGTAGCGTCGGCGTGCGCCCGGCTGTACGGCTGTAGCGTCGGCTATATGGCTGTAGCGTCAGCGTGCTCCCGGCTATACGGCTGTAGCGTCTGCTATACGGCTGTAGCGTCGGCGTGCGCCCGGCTATACGGCTGTAGCGTCGGCGTGCATACGGCTGTAGCATCGGCGTGCTCCCGGCTATACGGCTGTAGCGTCGGCGTGCGCCCGGCTATACGGCTGTAGCGTCGGCATGCGCCCGGCTATACGGCTGTAGCGTCGGCGTGCGCCCGGCTATACGGCTGTAGCGTCGGCGTGCGCCCGGCTATTCGGCTGTAGCGTCGGCGTGCGCCCGGCTATACGGCTGTAGCGTCGGCGTGCGCCCGGCTATACGGCTGTAGCGTCGGCGTGCGCCCGGCTATACGGCTGTAGCGTCGGCGTGCGCCCGGCTATACGGCTGTAGCGTCGGCGTGCGCCCGGCTATACGGCTGTAGCGTCGGCGTGCGCCCGGCTATACGGCTGTAGCGTCGGCGTGCGCCCGGCTATACGGCTGTAGCGTCGGCGTGCACCCCGCTGTAGTGTTGGCTATACGGCTGTAGCGTTGGCATGCGCCCGGCTATACGGCTGTAGCATCGGCGTGCGTCCGGCAATAAGACTGTAGCGTCAGCTATACGGCTGTAGCATCGGCGTGCGCCCGGCTATACGGCTGTAGCATCGGCGTGCTCCCGGCTATACGACTGTAGCGTCAGCTATACGGCTGTAGCGTCGGCGTGCGCCCTGCTATACGGCTGTAGCATCGGCGTGCGCTCGGCTATACGGCTGTAGCTTCGGCTATTCGGCTGTCGCGTCGGCGTGCGTCCGGCTATATGGCTGTAGCGTCGGCGTGCTCCCGGCTATACGGCTGTAGCATCGGTGTGAGCCCGGCTATACGGCTGTAGCGTCGGCTATACGACTGTAGCGTCAGCTATATGGCTGTAGCGTCGACGTGCGCCCGTCTATACGGCTGTAGCATCGGCGTGCGCCCGGCTATACGGCTGTAGCGTCGGCGTGCGCCCGGCTATACGGCTGTAGCGTCGGCGTGCGCCTGGCTATACGGCTGTAGCGTCGGCGTGCGCCCGGCTATACGGCTGTAGCGTCGGCGTGCGCCCGGCTATACGGCTGTAGCGTCGGCGTGTGCCCGGCTATACGGCTGTAGCGTCGGCATGCACCCCGCTGTAGTGTTGGCTATACGGCTGTAGCGTTGGCGTGCGCCCGGCTATACGGCTGTAGCATCGGCGTACGTCCCGATAAGACTGTAGCGTCAGCTATACGGCTGTAGCGTCGGCGTGCGCCCGGCTATACTGCTGTAGCATCGGCGTGCGCTCGGCTATACGGCTGTAGATTCGGCTGTAGCGTCGGCGTGCGCCCGGCTATACGGCTGTAGCGTCGGCGTGCGCCCGGCTATACGGCTGTAGCGTCGGCGTGCGCCCGGCAATACGGCTGTAGCGTCGGCGTGCGCCCGGCTATACGGCTGTAGCGTCGGCGTGCGCCCGGCTATACGGCTGTAGCGTCGGCGTGCGCCCGGCTATACGGCTGTAGCGTCGGCGTGCGCCCGGCTATACGGCTGTAGCGTCGGCGTGCGCCCGGCTATACGGCTGTAGCGTCGGCGTGCGCCCGGCTATACGGCTGTAGCGTCGGCGTGCGCCCGGCTATACGGCTGTAGCGTCGGCGTGCGCCCCGCTGTAGTGTTGGCTATACGGCTGTAGCGTTGGCGTGCGCCCGGCTATAAGACTGTAGCGTCAGCTATACGGCTGTAGCGTCGGCGTGCGCCCGGCTATACTGCTGTAGCATCGGCGTGCTCCCGGCTATACGACTGTAGCGTCGGCTATACGGCTGTAGCGTCGGCGTGCGCCCTGCTATACGGCTGTAGCATCGGCGTGCGCTCGGCTATACGGCTGTAGATTCGGCTGTAGCGTCGGCGTGCGTCCGGCTATACGGCTGGAGCGTCGGCGTGCGCCCGGCTATACGGCTGGAGCATCGGCTATACGGCTGTAGCGTCGGCGTGCGCCCGGCTATTCGACTGTAGCGTCGGCGTGCGCCCGGCTATTCGGCTGGAGCGTCGGCGTGCGCCCGGCTATTCGGCTGGAGCGTCGGCGTGCGCCCGGCTATTCGGCTGGAGCGTCGGCGTGCGCCCGGCTATTCGGCTGGAGCGTCGGCGTGCGCCCGGCTATTCGGCTGGAGCGTCGGCGTGCGCCCGGCTATTCGGCTGGAGCGTCGGCGTGCGTCCGGCTATACGGCTGTAGCATCGGCTATACGGTTGGAGCGTCATCGTGCTCCCGGCTATACGGCTGTAGCGTCGGCTATTCGGCTGTAGCGTCGGCGTGCGCCCGGCTATACGGCTGTAGCGTCGGCGTGCGCCCGGCTATACGGCTGTAGCGTCGGTGTGCGCCCAGCTATACGGCTGTAGCGTCAGCGTGCTCCCGGCTATACAGCTGTAGCGTCGGCTATATGGCTGTAGCATCGGCTATACGGCTGTAGCGTCAGCGTTCTCCCGGCTATACGGCTGTAGCATCGGCTATTCGGCTGTAGCATCGGCGTGCGCCCTGCTATACGGCTGTAGCGTCGATGTGCACCCGGCTATACGGCTGTAGCGTCGGTGTGTGTACGGCTGTAGCGTCGGCTATATGGCTGTAGCATCAGCGTGCTCCCGGCTATACGGCTGTAGCGTCGGCTATACGGCTGTAGCGTCGGCGTACGCCCGGCTATACGGCTGTAGCGTCGGCGTGCGCCCGGCTGTACGGCTGTAGCGTCGGCTATATGGCTGTAGCGTCAGCGTGCTCCCGGCTATAATACGGCTGTAGCGTCTGCTATACGGCTGTAGCGTCGGCGTGCGCCCGGCTATACGGCTGTAGCGTCGGCGTGCATACGGCTGTAGCATCGGCGTGCTCCCGGCTATACGGCTGTTGCGTCGGCGTGCGCCCGGCTATACGGCTGTAGCGTCGGCATGCGCCTGGCTATACGGCTGTAGCGTCGGCGTGCGCCCGGCTATACGGCTGTAGCGTCGGCGTGCGCCCGGCTATACGGCTGTAGCGTCGGCGTGCGCCCGGCTATACGGCTGTAGCGTCGGCGTGCACCCCGCTGTAGTGTTGGCTATACGGCTGTAGCGTCGGCGTGCGCCCGGCTATACTGCTGTAGCATCGGCGTGCTCCCGGCTATACGACTGTAGCGTCAGCTATACGGCTGTAGCGTCGGCGTGCGCCCTGCTATACGGCTGTAGCATCGGCGTGCGCTCGGCTATACGGCTGTAGATTCGGCTGTAGCGTCGGCGTGCGTCCGGCTATACGGCTGTAGCGTCGGCGTGCGCCCGGCTATACGGCTGTAGCGTCGGCGTGCGCCCGGCAATACGGCTGTAGCGTCGGCGTGCGCCCGGCAATACGGCTGTAGCGTCGGCGTGCGCCCGGCTATACGGCTGTAGCGTCGGCGTGCGCCCGGCTATACGGCTGTAGCGTCGGCGTGCGCCCGGCTATACGGCTGTAGCGTCGGCGTGCGCCCGGCTATACGGCTGTAGCGTCGGCGTGCGCCCGGCTATACGGCTGTAGCGTCGGCGTGCGCCCGGCTATACGGCTGTAGCGTCGGCGTGCGCCCGGCTATACGGCTGTAGCGTCGGCGTGCGCCCGGCTATACGGCTGTAGCGTCGGCGTGCGCCCGGCTATACGGCTGTAGCGTCGGCGTGCGCCCCGCTGTAGTGTTGGCTATACGGCTGTAGCGTTGGCGTGCGCCCGGCTATAAGACTGTAGCGTCAGCTATACGGCTGTAGCGTCGGCGTGCGCCCGGCTATACTGCTGTAGCATCGGCGTGCTCCCGGCTATACGACTGTAGCGTCAGCTATACGGCTGTAGCGTCGGCGTGCGCCCTGCTATACGGCTGTAGCATCGGCGTGCGCTCGGCTATACGGCTGTAGATTCGGCTGTAGCGTCGGCGTGCGTCCGGCTATACGGCTGGAGCGTCGGCGTGCGCCCGGCTATACGGCTGGAGCATCGGCTATTCGGCTGTAGCGTCGGCGTGCGCCCGGCTATTCGGCTGTAGCGTCGGCGTGCGTCCGGCTATTCGGCTGGAGCGTCGGCGTGCGTCCGGCTATTCGGCTGGAGCGTCGGCGTGCGCCCGGCTATTCGGCTGGAGCGTCGGCGTGCGCCCGGCTATTCGGCTGTAGCGTCGACGTGCGTCCGGCTATACGGCTGTAGCATCGGCTATACGGTTGGAGCGTCATCGTGCTCCCGGCTATACGGCTGTAGCGTCGGCGTGCGCCCGGCTATACGGCTGTAGCGTCGGCGTGCGCCCGGCTATACGGCTGTAGCGTCGGCGTGCGCCCGGCTATACGGCTGTAGCGTCGGCGTGCGCCCGGCTATACGGCTGTAGCGTCGGCGTGCGCCCGGCTATGCGGCTGTAGCGTCGGTGTGCGCCCAGCTATACGGCTGTAGCGTCAGCGTGCTCCCGGCTATACGGCTGTAGCGTCGGCTATACGGCTGTAGCATCGGCTATACGGCTGTAGCGTCAGCGTTCTCCCGGCTATACGGCTGTAGCATCGGCTATTCGGCTGTAGCATCGGCGTGCGCCCTGCTATACGGCTGTAGCGTCGGTGTGGGCCCGGCTATACGGCTGTAGCGTCGGTGTGGGCCCGGCTATACGGCTGTAGCGTCGGTGTGCGCCCGGCTGTACGGCTGTAGCGTCGGCTATATGGCTGTAGCATCAGCGTGCTCCCGGCTATACGGCTGTAGCGTCGGCTATACGGCTGTAGCGTCGGCGTACGCCCGGCTATACGGCTGTAGCGTCGGCGTGCGCCCGGCTGTACGGCTGTAGCGTCGGCTATATGGCTGTAGCGTCAGCGTGCTCCCGGCTATACGGCTGTAGCGTCTGCTATACGGCTGTAGCGTCGGCGTGCGCCCGGCTATACGGCTGTAGCGTCGGCGTGCATACGGCTGTAGCATCGGCGTGCGCCCGGCTATACGGCTGTAGCGTCGGCGTGCGCCCGGCTATACGGCTGTAGCGTCGGCGTGCGCCCGGCTATACGGCTGTAGCGTCGGCGTGCGCCCGGCTATACGGCTGTAGCGTCGGCGTGCGCCCGGCTATACGGCTGTAGCGGCGGCGTGCGCCCGGCTATACGGCTGTAGCGTCGGCGTGCGCCCGGCTATACGGCTGTAGCGTCGGCATGCGGCCGGCTATACGGCTGTAGCGTCGGCGTGCGCCCGGCTATACGGCTGTAGCGTCGGCGTGCGCCCGGCTATACGGCTGTAGCGTCGGCGTGCGCCCGGCTATACGGCTGTAGCGTCGGCGTGCACCCCGCTGTAGTGTTGGCATGCGCCCGGCTATACGGCTGTAGCATCGGCGTGCGTCCGGCAATAAGACTGTAGCGTCAGCTATACGGCTGTAGCATCGTCGTGCGCCCGGCTATACGGCTGTAGCATCGGCGTGCTCCCGGCTATACGACTGTAGCGTCAGCTATACGGCTGTAGCGTCGGCGTGCGCCCTGCTATACGGCTGTAGCATCGGCGTGCGCTCGGCTATACGGCTGTAGCTTCGGCTATTCGGCTGTCGCGTCGGCGTGCGTCCGGCTATATGGCTGTAGCGTCGGCGTGCTCCCGGCTATACGGCTGTAGCGTCTGTGTGAGCCCGGCTATACGGCTGTAGCGTCGGCTATACGACTGTAGCGTCAGCTATATGGCTGTAGCGTCGACGTGCGCCCGTCTATACGGCTGTAGCGTCGGCGTGCGCCCGGCTATACGGCTGTAGCGTCGGCGTGCGCCCGGCTATACGGCTGTAGCGTCGGCGTGCGCCCGGCTATACGGCTGTAGCGTCGGCGTGCGCCCGGCTATACCGCTGTAGCGTCGGCGTGTGCCCGGCTATACGGCTGTAGCGTCGGCATGCACCCCGCTGTAGTGTTGGCTATACGGCTGTAGCGTTGGCGTGCGCCCGGCTATACGGCTGTAGCATCGGCGTACGTCCCGCTATAAGACTGTAGCGTCAGCTATACGGCTGTAGCGTCGGCGTGCGCCCGGCTATACTGCTGTAGCATCGGCGTGCGCTCGGCTATACGGCTGTAGATTCGGCTGTAGCGTCGGCGTGCGCCCGGCTATACGGCTGTAGCGTCGGCGTGCGCCCGGCTATACGGCTGTAGCGTCGGCGTGCGCCCGGCTATACGGCTGTAGCGTCGGCGTGCGCCCGGCAATACGGCTGTAGCGTCGGCGTGCGCCCGGCAATACGGCTGTAGCGTCGGCGTGCGCCCGGCTATACGGCTGTAGCGTCGGCGTGCGCCCGGCTATACGGCTGTAGCGTCGGCGTGCGCCCGGCTATACGGCTGTAGCGTCGGCGTGCGCCCGGCTATACGGCTGTAGCGTCGGCGTGCGCCCGGCTATACGGCTGTAGCGTCGGCATGCGCCCCGCTGTAGTGTTGGCTATACGGCTGTAGCGTTGGCGTGCGCCCGGCTATAAGACTGTAGCGTCAGCTATACGGCTGTAGCGTCAGCGTGCGCCCGGCTATACTGCTGTAGCATCGGCGTGCTCCCGGCTATACGACTGTAGCGTCAGCTATACGGCTGTAGCGTCGGCGTGCGCCCTGCTATACGGCTGTAGCATCGGCGTGCGCTCGGCTATACGGCTGTAGATTCGGCTGTAGCGTCGGCGTGCGTCCGGCTATACGGCTGGAGCGTCGGCGTGCGCCCGGCTATACGGCTGGAGCATCGGCTATACGGCTGTAGCGTCGGCGTGCGCCCGGCTATTCGGCTGTAGCGTCGGCGTGCGCCCGGCTATTCGGCTGGAGCGTCGGCGTGCGCCCGGCTATTCGGCTGGAGCGTCGGCGTGCGCCCGGCTATTCGGCTGTAGCGTCGGCGTGCGCCCGGCTATTCGGCTGTAGCGTCGGCGTGCGTCCGGCTATACGGCTGTAGCATCGGCTATACGGTTGGAGCGTCATCGTGCTCCCGGCTATACGGCTGTAGCGTCGGCTATTCGGCTGTAGCGTCGGCGTGCGCCCGGCTATACGGCTGTAGCGTCGGCGTGCGCCCGGCTATACGGCTGTAGCGTCGGTGTGCGCCCAGCTATACGGCTGTAGCGTCAGCGTGCTCCCGGCTATACAGCTGTAGCGTCGGCTATACGGCTGTAGCATCGGCTATACGGCTGTAGCGTCAGCGTTCTCCCGGCTATACGGCTGTAGCATCGGCTATTCGGCTGTAGCATCGGCGTGCGCCCTGCTATACGGCTGTAGCGTCGATGTGCACCCGGCTATACGGCTGTAGCGTCGTTGTGCGCCCGGCTGTACGGCTGTAGCGTCGGCTATATGGCTGTAGCATCAGCGTGCTCCCGGCTATACGGCTGTAGCGTCGGCTATACGGCTGTAGCGTCGGCGTGCGCCCGGCTATACGGCTGTAGCGTCGGCGTGCGCCCGGCTGTACGGCTGTAGCGTCAGCGTGCTCCCGGCTATACGGCTGTAGCGTCTGCTATACGGCTGTAGCGTCGGCGTGCGCCCGGCTATACGGCTGTAGCGTCGGCGTGCATACGGCTGTAGCATCGGCGTGCTCCCGGCTATACGGCTGTTGCGTCGGCGTGCGCCCGGCTATACGGCTGTAGCGTCGGCATGCGCCCGGCTATACGGCTGTAGCGTCGGCGTGCGCCCGGCTATACGGCTGTAGCGTCGGCGTGCGCCCGGCTATATGGCTGTAGCGTCGGCGTGCGCCCGGCTATACGGCTGTAGCGTCGGCGTGCGCCCGGCTATACGGCTGTAGCGTCGGCGTGCGCCCGGCTATACGGCTGTAGCGTCGGCGTGCGCCCGGCTATACGGCTGTAGCGTCGGCGTGCGCCCGGCTATACGGCTGTAGCGTCGGCGTGCGCCCGGCTATACGGCTGTAGCGTCGGCGTGCGCCCGGCTATACTGCTGTAGCGTCGGCGTGCGCCCGGCTATACTGCTGTAGCGTCGGCGTGCGCCCGGCTATACGGCTGTAGCGTCGGCGTGCGCCCGGCTATACGGCTGTAGCGTCGGCGTGCACCCCGCTGTAGTGTTGGCTATACGGCTGTAGCGTTGGCATGCGCCCGGCTATACGGCTGTAGCATCGGCGTGCGTCCGGCAATAAGACTGTAGCGTCAGCTATACGGCTGTAGCGTCGGCGTGCGCCCGGCTATACGGCTGTAGCATCGGCGTGCTCCCGGCTATACGACTGTAGCGTCAGCTATACGGCTGTAGCGTCGGCGTGCGCCCTGCTATACGGCTGTAGCATCGGCGTGCGCTCGGCTATACGGCTGTAGCTTCGGCTATTCGGCTGTCGCGTCGGCGTGCGTCCGGCTATACGGCTGTAGCGTCGGCGTGCTCCCGGCTATACAGCTGTAGCGTCGGTGTGAGCCCGGCTATACGGCTGTAGCGTCGGCTATACGACTGTAGCGTCAGCTATATGGCTGTAGCGTCGACGTGCGCCCGTCTATACGGCTGTAGCATCGGCGTGCGCCCGGCTATACGGCTGTAGCTTCGGCTATTCGGCTGTAGCGTCGGCGTGCGTCCGGCTATACGGCTGGAGCGTCGGCGTGCGTCCGGCTATACGGCTGGAGCGTCGGCGTGCGCCCGGCTATACGGCTGGAGCATCGGCTATTCGGCTGTAGCGTTGGCGTGCGCCCGGCTATTCGGCTGTAGCGTCGGCGTGCGCCCGGCTATTCGGCTGTAGCGTCGGCGTGCGTCCGGCTATACGGCTGTAGCGTCGGCTATTCGGCTGTAGCGTCGGCGTGCGCCCGGCTATACGGCTGTAGCGTCGGCGTGCGCCCGGCTATACGGCTGGAGCGTCGGCGTGCGCCCGGCTATACGGCTGGAGCGTCGGCGTGCGCCCGGCTATACGGCTGGAGCGTCGGCGTGCGCCCGGCTATACGGCTGGAGCGTCGGCGTGCGCCCGGCTATACGGCTGGAGCGTCGGCGTGCGCCCGGCTATACGGCTGGAGCGTCGGCGTGCGTCCGGTTTTACGGCTGGAGCGTCGGCGTGCGTCCGGCTATACGGCTGGAGCGTCGGCGTGCGTCCGGCTATACGGCTGGAGCGTCGGCGTGCGCCCGGCTATACGGCTGGAGCATCGGCTTTTCGGCTGTAGCGTCGGCGTGCGCCCGGCTATTCGGCTGTAGCGTCGGCGTGCGCCCGGCTATTCGGCTGTAGCGTCGGCGTGCGCCCGGCTATACGGCTGTAGCGTCGGCTATACGGCTGTAGCGTCGGCGTGCGTCCGGCTATACGGCTGTAGCGTCGGCGTGCTCCCGGCTATACGGCTGTAGCGTCGGCGTGCGCCCGGCTATACGGCTGTAGCGTCGGTGTGCGCCCAGCTATACGGCTGGAGCATCGGCTATACGGCTGTAGCGTCAGCGTGCTCCCGGCTATACGGCTGTAGCGTCGGCTATACGGCTGTAGCGTCGGCGTGCGCCCGGCTATACGGCTGTAGCATCGGCTATACGGCTGTAGCGTCAGCGTGCTCCCGGCTATACGGCTGTAGCATCGGCGTGCGCCCTGCTATACGGCTGTAGCGTCGGTGTGCGCCCGGCTATACGGCTGTAGCGTCGGTGTGCGCCCGGCTATACGGCTGTAGCGTCGGTGTGCGCCCGGCTATACGGCTGTAGCGTCGCTGTGCGCCCGGCTGTACGGCTGTAGCGTCTGCTATTTGGCTGTAGCGTCAGCGTGCTCCCGGATATACGGCTGTAGCGTCGGCTATACGGCTGTAGCGTCGGCGTGCGCCCGGCTATACGGCTGTAGCGTCGGCGTGCGCCCGGCTATACGGCTGTAGCGTCGGCGTGCGCCCGGCTATACGGCTGTAGCGTCTGCGTGCGCCCGGCTATACGGCTGTAGCGTCGGCGTGCATACTGCTGTAGCATCGGCGTGCTCCCGGCTATACGGCTGTAGCGTCGGCGTGCGCCCGGCTATACGGCTGTAGCGTCGGCGTGCGCCCGGCTATACGGCTGGAGCGTCGGCGTGCGCCCGGCTATACGGCTGTAGCGTCGGCTATACGACTGTAGCGTCAGCTATACGGCTGTAGCGTCGACGTGCGCCCGTCTATACGGCTGTAGCATCGGCGTGCGCCCGGCTATACGGCTGTAGCTTCGGCTATTCGGCTGTAGCGTCGGCGTGCGTCCGGCTATACGGCTGGAGCGTCGGCGTGCGCCCGGCTATACGGCTGGAGCGTCGGCTGTAGCGTCGGCGTGCGCCCGGCTATTCGGCTGTAGCGTCGGCGTGCGCCCGGCTATTCGGCTGTAGCGTCGGCGTGCGCCCGGCTATTCGGCTGGAGCGTCGGCGTGCGTCCGGCTATTCGGCTGGTGCGTCGGCGTGCGCCCGGCTATTCGGCTGGAGCGTCGGCGTGCGCCCGGCTATTCGGCTGTAGCGTCGGCGTGCGTCCGGCTATACGGCTGTAGCATCGGCTATACGGTTGGAGCGTCATCGTGCTCCCGGCTATACGGCTGTAGCGTCGGCTATACGGCTGTAGCGTCGGCGTGCGCCCGGCTATACGGCTGTAGCGTCGGCGTGCGCCCGGCTATACGGCTGTAGCGTCGGTGTGCGCCCAGCTATACGGCTGTAGCGTCAGCGTGCTCCCGGCTATACAGCTGTAGCGTCGGCTATACGGCTGTAGCATCGGCTATATGGCTGTAGCGTCAGCGTTCTCCCGGCTATACGGCTGTAGCATCGGCTATTCGGCTGTAGCATCGGCGTGCGCCCTGCTATACGGCTGTAGCGTCGATGTGCGCCCGGCTATACGGCTGTAGCGTCGGTGTGGGCCCGGCTATACGGCTGTAGCGTCGGTGTGCGCCCGGCTGTACGGCTGTAGCGTCGGCTATATGGCTGTAGCATCAGCGTGCTCCCGGCTATACGGCTGTAGCGTCGGCTATACGGCTGTAGCGTCGGCGTATGCCCGGCTATACGGCTGTAGCGTCGGCGTGCGCCCGGCTGTACGGCTGTAGCGTCGGCTATATGGCTGTAGCGTCAGCGTGCTCCCGGCTATACGGCTGTAGCGTCTGCTATACGGCTGTAGCGTCGGCGTGCGCCCGGCTATACGGCTGTAGCGTCGGCGTGCATACGGCTGTAGCATCGGCGTGCTCCCGGCTATACGGCTGTTGCGTCGGCGTGCGCCCGGCTATACGGCTGTAGCGTCGGCATGCGCCTGGCTATACGGCTGTAGCGTCGGCGTGCGCCTGGCTATACGGCTGTAGCGTCGGCGTGCGCCCGGCTATACGGCTGTAGCGTCGGCGTGCGCCCGGCTATACGGCTGTAGCGTCGGCGTGCGCCCGGCTATACGGCTGTAGCGTCGGCGTGCGCCCGGCTATACGGCTGTAGCGTCGGCGTGCGCCCGGCTATACTGCTGTAGCGTCGGCATGCGCCCGGCTATACGGCTGTAGCGTCGGCGTGCGCCCGGCTATACGGCTGTAGCGTCGGCGTGCGCCCGGCTATACGGCTGTAGCGTCGGCGTGCGCCCGGCTATACGGCTGTAGCGTCGGCGTGCGCCCGGCTATACGGCTGTAGCGTCGGCGTGCGCCCGGCTATACGGCTGTAGCGTCGGCGTGCACCCCGCTGTAGTGTTGGCTATACGGCTGTAGCGTTGGCATGCGCCCGGCTATACGGCTGTAGCATCGGCGTGCGTCCGGCAATAAGACTGTAGCGTCAGCTATACGGCTGTAGCGTCGGCGTGCGCCCGGCTATACGGCTGTAGCATCGGCGTGCTCCCGGCTATACGACTGTAGCGTCGGCGTGCGCCCTGCTATACGGCTGTAGCATCGGCGTGCGCCTGGCTATACGGCTGTAGCGTCGGCATGCGCCTGGCTATACGGCTGTAGCGTCGGCGTGCGCCCGGCTATACGGCTGTAGCGTCGGCGTGCGCCCGGCTATACGGCTGTAGCGTCGGCGTGCGCCCGGCTATACGGCTGTAGCGTCGGCGTGCGCCCGGCTATACGGCTGTAGCGTCGGCGTGCGCCCGGCTATACTGCTGTAGCGTCGGCGTGCGCCCGGCTATACTGCTGTAGCGTCGGCGTGCGCCCGGCTATACGGCTGTAGCGTCGGCGTGCGCCCGGCTATACGGCTGTAGCGTCGGCGTGCACCCCGCTGTAGTGTTGGCTATACGGCTGTAGCGTTGGCATGCGCCCGGCTATACGGCTGTAGCATCGGCGTGCGTCCGGCAATAAGACTGTAGCGTCAGCTATACGGCTGTAGCGTCGGCGTGCGCCCGGCTATACGGCTGTATCATCGGCGTGCTCCCGGCTATACGACTGTAGCGTCAGCTATACGGCTGTAGCGTCGGCGTGCGCCCTGCTATACGGCTGTAGCATCGGCGTGCGCTCGGCTATACGGCTGTAGCTTCGGCTATTCGGCTGTCGCGTCGGCGTGCGTCCGGCTATATGGCTGTAGCGTCGGCGTGCTCCCGGCTATACGGCTGTAGCGTCGGTGTGAGCCCGGCTATACGGCTGTAGCGTCGGCTATACGACTGTAGCGTCAGCTATATGGCTGTAGCGTCGACGTGCGCCCGTCTATACGGCTGTAGCATCGGCGTGCGCCCGGCTATACGGCTGTAGCTTCGGCTATTCGGCTGTAGCGTCGGCGTGCGTCCGGCTATACGGCTGGAGCGTCGGCGTGCGTCCGGCTATACGGCTGGAGCGTCGGCGTGCGCCCGGCTATACGGCTGGAGCATCGGCTATTCGGCTGTAGCGTTGGCGTGCGCCCGGCTATTCGGCTGTAGCGTCGGCGTGCGCCCGGCTATTCGGCTGTAGCGTCGGCGTGCGTCCGGCTATACGGCTGTAGCGTCGGCTATTCGGCTGTAGCGTCGGCGTGCGCCCGGCTATTCGGCTGTAGCGTCGGCGTGCGCCCGGCTATACGGCTGTAGCGTCGGCGTGCGCCCGGCTATACGGCTGTAGCGTCGGCGTGCGCCCGGCTATACGGCTGTAGCGTCGGCGTGCGCCCGGCTATACGGCTGTAGCGTCGGCGTGCGCCCGGCTATACGGCTGTAGCGTCGGCGTGCGCCCGGCTATACGGCTGTAGCGTCGGCGTGCGCCCGGCTATACGGCTGTAGCGTCGGCGTGCGCCCGGCTATACGGCTGTAGCGTCGGCGTGCGCCCGGCTATACGGCTGTAGCGTCGGCGTGCGCCCGGCTATACGGCTGTAGCGTCGGCGTGCGCCCGGCTATACGGCTGGAGCGTCGGCGTGCGCCCGGCTATACGGCTGGAGCATCGGCTATTCGGCTGGAGCGTCGGCGTGCGCCCGGCTATTCGGCTGTAGCGTCGGCGTGCGCCCGGCTATTCGGCTGTAGCGTCGGCGTGCGGCCGGCTATACGGCTGTAGCGTCGGCTATACTGCTGTAGCGTCGGCGTGCGCCCGGCTATACGGCTGTAGCGTCGGAGTGCGCCCGGCTATACGGCTGTAGCGTCGGTGTGCGCCCAGCTATACGGCTGGAGCATCGGCTATACGGCTGTAGCGTCAGCGTGCTCCCGGCTATACGGCTGTAGCGTCGGCTATACGGCTGTAGCGTCGGCGTGCGCCCGGCTATACGGCTGTAGCATCGGCTATACGGCTGTAGCGTCAGCGTGCTCCCGGCTATACGGCTGTAGCGTCGGCGTGCGCCCGGCTATACGGCTGTAGCGTCGATGTGCGCCCGGCTATACGGCTGTAGCGTCGGTGTGCGCCCGGCTATACGGCTGTAGCGTCGGTGTGCGCCCGGCTATACGGCTGTTGCGTCGGTGTGCGCCCGGCTATACGGCTGTAGCGTCGGTGTGCGCCCGGCTATACGGCTGTAGCGTCAGCGTGCTCCCGGCTATACGGCTGTAGCATCGGCGTGCGCCCTGCTATACGGCTGTAGCGTCGATGTGCGCCCGGCTATACGGCTGTAGCGTCGGTGTGCGCCCGGCTATACGGCTGTAGCGTCGGTGTGCGCCCG
This sequence comes from Phyllobates terribilis, assembly GCF_046119375.1. Lineage (NCBI taxonomy): Eukaryota > Metazoa > Chordata > Amphibia > Anura > Dendrobatidae > Phyllobates > Phyllobates terribilis. The sequence continues at coordinate 739,627,584 of NW_027362764.1, forward strand.
GCTATACGGCTGTAGCGTCGGTGTGCGCCCGGCTATACGGCTGTAGCGTCGGTGTGCGCCCGGCTATACGGCTGTAGCGTCGGTGTGCGCCCGGCTATACGGCTGTAGCGTCGGTGTGCGCCCGGCTGTACGGCTGTAGCGTCGGCTATTTGGCTGTAGCGTCAGCGTGCTCCCGGATATACGGCTGTAGCGTCGGCTATACGGCTGTAGCGTCGGCGTGCGCCCGGCTATACGGCTGTAGCGTCGGCGTGCGCCCGGCTGTACGGCTGTAGCGTCGGCTATACGGCTGTAGCGTCAGCGTGCGCCCAGCTATACGGCTGTAGCGTTGGCGTGCGCCCGGCTATACGGCTGTAGCGTCGGCGTGCGCCCGGCTATACGGCTGTAGCGTCGGCGTGCGCCCGGCTATACGGCTGTAGCGTCAGCCTGCGCCCGGCTATACGGCTGTAGCGTCGGCGTGCATACTGCTGTAGCATCGGCGTGCTCCCGGCTATACGGCTGTAGCGTCGGCGTGCGCCTGGCTATACGGCTGTAGCGTCGGCGTGCGCCCGGCTATACGGCTGGAGCGTCGGTGTGCGCCCGGCTATACGGCTGTAGCGTCGGCTATACGACTGTAGCGTCAGCTATACGGCTGTAGCGTCGACGTGCGCCCGTCTATACGGCTGTAGCATCGGCGTGCGCCCGGCTATACGGCTGTAGCTTCGGCTATTCGGCTGTAGCGTCGGCGTGCGTCCGGCTATACGGCTGGAGCGTCGGCGTGCGCCCGGCTATACGGCTGGAGCATCGGCTGTAGCGTCGGCGTGCGCCCGGCTATTCGGCTGTAGCGTCGGCGTGCGCCCGGCTATTCGGCTGTAGCGTCGGCGTGCGCCCGGCTATTCGGCTGTAGCGTCGGCGTGCGCCCGGCTATTCGGCTGTAGCGTCGGCGTGCGCCCGGCTATTCGGCTGTAGCGTCGGCGTGCGCCCGGCTATTCGGCTGTAGCGTCGGCGTGCGCCCGGCTATTCGGCTGTAGCGTCGGCGTGCGCCCGGCTATTCGGCTGTAGCGTCGGCGTGCGCCCGGCTATACGGCTGGAGCGTCGGCTTGCTATACGGCTGTAGCATCGGCGTGCGCCCGGCTATACGGCTGTAGCGTCGGCGTGCGCCCGGCTATACGACTGTAGCGTCGGCGTGCCCCCGGCTATAAGGCTGTAGCGTCGGCGTACATACGGCTGTAGCGTCGGCGTGCGCCCGGCTATACGGCTGTAGCGTCGGCGTGCGCCCGGCTGTACGGCTGTAGCGTCGGCTATTTGGCTGTAGCGTCAGCGTGCTCCCGGATATACGGCTGTAGCGTCGGCGTGCGCCCGGCTATACGGCTGTAGCGTCGGCGTGCGCCCGGCTGTACGGCTGTAGCGTCGGCTATACGGCTGTAGCGTCAGCGTGCGCCCGGCTATACGGCTGTAGCGTCGGCGTGCGCCCGGCTATACGGCTGTAGCGTCGGCGTGCGCCCGGCTATACGGCTGTAGCGTCGGCGTGCGCCCGGCTATACGGCTGTAGCGTCAGCGTGCGCCCGGCTATACGGCTGTAGCGTCGGCGTGCATACTGCTGTAGCATCGGCGTGCTCCCGGCTATACGGCTGTAGCGTCGGCGTGCGCCTGGCTATACGGCTGTAGCGTCGGCGTGCGCCCGGCTATACGGCTGGAGCGTCGGTGTGCGCCCGGCTATACGGCTGTAGCGTCGGCTATACGACTGTAGCGTCAGCTATACGGCTGTAGCGTCGACGTGCGCCCGTCTATACGGCTGTAGCATCGGCGTGCGCCCGGCTATACGGCTGTAGCTTCGGCTATTCGGCTGTAGCGTCGGCGTGCGTCCGGCTATACGGCTGGAGCGTCGGCGTGCGCCCGGCTATACGGCTGGAGCATCGGCTGTAGCGTCGGCGTGCGCCCGGCTATTCGGCTGTAGCGTCGGCGTGCGCCCGGCTATTCGGCTGTAGCGTCGGCGTGCGCCCGGCTATTCGGCTGTAGCGTCGGCGTGCGCCCGGCTATTCGGCTGTAGCGTCGGCGTGCGCCCGGCTATTCGGCTGTAGCGTCGGCGTGCGCCCGGCTATTCGGCTGTAGCGTCGGCGTGCGCCCGGCTATTCGGCTGGAGCGTCGGCTTGCTATACGGCTGTAGCATCGGCGTGCGCCCGGCTATACGGCTGTAGCGTCGGCGTGCCCCCGGCTATACGACTGTAGCGTCGGCGTGCCCCCGGCTATACGACTGTAGCGTCGGCGTGCCCCCGGCTATAAGGCTGTAGCGTCGGCGTACATACGGCCGTAGCGTCGGCGTGCGCCCGGCTATACGGCTGTAGCGTCGGCGTGCGCCCGGCTATACGGCTGTAGCGTCGGCGTGCGCCCGGCTATACGGCTGTAGTGTCGGCGTGCGCCCGGCTATACGGTGTGCCCTGGCTGTAGTGTCATGCTATTTTGGGGTACATACATAGGGGGCGGACTCCTGGCGCTTCAGTCTCTTTCTTTATGGCGTTTACCTTTATCAGATGTTTTTCTTTTCTTGATGTTTGGATGAGAGTAAAGGAAATTTCATAAAAATCAAGACACAAACAAAAAACTAGTTTTTACATTTTTTTACCTTCCCCTCCAGTATTATGGTACATAGTAAATATCAGTCTACTCTGGACCCCCGACTTAGGAAAAGCTCCTTTTTTGGGGGGCTGGAGGGGTAAGGACAGGCGGGTGGGGTTTTTGAGAAGTTTTTTATTTTCCTGGTGTTTTTTGCAGCCTTTTGCACTTGATGTGTCACTTTTTGAGTGTTTTCCAGGGGGAGGAGAGCTGATCCAACCTCAGAGGAGTGACCTGCACGTTCTTTGACGTTCTTTTCTGCCACCAGGCTTTTTTTAAAACCTGAAGAGGAGAAAAAATAAATAAGTCTGAGCGTGTGAAGAGCAAAGTTTAAAATGAATAGGACAAGTTTAATCGTTTTTTAAGCATTTTTTAAAAAAAACTCAATGTGAACATAGCCTAAAAGGAGCCTTCTCTGAAGCAGTTTGCACTTAAATTCTCATTTAAAAAAGCGTCATCTGAACACAGCTGTAATGTGACATCTTGTAATTCACAATGTCAGGCAATCCCACATTTATTCCCTGCATAATTCTAACCTAGAAGGTTCATTGTCCTCATGATTTGAGTCTTCTCTTCTGCTTTTGGCTCCTATTGATGGACTTTTCTGTTCTCTTTGTGGCCGGACTGATGTCATTTTCTGTGACTTTTGCAGCTCCCTAACGGCGTCACCTATCACATGGGAACCTACCAGGACCGGCTGGGGAAGCTCCAGGAACACCTGCGGCAGCTCTCCATCCTCTTCCGTAAGCTGCGGTTGGTGTATGATAAATGCAACGAGAACTGCGCCGGGCTGGAGCCGGTATCCGTGGAGGTACGTGATGGCTGACCGGTCACATTTACTGTCAAGGGGTAGAGGTCCTCAACCTGACACACCGCATCCTTCTCACTCCAGGTTATGGGACTCGACAGAGGGTGCACATATTTTCCGAAAGGAGACGCTGCCAGACACCTGTTGGCACTTATCTCTTGAGAGCAAGAGAATCAGGCATGTTGAGCTTCAACATGTCTGTTCCATCTGACCCAAAACATCATCCACCCCTTTAATTGTCTCAGCGTCAATATTTGAAAACACATGCACTCTCAGCTGAGCGTGTGCGGGGAGTCGAGTGTACGGCTGTTGACCAAACGAGCCAGATTAAGTCCCATTCCAGACCCCCTTCTATTAGTGCAGAGAGTGGCTGTAAAGGGTGTCTTTCATTCTGGATGACCCCCTCCCTCCTCCCATTACACAGACATATCATCAGTTCATCGCTCTTTGCAATGCTTCATGTCTCCTGCGGAGGCAGTGCGGAAAAATTGAACACTTGTCTATAACGATACTGTGAATCTCCTGGCTGAAATTTTTGCAAAAAAATCCGCACGGATTTCATTACAGATTCTCCTTTCCGAGTGGCCGTACCCTGTGGCTGCGGTACCCTGAACACTAACGTTACGCTTCGTTGCAGCACATAGTAGGGTCTCTGGCCACGCAATGCTTTTTCGCCCTGTAGCCTTGTGCCGTTTTTTCTTCTTATTGACACCGTCCACACGTGTGATATATTTTGAATAAATGGAGTTGCCGGGTCCCGAGTTCTTCAGTCTCATCTGGAGCTGCTTCTTCTTGCGGTAGTGTCTCGTTGCCGTCTTTGCCCTGTAATTTGGTGTCAGACATCACGCTCCATTTTATGTCTTTTCTTTGTAGCAACTAATTCCATACATAGAAGATGACTACTGGAAGAACGACGACCGCGGCCCCGCCAGTCAGCTCCGGTACGCAAGCGAAGAAAGGAGGGAAATTTTGGAAGTAAATAAGGTAATGTAGAGAAGAACATGGAGCGACATTCTGTGCGATTCCCTGAATGATCAAGAAGCTTTCTTACAAAAAAGGGGTCAGGAATCTGTGGTGGCAAAAGGAGGGGGCCGGGAGTTACAGGGAAGAGGCGGGGGGGGACCCCGGACTTACAGGGAAGAGGCGGGGGGGGACCCCGGACTTACAGGGAAGAGGCGGGGGGGGACCCCGGACTTACAGGGAAGAGGCGAGGGGGGGACCCCGGACTTACAGGGAAGAGGCGGGGGGGCCCCCGGACTTACAGGGAAGAGGCGGGGGGGACCCCGGAGTTACAGGGAAGAGGCGGGGGGGGGGGCCCGGAGTTACAGGGAAGAGGCGGGGGGGGACCCCGGAGTTACAGGGAAGAGGCGGGGGGGGGGGGCCCGGAGTTACAGGGATGAGGCGGGGGGGGACCCCGGAGTTACAGGGAAGAGGCGGGGGGGGGGGCCCGGACTTACAGGGATGAGGCGGGGGGGACCCCGGAGTTACAGGGAAGAGGCGGGGGGGGGGGCCCCGGAGTTACAGGGAAGAGGCGGGGGGGGGGCCCGGAGTTACAGGGAAGAGGCGGGGGGGGGGGCCCGGAGTTACAGGGAAGAGGCGGGGGGGGACCCCGGAGTTACAGGGAAGAGGCAGAGGGGGGGCCCCGGAGTTACAGGGAATAGGCGGGGGGGGGGCCCCGGAGTTACAGGGAAGAGGCGGGGGGGGGGCCCTGGAGTTACAGGGAATAGGCAGAGGGGGGGCCCCGGAGTTACAGGGAATAGGCAGAGGGGGGGCCCCGGAGTTACAGGGAATAGGCAGAGGGGGGGCCCCGGAGTTACAGGGAATAGGCAGAGGGGGGGCCCCGGAGTTACAGGGAATAGGCGGGGGGGGGGCCCCGGAGTTACAGGGAATAGGCAGAGGGGGGGCCCCGGAGTTACAGGGAATAGGCGGGGGGGGCCCCGGAGTTACAATGAAGAGGCGGGGGGGGGCCCGGAGTTACAGGGAAGAGGCGGGGGGGGGCCCCGGAGTTACAGGGAAGAGGCGGGGGGGGCCCCGGAGTTGCGGGGGGGGGGCCCGGAGTTACAGGGAAGAGGCGGGGGGGGCCCCCGGAGTTACAGGGAAGAGGCGGGGGGGGCCCCGGAGTTGCGGGGGGGGGCCCGGAGTTACAGGGAAGAGGCGGGGGGGGCCCCGGAGTTACAGGGAAGAGGCGGGGGGGGGGGCCCCGGAGTTACAGGGAAGAGGCGGGGGGGGGGGCCCCGGAGTTACAGGGAAGAGGCGGGGGGGGGGGCCCCGGAGTTACAGGGAAGAGGCGGGGGGGGGGGCCCGGAGTTACAAGGAAGAGGTGGGGGGGGCCCTGGAGTTACAGGGAAGAGGTGGGGGAGTGATTAAAAGTGGATGAGATTTGCAGAAACAATGTAGCAGAGCGAGCTACACTCTCTGTATTTCCCGAGTTACGTAAACGTAACAGTGTATCTCACTGTGCTCTTCTTTCTGCAACTCCTTGTAAGGCGTCTTTCACACGTTAGTGTGTCCGGTACGTGTGGTGACAGTTTCCACAAATACAGGAGACACATGCACACGTAGATCTATTCAAATGAATGGACCTGCGCACATGGCAGTGTGTTTCCACGGACAGTGTGTCCATGAGCAAAACATGCTGACGCCACAAAATGTCCCACACACGTGCACACTGATGACACATGGATGACATCCATGTGTCATCAGTATCACGTACCTGTGCCTGGGAATCAGCGGTACAGTGTGCGCAGTTCCCTGGTGCTGGAGTTTCATCCTTGTCGCCTGATCAGCGTGAGCAGGGGACAATGTTGAGAGTTGTATTCAGCACCTGCTGTCTACAAAAAGTGCAAAATTAAGAATAAAAAAAAAAAATCCCTCACCTGTCCGAAGTTGAAAGAATCCATAGTGTCCCACACCGTAATCCACCTATGCGACATTTGCTCATCACCATGAGCGATGGCTCGAGGCGACCGCTCACATTGAAGAACAAAGAAGAATGACTCAATGCAGTGAGAGCGGGGCTCTGAACTCACCGCTCTCTCTGCATCGATTCATTCTCTTTTGCTGTTCAACGGGGGCGGTTGCCTCAAGCCATCGCTCATGGTGATGAGCAAAGGTCGCACAGATGGATTACGGCGTGGGACACTATGGATTCTTTCAACTTCAGACAGGTGAAGGATATTGTGTTTTTTTTTTTGTTTTGTTTTTATATTCTTAATTTTACACTTGTAGACAGTGGGGGCTGAATACAACTCTCAACATTGTCCCCTGCTCACGCTGATCTCAGCACAAGCAGGGGACAGTGATGAAACTTGCCTCCAGCACCCGGCGACGGGGAACAACGCAAACTGTATGGCTGTTTACCAGGCGCCGGTATGTGTGATACAGATGGGGCACACGGGCTCCACACACATGCCACAAATGTACACGGATATCTCCGGTACTGTTTTTTCCAATACCGGAAATATCAGGACGTGTGAAAGAAGCCTTACTGTTTTGGGATTACTCCTTTAACAACAAGATCGGGGTTGAGTAGTAGAAGATGTTAAATACTGCAGCTCTTTACTTCCTCCTTGCTGATGTCAGATGCAACATCTGATAAACAGCGAGAGAGAGCAGGATGGAGAGATTAGGTTACAATAATATGAATAATAGATACACGGTAGATAGTCAGCTCACCTATAGAAAAACCAGATGCACGGAGGATCGTAGAGACAAGTATAAAAGTGAGATAATACCAGCTTTCCTGTCCTCTTTTAAAATCACTTCTTTGAGAAGTCCCAAAAAAATGTAATCTTTGGCGTTAAGTGATATTCTGCCAAAATGGCGGGATATGACTTAACAAATCAAAAAGTTTCCTTTTTTGTTTACGCGATGACTAAAGACTGAAACACGTTTTCCCGTTGTATTTGTGATGGAACTGTGAATTTTTAGAAGAAAAGTTTGATGCAGGAATTTTCTATCTCTTGTCTACATATCTCAAAAATAATATAAATGTCTTACCTAAATAGGGAATTACATTCTGTCTGAGGAGGGAACCGTTGGGTAATAAAGCCCTGTACTTACAGCAGCCTCTGCACTGATGCACACAGTGTATAGGAGCGTCTAACTTTTGTATCTAAATTAGATGAAAGAAGCTTTGAAGGAAAAGTCTTCAGAAAAGGATCAATGATAATAAGACTTACTGACAGCAGTTATGCAGCTGAAACCAGAAGTTTCCATACACTATATAAATAGACACATACACATGTTTTTCTCAATATCTGACATGAAATCGGAATAAACCTTTCCCGTTTTAGGTCAGTTAGGATTACCATAATTTTTAATACTATCCAAATGCCAGAATAATGAGAGAGAGAGAATGTTTTAAGGCATTTTTATTACTTACTGCAAAGTCAAAAGTTTACATACATTTCATGAGTATTTGGTACCATTGCACTTACACTGAATGACTTGGGTCAAACGTTTGGGATATCCTTCCACAAGCTTCTCACAATAGTTGGTCGGAATTTGGGCCCATTCCTCCTGACAAAACTGGTGTAACTGATCCAGGTTTGTAGGTCACCTTGCTCGCAGGGCTGTGGAGTCGGTAAGCCAAACCTCTGACTCCTCAATTTTCATGACACCGACTCTGACTCCCTCATACATGGCTCATGTTTAAGTGATAAATTTACTGTAGCACAGATTAATCTCAGCTAAAAGTCTAGACCCTTAGATCAGGAATAGGACAGACATTTATAGGACATTTCATAACTTTCAAAATTCTTATGAAAAAATATTCCCCACAAACTGCATTGAATTACTGTACCCAATTTATTATATATTTTAGGAGTGGGAGTCGGTCTATTTTATATCGACTCTGACTCCACAGCCCTGCTTGCTCGCACCTGCCTTTTCAGCTTTGTTATCCTTAAGCCACTTTGTTACCATTTTGTCAGTATGTTTCAGGTCATTGTCCATTTGGAAGACCCATTTCTGCCCAAGCTTTAACTTCCTGGCTGATGTCTGGAGATGTTGCTTCAGTATTGCCACATAATCTTCTTATGATGCCATCTATGTTGTGAAGTGCACCAGTCCCTCCTGCAGCAAAACAACCCCACAATATGATGCTGCCACCCCCGTGTTTCACAGTTGGGATGGTGTTCTTAAGCTTCCAAGCTTCTCCCTTTTTCCTCCAGCCGTAACAATGGTCATTATGCCCAAAAAGTTAAATTTTAGTTTCATCAGACCACAGGACATGTCTCCAAAAATTAAGGTCTGTGTTCCTGTGTGCATTTGTAAACATTAATCTGCTAGGAAGAAGCCATTACTCCAAAAGTAACATAAAAAAACAGAGTAGCCTTTCAGCCCATGTTGAAACAGTACTCGTTTCACTGTGGATATTGACACAATCTTATCAGCTTCCGCCATCATCATCATCACAAGGTCGTTTGCTTTTGTCCTTGGGTTGTTATGCACATGTCGAACCAAAGCACATTCATCTCTGGGACACAGAACCCGTCTTCTTCCTGAGCAGTATGATGGCTGGACATTCCCATCTTGTTTGTACTTGTGTATAATTGTTTGTACAGATGAATGAGGCACCTTCAGGTATCTTGAAATTGTACCCAAGAATGAGCCAGACTTGTGCAAGTCCACAATTCTCTTCCTGATATATTGGCTGATTTCTTTAGACTTTCCCATGATGCTACACAAAGAAGCAGTGTGTTTCAGGTGTGCATTAAAATACATCCACAGGTGTGTCTCTAACTCAGATGTTGCCAAAAAAAACAGAATCTTCCAAACACATGACATCATCATATGGGCAGTCCAGAATTGTTTAAAGGCATAGTAATCTTAGTGTATGTAAACTTTTGACTTTGCAGTAAGTAATAAAAATGCCTTAAACATTCTCTCTTTCTCATTATTATTCTGACATTTGGCAAATATTAAACATTATGGTAATTCTAATTGACCTAAACCGGGAAAGGTTTATTCTGATTTCATCTCCGATATTGAGAAAACCATGAATGTGTCTTTTTATTTAGTGTATGTAAACTTCTGGTTTCAACTGTACTATGAGTAAAACTTTTATAACGTTGGGTCGTCTTCTCGTTAACACGTTTTATTTCTTTTCTTTTTTTCCTACTTTCTTTGTATTCTTCTCACAGAAATTAAAACAGAAGAATCAACAGCTGAAACAGATTATGGACCAATTACGGAATCTGATCTGGGATATTAACGCCATGTTAGCCATGAGGAACTAAGCCTGACCGGCGATTTAATTTTTTAATTTAATGTCACATCAAGGGACGTTTACGTTTTCTGTGTAATAAATATTGTTTGTTTTTTGTCATAAAAAATTATTATTAGAAATACTGATCCAGTTTCTATTTCTGGACATCTCCTTTAAGTGTGACAAATATTCAGATCAAAAAAGGCTGTGAGTAACCAAAGCGCCAAACCCATTTTCATTTTTAAAGATTTTAAGAAAAGATCAGAGTATTGGGGTACAGCCTTATACATTGATTTTGGCTGTAGTTGTGCTGGGGGCTGTTTTTTTAGGTATGGTGAGAAATATCTCAGTGTCACCGAGATGGTTGCATCTCACAGATCCCCCACTCAGTTCTCTATAAGGCATATCAGATGATAAATGTCACCAGATGTGTATCTAGGGGTGCAACTACTAAATGAAGGGGGTTTTAGACAAGTCCTGACTACTCAAAGTCAACGCCGTGGATCCCAGTGTCACTGCAGTACAGTAGTTAGGAGATACTGATGTCTACTCGGATACATGACAAGATATGGGAAGAAGATCTAACGTCTACTATAGGGAGGGTGGCACCAGCTTTCCTTCATTGTTACTTTTGTCACAGTCTTAAAGGGGTTGTCCACTGCTCGGACCACCCCATCTGAATCCCTACTCCCCTCTAGTGCCCAGTCTATGCCAGTGGTATCAGCACTAGCTTTCCCAGGGATTGCGTGACACTGCACTAACTTCACTCTTCCTCTCTATGGTCATAATTGACATCCGGAGGATGTGAGAGCTGTGGATGCTCGCTTACTTCCTTCGGATGTCTTGATTTGTAAGAAGGAGAGTGAAGCCAGCGCTGATTGGCCGCAGTGATCACGTGGCATAATAATGTCATGCGATCCATGGGGAGAGCTAGTGCTGAGATCACTGGAACGATGCCGGCACTGGAGGTGAGTATAACTGTTATTATTTTACTGGGGGGGGACATAGGGATTCAGATGGGCATGTCCAAGTTGTGGACAGCCCATTTAAAGGGATTATCCAAAGTTATCACCTATCTACTGGATAGATGGTAATTAGTTGGCTAGTGGAGGTCTGACTGCTGAATCGGACTTATCAGCAGAACTGCCACTTTCATCCCCGGTAGAATGGACTACGATGCTCATTCTCAACTGCTCCTCCAATCATTCCCTATGGGGCTGCACTCAGCATGTTTCGTCAGATTCATAGAGCATGAATGGCGCTGCAGTCAATCATCCTATTGTTCCAATTTGTAACAGATGAAAACTTCCCGCTCTTCCGATCTGTGCGGATCCCAGCCCTCGGACCCCTCATCGATCAGTGAGCTGTCACCTACTGTGTGGTTAAGTGATAACTTGTTTTCACTGGACAACTCCTTTAACCCCTTTACGACCTATGATGTATAGGTACATCATAGATCGCATCCTCCTCTTTGGTCCAGGCTCCGGCGCTGAGCCCGCACCTTTTCATTCACATGGCATCTGATCTGCACTCATGTGCTCCTAACAGCCACTGGAGGAATTGCAATCCACCTGTTGCTGTTAACATGTTAAATGCCGCTGTCAATCTCTGACAGCGGCATTTAACATCGCCATGTCGGAAGTGCATCCTAAGACATGGCCCTTCAACGCCAGAGTCACATGATCGCGTGTCTTCTGCAACATTGCAATAAAATGCAATAACAGGTGATCAAAACATTGTATCTATCCCAAAATGGTATCAATAAAAACGTCAGCTCAGCGCGCAAAATAAGCCCTCACCCGGCCCCAGATCCCAAAAAAATGTAGACGCTACGGGTCTCGGAAAATAGCGACTTTTTTTTTTTTTTTTTATACAAACTTTGGATTTTTTTTCACCACTTAAAAAAGAACCTATACATGTTTGGTATCTACGAACTCGTAATGACACGGAGAATCATAATGGCAGGTCAGTTTTAGCATTTAGTGTGCATGGTAGAAAAAAAACCTACAGTTGTGAAATTGCACTGTTTTTGCAATTTCACCGAACTTGGATTTTTTTTCCCATTTTCCAGTACATTATTTGGTAAAATAAATGGTGTCTTTCAAAAGTACAACTCGTCTTTGAAAAGTACAACTCGTCCCGCAAGAAAACAAGACCTCACATGGCCATATTGATGAAAAAATAAAAAAGTTATGGCTCTGGGAAGAAGGGGAGCAAAAAACGAAAAGGTGTTAACCACTTCGCGCCAGAGCCTGTTTTTGCCTTCGTGACCAGGCCAATTTTTTCAATTCTGACCACTGTCACTTTATGAGGTAATTACTCTGGAACGCTTCAACGGATTCCCCTGATTCTGAGATTGTTTTTTCGTGACATATTGTACTTCATGATAGTGGTAACATTTCCTCGATATCACTTGCGTTTATTTGTGAAAAAATCGGAAATTTGGCGAAAATGTAGAAATAGAATTTGTATTATGGCAAGAAAAAAGCAGCTAACAGTCTATTCAGTAGGACTAGCAGCTGTGTATCCACCAGACTTCTGCACAACACAACTGATGGTCACAACCCCATTTATAAGGCAAGAAATCCCACTTATTAAACCTGACAGGGCGCACCTGTGAAGTGAAAACCATTTCCGGTGACTACCTCTTGAAGCTCATCAAGAGAATGCCAAGAGTGTGCAAAGCAGTCATCAAAGCAAAAGGTGGCTACTTTGAAGAGCCTAGAATATAAGACATATTTTCAGTTGTTTCACACTTTTTTGTTAAGTATATAATTCCACATGTGTTAATTCATAGTTTTGATGCCTTCAGTGTGAATGTACAATTTTCATAGTCATGAAAATACAGAAAAACCTTTAAATGAGGTGTGTCCAAACTTTTGGTCTGTACTGTATGTCACACAAAATAGTTAATAAATAACATTTCCCACATGTCTACTTCACATCAGCACAATTTTGGAACGAAAATTTTTTTTGGTTAGGAAGCTATAAGGGTTAGAAGTTGACCAGCGATTTCTCATTTTTCCAACAAAATTTACAAAAACATTTTTTTTAGGGACCACATCTTATTTGAAGTGACTTTGAGGGGCCTTTATGACAGAAAATACCCAAAAGTGACACCATTCTAAAAACTGCACCCCTCAATGTGCTCAAAACCACATTAAAGAAGTTTATTAACCCTTTCACGGGAATTTTTGGAATATGGAAGAAAACAATGAACATTTAACTTTTTGTCACAAAAATGTTACTTTAGAACCAATTTTTTTATTTTCACAGGGGTAACAGGAAAAAATGGACTACACAATTTGTAGTTCAATTTCTCTTGAGCGCGCCGATACTCCATATGTGAGGGGAAAATCACTGTTTGGGTGCACGGAAGGGAAGGAGCACCATTAGACTTTTTGAATGTAAAATTTGTTTGAATAATTAGCGGACACCATGTTGCATTTGGAGAGCCCCTGATGTGCCTAACCAGTGGAAACATCCCACAAGTGACACCATTTTGGAAACTAGACCCCTTAAGGAACTTATCTAGATGTGTCGTGAGCACCTTGCACCCCCAGCTGCTTCACAGAAATTTATAATATTGAGCTGTAAAAATAAAATTTTCAAATTTTTCCCACAAAAACGTTTTTCATCCCTTAATTTTGCATTATCATAAGGGTAACCGGAGAAATTGCACCATGAAATTTGTTGTGCAATTTCTCCTGAGTACGCCGATACCCTATATGTGGGGGAAAACCACTGCTTTGGTGTACGGCAGGGTTCGGAAGAGAAAGAAGCGCTATGTTGGCTGGGATAGGCAGCAGACACCATGTCACATTTGAAGAGTCGCTGACATGCCGAAACAGCAGAAACCCCCACAAGTGACCCCATTTTGTAAACTACACCTCTCAATGAATTCATCTAGGGAAGTAGTGAGTATTTTTTAATTTTTAAATTTATACCATTGGGCAATAAAGAAAACAATTATATTTTTACCACAAAAAAATGTTTTACCCTCAGATTTTACATTTTCACACAGGGCAATGGGTAAAAATGGTGCCGAAATGTGTCACACAATTTCTTCTAAAAGTGGCAATACCCCATATGTGGCTGTATTGTACCGCTTAGCCATACGGCGAGATCTGGGGGGGACGGAGTGCTATTTGACAATTGGAGAACATATTATTGTAGAATAGGCATTTGGATTTGGGAGCACAAAATTTTCTGAATTTCTTTTGGTGGGCAAGGACCATTTTGCTTTTCCAGAGCCTTTCTGCTACCAGTAACTTGGAAGTCCCTTATATTTTTAACAGATGACGGACCTGAGTGGGGACTAGCTTTTTTTGAGGACTGAGTTGAAGCTTTTACTGGGAACATTTTACGTAACATTTATCCGGCGCTCTAGGCTGAGCACTTACATCGGGGTTTCCATCTAAATTTCCAAGTGATGAAATTCAGATGAAACCCCTGCGGGATCCATTCACTGTAATGAGGCAGCAGAGTTACTCTGGACTCCGTCTGGCCTCTGTTTAGTGGTGTCCTTTTTTTCAGAAGTGCACAAAACTGTGGCCAACCGCACTTTTATGCACGCCTAAAACAAATGACACCGTGGGATCCCAGGCTAGACGGCGTCCACAGTGGCCCATATCTGCCTCATTACAGGGAATCTTCCGTCATGGGTTCCGTCTGAATCACGTATTTCAGAGATTTACATGGATACTCTGGTGTAAGTGGTCAGCGCAGAGCGCAGGATAAATGTGAGCAGAGCCTTACTGCGATCTTTGGGAGACATAATAAACAAATCATTTTACACCGTTCCTCATGCGGTGTAAGTGATGAGATTACTTTATTCTTCGGGTCGGTGCGATTACAGAGATACCAGATTTATATCGGGTTTTTATGATTGACAGCTGTCACACACTAAAAGATTCTTTTTTTGCAAAATCTAGTTTTTGCATTGCCATATTTTGAGAGCTATAATTTTTCCATATTTCGGCCGACAAAGTCATGTGACGGCTTGTTTTTTGCGGGACGAGTTGACATTTTTATTGGTACCAATTTTGAGTACGTGACATTTTTTGATCGCTTTCTATTCAGTTTTTGGGAGGTAAAATTAACAAAAACCAACAATTCAGGAATTGATTTTTGAGGGTTTTTTTTATGGCGTTCTGCATGTGGTAAAAGTGATAAGGCAGCATCATTCTTCGGGTCAGTACGTTTACAGCGATACACTTACTGTATATTTTTTTATGTTTTGGCGCTTTTACACAATAAAACAATTTTATAGAAAAAATATTTTTTTTGCATCGCTTTATTCTGAGAGCTATAACTTTTATTTTTTGGCTGATGGAGCTGTATGGCAGCTTTTTTTTTGCGGAACAAGATGACGTTTTCAGCGGTACCATTTTTATTTCCATTTTGCTTTTTGATCTCATTTTTTCCACTTTTTGTTTGACGATATGATGAATAGTTTTTTGCTCCGTTTTTTATTTATTTTTATTACGGTGTGCACAGAAGGAGTTAGTGTGACAGTTTTATAGATCAGGTTGTTTCGGACGCGGCGATATTAAATATGTGTACTTTTTTTGTTTTTGCATAAATATACTGATTTATTGGTTTAATATTTTAGTTCTTTTTATTTATTTTGTGATTTTTTTTCAACAGTTTGAAAACATTTTTTTTACTTTTTTTTATATTTTTACTTAGTCCTGTATGGGACATTAATTTTTATTTTTCTAATCACTGTTCTCATGCAATGCAATAGACATGTACTGCATTGCATGAGAGCTTTGCTGACAGTTTCACAGTCAGTGTCTCCTGCTAGACTTCAGCTGCAGGCTGAGCCTAGAAGGACACCATATATGGCAGATCCGGAGGCGGTCATGTGACCTCCGGCTGCCATGACCAGGGCAGGTCCTGTAAGACGTCAGGGGGCCGTCGGAGAGGTAAGTGGACGACCCCTCTCCTCTCACTATCTTCTATATGCCGCGATCACTATAGATCGCGGCATATAGAAGATAGCAAAGGGTTAATATCATTTGGACCTGATCTAATCAGGTCCCGATGATGTCCCTTGTCAGAGCTGTCGCTCTGCACCGGACCCGCAGCGCTTGCAGGACCCTGGGGGTCCTGAGGGCTGCGGGACCACCGACCGTTCATAAACGTCGGCGCTGCAAAGAGCCCAGGCAGCGCCGACGTTTATGTACAGTGGGCGGTCTGGAAGCGGTTAAGATTGTATGAAGGTTTCCCCCAATCAATGATGTCGGAGAGGTTTCGGCCACATTCAGTCCCTTAATGAATCGGCCAATTGACATTTTTCAATTTTCATTTTTACTCATTTTGTTTTTATTTATTTATTTTTTTACTTTTGCTCCAAGCTGTAGCTGTTTTGATCTTTGTTATATTTTTTGTGCCTTTTTTTTTCTTTTTTATTCTTTACCTTTTATAGGTTAAATAATTAAATATTTTGATAGATCAGATTTTTGCAAATACAGATATTGAATTGTTTTTTTTATTTATTTTTTAATTTCTTAATATGGAAAAGGGCGAACACATTTTGTTTTCTTTTTTTATTTAATTTTTGTTTAGAAATGATTTTTTTTCCACTTTATTTTTTTTTATTATTTCTTATGGGACTTGATGTTGTGATGGTTTGTTCATATATACTGCAAAACATCAGTATTGGAGCATATAGGAAAAATTGCAATCTCATATGAAGCCCAGCCTGTGGCCGCGCTTCACAGAGGCACCAAATTAGGAGCAACTGAGTCCTCAGCAGACCACGGGCTGGTAGAGGCAGCTGCTGGCTGTATAAACACAGCCGGCTCTGGCCCTGTATGCAATGGGATCGGCAACTAGCTTTGTACCTCTTCCATCCATGTTTTGGAGGCACATGGCTTTTCCCCATTTATGGTCCACTTTTGGTTTTGGCTTAAAAAAATACTGAAATCTTCCTGACCATTGTACAGGAGCGTTATGGAGGCTGAAGACTGGCTTCATATTCCCTAAGGGTTAAATCTGAAAAGCTACGATCAAGACGGTGTAAAAATAATATGATTTGGGGTGTTTTGTTTGTTTTGCATAAAAAATTTTAAGAAAATATTACCTGTCTTAAAAGTTTGTGTTGCATTATTGGGATATTGTTTAAAGTGAATCTGTCAGCACAAAATGACTGATCAAACCAAGCACAGGCACTCTGTGCACCCTTGGTGTGGCCAAGCAGTTCAGTGCTCTTTTCCAACTACTTGTTTTCAGTCCCTCTCACCTAATGGGAAACAGGTGAGAAGATGCACTGAACTGTTCGGCCTTTACACTGAGCGTCCTGTGCTTGGTTTGATCAGTCGTTTTGTGCTGACAGACTTAAAAGGGAATCTGTCAGCAGATTTTGCTATGTAATCTGACTGCAGGAGGATATAGGGACGAAGACCCTGATTCCAAAGATATATCACTTAGATTACTGGGTGCAGCAGTTGTGATACAATCACAGTTTTTTCTGCTGCAGATCTAGCAGAGCTCAGAATGCTGAGCTGTGTATAACCCCGCCCCCACCACTGATTGGTTGCTTTCTGTGTACGTTGTATATTGACAGAAAGCAGCCAATCAGTGCTGGGTGGCGTAATTGGACCAGGAGGCACAAGACACCTAGTCCTGTAGTGATAATCTCCTGCTGATAAAACTCTGATTGTATTGAAACAGCCCAGGAAGTGAACCATCGCTGAAATCAGGGTCTCTGCCCCTACATCATGCTTCTCTCAGATTTCATAGCAAAACAAAAACCTGCTGACAGGTTCCCCTTAAATAAACCACTTTACAACAGACGAATCTGGCAACCAAATCTTAGGCTCTGTTCACATTACTGTCATGGTTTCCACTAATTCATGATGACTATGGTCAGTCCTGACAACCTCTTTAACTTACAATGAATCTGACGTATAAACATAGTTTTGCCATCAAAAATACCGAATCCTCCAAAAGAAGGAGAAAATGACAAATGTGAACAGAGCCTACCTGTGCGACGTCTTAGATACTTGTTGTGATGAGACACTACGTGTGGAGGCAGACATGATGGTGATGTTGGTTCCATCACAATGTACTTTCACAGATTGGAATGAAATTCTAAAGCTTTTAGAAAAAAAACCATCACAGCTGGCACCTGTTAAAAAATCATTTTGGAAATCATCTTTGCTATTACGTGCTCGGCGTCCCCGCAGGGAACCATGTGTCAGACGCACACACGTTCTACAGGATGGAACAGCTCTTTTCTTCAGGGACTTCCTTGTACTTGTCTGAGACTTTTATCAACATAACATAGATTTATAAAACAACTTGAAAGTTACGTACTCGACCCCCTAAATTCTGCGCACAGCTCTGCACACTTCCAGTTCTAGAACTTAGTCATCTTATTTTTCATAATCACATTGGAAATTATCCAAAATATTTTTTAGTCATCTATGATATGTTATTTAGGATAATTTTTTACCTACTTTATTATTATTTTTTACCTATTTATTTTGATTATTATTTTTATTATTATTTTTTTTTTTACCTATATTTTATTTTACCCATTTTATTTATTTTAATAATAATAATTTTTATTTTTATAGCTCCAACATATTCTGCAGCACTTTACAATATTAGGGAGTATTTTTATTATTTTTTTTTTACCTATTTATTTTGATTATTAAATAAAAATAATAAAATAAATAGGTAAAAAAAATATGAAAATAATAAAAAATAAATAAAATAAGTAAATAAAAAAAATATTTTTTACCTATTTTATGTTATTTTATTTGTTTTAGCTAATTATTAATTTTTATTATTTTTATTTTAGGGGTTGTCAGGGATTGGAATATTGGCTGCCTGCCGTTAGAATAGACAATCAGTTTCTGATCGGTAGGGATCCAACCTTCAGCACCCTCGCCTAAAAGCTATTTAAAGGGACTGCACTTTCTTCAGTCTTTACATCGTGTCTACCTGCACACGAATCGCTTGGTAAAGGACAATGAATGACATTACAGCATTGTTCTATTCACTTCAATAAGACAATGCAGGTAAACTGATCCTTGTAAATATTAGAGGCTACAAAAGCTTATGCAAGTGCTACAACCCCTTTAAACAGCTGATCGGTCTGAGTCTTCAGAGTCGGACCCTCACTGATCTGACATTGATGCCAATTATTCTAAAGAGCCAAAACCAGAAAAGCCAAGGGAGTCTGTCAGTAAAAAATGACTTTTCAAACTAAGCACACTTACTTGCTCCTTTGGTGCAGCCGAACAGTGCACCTTCCCACCTACTTGTTTTTCATCAATCTCAACCTTTCTCTGGCTACTGTAAGGCCAGAGTTGGCAATCATAGAAGAAAAGGATGGATATTGATAAGAAAGGGGCACTGAGCTGCTCGGCCACACCAAGGGTGCACCCAGGGCTGGTGCTTAGTTTGAACAGTCGTTTCATGCTTACAGACTCCCTATAAAACCATCAGTCATCACACAGATCTTCTCAAGTTTAAAGGGGTATTTTCCTAGTATTCTTGGAAGTTAACCTCTGTATAAGCAGTAGTGGATAACTTCCCAATCATTGGAGGGCTGACCGCTTGGACCCTCTCCGATCCAGGGGGATCGGGGCTCCAGAGAGCCCTGTGTGAATGGAGCAGTGATCAATCATGCGTACTGCTGCTTCATTTATTTAATGGGACCGCCAGTGATAGCCGAGCGCTGCGCTCAGCTGTTCTTCGGCACTTCCAGAAGAATGAATAGAGCGGTAGTGCGCATGATCAACCACCGCGCCATTCTGGGCTCTTAAGAACTCCCGGTTCTTGGGATCTGTGGCAGTCACAGAGGTCAGCAATCGAAAAATTATCCTCTATCCCATGAATAGAGGATAACTTTTACATTTTAGAATACCCCTTTAATATGCCCTGTAGTAAAAAAAAATGAAATAATTGTTCTGATATAATTTGTACTACAGACGTAATAGTTATAAATAGGTTTAAAAATAGATTGTCAATTGTTGTTTCCACATTGGCCATTAGATGTCAGTATATGTTAGAAGAGCGTCTCATTTTACAACCTGCTGTAAAATGTAATTTTGGATTCTTATTGGCCTAGCACTTAATGTTTGTGGTAGCTTACAGTATAGTTGATGCTGTACTAGGGGAAACTAAAAGTATACAGAAAGCTGATTAAATATATATACAGTGCTGTGTAAAAGTTTTAGGAAGGTGAGAAAAAAAAATCTGCAAAGTTAGATGGCTTTAAAAAAGTGCTAGTAGTTTATTTTTATCAATCAATTAAATGTAAAGTGAATGGACCAAAGGGAAATCTAAATCACGTCAATATTTGGTGACTGCCCTTCAGAACAGCATCAAAACATCAATTGCTTTAGGTACTTGCACACATTTTGCAAAAGAACTTGTCTGGGAGGTTGCTCCAAACATCTTGCAGAATTAACCACAGATCTGTGTATGAGGCTTGTGCAAATCATTCTGTCTCTTCATATAATCCCAGACAGACTGGATGATGTGAGATCAGGGCTCTGTGAGGGCCAGATCATAACTTCTAGGACTCCTTGTTCTTCTTTACACTGAAGATTGTTCTAAATTACATTGGCTGTATGTTTGGAGTCATTGTCCTGCTCCACAATAAATTTGTAACCATTCATATGTTTCCCAGATGGTATTACATGATGGATCAGTATCTGCCTTTATTTCTTAGCATTGAGGGCACACAAAAAATGGGCAATGTTGAAGATATAGAAACAGTGGCCGGCCAAAGAAAGTTAGTGCAGCAGATGAAGGACACATCATTATAGTTCTCTTCAAAATCGGAAGATGTCCAGCAGTGCCATCAGCTCAGAACTAGCAGCAACTGGGGGATCCTGCTACACCCATCTACATGTTGGCCGCAATTCTTCCATGTAGACAATTCTGGAGAGACTTTTCCAAACACCATAACCTCTACATGGAAACAGGGACAATGATGAATGTCTGTAGAAGCAGTGACTCATGGGTTAGGATCTTGCAAGTTTTGGGCTTCATTTCAGCAAACTGAGTTGGGAATTTGGTCAGGATTAATGGTGTCCTCAATGTTGAGGAACACAGGCAAATACTTCTCCATTATGTAATACCATCAGGGAGATGTCTGATTCGCTACAAACGTATTCTTCAGCAGAAAAATGACCACAAACATCCAGCCAATGTCATTAAGAAATATCTTAAGCGTGAAGAAGAACAAAGAGTCCTGGAAGTGATGATACGGCCCCAAAGAGCCCCGATCTCACATCATCTAGTCTTCCTGGGATTATATGAGGAGACAGAAGGATTTTTACAAGCGACATCCCCAGAAGATCTGTAGTTATTTCTCCATGATGTTGTGAACAACCTCCCTGCTGAGTTCTTTCAAAAACTGTTCAAGTGTATCTAGAACTGATGAAAACTGTGATGAACCCACACCTCGCCGCCTGGTGGTACAGTCTCCTCATTTGCACCAATGTGATGTTCCGTACCCCCTGGGGACACGTAAGATCAAGTTGGTACAGTTTTTCACAGACACTCCCTGTCCACACAGGTCCAGGGAGGCACGGGGAGTGATAGGATTTAGTCCATGCAGTCACTGAAGTGGCACCACACTCGCTCACAACCTGGATAGGCTGAGAGGCCCCTTTCACTAGCACCAGTAAAACAGCACCTGGGTAGCCCGGTTGGACCGCCACCAGTTCCTCTTTAGATATAAGCCCTGTCCGCTAACGGTATTAGATCAGGCCAGAAACCAGCCCCGGTAGCAAAGAAAGTTAAAACTGAGAGCACTTTCGTGTGGATTCGTGGATCAAGATAAAAGAGCAGCCCTAGGTTAAATTATATATTTAAAAGCCTTAAGGGCATACTAGACAATACACTATATACATAAGGGTTATAGATATACAATGTTCAGATATGCAAATACAGGTGAAGTACAAAAGATATAAGCAGATGAATCATGTCAATTACCGGTTTGATGTTCTCAGTAGGGCCCGCATGTGCTGGATCCCGCTGCCTACTCCGGAGCTTCCTCCAGTACGTCTCAGGGGTCGAGTTATACTGCCGGGCCAGAGCCTGTTTGATGTCCTCATTGCTCAGGGTGGTCTCGTTCGGCAGATACCCAAAGATTTCCAGAGCCTTACCCCTGAGGTGAGGGGCAAAGAACCGGACTTGCTAGTCCTCAGGCAGATGATATTCATGGCAAGTTTTTTCGAATGCCAGCAAGAAAGTGTCCAGGTCCCCTCCTTTGTCCAGCAGGGAGAAGTCCTCCATCCCCATAGCTTCGGAACCCAGATCTCAGGGGACTCACGACTGGCTGTGGTCTACAGTTGGAGTTGGTGCTGAAGCATTTATCGCTGGTACTCTTACTGACGCTCTGTAGCTTCTTCGTGACGTTCTGCTGCTGCCTCACGATGTTCTACTGCTGCCATGAGGGTCTTGTAGGAGGCCTTGTCTCCAGCCTCAAGTCTGACCAGGGCAGATTGCAGGAGGGTATCAGAGCCTGCCTGGCTGGGGAGACAGGCAGGTGGTGAGTGGTCCACTGCAGGACTGACCGCCGGAGACTGTCTCCTTGCAGAGCCTGGGTTAGACACCCCCTCTGCTTGAGCAACATTGTCTTCCACCTCCTCCCCATCGTCTGTAACAGTGTCCATCTTCCTGGCTCCGACCCTGGTTCCACTGACCATCCTCACAATCTTTGGTCACTGAAACAGCTGCAACCTGAAGCACCCACACACCTTACAGTATTTGCACTCGGAATGTCTAGTGCTGAGCTGATCTTAAAACCCCAGAGGCAAAAGGTTACTGATAGTAGTCTTTAGTGTCTGGGAGTATGGGTCCTACACTCACACACACACTATTATTTTGATCCCACCGCTCTGCCACCACACATGATGAACCTGCACTTCGCCACCCCACCTGACGTCACTATTACGTCGGAGGGATCACATGGTACAGTCTCCTCACTTGCACCAATGTGACGTTCTACACCCTCTAGGGACACGCAAGTTCAGCTTGGAACAGTTTTACACAGACCTTCCCTGTCCACATGGACCCAGGGAGGCACATGGAGTGAGAGGATGTGGCCCACGCAGTCGCTGATGTAGCACCACACTCGCTCACAACCCTGACAGGTTGACAGGCCCCTTTCACTAGCAACAGTGAAACAGCACTTGGTCAGCCCGGTAGGACTGCCTCCAGTTCCTCGTTAGAAATCAGCCCGGTCTGTTAACAGGATTATATCTAGCCAGAACCAGCCCTGGTAGCATGGAAAGTTGAAACCGAGAACACGGATGTGTGGATCGAGATAAAAGAGCAGCCCAAGGTTAAATTATATATTTAATCGCCTCAAAGGCACACTAGGCAAAGCACTATATACACAATGGATATACATATACAATGGTCAGATATGCAAATACAGGTAAAGTACAAAAGATAGAAGCAGATGAATCATGTCAATTACTGGGTTGATGTTTGACCATGTGTGTGGGGCTGCCAACTGCTTCCTGTTCCTTCACAGCACATTACTCGACGTGGCCCCTGGCTTTCAAGCATGACAAAGCGAGAGAAAGACCACATGGCTTTACACAAGATTTATCCTCTTGGTTGGTCACGCCCTTTTCCGCGCCTGGGATGGTCCTTATCCCCTCCCCTGGGGGTTTGTAGCTAAATCTCCCAAAACCTATGAAAGATATAACTTCCCAACGGAAGGTCATAGGGTAGTTGTTCTGGCGCCATCGGATCAGACCGGGCCTCCATTACACTTGGAGACTAAACACGGCTTTGCTACCTGGCTTCTACTAGCTGTTCTGCGTATCTCCCCTCCTAGAGAGTTAGAACAGATCAAGACTCTGGAAAGCGTTCAGCCCATTCCAGAGATCTTGATAATGTAACCGCTGTGTGGCTAGGACATACGATAACTCCATATTCTCTTTGAGTCTCTTTATGAAATCCTATCTGACTGGACAAACCAGTTATACAGCGTGGACTCCGCAGGAGATCATCCTGTGTGAACTTGGATACTAGCTAGTGTGGCTGGACCACCTTCTGAGCCAGGTGTTTTGTTACAGCTACAACTGAAGGAGGATTGTAAGCTGCCATTAAATCCTCCCATTCTTCACAAAGACCAAGTGCAGTCACCAAATATTGATGGAAATTAGAGTTCTCTTTTTTTCATTCACTTTGCATTTTGTTAATTGATAAAAATAAACTATTGACACTTTAATTTTCAAAAACATTCTTATTCTGCAGCATTTTTTGCACACCTGCCTAAAGATTTTGCACAGTGTATATAGAAAAACTGCTGTCGGAATAACTGGGGACAATTACCAAATCTAATGAAAATGGATTTATTTTGGTTCTCTTGGAAATATACCAATTAGTGATGAGCAAGTATGCATCATTAACCCTTTTGGCGAGCACGCTAGGCTGCTTGCCGAGTATTTTGGCGTGCTCGGCATTTCATTCATTGTCGCCGCGCCTGCAAGTGTCACGGCTCTTAGTCAGCCTGGCGAACAGACTATCTCTGCATGTGTCACAGCTGACTAACAGCCGTGACACTTGCTGGCGCGGCGACAATAAATGAAATGCCGGGCACGCCAAAATACTCGGCGAGCACCCAAGCATACTCACCAAAAGGGTTAATGAGGCATACTCGCTCATTACTAATGCCGATACCTAACCTCATAGAAGCAGGCTGCACGTGACTACTGCCTGTAACCGACAAGCGGCTGCTGACGAGCGGTTTCTCTTCACAACAGAGTCATTTGGATGCTCCACATAAACTAGCGCAGAATCCAGTGCAAGATGAATCGTGCACAACCATCAGCGGGAGCTGTCCATGCTTTACTGATTTCAATAGTTAACAAACCATTTCCTTCCATACTGGAGCAGACAGATTCCCATTTAGCAACAATATGAAAAATCTCACTCCAGTGTCAAAGAGTACATAAAAGATATAAAATACGCCGGGGATGCTGGGCTACGGCAATGCAGTCACACAGCGGATGATCGACGTTCCCCGGGCTGCCGCTTTATGCTTAACAATAAATTAATTGAGAATTATACAGTGGAACAAGCTGCAAGGCCCTGAGAACCTCGACACGCACCGGGAATATAAGGGTTAGATCATAGCACCTGGGCTGGAAGCTCTGCTGCTTTATACCTGTATGTGGATACGTTCACACGTTTCTTCCTTTGTGGATTTAGATATTTCGGTTTCCCATCATATTCTAATCGTAGAACGGCCCTTTGACGTTGCCTTCTTCCTTACGTTCGGTGGCCCCATCGGGACTAATATTCGAACCTTCTGCAAAATGGGATTTGGGCGTATGCACCGATTGGGCCATTGACTATAATGATGCAAATGGAGCCACCGTGTGCTCTGTCATGCATCATTTTCTGCTGGATTTTGGAGGCCGGCACCAAGACGTAGTAGACTATGTCTAGCTGTCCACCTCCAGTAGGCGCATATGGCCGAAAATGATGCGCAACAGAGCATATGGTGACTCCATCTGCATCATTATAGCCAATGACCCCGTCGTCACTTACGTCCGAATCCCATTTTGCAGGTAGTTCAAACGTAAGCCCCAACGGGACCACTGGACGTGGGGGAGAATGCAGTGTCAAAGGGCCCGAACAGAGGTAAGAATCACCCGATTCACCAGCCCGTGGGAAGCGATGGAAGAATTGATTCAACAACTGTAGAAAGAAAGCCTCAAATATCTCACATCAAATCATGGAAATGTTGCTTCCATAGCCTGGATCTAAATGCCCTCGGCCAAGGAAGACAGGCCTAGTCGTCACCAGATCTCTGAGCAGCATTAGGCCAGCATGGATTCTAGCTGCAGAGTGTCGCTCATTAACCCCTATCCGCACTGTGCTGTAAATGAACGGCGCGGAGTATCCCGCTGCAATGGTCGATATAGGAGGTAACTTCAATTCCTGCCATTAAACACATCAGATATTACTTGATCTGGATCCACCCAGATCAAGATCTAGCAGCGGTTTTCGTCAGCACAACCCATGTCATGGCCAAAAATGTCATGTAGCTCCTGTCATAAAAATTAGAATGGTCAATAAAGTTTCTGAAAAGGTTGGTGGAAATTTATTAAAATATACATCCATGGCTGCCTTTGTTTTACCGTAACAAAGTAAACAGTATTTTTCTACCATAGCCCCGGTTGCTCCGGTGCCCCTTCTCTATGCTTCCCTGTAAGTGTTTGTTGACAGGGCTGCAGTGGTGATGATCTGTTTTCATCCTGTGACCGCTGCAGCCATTCATTGGGCTCACCGGTGTCATGCTGTCTACTCCAAGATGACTGCAGTGCACACATGATGTTGACTAGGCGTCACCATTGGGGGGATAAGCAGCAATAAAGTAATTATTACTTATTTTGTTATGGTAAAGCCAAAGCAGTTTTGGCTGCATTTTCTTAAAAAAAATATCCAACAACCCCTTTAATTTCGAAAAAGAAAAAATTCCATTCAAAATTGTAAAACCATTAAAAAGGAAAAAAAAAGATCATAAAGTAAAAAAAATCAAAACCTTAGAACAGAAAATTCTAAAAAAACTATAGAATTCCAGTTTTCCCATCCTGTTCCAAAAACTATTAAAAATACCGCGCACCCCACAAAAAACGAACTCTCAATGGTAAGATATGGCTCGCTGAATGTGGTGATGTGGCACAGCCACTAACGGGACGACGGAACTGCAGCTGGTAAGCAATGAAGAGAACTCTGTGCCAACCGGACCCCCAGGTCCTCCACAGTTTGCTCGATGAGTTATGAAGCCATCCATATTTGGGGTCCAGTTGACCTCCCATCAGAGACTGTTGTGAGAAAATCTGAGGATTAATCTCTGAAGGACAATTCCAGTAATTAATGGGGTTTTCTCAACATTATAAAAGGTTATAATTGCAAAACAACAACTTTACAATTTACTAGTTATTAAAAAATCCTCTCTGTTCTCCAAAATGCAGGATTTTTTAATTCTATTGTTGTATGCTCGTTGCCTAGTTTACCGGCCACCCATGTAGTCTGTCAGAGGTGGTCGATATCCCAAGCAAGGAACACAGCGCTTACAAACTCATTTGCTACAGAACTTGTAAGCGTTGCTCTGAAGCTGACCAGATCGCTTAATCCGACTACCTTCAGAGCCACTGCACTCTCCCAATGTTGGAGAGGCAAAATTGTCTCTACTTGCATCATCAGATAGCCTGCAGTTCAAACCAGAGAATCAACCATGTCACCGGCTCACACTGTCAATCATTCTGAAGCGCACCGCCTCCTGGGAGCGGTGTGCTGCTGAATATTCATCATGAGAAAACCCCTTTAGAGAGGAATGCTGCATAATAACTCAGGATCTCCTGAACCTCCCTCGCCCACCGGTATGGAGCTTCAGGAAAGGGAAGCCACCAATCTCCTACCCTTGCTGTGGACTTCAAGTCTGGAGGGCTAGAGAGGGTTTGTTGGGTGACCGTTTGAAAAGGGTTTACCCTAGATGCTATACGTGTGCTTTTTTTTCTGTGTGCATTACACTTCCCTTTTTTTATTCACTTGGTGTCACGTGGTCACTGCTTGTAGTCACCTGGCACCTCAGAAATGGCTACCACGAACAAGCTTGATGCAAACTAGTCCATTTCTCAGATTCCAGCAGTTGCCCTGCCTTCCCCCTTTAATCCCTGTACAGGTATCTGGACTTACACAGAGGTCCCTGGGCTAGGGCCACAAAGTCATCTGCTGTCCGGTAGCACAAGCTGGCAAGAGGGATAGGTAGCCTGGGTCAGATCCAGGAGGTCACATCAGGAACAGAATGAAAAAAACAAGCGGACAGTCAAATGTCAAGCCAAGGTCAAAGACCAGGAATAATCAGGATAAAACACAGGATCACAGCAGTATAAACCAGGAAAGCAGAACTATTGACTGGCAGTGGGAACTGAATCACAGAGGTTTATATAGTAACAGCCCCACCTAGTGCTGACAGCAGATAGAAATCCAAATTAATAAGATTAACCCTGCAGCTTCTGGACTGGCCACAAGTCCCTGGAATAATATAGGATTGATGCTGTCTAGCATCACCCGCAACATGGGTGCAGCGCTGCCTAGTGGCCAAAGCAGTAAGCGGCACAAATGTTACACTTGGCTGACAAAAGACCAAAGTATCGATTAGAAAAAAAATTAAAAAATATCAGTGATCTGCTTGCTGTAGGTACCATGCTATTTCATACCTCCTATGCACAGCTGCGTTTCCATGTTTACAAAGAACCTTGTCATCTGTAATCAAGGAGACAAATAGATCTGCATAGGAGCTGTATACACAAAATGGTCTTTCATTTTTTTTTTAATGAAAACTATTTGCAAACTTCCTTTATTTTGTATTTTAGATGCATCGGAGCCATAAAATCTATAGCTTACGTATCTAAAGCTATGAATCATATCACCAGCCGAATAATTTCAGGTTTACGACGGTATTCACCTTATTTTCTTGTGTACCTCTATTTCACTATATATGTACTGTTTGTATGAAATCTATATATATATTTTTTTTTTCATTCTACTTGAAAATTTAATAAAAAAATATTTGAATATAAAATCTAGTGGCAAATATGTCAATAAAATACCTTTGAATATGAAGAGAAAAAACTATATATATCCATCTTTTGGCTTGAATTTAGGGAAATCTGCCCAGAAGACTCTGGAGTCTCTTTATTCCTCTCTCCGTACTGCACATTTTCTAGGTTCAATCACCTTTCTCACCAGGAGGAGACTGATAACCTCGTTTTACTCTCTGGCTAATTACGGCTGTTCTCACTCTACTATGACCTCAACGAAGAATTAAGAACGAAAGATGGGTGAAGAAATCCAGAATAAAAAGTCACAAATGGAAATGGTTAAATATTGAGGTTTGCTGCAGTGACCTTAAACGAGGGAAGTTTGATTGTGGCATTAACCGTTCGGTAATTACCGGAAGAGCTGAAGTTTACAGGATTCCGTAAAGTCTGAAGCTTAGGATTCCATTAGCATCCGGTCCTAAGGGGGCGCTCTGCCCAGGACGCTAGGACTAGGACTCGCTTCTTGACTTATTTATTGTAAATAACCATATAATGGAGAGGCCTTCGTGCCTATATCTGAAGGTATAAGATCATATCTACACAAATTATAATTGCTCTCCAGGCAACAGGGCAGCCATAACGTAGCTTAATGAGCACTCGAATCAATTTATACGATACCCTTAGGTGGCAGCATAAAGCAGCGAAGAGGCCCGGAAATAGGTTAGAGCAAAAAAAAAAAATACAAAACTCATCTGTAATAGGAATCAGTGAGTTTGCAGTGTACTAATTGGTTTTTTGAGGTGCACCCATTGTTTGATTGCCTCCATTTATTAAATCAAAGCCCGGCGCTCATTTACAACACATGATATATTAGACATTATCTGTACGCGGGAAGCTATTTTTACATTTACGCCGAATGTTAAATGACTTGAATGGACAGAAATGCTTAATAATACACCAGAGGGGGAGGGGAGGAGGCGCGTACAAGTGTCTATAGGCATTGTGGGCTACGTGTATTTTAAGATTATGCATGGCCCGACTTTATATATCACTCCACCGCTCCCTGCTGTATAATGAAGTCTGGAATTAGCATTTTAGTTATAAAAATGTTAAGGATTCTTGGCAGCGAGCTGCTACGTCTAGCTCAGAACTTTATTGCCAGTATTAAAGGGCTGGCATATTCCGTCTGGTTTGGAAGGTGTGAAGCTGAAGGGGGCGCCGTTAGGTAAGAGAGAAAGTGGGGGGCTTTTATTATTGCCTTGGCTCCACAATGTTGGTGTAAATTGGGACATTTCATTGTTGTAAATACCCAAAGCCAAATTTTTCAATGTTTTTCAACTGCTTTTTGTTTTTTAAAGTAATTAGGACAAAACTTAAAAATGCTGAGAAAAGGGACTTGTCTAATCGTCGAGCATAAAGTACAACATATTTATGGTCACATTTCAGCATAAAAGTTGCCAAAGAGTTACATGTTCTAGACAGGTTATAACTGTGTGTTAGGCTCACCAGGTGAGATGGATCCTGAAAGCCAATGGTCTGGGTGGGGGTGGGCACACGGGCTTCTATGCAGCAGGCAGCTGAGGCACGTGGGAAACAAGTAGTAGACGTACAGGAGTCGCCAGAAAGACTGGAGTCCCAAAACAGGTAGCAGAGGTCCTGGAAGCCGCAGACAGGTAGAAGAGGTCTTGGAAGCCGCAGGCAGGCAGCAGAAGTTCTGGAAGCCGCAGGCAGATAGCAGAGGTTCTAGAAGCTGCAGGCAGGTAGCAGAGGTTCTAGAAGCCACAGGAAGGTAGCAGAGGTTCTGGAAGCCGCAGGCAGGTGGCAGAGGTCTTGGAAGCCGCAGGCAGGTAGCAGAAGTTCTGGAAGCCGCAGCCAGGTAGCAGAGGTTCTAGAATCTGCAGGCAGGTAGCAGAGGTTCTAGAATCCGCAGGCAGGTAGCAGAGGTTCTGGAAGCCTCAGGCAGGTAACAGAGGTCTTGGAAGCCGCAGGCAGGTAACAGAGGTTCTGGAAGCCGCAGGCAGGTAGCAGAGGTTCTAGAAGCTGCAAGCAGGTAGCAGAGGTTCTGGAAGCCGCAGGCAGGTAGCAGAGGTTCTGGAAACTATAGACAGGTATCAGAGGAGAGAAGACATACTGGAAGCCGCTGGCAAACACGTAGCAGTGGTCCTGGAAGACTGGGAACAGGTAGCAGACAGAACTGCGGAGCAACAAAAAAGTCGTAATACCAAGTGTTTTGGAGAGCCTTGTATAGGCCCAGACAGATGATCACATGGGATCAAGCCGGGCCATTTGCAAAGCCCAAATTGGAGCACAACAGAGTTCAACGGACCGGAGTGAAGGGAGCATTGGATCTGAGACATGTGCATAACAATGTGTCAAACAAATTTGTTTGTTTATGTTACAACTAATGATGAGCGAATTGATTCTAAATTAATTGAATTTATTTAGAATGTCCCAAAATTTGAAGGTTCTAGTAAATTTTGAGCTTTAGAGAATTTGATTTACACGATTTGTATGAGCCTAAGCGTCACTTGTTGCAAGTCAATAAAAAAAAGTTTTCTTGCAAATTGCGACTTTTTAATCCTGTTAATTAATACACTTTCTAAAGTTAAAAGAGCTTGAGACCAATCGTATAGTAAAATTTGGGGCAAATTACAACTTTTTATGCATGCCAATAACGGTTGCAACTAGGGATGAATGAATCTGTGTTCGAAATTGGCAGTTTTGCTCAAATTCATCCAGGAAAAAAATATTTTTTCATCAAAATTTGTTTGATGTAAATTGAATTATCCAGATTGCCATCATAAATGAATTTTTCTAAGAATGGGTTAATAAACAATAAAATATCATACTCAGGTAACCCCCCCACCTGCTGGTTCTTCTTTGGCTTCTTCATGTGCCTGTTCTACTTCAGCACCAGTCATCTCTCTGGCAGTTCCATGGTTGGCTATGCCTCGCCACACATTATGACATCCGCTGACCCATGTGGTCACATGGGGACAACACAGGTTATAATGTCATGATGTCTGAATGAGCATAGGGGTCTATATGATGTCATGCTCCTGGATTCGATCCCATGAACTTGTGTTCTGTGGTCAGTTTCCCTTTCTGCTGAGCCACAAGGAGACACACCTTTTCTCTGGGTGTTTGGGTTCTGCTATTCTGGCTGCAGTCTGTCTAGCTTAACACAGGTGTTTTCCTTTGTCCACCTATCACGTTTTGGGTGCAGCTTTATATTCTGTCTCCCAGCTGGTGTTTCCTGCTGGTGATATATTCATTTAGATGTTCTGACATTCTTTTGATGTTTGGAAGCAGTCTAAGTGCTTTCAGCTAAGGATTTTCGCTTTGCTGTTTCTTTGCTATACTTTGTACCTATCTTCTTTTTATCTTTAGTAATTAAGCAGTATATTTTTTAACAGCACTTGCTTTATTCTTTGTTTGGTATTTCGTTATTTACTTTACTCACTTTGGGATCTTTCCTTTGTTCAGCAGACTTCTTCTCTTGTATGTAATTCACACTCTGCTCTGCCCTCCAGTTCTTTAAGAGGAACGTGAAGAAACTTGACGGCCGTTTAGGCAGTTTAGGTCAGCATTGCCATCTCCCAGTTTGTGGTTAGGGCTATCTCTGTACCCGCAGGCACCACTAGGGACTGCAGTGTCAGGATATCTAGTGTGTACAGGAAGCGGCAGGGTCAATTGCAGTTTTTTAGTGTATAACCTATTTTCCAAAATGAGTTGCTACACAGGCATAACAGATGACATCAGAAACAACAGTGAAGAATGAAGAGGAGGTCCCTTAGGAACACAGCAGAGGAATGGCACCAGCAGGAACAGATGAGGGACATGGTGAGTATGATGTTTTATTCTTTTTTCACCCATTTTAACTCAAAACATAGCAGCTTTTTTTTAACTGTAATTGGGGATCATTGAATTTCTCGAATGAATTTAAGCAAATCTGCTGAATTATAATTCTAGAAGATTTGGTCATCTTTAGTTGCAACCATTTTTAACAAGCATAAAAAGTTGTAAGTTCTACATTAACATGTGACACACATTGATCTCCAACTTTTTCGAACATTGGGTAGTATACTAACTAACATCAATAAAAAGTTTATGCTCAAAAAAAATGCATTGGCTTGCAATATTTGACACTCGGACTCTTAATCTAACATTGGAAAGTTCCATTTGACAAATATGGAGTCTCGAGCTGAAGTGACTATACTAAAGATTTGTCATAAATATTATATCATTTTTGATAAATATTGGACATTATGGGTATTAGATTAATTATATATATATTTGATCACTATGGCTTGGATTCATCAAGTAATTTGTGGCAAACCTTTAGCATATTCTCTACTACCCTGCCACTCCATATTCATCAGATGTCAGAACCTTAATGATAAGCTTGCCACCAACACAAATTTTCAATCATGGTAGTACACTTCCAATGTTAGATAAGAGATTTTAACCACTGTGTCAGATATTGCAATGCAACATTTTGTGCAAATTCCAACTTTTTATGCCAATGTTAAAAAAGAGCTGGAGACAAATGTGTCAAATTTTGCACCATTTTTTATCCAGATTTAAAATGGCTGGGACATAATTGTATTTGCTCCACGACTTTTTTAAGACCTGATTAGAATATGCAACTTTTATGTAGGTGTTTAAGATTTTTAGTAGAGATGAGTGGATTGTTTTGCAGGACTCAGGTCCATTGGCCAGGTCAGTAGTCTCTGGCCACTTGACGCGAGACTGGCAAATTTTTTAACTTTCAGGATCCCTGGCGCAGCTTTTGATTAGCTAATATGTGCATCATGCTGCAATGATCAGGCCACGCTGAACCGGGTAATAAAAAGCGGCACCGGGGATCCCAGAAAGTAAGAGATTTTTTGAGCCTTCCATCCAGTGGCCTTTATGGATGAGTGGCAATAAGAAAGCCATTTTTGAAGGCAAGATATAAGAAGCCTCGTTTACCATCTGCAAAATGCCATGTAGGGGACACAGCAAATATGTGGAAGGAGGTGCTGAGGGCAGATGACACTAAAGTTTTAACTTTAGTTAAACTTTTTTGGCTAAATACAAAACGCTATGTGTGACTAACACAGCACATCATCCTGAAAACACCATCCCCACCATCAAACATGCTGGTGGCAGCATCATGCTGTGGGGAGGCTTTTCTTCAGCAGGGACAGGGAAGCTGGTCAGATTTGATGAGAAGATGGATTGAGCTAAATACAGGGAAATCCTGGAAGGATACCTGTTAGAGGCTGCAAATGACTTGAGACTGGGGTATAGGTTCACCTTCCAGCAGGACAACAACCCAAAATATACTGCCACAGCTACAATGGATGGTTTAGATCAAAGCATATTCATGTGTGTGAATGGTCCAGCCACAGTCCAGACCTAAATCCCATTGAGAATCTGTGGCCAGACTTAAGAATTGCTGATCACAGACATCTCTATCCAATCTCACTAAACGAGAGGGAGTGCGCAAAGAAGAAGGAGCAAAAATGTCACCGCCAGATCTGCAAAGCTGGAAGAGAAATACCCCAAAAGACTTGCAGCAGTAATTGCAGAGAAAGGTGGTCCTACAAAGTATTGATTCTGGCGGCTGAATACAAATGCACGTCACAATTTTCAGATTTATTTTTTTTTAAATTATTAAAAAACATATTATTTCCTTTAAACTTCGCAAATACTTGCTACTTTCCATTGGCATCACATAAAATCCCAATAAAATACATTTAACTTTGTGGGTGTAACATGAAAAAAAATGTGGAAAAGTTCACCGGGTATGAATACTTTTTCAAGGCACTGTATGTCTCCTGGAGGTTATACAGCGGAACAGTTCATCTGAGATAAATCGTTGCCTGTGTTCCCATTAGAGGTCCGATATTCATTCTGTCCTTATATATGAGGATTACTGAGCTAAATTTCCTTTCTGCAACTAAAATAGACGGAACGTCTGACTGTGATAAGAAACATATGTAGATGTGTAGATGGTCTTCTTATATTTTGCCATACAAGAGACTGAACTCAAAAAAGAGATGATTTCTACAGTTTTTTGTTAAAGGTAGTTTACTGCACTGTTCAATCCAAGCAAAGGCGCTTAGTGCACCCTTAGTGTGACCGAAGATTTAAGTGCACCTTCCCACATATGTTTAACATTTTCTCCTATTGCATACAGTGTCCTCCCTTATTATGTAAACCATTGTCTTTTTACATAGTGACCCTTATTATGATAAACATTTTTCTCCCTTGTTAATACATTTAGCAACGGAATCCTCTGTATGTGGTTTGCATTTCTTTAGAGGTCTTCTATGTGGTAAGTATTCATTTTATGGTCTCATGAATCCGATCCTATACTGTATGTGTTTAATCTCTGAGTGTGCATCTGGAAATATATCTCTGTCACAAAGTATTCAGAATTGTTGACCACCCCCCTCTGTAATGGCAATAATGCAAGTTTCTCCACAAACTAAGGACTAAGGGCTGAAGCACATGTGCCATAACATCGATCCATTCTGTACGGAGCCATAATAGGTCTGCATGGTCCCCTACTGTACCTCCATCTGACACCGATTTCATACTGATTTTGGATTCTGTAAATCGTAGCTTACTCGATCGGACCTTATTATGTATTACTTATTGCTTTTAGGGGGAATATCTCTGTGTGGCAATGCATGGAGGATGAACAGCTCCATACTGAGCTGTGTGGATCCTAAAAGGTTTGAATACCTTGCAATAAGGTAATGATTTTTGCCCTTTACTGTCTCCATTTATTAATTCCACGTATCCCATGAATTAATTGATTACAGCAATGGCACAGTAAACAGCCTCTCCTGATTGTGTGTCATTGGCTTTACCTTCTACCCAGACGACATATTCCATCTGCAAATGATTAAATTCTCATTTATTCCAAATGCAGATTAGACAAACCCCATAAATGTCACCAAATGTCACACTTGAGTTTTTACACTACAGTCATGATAAATGCTCAATACCTCATAACGGGCAAAGGCCATGAAAGGTCGTTAATGAGGTTCGGGGTTTTTTTTTCAGCCTTTTGTTATCTGTGGCTCTTCCCTCTGATACACATCTACCTTAGTCTTCATATAGGTTTTAACTTCTAAACCAAAATAATATTAGCAATTCAAAGCAGGATGAGAACGCGCCTGAGATGCGCGCCGACTGCCTGCAACATGCAGATTTCTTAGATTTACGATCTGGGACGTTTAATCTATTCATCTAAAGAGCAACTGATATCTACGATTGGAAAAAGGTCATCTAATTTTAAAGAGACTGAAACTCGGTGGTTTCTTGATTTTAGACATAGAGGAAGATTTATCAAAATATTTATAGGATGCCAGTATTCGGTCAGTATTTTTTCTCAGGAGTGGGAACCAAAACCAGGTGAGGAACAATCAGAGAAAAGGTATAATAGAAACAAGTCACCAATTCTGCATTTATCACCCACTCCTGAGAAAAAATACTGATAGTGGGGCCGTGGCCTTAGACAACCTCTTTAACCAGTTCAGGAACCGACATGACCAGGCACAATTATTTTTTTTGTAATTTGAAGAGTTGTAAAAAATTTTCTCGCTCATTTACTCAAATAGTCTTTGCATATTTTTTTGTGATACATGGAGCTTAATTTTTATGTTATATTTATTCTCTCTTTTTTTCTATTTTTTTTTTACCAATGGGATTGTAGCGCCTCGAGGGTTCGGTCGCTACAGAGGTATTGCATCTCACCCAGGGGTGTGATATCTCACTTCCAGGTAAGGATGGAGTATGGCTCAGGACCCTAACACCAACATGCACTACACTACATTTCCAGGGGACAGGGCGACAATGCTCCCAGTAGTGAGCACAACTGTCCCTGTCCCTGGCTGGAGTGGGGGGAGGGAACACCTAGAAAGGGGGAACCCGGTAGTGTGTGGGTGGGGAGAGTAGATCCAGGGTGCACTGTATAGAGGAGTATATATGGCGGGCACCATCTTAGAGTGTGTAGTCAGAGTGAAGTTCAGTGCAGGAGAGAGAAGAGCAGAGGGAGCAGAGGCTCTGCATGGGCTCTGCTCCGCAGGCAGGCCAAGTCTTAAGGCCTGGGCCTGGAGGGAGGAAACAGAAGGAGAAGGAAGGAAGAAGAATGGAGAAAGCTCTAGGATAAGACTGAAGGGACCCCAGGGGTGCGGACCGGCCAGCCGCCACCGCACGCCCGCCGCTACCAGAGTAGGGGGGTCAGGCCAAGAAAAGGGAACCGGATCCCTCATCTAGTGGAGGAGAGCAACTACTCTCAGCTAGTAACCGGAGGCCGTGGCATTTTACATGCACGGCCCCTCACTACAACCGTTAGGAAGGCACCATATGGGACCCAGGGAAACGGAACATACGTTTGCCCGCCAAGGCCCGAGGCAGCTGGACAGAAACGTGGTCAATTGTGGGGTACGACAGGCCAGAGAAAGGACACACGAACGGGGTCCTGAAAAGCACTCCAAAGGTACCTGGGAGTTGGCCGAGCCCCTCACCTGGTGAGCACAGCACGACGTGGGCAGCCATAATCTGCAGAAGTGGCTTGGAGTGTAAAACTGTGAGTAAAGACCCTGAACTGCATCACTGGACTCTGAATCATTACTGCTGCTCCCGCGCACCATCACTCCCATTATTTGCGCTCACTGCCCTGAGGCTATACTTCTCCCGTGGGGAGTTATACTACCCTCTGCTGCGCACACAACATCAGCCTCAGCGGTCTGCCCGCAGCGGCGGCTCTCAGTGACCGCAATCCACGGGTGGCGTAGTCAGACATTTAAGTATTACAAGAACCAAAGAGACAGATCCGCCACTGGTTTGACCACCCTGAGCCACGGGACCGGGTCGCTGCCACAGAGACTACAACCCCCAGCGTTACACAGAGACTCGGTTCCGGGTATTCCCTTACACCCACGGCCCAGGGGGCGCGTCAGGATCATAAAGGATTAATGTGTTTTTCACATTTTTTTAAATTATTTTTTTATGACCACAAAGGATCACTAAAATGTATTTTAATATCAGTTCCCCTTTGTGTATCAATTACTTTTATACAGTGGGGAACATAAGTATTTGAAACATTGCTGATTTTGCATGTTTTCCCACCTACAAAGAATGGAGAGGTCTGTAATATTTATCGTAGGTACACTTCACCTGTGAGAGACAGAATCTGAAAATAAAAACCAGAAAATCACATTGTATGATTTGTAAATAATGAAATTGCATTTTATTGCATGAAATAATTATTTGATCACCTACCAACCAGCAAGAATTTTGGCTCTCACAGACCTGCTAGTTTTTCTTTAAGAAGTCCTCCTACTCTCATTACCTGTATTAATTGCACCTGTTTGAACTCGTTACCTGTATAAAAGACACCTGTCCACACACTCAATCAATCATACTCCAACCTCTCCACCATGGCCAAGACCAAAGAGATGTCTAATGACACCAGGGACAAAAGACCTGCACAAGGCTGGGATTGGCTGCAGGACAATAAGCAAGCAGCTTGGTGAGAAGGCATCAACTGTTGGCGCACTTATTAGAAAATAGAAGAAACACAAGATGACTGTCAATGTTCCTCGGTCTGGGGCTCCATGCAAGATCTTGCCTCGTGTGGTAAGGATGATTCTGAGAAAAGTCAGGAATCAGCCCAGAACTACATGGGAGGACCTGGTCAAAGACCTGAAGAGAGCTGGGAGCAGAGTGTCAAACATTACCATCAGAAACACACTACGCCGTCATGGATTAAAATCCTGCAGGACACGCAAGGTCCCCCTGTTCACGCCAGGCCTATTTGAAGTTCACCAATGACCACCTGGATGATCCAGAGGAGGCATGGGAGGAGGTCATGTGGTCAGATACGACCAAAATAGAACTTTTTGGTATGAACTGCATTTGCTGTGTTAGGAGGAAGAAGAAGGATGAGTATAACCCCAAGAACACTGTTCCAACCGTGAAGCATGGTGGGGGAAACATCATACTTTAGGGGTGGTTTTCTGCAAAGGAGACAGAATGACTGCACCGTACTGAAGGGAGGATGGATGGGGTCATGTATCGCAAGATTTTGGCCAACAACCTCCTTCCCTCAGTAAGAGCATTTAAGATGGGTCATTGCTGGGTCTTCAAGCATGACAAAGACCCAAAACACACAGCCAGCGCAACTAAGGCGTGGCTCCGTAAGAAGCATTTCAACATCCTGGAGTGGCCTAGCCATTCTCCAGACCTGCAACCAATAGAAAATCTTTGGAGGGAGCTGAAACTTAATGTTTCCCTGTGACAGTCCTGAAACCTGAAAGATCTGGAGAAGATCTGTATGGAGGAGTGGGCCAAAATCCCTGCTGCAGTGTTTGCAAACCTGGTCAAGAACTACAAGAAAAGTCTGACCTCTGTAATTGTAACATAGGTTTCTGTACGAAATATTAAATTCTGTTTTTTTATTCTATGAAATGTTTATTTCATGCAACCAGATCTTACACTTTTACACTTTGTACTGATGAGGGGCAGTTCCCCTAAACAAAGTGTCTGCAAATTGAGATTCCTGGTTTGGCTTTTATCCTGTCATATTACAAAGCTCGTTATAAAGTCGATATTGATTTTTAGGATTGTTACTTCCAATAGGTGGCACTAGAGTTCTAGTCCTTTCCCTCTCTGAAGAGACAATTTGCATGCAATAAAATGCCAATTAATTATGTAAAAATCATACAATGTGATTTTCTGGATTTTTTTTAAGATTCTGTCTCTCACAGTTGAAGTATACCTACGATAAAAATTACAGACCTCTCCATTTTTTGTAGGTGGGAAAACTTGAAAAATCGGCCATGTAGCAAATACTTATTTTCACTACTGTATATTGCAAGCATTTTTTTTTTATTGTGACGGGGCTAGTAACACCATTTTGGAGTGGCATTGTTTTTTTTATTTATTTTTTTTACCTACTTTTTCTTTGTTTATTTTATTTTTTATCAATTTCACATATGGTACATCCACCATAAGGTCATAAAAATCTTTTTGGGGCATTTAAACATTGAAATACTTTTTGTAAAATCTGATTTCCCCTGTAACTGGGGCTGCTATATTATCCCCGGTTACAGTGGAAATGCAGCATTCTAGCTGGATTGAAAAGCTGTCTGGGTCTTCTAGGTCCTACCTACACTCAGCAATCACATGACCTGGAGAAAGAAGTGCCATTAGCATTTTCTAAGACTGTATGCACAGGGCTCATTCAGCAATAGAGAAGGCAGAGACGATAATAAGCCATTTCTGCCTTCTCTATGGGGAGCTCGAAGCACTACTGTACAGTGATGTTTAACACGCACTGCCCGGAGATATAAAGTCTATGGGCGGCCCAGAAGCAGAAAGTATCATCCACTTTGCAAATTCTTATCTCAAAAAGAATGCAAAAACTTAAAAAACTAGGTTCCAAATGTTTGGTTTTTTTTTAAATGTACTTGATGGCTTTTTTTTTTAACTAAATGGATAAACAGATAATCCATGTTATCTGAGAAGTCACCTCATCTGCTTGTAGCATTGTATATCCTTTTGTGCCATAAATCCATCCTGCAGGCCGCTGTCGGCGGTATGTAAAATCATATGGCGTTGTTTGCATTGAAATGCGTCTCGATGCAGGCTGCTGCTTTGAAGCTCCTATTCCCTTTTGGTCTGTGGATTATCACAGCTACAATAATTCCAGCTTCATGTCATTTGTTTTTATTTGAAAAAGCTGCACTTGGGACGTACACTGAAAGCCAGCATTTTGTTTGCATTTCTGTCAGATACATCATATTGACAGCGCAGTCACATTCGGAATGGCCGAAACAAACCACAAGAGGGATACAACAAGCAAGATCAACAATATCCGGAATTTTCATTGCATTGTGTTTATTTTCTATGCGGCGAGGGCAGGGGCGGCAGCCTGTCATGTTTGCCTTTGAACAGTTAAAGATTTCTCTTTGAGTTTCCAGCTTTGCTGTTTGCCATCCAACTAAAATATCCATTCTAGGGTCTAATAAGAGGGTCATAAACTTTGGATATTGCACAATGTCAAATGGCATTTTAGAGTCTCTTCCCAGAACTTTTAGTCTTCAGCAATGGAAAAGTCATAGAATTAGATTTAAAGTGTAATAATTAGTGTTGAGCGAGCACTAAAATGCTCGGGTGCTCAAAGCTCGGGCCGAGCTCACCGTGATACTCGGGTGCTCGACCCGAGCAACGAGCCCAATGTTAGTCTATGGGAGACCCGAGCATTTTTGCGGCACCCCCGGCAGTCTGTAGAAAGCCTAAAAAGTGCCCAAAACGATAGTGACAGTGTTCAAATGACATGGGGACAGCATGGGGATCGCCCCAGGAAGCATTGCTGACCCCAAGATCACTGCTGTCAACAACGTGGTCAGAGGTATTAAGCCAATTTTACGGGCTCACAATAAAACGTTCAAAAACGAAACTGAAACGGTTTTCCTGTGAAATATGTTAAGGAACATCCTTTCCAGGGTAAAGACTTGTGTATAAGGTAAAATAAATAACCAAAAACAAAAATACTCCTCCACAACTTGGGCTATGTTCATAAGTAGCATTTTTTATGCTTTTTTGCACTTTTGTATTGCTTTCAACCGTGACAAATGCATTCACCGGGAAATGTTATTTTAACATTTTACATTTTACAACCTTATCTGGCCATGTGCTGTGTGACACATGCATACAGTGCTGAAAAGACATGGGAACCGCATGGTGAAGACCCCTGGAAGCATCTCTGACACCCAGGTCACTGCCTAAAAGTGTGCCCATCAGAAGTGATCCTTGCCGCATCAGAAGACGCAGACTTGCATCTATCCCCGTGCAAGTCCTTGTCCCAGGGCAGTGTTCAATTGTACCTCCAATTGGAACCCCCAGGTGCTTCACAAATTGATTAATGAAAATGAAAAAGTGTTTTTTTTTTCACTTTTTCATTTTTACAAATCAATTTGTGAAGCACCTGGGGGTTCCAAGTGCTCACTATGCATCTAGATAGGTGCCTTGGGGGTCTAGTTTCCAAAATGGGGTCACTTGTGGGGGAGCTCCAATGTTTGGGCACACAGGGACTCTCCAAATGCAACATGGCGTCCGCTAACAAATTGAATGGAAAATCGGCTCAAATTGTTAGCGGACACCATGTTGCATTTGGAGAGTCCCTGTGTGCCCAAACATTGGAGCTCCCCCACAAGTGACCCCATTTTGGAAACTAGACCCCCCAAGGCACCTATATAGATGCATAGTGAGCACTTGGAACCCCCAGGTGCTTCACAAATTGATTCGTAAAAATTAAAAAGTGGAAAAAAACACACTTTTTCATTTTTACGGATTAATTTGTGAAGCACCTGGGGGTTCCAAGTGCTCACTATGTATCTAGATAGGTGCCTTGGGGGGTCTAGTTCCCAAAATGGGGTCAATTGTGGGGGAGCCCCAACGTTTAGGCACACAGGGGCTCTCCAAACGCGACATGGTGTCCGCTAACAAATTTGATCCATGTTGCGTTTGGAGAGTCCCTGTGTGCCCAAACATTGGAGCTCCCCCACAAGTGCCCCCTTTTTGGAACGGAGTACTGATTTGTCAATTTTATTATGTAGTGTTAAATGCCAGTTGTGTATTACATCCTGACAAACACTACACAACTGAAGTATGACAACCTGACGAACACTACGTCAGCTGTGTAGTGTTCATCGGGTTCTCATACGTCAGAAATTAATTCAATAGTCCAAGGAGGTATGGTATCTTCTGAAGCAGTCTTTCATGCAGAGGCCAGGTTTGTCGGGGCAGGTGTCACATTGGTAAATGGTGTCCTTGCGTATTCCTCTTCAATAGCACACTCGGCACTTCTTTTGTGACTTACCCTTTTTTCCGCTGTGAGGGATCTGCCCCGGGAAATGCTGGCCCGGTACAATTCGAGGTCCTTCAGTTCCAGAAGTAGTGGGACCCGCTCCGCCACCACTGCCAAATATTAGGGCCTTGATAACTGTCTCCTGAAAGTGAAGATACGACGCAGAAGTCTGGCCTGCACATTGAGACAGAAGGAAAGCGTTGTGCATTGCCATCTGAACAATGTGCACGGCCAGCTTCTTATACCATACCTTGGCCTTTCTCAAAGCACTGTATGGCTGGAGGACTTGATCGGAGAGATCAACTCCCCCCATGAACTTTTTGTACCCCACTACACAGTCTGGTTTGGCGACCTGTGTAGTGGAACCTCTTACAGTGCTGCGTGTGCTGCCATCACCATGTATGGTGGTCAAGAGAAGGACATCCCTCTTGTCCATGTACTTGACCACCAACAGGTGGTCGCTACATTTGGCTCTGCTCTCACCCCTTCAGAGCATCTGCCCAATTAGCGTCTTTGGGAGGCCTTTCTGATTTTTGCGGACAGTACCGCAAGCTGAGGTATGTCGCGCAGAGAGGGACTTGAAGATTGGGATACTTGTATAAAAGTTATCCACGTACAGGTGATAACCTTTATCCAGCAGTGGGTGCACCAAGTCCCACACAATTTTCCCACTCACTCCCAGAACAAGGGGGGCATTCAGGTGGTTCAATCCGGGAGTCCTTCCCTTCATAAACTCTAAACTTGTGAGTGTACCCTGAGGTACTCTCACAAAGTTTATACAGCTTGATCCCGTACCTGGACCTTTTACTGGGCAGGTACTGCCGGAATCCAAGCCGCCCCTTGAAAGCAATTAAGGACTTATCCACGCAGATGTCCCTTTGGGGCACGTACACTTCACCAAACTTGTTGTTGAAGTGCTCGATGACCGGCCGAACTTTGAAAAGACGATCAAAGTTCGGGTCATCGCGTGCAGGACACCTTGCATTATCGTTGTAATGCAAGAACTTGTGGATGGCCTCAAAACGTTTCTGGATCATCACCATTCGGAACACTGGAGTGTTATACAAAACATCAACACTCCAGTATTGCCGAATCTCTGTTTTTTTCAGGATCCCCATATGAAGGACCAGGCCCCAAAAGAGGGGTTTTGTTCCAAAAATTGATGAGCGTACACATTAGTTTGGCCCACCATGAGGTTTATAAAATCCTCAGAGAAAAAGACTTTGAAAAAGTCTATTTCTGTGAGGCCAGTGGTGTCAAACTTGATTCCTGATTCCGCCACAAAATCAGGAATCAATGGCTCAAAATTTTCGGGGGGCGAGGTCTATATGGGGTCAGTATTGGGGGGCGCTGGAACATCTTCTCTCCTGCGACGACTGCGGGGCGGTCCAGGTGAACCTCAGGAAGAAGAGGAGGAAGAAGAGTAGGAAGAGGAGGATGATGAGGCGTCAGAAAAGCAAAGAAATGTGGGATCCTCGCCCTCGCTGTCGGTCTCAGTGTCGGAGGCAACAAAAGAGTATGCCTCCTCCGCTGAATAGCGAGTTTGGGATGAGCCGGCCATTTTTTTTTTTCCGTGTATGTGGTGCGTGTGTGTCAGTAAT
This sequence comes from Phyllobates terribilis, assembly GCF_046119375.1. NCBI lineage: Eukaryota > Metazoa > Chordata > Amphibia > Anura > Dendrobatidae > Phyllobates > Phyllobates terribilis. Next base: position 739,671,217 of record NW_027362764.1, read on the forward strand.
TTATTTAGAGTGTGTGTGTGTCAGTGTGCTTGGTGTGTACTTTTTTTTCCTGAAAAAAAAAGAGAAAAAAAAGAACTACCGTGGGTGGTTCAAACAGCGAGCACGAGTGCGGATCGGTGAACTATGTCACCAATCAACTCTCGGCAGCTGCTGGGTGTGTGCGCTGATGTGGTGCAAAGGTGGGGGGGGGAGAATTGACAGGGACAAGTAAAAGAAGAGAAAGAAAAAAAAAGAAAAAAAGAAAAGTCGTGAAAACAGCGAACACAGAAAAGAAAAAAAGAAAAGTCGTGAAAACAGCGAACACAGAAAAGAGAAAAAGAAAAGTTGTGAAAACAGCGAACACGGAAAAGAAAAAAAGAAAAGTCGTAAAAACAGTGAACACGGAAAAGAAAAAAAGAAAAGTCGTGAAAACAGCGAACACGGAAAAGAAGAAAAGAAAAGTCGTGAAAACAGCGAACACGGAGAAGAAAAAAAGAAAAGTCGTGAAAAGAAAAAAAGAAAATTCGTGAAAAGCAGCGAGCACGGACGTTGATCAGTGACGTAGACACTGCTCAGCGCTCGGCCTCTGCAGGACGCACGAAAAAAAAAATTGGTAAAAAGGAGGGGGGGGGGAGAGGAGGTGGGGGGGAGAGGGGTGGATGAGGGGAGAACAGAGATGCACTTACCAAAGTCTTCTCTGTTCTTCTTTCAGCAAGCTCAGGAGCAGGATCCGCAGGATAAGGAGCTGGAGACCGATGACCCAGGAGACAGGAGCAGGAGATCCAGGACCCTGGACAGCAGCCAGATGCCGAAGCTCAGCCAGCAGCCTGAAGAGTTCAGCAGGATGCCGGAGCAAGAGATCCAGGACCCTGGAGAGCGCAGAGGGATGCCGGAGCAGAAGCAGCGACTGGAGCAGGTAGGAGAGAGGTCTTGTAGTGCCACAAAAGGTTGTGGAACTACAAGGACCAGCACAGAGTGATCAGACGTGACCGCTCTGTAGAAATCCTCACCAAGTGTGAGGATCTGCAGGGCGGTCACAGGGGGGTGACAGGGTGGTGACAGGCAGGTCACAGGCCGGTCACCACCCGGTCAGGTACTCTGATTGGTGTGATTGATGATGACATCGATCAAACCAATCAGAGATGTCTGGGGCCTGGGCACTCACCACAGGGGGTTACAGGGAGGTGACAGGCAGGTCACAAGCCGGTCACCGCCCTGTGACCGCCGTGTCACCTGTGTTCATGTGCTCTGATTGGAGCGATCAATGTCATCATCGATCGCTCCAATCAGAGCTGGCTGGGGGCTTGTATGACTTCACAGGGGGTCATGGGGAGGTGACAGGCAGGTCACAAGCCGGTCACCACCCCGTGACCGCTCCGGTTACCGCGCGGTCCCGCTGTGATCAGTGCGATCGATTTGATCGGCGATCGCACCGATCCTAGCAGTTTGGGGAGAGGGCTTGGGTTACTAGGCAACAGCCTAGGATTGGTGCTCTTAGGAGCACCAATCCTAGGCTGCACATCAGTGTTTCCGGCAATCTGATTGCCGGAGACAGTGAGAAATGCTGTGATTGGCTGTTCAGAATTGAACAGCCAATCACAGCGATCGTGGGTGCGGGGGGGCGGCGCCACCCTCCGAGATGCCGGCGCCATCTACCCTGAGGTAAGATGGCACCAGAATTTTAATTTTAGCATCGCGACTTCGGTCGCGGTGCCGCTTTAAAGATAGGGCGTACTAATACGTATCTGGTCCATAAGTCCCAGGGCACAGATACGTATTAGTACGCCTTGGGTCGGAAAGGGGTTAAAGCCTAAGTCCAGGTTTCTCTGTACTGAGCATGCCCGTGACATGGCGGACCGTGATTGGTGGTTTGGGAGTCAGCTGATCCGGTGACCTGGCACCGCCTGATTGGTCGCGGGTGACGTCACCAATGGTGCGACGGTGGGCAAGGCTTAATCTTTAAAAAGCCCGCCCACAAACATGGCGCGCTCTGATCATTGAGCAGTGATGGTGTTGTGTGGACGCTTGGTCTTCTGAGCTCCACGTGTGCTTTAGTGGAAATAGGCAGGTTTAGTGGAAATAGGCAGGTTAGTGGAAATAGGCAGGTAGCTTCGTCTTACAGACTGGCTCCAACTAGGGGGTCGCCATACACCCCGAGCAGTCTGCAGACGCCGTATTCCCGGTACCGCCTGTAAGCCACGTGGAGTGATTCTCCTCAGTCCGGTAGCATGCCGGCTGAGAGCACTTACACACCGGCGTGAGTCACACACACATCCTAGCGCCAACTGTGTAGTCCCTGTGCTGCAACAGGACTACAGATACTTTATTTATCTCACATCTCTTGTGCAGTTAACGGAGATAGTGCAAATTCCTATTCCCGCTCCGGTGTGCTGTAACACGGAGGGGATTGTTATTTAAGTTGATTGTTTTACCTTCTCACCCGGAAGGTGTTCGGCAGCAGTCCTCCACGCTGCATCACGGACCCCGGGTTCGGTTGCGTTCCATTATAATAAAGTTGTTTGCAACCGTCCCGTTAACAGCAAGCGCATGTATGTAGTAGCGGCCAGGTCTGAGGTGGTCAGCGTTTTGGCGCATATCCTACCTCCTCCGAGAATTGCTGGATGTTTTCCTGCTACTCTCCCAGTTCTATGACTCCCGTTAAAACAAAGCTTCAGGTTATGAAGGATAGATGAGGTGCTGGCAAAGGAGAAAGAGCAGGAGGAACAGGGACCATTCACATCAATATCAGGCCAGTCAACCACACAGGTCTTCTAGGATATGTTTCTGTACCAAAAGGAGCGGTTCGGCAATGCGTACCAAAAATTTCGAGGCACTCCAATGCCCCTTGGAAGTGACATGGAGGTCAGAGGACCTTAACTAAACCGTTTTTTCCATTTATAGCAACGGGGTCTCCTGTACACTGTTGGCCTAAGCAGTGAATGGAAGGCTTTCCAAAAATTATGAGGAACTGCAATGCTCCTTGAAACAGACATGGATTACAGCGTACTAAAAACCTTCTACCCATTACTGGGCAGTGGGTCTCCCTTAGTGTTCGTCTATGCGTTGAAAAGCAAAAGCTGACTAAAATTAAGAGGAAATGCAATGCCCGTTGGAAGAGTCGTGGAGGTTAGAGGTAATTAAAAACAACATTTCAAGGCCCCTTGGAAGAGCTGTGGAGTTCAGAGTGGTTTAACAAGACGGTTTTAATGCCCCTTGGAAGAGTGGTGGAGGTCGCAGTGGAATAATAAGACAATATGAATGCCCCGTAGAGGAGACGTGGAGGTCACAGTAGCTTAACAAGACGGTTTTCATGCCCCTTGGAAGAGCTGTGGAGTTCAGAGTGGTTTAACAAGATGGTTTTAATGCCCCTTGGAAGAGACATGGAGGTCACAGTAGCTTAACAAGACAGTTTTAATGCCCCTTGGAAGAGTGGTGGAGGTCGCAGTGGAATAAAAAGACAACATCAATGCCCCTTGGAAGAGTGGTGGAGGTCACAGTAGCTTAACAAGACTGTTTTAATGCCCGTTGGAAGAGCCGTGGAGTTCAGAGTGGTTTAACAAGACGGTTTTAATGCCCCTTGGAAGAGACGTGGAGGTCACAATAGCTTAACAAGACGGTTTTAATGCACCTTGGAAAAGACATGGAGGTCACAGTAGCTAAACAAGACAGTTTTAATGCCCCTTGGAAGAGTGGTGGAGGTTGCAGTGGAATAAAAAGACAATATCAATGCCCGTTTGAAGAGTGGTGGAGGTCACAGTAGCTTAACAAAACGGTTTTAATGCCCCTTGGAAGAGCTGTGGCGTTCAGAGTGGTTTAACAAGACGATTTAAATGCCCCTTGGAAGAGACGTGGAGGTCACAGTAGCTTAACAAGACAGTTTTAATGCCTCTTGGAAGAGTGGTGGAGGTCACAGTAGCTTAACAAGACGGTTTTAATGCCCCTTGGAAGAGCTGTGGAGTTCAGAGTGGTTTAACAAGATGGTTTTAATGCCCCTTGGAAGAGACGTGGCGGTCACAGTAGCTTAACAAGATGGTTTTCATGCCCCTTGGAAGAGCTGTGGAGTTCAGAGTGGTTTAACAAGACAGTTTAAATGCCCCATGGAAGAGACTTGGAGGTCACAGTAGCTTAACAAGACAGCTTTAATGCCCCTTGGAAGAGTGGTGGAAGTGACAGTGCAATAAAAAGACAATATCAATGCCCCTTGGAAGAGTGGTGGAGGTCACAGTAGCTTAACAAGATGGTTTTAATGCTCCTTGGAAGAGCTGTGGAGTTCAGAGTGGTTTAACAAGACGGTATTCATGCCCCTTGGAAAAGCTATGGAGTTCAGAGTGGTATAACAAGACGGTTTTAATGCCCCTTGAAGAGACGTGGAGGTCACAGTAGCTTAACAAGATGGTTTTAATGCCCCTTGGAAGAGACGTGGAGGTCACAGTAGCTTAAAAAGACGGTTTTCATGCCCCTTGGAATAGCTGTGGAGTTCACAGTGGTTTAAAAAGACGGCTTTAATGTCCCTTGGAAGAGAAGTGGAGGTCACAGCAGCTTAACAAGACAGTTTTCATGCCCCTTGGAAGAATGTTGGAAGTCGCAGTGGATTAAAAAGACTATATCAATGCCCCTTGGAAGAGTGGTGGAGGTCACAGTACCTTAACAAGACAGTTTTAATGCCCCTTGGAAGAGTGGTGGAGGTTGCAGTGGAATAAAAAGACAATACCAATGCCCCTTTGAAGAGTGGTGGAGGTCACAGTAGCTTAACAAGACAGTTTTAATGCCCCTTGGAAGAGTGGTGGAGGTCACAGTAGCTTAAGTAGACGGTTTTAATGCCCCTTGGAAGAGCTGTGGAGTTCAGAGTGGTTTAACAAGATAGATTTAATGCCCCTTGGAAGAGACGTGGAGGTCACAGTAGCTTAACAAGACTGTTTTAATTCCCCTTGGAAGAGTGGTGGAGGTCGCAGTGGAAAAAAAAGACAATATCAATGCCCCTTGGAAGAGTGGTGGAGGTCACAGTAGCTTAACAAGACGGTTTTAATGCCCCTTGGAAGAGCTGTGGAGTTAAGAGTGGTTTATCAAGACGGTTTTCATGCCCCTTGGAAAAGCTATGGAGTTCAGAGTGGTATAAGAAGACGGTTTTAAAGCCCCTTGAAGAGACGTGGAGGTCACAGTAGCTTAACAAGACGGTTTTAATGCCCCTTGGAAGAGACGTGGAGGTCACAGTAGCTTAACAAGACTGTTTTCATGCCCCTTGGAAGAGCTGTGGAGTTCACAGTGGTATAACAAGACGGTGTTAATGCCTCTTGAAGAGACGTGGAGGTCACAGTAGCTTAACAAGACGGTTTTAATGCCCCTTGGAAGAGACGTGAAGGTCACAGTAGCTTAAAAAGACGGTTTTCATGCCCTTGGAAGAGCTGTGGAGTTCACAGTGGTTTAACAAGACGGTTTTAATGTCCCTTGGAAGAGACGTTGAGGTCACAGTAGCTTAACAAGACAGTTTTAATGCCCCTTGGAAGAGACGTGGAGGTCACAGTAGCTTAACAAGACAGTTTTAATGCCCCTTGGAAGAATGGTGGAGGTCGCAGTGGATTAAAAAAGACAATATCAATGCCACTTGGAAGAGTGGTGGAGGTGACAGTAGCTTAACAAGACAGTTTTAATGCCACTTGGAAGAGCTGTGGAGTTCAGAGTGGTTTAACAAGACGGTTTTAATGCCCCTTGGAAGAGACGTGGAGGTCACAGTAGCTTAACAAGACAGTTTTAATGCCCCTTGGAAGAGTGGTGGAGGTCGCAGTGGAATAAAAAGACAATATCAATGCCCCTTGGAAGAGTGGTGGAGGTCACAGTAGCTTAACAAGACGGTTTTAATGCCCCTTGGAAAAGCTATGGAGTTCAGAGTGGTATAACAAGACGGTTTTAATGCCCCTTGAAGAGACGTGGAGGTCACAGTAGGTTAACAAGACGGTTTTAATGCCCCTTGGAAGAGACGTGGAGGTCACAGTAGCTTAAAAAGACTGTTTTCATGCCCCTTGGAAGAGCTGTGGAGTTCACAGTGGTTTACCAAGACGGATTTAATGTCCCTTGGAAGAGACGTTGAGGTCACAGTAGCTTAACAAGATGGTTTTCATGCCCCTTGGAAGAGCTGTGGAATTCAGAGTAATTTAACAAGACGGTTTTAATGCCCCTTGGAAGAGACGTGGAGGTCACAGTAGCTTAACAAGACAATTTTAATGCCCCTTGGAAGAATGGTGGAGGTCGCAGTGGATTAAAAAGACAATATCAATGCCCCTTGGAAGAGTGGTGGAGGTCACAGTAGCGTAACAAGACAGTTTTAATGCCACTTGGAAGAGCTGTGGAGTTCAGAGGGGTTTAACAAGACGGTTTTAATGCCCCTTGGAAGAGACGTGGAGGTCACAGTAGCTTAACAAGACAGTTTTAATGCAACGTGGAAGAGTGTTGGAGGTCGCAGTGGAATAAAAAAACAATTTCAATGCCCCTTGGAAAAGTGGTGGAGGTCACAGTAGCTTAACAAGACGGTTTTAATGCCCCTTGGAAGAGCTGTGGAGTTCAGAGTGGTTTAACAAGACGGTTTTCATGACCCTTGGAAAAGCTATGGAGTTCAGAGTGGTATAACAAGACGGTTTTAATGCCCCTTGAAGAGACGTGGAGGTCACAGTAGCTTAACAAGACGGTTTAAATGCCCCTTGGAAGAGACGTGGAGGTCACAGTAGCTTAACAAGACGGTTTTCATGCCCCTTGGAAGAGCTGTGGAGTTCACAGTGGTATAACAAGACGGTGTTAATGCCCCTTGAAGAGACGTGGAGGTCACAGTAGCTTAACAAGACGGTTTTAATGCCCCTTGGAAGAGACGTGGAGGTCACAGTAGCTTAAAAAGACGGTTTTCATGCCCCTTGGAAGAGCTGTGGAGTTCAGAATGGTTTAGCAAGACGGTTTTAATGTCCCTTGGAAGAGACGTTGAGGTCACAGTAGCTTAACAAGACAGTTTTAATGCCCCTTGGAAGAATGGTGGAGGTCGCAGTGGATTAAAAAGACAATATCAATGCCACTTGGAAGAGTGGTGGAGGTCACAGTAGCTTAACAAGACAGTTTTAATGCCACTTGGAAGAGCTGTGGAGTTCAGAGTGGTTTAACAAGACGGTTTTAATGCCCCTTGGAAGAGACGTGGAGGTCACAGTAGCTTAACAAGACCGATTTAATGCCCCTTGGAAGAGTGGTGGAGGTCGCAGTGGAATAAAAGACAATATCAATGCCCCTTTTAAGAGTGGTAGAGGTCACAGTAGCTTAACAAGACTGTTTTAGTGCCCCGTGGAAAAGACGTGGAGGTCACAGTAGCTTAACAAGACAGTTTTAATGCCCCTTGGAAGAGTGGTGGAGATTGCAGTGGAATAAAAAGACAATATCAGTACCCCTTTGAAGAGTTGTGGAGGTCACAGTAGCTTAACAAGACGGTATTAATGCCCGTTTGGAAGAGCTGTGGCGTTCAGTGCGTTTTAGCAAGATGATTTTAATGCCCCTTGGAAGAGACGTGGAGGTCACAGTAGTTTAACAAGACAGTTTTAATGCCCCTTGGAAGAGTGGTGGAGGTCACAGTAGCTTAACAAGACAGTTTTAATGCCCCTTGGAAGAGTGGTGGAGGTCACAGTAGCTTAACAAGATGGTTTTAATGCCCCTTGGAAGAGCTGTGGAGTTCAGAGTGGTTTAACAAGACGGTTTTAATGCCCCTTGGAAAAGACGTGGAGGTCACAGTAGCTTAACAAGACAGTTTTAATGCCCCTTGGAAGAGTGGTGGAGATTGCAGTGGAATAAAAAGACAATATCAGTACCCCTTTGAAGAGTTGTGGAGGTCACAGTAGCTTAACAAGACGGTATTAATGCCCGTTGGAAGAGCTGTGGCGTTCAGTGCGTTTTAGCAAGATGATTTTAATGCCCCTTGGAAGAGACGTGGAGGTCACAGTAGCTTAACAAGACAGTTTTAATGCCCCCTGGAAGAGTGGTGGAGGTCACAGTAGCTTAACAAGATGGTTTTAATGCCCCTTGGAAGAGCTGTGGAGTTCAGAGTGGTTTAACAAGATGGTTTTAATGCCCCTTGGAAGAGACGTGGAGGTCACAGTAGCTTAACAAGACGGTTTTAATGCCACTTGGAAGAGCTGTGGAGTTCAGAGTGGTATAACAAGACGGTTTTAATGCCCCTTGAAGAGACGTGGAGGTCACAGTAGCTTAACAAGACGGTTTTAATGCCCCTTGGAAGAGACGTGGAGGTCACAGTAGCTTAAAAAGACTGTTTTCATGCCCCTTGGAAGAGCTGTGGAGTTCACAGTGGTTTACCAAGACGGTTTTAATGTCCCTTGGAAGAGACGTTGAGGTCACAGTAGCTTAACAAGACGGTTTTCATGCCCCTTGGAAGAGCTGTGGAATTCAGAGTGATTTAACAAGACAGTTTTAATGCCCCTTGGAAGAGACGTGGAGGTCACAGTAGCTTCACAAGACAGTTTTAATGCCCCGTGGAAGAATGGTGGAGGTCACAGTGGATTAAAAAGACAATATCAATGCCCCTTGGAAGAGTGGTGGAGGTCACAGTAGCGTAACAAGACAGTTTTAATGCCACTTGGAAGAGCTGTGGAGTTCAGAGTGGTTTAACAAGACGGTTTTAATGCCCCTTGGAAGAGACGTGGAGGTCACAGTAGCTTAACAAGACAGTTTTAATGCCCCTTGTAAGAGTGTTGGAGGTTGCAGTGGAATAAAAAGACAATATCAATGCCCCTTGGAAAAGTGGTGGAGGTCACAGTAGCTTAACAAGACGGTTTTAATGCCCCTTGGAAGAGCTGTGGAGTTCAGAGTGGTTTAACAAAACGGTTTTAATGCGCCTTGGAAGAGTGGTGGAGGTCGCAGTGGAATAAAAAGACAATATCAATGCCCCGTGGAAAAGACGTGGAGGTCACAGTAGCTTAACAAGACGGTTTTCATGCCCCTTGGAAGAGCTTTGGAATTCAGAGTGGTTTAACAATATGGTTTTAATGCCCCTTGGAAGAGACGTGGAGGTCACAGTAGCTTAACAATACAGTTTTAATGCCCCTTGGAAGAGTGGTGGAGGTCGCAGTGGAACAAAAAGACAATATCAGTGCCCCTTGGAAGAGTGGTGGAGGTCACAGTAGCTTAACAAGACTACTTTAATGCCCCTTGGAAGAGCTGTGGAGCTCAGAGTGGTTTAACAAGATGGTTTTAATGCCCCTTGGAAGAGACGTGGAGGTCACAGAAGCTTAACAAGACAGTTTTAATGCCCCTTGGAGGAGTGGTGGAGGTCGCAGTGGAATAAAAAGACAATATCAATGCCCCGTGGAAGAGTGGTGAAGGTCACAGTAGCTTAACAAGACGGTTTTAATGCCCCTTGGAAGAGCTGTGGAGTTCAGAATGGTTTAACAAGACGGTTTTAATGCCCCTTGGAAAAGTGGTGGTGGTCACAGTGGAATAAAAAGACAACATCAATGCCCCGTGGAAGAGACGTGGAGGTCACAGTAGCTTAACAAGACGGTTTTCATGCCCCTTGGAAGAGCTGTGGAGTTCAGAGTGGTTTAACAAGACGTTTTTAATGCCCATTGGAAGAGACGTGGAGGTTACAGTAGCGGTTTTCATGACCCCTTGGAAGAGTGGTGGAGGTCGCAGTGGAAAAAAAAGACAATATCAATGCCCCTTGGAAGAGTGGTGGAGATCACAGTAGCTTAACAAGACGGATTTAATGCCCCTTGGAAGAGCTGTGGAGTTCAGAGTGGTTTAACAAGATGGTTTTTTGCCCCTTGGAAGAGTGGTGGAGGTCGCAGTGGAATAAAAAGACAATACCAATGCCCCGTGGAAGAGACGTGGAGGTCACAGTAGCTTAACAAGATCGTTTTCATTCCCCTTGGAAGAGCTGTGCAGTTCAGAGTTGTTTAACAAGATGGTTTTAATGCCCCTTGGAAGAGACGTGGAGGTCACAGTAGCTTGACAAGACAGTTTTAATGCCCCTTGGAAGAGTGGTGGAGGTCGCAGTGGAATAAAAAGACAACATCAATGCCCTTTGGAAGAGTGGTGGAGGTCACAGAAGCTTATCAAGACTGTTTTAATGCGCGTTGGAAGAGTGGTGGAGGTTGCAGTGGAATAAAAAGACAATATCAATGCTCCTTTGAAGAGTGGTGGAGGTCACAGTAGCTTAACAAGACGGTTTTAATGCCCCTTGGAAGAGCTGTGGCGTTCAGAGTTGTTTAACAAGACGATTTTAATGCCCCTTGGAAGAGACGTGGAGGTCACAGTAGCTTAACAAGACAGTTTTAATGCCCCTTCGAAGAGTGGTGGAGGTCACAGTAGCTTAACTAGATGGTTTTAATGCCCCTTGGAAGAGCTGTGGAGTTCAGATTGGTTTAACAAGACGGTTTAAATGCCCCTTGGAAGAGACTTGGAGGTCACAGTAGCTTAACAAGACAGTTTTAATGCCCCTTGGAAGAGTGGTGGAGGTCGCAGTGGAATAAAAAGACAATATCAATGCCCCTTGGAAGAGTGGTGGAGGTCACAGTAGCTTAACAATATGGTTTTAATGCTCCTTGGAAGAGCTGTGGAGTTCAGAGTGGTTTAACAAGACGGTTTTCATGCCCCTTGGAAAAGCTATGGAGTTCAGAGTGGTATAAGAAGACGGTTTTAATGCCCCATCAAGAGACATGGAGGTCACAGTAGCTTAACAAGACGGTTTTAATGCCCCTTGGAAGAGACGTGGAGTTCACAGTAGCTTAAAAAGACGGTTTTCATGCCCCTTGAAAGAGCTGTGGAGTTCACAGTGATTTAAAAAGACGGTTTTAATGTCCCTTGGAAGAGACGTGGAGGTCACAGTAGCTTAACAAGACAGTTTTCATGCCCATTGGAAGAGCTGTGGAATTCAGAGTGATTTAACAAGACAGTTTTAATGCCCCTTGGAAGAGACGTGGAGGTCACAGTAGCTTAACAAGACAGTTTTAATGCCCCTTGGAAGAATGTTGGAAGTCGCAGTGGATTAAAAAGACAATATGTAATGCACATGCCCGGGCTGAGCGGCGTGTGCGTGTGATTCCACTGGACCGTGCCGGAGAGTGAATGCCTGGAGGGGCGTAACTAGGTATTCACCCGATCCGACCAGGGTCGCACGACGGCATACGACGCCAGTGCACCAAGGAGGAACCGAGCAGAGGGACCAGGTGCTACTCCAGGACAGACCCCGGACACGGCTGTTGACCCACACAGGGGAATACAGGAACAGACTGGTTAGGCTGGCACACAGACTGGTGGGAATAGGCAGGCACGACTGGTATGCAGGCAGGCGGGTATGCAGGAAGGGGGGTACAGGCAAGCACGGCTAGAGTGCAGACAGGAAGGCACTAGCAGGTAGGAACACAGGCGGGATAGGACCCAGTACACACTGGGACTCTGGAACAGAACCACAGATGTGGCGGACAAACACAGCAGAGTGAGGCCGCCCAGAGAGGTGAGCGAGAGCAGGGCAGGACGAGACTGCCCGGAGCGGTGAGCAAGAGCAGGGCAGGACGAGACCGCCTGGAGCGGTGAGCAAGAGCAGGGCAGGACGAGACCGCCTGGAGCGGTGAGCAAGAGCAGGGCAGGACGAGACCGCCTGGAGCGGTGAGCAAGATCAGGGCAGGACGAGACCGCCTGGAGCGGTGAGCAAGAGCAGGGCAGGACGAGACCGCCTGGAGCGGTGAGCGAGACCGCCTGGAGCGGTGAGCAAGAGCAGAGCAGGACGAGACCGCCTGGAGCGGTGAGCAAGAGCAGAGCAGGACGAGACCGCTTTGAGCGGTGAGCAAGAGCAGAGCAGGACGAGACCGCCTGGAGCGGTGAGCAAGAGCAGAGCAGGACGAGACCGCCTGGAGCGGTGAGCAAGAGCAGAGCAGGACGAGACCGCCTGGAGCGGTGAGCAAAGGGTCAGAGCTGAGCGAGACTGCCGGAGGAGTGAGCAAGGAGTCAGATCAGGATGAGGCCGCCTGGAGCAGTGAGCAAGGAGTCAGAGCAAGACTGCCGGAGCAGTGAGCAAAAGGATAAGAGCGGAGCGAGACTGCCGGAGCAGTGAGCAAAAGGGTCAGAGCGGAGCAAGGCTGCCGGAGCAGTGAGCAAAAGGGTCAGAGCGGAGCAAGGCTGCCGGAGCAGTGAGCAAAAGGGTCAGAGCGGAGCAAGGCTGCCAGAGCAGTGAGCAAGGAGTCAGAGCAGGACGGACAGGGCTCTGTTCACACGGAACAGACAGGAAGGGAAAGGCAGAGCCAGACACCCACAGGGCACCCGCAGTGAAGCAGCGAGTGGACCACAAACTCACAAACGGGAGTACAGAGACAACAAGCAGGAGTTAGGTACGAGTTCAGACTCTGCAGAAAAAGGAAAGGAACGGACATAGAGGCAAAACAGGTAAAGGATAGGAGAGAGTTCAGACTGGAACTGAGTGTACGGAAGAGACCGACACTGCAGCGGGATACAGGAGCGGGTCTGGGAATACGGCCCCCAGAGAGGTGGGACGAACAGGCAAGGAGCGTGTTCAGACAGGACAGAGAAGATACAGGAGCGGGTCTAGGTAATCGGCCCCTAGAAGGCGGGAGGAACAGGCTAGGAGCGTGTTCAGACAGGACAGACAAGATACAGGAGCGGGTCTAGGTAATCGGCCCCTAGAAGGCGGGGGGAACAGGCTAGGAGCGTGTTCAGACAGGACAGACAAGATACAGGAGCGGGTCTAGGTAATCGGCCCCTAGAAGGCGAGAGGAACAGGCTAGGAGCGTGTTCAGACAGGCCTGGAAATACAGCCTCCAGGATAGGCAGACAAGAGAAACACAGAACGGGACCTGGCACCTTCAGAGTGCAAGCACACACTGAATGAAGCACAATGCTCAGGCAGGGATTGATTGGAGCAGCTGGGTTATATACCAGGTGACAGACAGCAATAGGCTGAGGACGCACAAGGGGTGTGACCCACAGCAGGTACAAAAAGCAGGAAGTGATCGGGCGCCGCCCTTAAGCAGCAGAAACAGACACAAACAGACAGCATGGAGGGAAGCCAGAGAGACATTCTGGACTGGAGATCAAGTGCGCGTTCTTGCACAGTGGGAGATGGACCACCATGCAAGGGTGCCATCTGGTATGTTACAGTACCCCCCCTTACGCCCCCTCTTCTTCAGGCCTGCCAGAATCTTCCGCAGGGAATTCGAGGGCCAATCCTTCACTTTAAGGAGATCACTCCCACTGTCCACAGGAAAAACTGGTCTCATCTGGTTAGCTAGGATGCTACCTCCTATCCAGCCATCCTCAGCAACAGACGAAACGGGTGGAGTACCAGGAACAGCACACAAGGATGTCTCTCTCCACATATTTTCAGGTGGCACCCCAGAGGGTACAGGAGACAACTGGAAGTCCTTCACCGGGTTGGAGGGGAGCAGAGACTTGGGGGTAAGCTCTGCTTCGAGCTACATCTTGTCAAGCTCACAGGAAGAATTAGACGGGTTATCAGGTACAGGATGAGGAAAAATCACTGTCTCTTTGTTATCTGGTGGTACCCCGGAGGATTCAGGAAACAACTGGAGGTCCTCCGCCGGGTCAGAAGAGTGCAGAGGCTCGGAGAAAACATCTGCTTCAGAGTACACTAGGTCGGACTCACTGGACGAAGCAGGCGAGGTATCGGGTACCGAGTATAGGAAAGTCTCTGTCCATTCACCACCAGGTGGCACCCCGAAGGGTTCTGGAGACAACTGGAGGTCCTCCGCCCGGTCGGAGGGGTGTAGAGACTCGGGAGTAACCTCTGCTTCGGAGTACACTAGGTTGGACTTACTGGACGAAGCGAGCGAGGTATCAGGTGCAGAGTATAAGAGAGTCTCTGTCCTTTCGCTACCAGGTAGCACCCCGAAGGGTTCTGGAGACAACTGGAGGTCCTCCGCCTGGTCAGAGGGGTGTAGAGACTCATGAGTAACCTCTGCTTCAGAGTACAGTAGGTTGGACTCACTGGACGAAGCGAGCGAGGTATCAGGTACAGAGTATAGGAGAGTCTCTGTCCTTTCGCTACCAGGTAGCACCCCGAAGGGTTCCGGAGACAACTGGAGGTCCTCCGCCTGGTCGGAGGGGTGTAGAGACTCATGGGTAACCCCTGCTTCAGAGTACACTAGGTTGGACTCACTGGACGAAGCGAGCGAGGTATCAGGTACAGAGTATAGGAGAGTCTCTGTCCTTTCGCTACCAGGTAGCACCCCGAAGGGTTCTGGAGACAACTGGAGGTCCTCCGCCTGGTCGGAGGGGTGTAGAGACTCAGGGGTATCTACCACTTTGGGGTACCCATTGTCAGGCTCACAGGACGGAGCGGACAAAGTATCGAGTACCAGGTGTAGAGAAGTCTCTCTCCATTTGTCATCGAGTGGTATCCCGGAGGATTCAGGAGGCAACTGGGGGTCCTCCGCCAGGTAGTAGAGGTGCACAGACTCTGAGGTAATCACAGCTTCGGAGCATCCTTGGACATGCACACCGGTTAAAGTGGGTGAAGCGTCTGATGCCGGGTGCAGGAAGTTCTCCTGTGTGGAGTCTGAATGGGCAGTAGTCTCTTCGGGCAGGAGAACTGGTGCACTACCCACGCACATTACCCGTTGGGGCTTCTCCGGGATACAGGGAGATGAAGCTTCAGTAGGGACTTCAAGGTTGGGGTCAGGAGGTCTCAGGGAGGACAGACCCTGGCGTGACGGCTTGCCTCTACGTCTAGCACGTCTGGACTGCCTCTTGAGGTTGGGAGAAGTATTCCGGAAAGCGTAGTCACCCTGTGAGGATTCTGGGTGGGCAGTAGTCTCATTGGGCTGGAGGACTATTGCGCTACCCACACACATTACCCATCGGGGCTGCTCCGGGATATTGGGAAGTGAAGCTTCAGCAGGAGCCTCCGGGTTAGGATCATCGAAGACCATTAGAAAGGCCACCAGGAAGGCCATTATGTCCAGGACGATAGGATCCTGTGTTTCCCATAGGGGGTTGATCCATTCCAAGGCATCACCCGCTAGGTTAGACATAATGAATGCCACCTTAACCCGATCGGTGGGAAAACATAGCGGGTAGAACTTGAAGTGTAGCATGCATTGCTCCACAAATGCACGACTTTGTCTTGGATCCCCATAGTAACGTGGCGGATCCGCAGGAACGAGAGCAGATAGATCCATCTGGACGGGTGCGTAATTAGCCAGGAACTCAGCTAGAGAAAAAAAATTGTATTTATTTATTTTTAATGCATGTATTCGCTGGAAAACGTCTCAGAGAGCGAAGGCCGTGGGGCTCAACGGGAACCATGGCCTGAGCATGCTGTAATGCACACGCCAGGGCTGAGCGGCGTGTGCGTGTGATTCCACTGGACCGTGCCGGAGAGTGAATGCCTGGAGGGGCGTAACTAGGTATTCACCCGATCCGACCAGGGTCGCACGACGGCATACGACGCCAGTGCACCAAGGAGGAACCGAGCAGAGGGACCAGGTGCTACTCCAGGACAGACCCCGGACACGGCTGTTGACCCACACAGGGGAATACAGGAACAGACTGGTTAGGCTGGCACACAGACTGGTGGGAATAGGCAGGCACGACTGGTATGCAGGCAGGCGGGTATGCAGGCAGAGGGGTACAGGCAAGCACGGCTAGAGTGCAGACAGGAAGGCACTAGCAGGTAGGAACACAGGCGGGATAGGACCCAGTACACACTGGGACTCTGGAACAGAACCACAGATGTGGCGGACAAACACAGCAGAGTGAGGCCGCCCAGAGAGGTGAGCGAGAGCAGGGCAGGACGAGACCGCCCGGAGCGGTGAGCAAGAGCAGGGCAGGACGAGACCGCCCGGAGCGGTGAGCAAGAGCAGGGCAGGACGAGGCCGACTGGAGCGGTGAGCAAGAGCAGGGCAGGACGAGACCGCCTGGAGCGGTGAGCAAGAGCAGGGCAGGACGAGACCGCCTGGAGCGGTGAGCAAGAGCAGAGCAGGACGAGACCGCCTGGAGCGGTGAGCAAGAGCAGAGCAGGACGAGACCGCCTGGAGCGGTGAGCAAAGGGTCAGAGCTGAGCGAGACTGCCGGAGCAGTGAGCAAGGAGTCAGAGCAGGACGAGGCCGCCTGGAGCAGTGAGCAAGGAGTCAGAGCAAGACTGCCGGAGCAGTGAGCAAAAGGATAAGAGCGGAGCGAGACTGCCGGAGCAGTGAGCAAAAGGGTCAGAGCGGAGCAAGGCTGCCGGAGCAGTGAGCAAAAGGGTCAGAGCGGAGCAAGGCTGCCGGAGCAGTGAGCAAAAGGGTCAGAGCGGAGCAAGGCTGCCAGAGCAGTGAGCAAGGAGTCAGAGCAGGACGGACAGGGCTCTGTTCACACGGAACAGACAGGAAGGGAAAGGCAGAGCCAGACACCCACAGGGCACCCGCAGTGAAGCAGCGAGGGGACCACAAACTCACAAACGGGAGTACAGAGACAACAAGCAGGAGTTAGGTACGAGTTCAGACTCTGCAGAAAAAGGAAAGGAACGGACATAGAGGTAAAACAGGTAAAGGATAGGAGAGAGTTCAGACTGGAACTGAGTGTACGGAAGAGACCGACACTGCAGCGGGATACAGGAGCGGGTCTGGGAATACGGCCCCCAGAGAGGCGGGACGAACAGGCAAGGAGCGTGTTCAGACAGGACAGAGAAGATACAAGAGCGGGTCTAGGTAATCGGCCCCTAGAAGGCGGGAGGAACAGGCTAGGAGCGTGTTCAGACAGGACAGACAAGATACAGGAGCGGGTCTAGGTAATCGGCCCCTAGAAGGCGGGGGGAACAGGCTAGGAGCGTGTTCAGACAGGACAGACAAGATACAGGAGCGGGTCTAGGTAATCGGCCCCTAGAAGGCGGGAGGAACAGGCTAGGAGCGTGTTCAGACAGGCCTGGAAATACAGCCTCCAGGATAGGCAGACAAGAGAAACACAGAACGGGACCTGGCACCTTCAGAGTGCAAGCACACACTGAATGAAGCACAATGCTCAGACAGGGATTGATTGGAGCAGCTGGGTTATATACCAGGTGACAGACAGCAATAGGCTGAGGACGCACAAGGGGTGTGACCCACAGAAGGTACAAAAAGCAGGAAGTGATCGGGCGCCGCCCTTAAGCAGCAGAAACAGACACAAACAGACAGCATGGAGGGAAGCCAGAGAGACATTCTGGACTGGAGATCAAGTGCGCGCTCTTGCACAGTGGGAGATGGACCACCATGCAAGGGCGCCGCCAGGTATGTTACACAATATCAATGCTCCTTGGAAGAGTGGTGGAGGTCACAGTAGCTTAACAAGACAGTTTTAATGCCCCTTGGAAGAGTGGTGGAGGTTGCAGTGGAATAAAAAGACAATATCAATGCCGCTTTGAAGAGTGGTGGAGGTCACAGTAGCTTAACACGACGGATTTAATGCCCCTTGGAAGAGCTGTGGAGTTCAGAGTGGTTTAACAAGATGATTTTAATGCCCTTGGAAGAGACGTGGAGGTCACAGTAGCTTAACAAGACAGTTTTAATGCCCCTTTGAAGAGTGGTGGAGGTCACAGTAGCTTAACTAGGCTGTTTTAATGCCCCTTGGAAGAGCTGTGGAGTTCAGAGTGGTTTAACAAGATGGTTTTAATGCCCCTTGGAAGAGACGTGGAGGTCACAGTAGCGGTTTTCATGCCCCTTGGAAGAGTGGTGGAGGTCGCAGTGGAATAAAAAGACAATATCAATGCCCCTTGGAAGAGTGGTGGAGGTCACAGTAGCTTAACAAGACGGATTTAATGCCCCTTGGAAGAGCTGTGGAGTTCAGAGTGGTTTAACAAGACGGTTTTATTGCCCCTTGGAAGAGTGGTGGAGGTCGCAGTGGAATAAAAAGACAATATCAATGCCCCGTGGAAGAGACGTGGAGGTCACAGTAGCTTAACAAGATGGTTTTCATGCCCCTTGGAAGAGCTGTGCAGTTCAGAGTCGTTTAACAAGATGGTTTTAATGCCGCTTGGAAGAGACGTGGAGGTCACAGTAGCTTAACAAGACAGTTTTAATGTCCCTTGGAAGAGTGGTGGAGGTCGCAGTGGAAAAAAAAGACAATATCAATGCCCCTTGGAAGAGTGGTGGAGGTCACAGAATCTTAACACAACGGTTTTAATGCCCCTTGGAAGAGCTGTGGAGTTCAGAGTGGTTTAACAAGACGGTTTTAATGCCCCTTGGAAGAGCTGTGGAATTCAGAGTGGTATAACAAGACGGTTTTAATGCCCCTTGAAGAGACGTGGAGGTCACAGTAGCTTAACAAGATGGTTTTAATGCCCCTTGGAAGAGACGTGGAGGTCACAGTAGCTTAAAAAGACGGTTTTCATGCCCCTTGAAAGAGCTGTGGAGTTCACAGTGGTATAACAAGACTGTTTTAATGCCCCTTGAAGAGACGTGGAGGTCACAGTAGCTTAACAAGACGGTTTTAATGCCCCTTGGAAGAGACGTCGAGGTCACAGTAGCTTAAAAAGACGGTTTTCATGCCCCTTGGAAGAGCTGTGGAGTTCACTCTGGTTTAACAAGACGGTTTTAATGTCCCTTCGAAGAGAGGTTGAGGTCACAGTAGCTTAACAAGACAGTTTTAATGCCCCTTGGAAGAGACGTGTAGGTCACAGTAGCTTAACAAGACAGTTTAAATGCCCCTTAGAAGAATGGTTGAGGTCGCAGTGGATTAAAAAGACAATATCAATGCCCCTTGGAAGAGTGGTGGAGGTCACAGTAGCTTAACAAGACAGTTTTAATGCCACTTGGAAGAGCTGTGGAGTTCAGAGTGGTTTAAGTAGACGGTTTTAATGCCCCTTGGAACAGACGTGGAGGTCACAGTAGCTTAACAAGACAGTTTTAATGCCCCTTGGAAGAGTGGTGGAGGTCACAGTAGCTTAACAAGACGGTTTTAATGCCCCTTGGAAGAGCTGTGGAGTTCAGAATGGTTTAACAAGACGGTTTTAATGCCCCTTGGAAGAGACGTGGAGGTTACAGTAGCGGTTTTCATGCCCCTTGGAAGAGTGGTGGAGGTCGCAGTGGAATAAAAAGACAATATCAATGCCCCTTGGAAGAGTGGTGGAGGTCACAGTAGCTTAACAAGACGGATTTAATGCCCCTTGGAAGAGCTGTGGAGTTCAGAGTGGTTTAACAAGACGGTTTTATTGCCCCTTGGAAGAGTGGTGGAGGTCGCAGTGGAATAAAAAGACAATATCAATGCCCCATGGAAGAGACGTGGAGGTCACAGTAGCTTAACAAGATGGTTTTCATGCCCCTTGGAAGAGCTGTGCAGTTCAGAGTCGTTTAACAAGATGGTTTTAATGCCGCTTGGAAGAGACGTGGAGGTCACAGTAGCTTGACAAGACAGTTTTAATGCCCCTTGGAAGAGTGGTGGAGGTCGCAGAGGAATAAAAAGACAACATCAATGCCCTTTGGAAGAGTGGTGGAGGTCACAGTAGCTTAACAAGACTGTTTTAATGCGCGTTGGAAGAGTGGTGGAGGTTGCAGTGGAATAAAAAGACAATATCAATGCCCCTTTGAAGAGTGGTGGAGGTCACAGTAGCTTAACAAGACGGTTTTAATGCCCCTTGGAAGAGCTGTGGAGTTCAGATTGGTTTAACAAGACGGTTTAAATGCCCCTTGGAAGAGACTTGGAGGTCACAGTAGCTTTACAAGACAGTTTTAATGCCCCTTGGAAGAGTGGTGGAGGTCGCAGTGGAATAAAAAGACAATATCAATGCCCCTTGGAACAGTGGTGGAGGTCACAGTAGCTTAACAAGATGGTTTTAATTCTCCTTGGAAGAGCTGTGGAGTTCAGAGTGGTTTAACAAGACGGTTTTCATGCCCCTTGGAAAAGCTATGGAGTTCAGAGTGGTATAAGATGACGGTTTTAATGCCCCTTGAAGAGACGTGGAGGTCACAGTAGCTTAACAAGACGGTTTTAATGCCCCTTGGGAGAGACGTGGAGTTCACAGTAGCTTAAAAAGAAGGTTTTCATGCCCCTTGGAAGAGCTGTGGAGTTCACAGTGATTTAAAAAGACGGTTTTAACGTCCCTTGAAAGAGACGTGGAGGTCACAGTAGCTTACCAAGACAGTTTTCATGCCCATTGGAAGAGCTGTGGAATTCAGAGTGATTTAACAAGACAGTTTTAATGCCCCTTGGAAGAGACGTGGAGGTCACAGTAGCTTAACAAGACAGTTTTAATGCCCCTTGGAAGAATGTTGGAAGTCGCAGTGGATTAAAAAGACAATATCAATGCCCCTTGGAAGAGTGGTGAAGGTCACAGTAGCTTAACAAGACAGTTTTAATGCCCCTTGGAAGAGTGGTGGAGGTTGCAGTGGAATAAAAAGACAATAACAATGCCCCTTTGAAGAGTGGTGGAGGTCACAGTAGCTTAACACGACGGATTTAATGCCCCTTGGAAGAGCTGTGGAGTTCAGAGTGGTTTAACAAGACGGTTTAAATGCCCCTGGGAAGAGACTTGGAGGTCACAGTAGCTTAACAAGACAGTTTTAATGCCCCTTGGAAGAGTGGTGGAGGTCGCAGTGGAAAAAAAAGACAATATCAATGCCCCTTGGAAGAGTGGTGGAGGTCACAGAATCTTAACACAACGGTTTTAATGCCCCTTGGAAGAGCTGTGGAGTTCAGAGTGGTATAACAAGACGGTTTTAATGCCCCTTGAAGAGACGTGGAGGTCACAGTAGCTTAACAAGATGGTTTTAATGCCCCTTGGAAGAGACGTGGAGGTCACAGTAGCTTAAAAAGACGGTTTTCATGCCCCTTGAAAGAGCTGTGGAGTTCACAGTGGTATAACAAGACTGTTTTAATGCCCCTTGAAGAGACGTGGAGGTCACAGTAGCTTAACAAGACGGTTTTAATGCCCCTTGGAAGAGACGTCGAGGTCACAGTAGCTTAAAAAGACGGTTTTCATGCCCCTTGGAAGAGCTGTGGAGTTCACTCTGGTTTAACAAGACGGTTTTAATGTCCCTTCGAAGAGAGGTTGAGGTCACAGTAGCTTAACAAGACAGTTTTAATGCCCCTTGGAAGAGACGTGGAGGTCACAGTAGCTTAACAAGACAGTTTAAATGCCCATTAGAAGAATGGTTGAGGTCGCAGTGGATTAAAAAGACAATATCAATGCCCCTTGGAAGAGTGGTGGAGGTCACAGTAGCTTAATAAGACAGTTTTAATGCCACTTGGAAGAGCTGTGGAGTTCAGAGTGGTTTAAGTAGACGGTTTTAATGCCCCTTGGAACAGACGTGGAGGTCACAGTAGCTTAACAAGACAGTTTTAATGCCCCTTGGAAGAGTGGTGGAGGTCACAGTAGCTTAACAAGACGGTTTTAATGCCCCTTGGAAGAGCTGTGGAGTTCAGAATGGTTTAACAAGACGGTTTTAATGCACCTTGGAAGAGACGTGGAGGTTACAGTAGCGGTTTTCATGCCCCTTGGAAGAGTGGTGGAGGTCGCAGTGGAATAAAAAGACAATATCAATGCCCCGTGGAAGAGACGTGGAGGTCACAGTAGCTTAACAAGATGGTTTTCATGCCCCTTGGAAGAGCTGTGCAGTTCAGAGTCGTTTAACAAGACGGTTTTATTGCCCCTTGGAAGAGTGGTGGAGGTCGCAGTGGAATAAAAAGACAATATCAATGCCCCGTGGAAGAGACGTGGAGGTCACAGTAGCTTAACAAGATGGTTTTCATGCCCCTTGGAAGAGCTGTGCAGTTCAGAGTCGTTTAACAAGATGGTTTTAATGCCGCTTGGAAGAGACGTGGAGGTCACAGTAGCTTGACAAGACAGTTTTAATGCCCCTTGGAAGAGTGGTGGAGGTCGCAGAGGAATAAAAAGACAACATCAATGCCCTTTGGAAGAGTGGTGGAGGTCACAGTAGCTTAACAAGACTGTTTTAATGCGCGTTGGAAGAGTGGTGGAGGTTGCAGTGAAATAAAAAGACAATATCAATGCCCCTTTGAAGAGTGGTTGAGGTCACAGTAGCTTAACAAGACGGTTTTAATGCCCCTTGGAAGAGCTGTGGAGTTCAGATTGGTTTAACAAGACGGTTTAAATGCCCCTTGGAAGAGACTTGGAGGTCACAGTAGCTTTACAAGACAGTTTTAATGCCCCTTGGAAGAGTGGTGGAGGTCGCAGTGGAATAAAAAGACAATATCAATGCCCCTTGGAACAGTGGTGGAGGTCACAGTAGCTTAACAAGATGGTTTTAATTCTCCTTGGAAGAGCTGTGGAGTTCAGAGTGGTTTAACAAGACGGTTTTCATGCCCCTTGGAAAAGCTATGGAGTTCAGAGTGGTATAAGATGACGGTTTTAATGCCCCTTGAAGAGACGTGGAGGTCACAGTAGCTTAACAAGACGGTTTTAATGCCCCTTGGGAGAGACGTGGAGTTCACAGTAGCTTAAAAAGAAGGTTTTCATGCCCCTTGGAAGAGCTGTGGTGTTCACAGTGATTTAAAAAGACGGTTTTAACGTCCCTTGAAAGAGACGTGGAGGTCACAGTAGCTTACCAAGACAGTTTTCATGCCCATTGGAAGAGCTGTGGAATTCAGAGTGATTTAACAAGACAGTTTTAATGCCCCTTGGAAGAGACGTGGAGGTCACAGTAGCTTAACAAGACAGTTTTAATGCCCCTTGGAAGAATGTTGGAAGTCGCAGTGGATTAAAAAGACAATATCAATGCCCCTTGGAAGAGTGGTGAAGGTCACAGTAGCTTAACAAGACAGTTTTAATGCCCCTTGGAAGAGTGGTGGAGGTTGCAGTGGAATAAAAAGACAATAACAATGCCCCTTTGAAGAGTGGTGGAGGTCACAGTAGCTTAACACGACGGATTTAATGCCCCTTGGAAGAGCTGTGGAGTTCAGAGTGGTTTAACAAGACGGTTTAAATGCCCCTGGGAAGAGACTTGGAGGTCACAGTAGCTTAACAAGACAGTTTTAATGCCCCTTGGAAGAGTGGTGGAGGTCGCAGTGGAAAAAAAAGACAATATCAATGCCCCTTGGAAGAGTGGTGGAGGTCACAGAATCTTAACACAACGGTTTTAATGCCCCTTGGAAGAGCTGTGGAGTTCAGAGTGGTATAACAAGACGGTTTTAATGCCCCTTGAAGAGACGTGGAGGTCACAGTAGCTTAACAAGATGGTTTTAATGCCCCTTGGAAGAGACGTGGAGGTCACAGTAGCTTAAAAAGACGGTTTTCATGCCCCTTGAAAGAGCTGTGGAGTTCACAGTGGTATAACAAGACTGTTTTAATGCCCCTTGAAGAGACGTGGAGGTCACAGTAGCTTAACAAGACGGTTTTAATGCCCCTTGGAAGAGACGTCGAGGTCACAGTAGCTTAAAAAGACGGTTTTCATGCCCCTTGGAAGAGCTGTGGAGTTCACTCTGGTTTAACAAGACGGTTTTAATGTCCCTTCGAAGAGAGGTTGAGGTCACAGTAGCTTAACAAGACAGTTTTAATGCCCCTTGGAAGAGACGTGGAGGTCACAGTAGCTTAACAAGACAGTTTAAATGCCCATTAGAAGAATGGTTGAGGTCGCAGTGGATTAAAAAGACAATATCAATGCCCCTTGGAAGAGTGGTGGAGGTCACAGTAGCTTAATAAGACAGTTTTAATGCCACTTGGAAGAGCTGTGGAGTTCAGAGTGGTTTAAGTAGACGGTTTTAATGCCCCTTGGAACAGACGTGGAGGTCACAGTAGCTTAACAAGACAGTTTTAATGCCCCTTGGAAGAGTGGTGGAGGTCACAGTAGCTTAACAAGACGGTTTTAATGCCCCTTGGAAGAGCTGTGGAGTTCAGAATGGTTTAACAAGACGGTTTTAATGCACCTTGGAAGAGACGTGGAGGTTACAGTAGCGGTTTTCATGCCCCTTGGAAGAGTGGTGGAGGTCGCAGTGGAATAAAAAGACAATATCAATGCCCCGTGGAAGAGACGTGGAGGTCACAGTAGCTTAACAAGATGGTTTTCATGCCCCTTGGAAGAGCTGTGCAGTTCAGAGTCGTTTAACAAGACGGTTTTATTGCCCCTTGGAAGAGTGGTGGAGGTCGCAGTGGAATAAAAAGACAATATCAATGCCCCGTGGAAGAGACGTGGAGGTCACAGTAGCTTAACAAGATGGTTTTCATGCCCCTTGGAAGAGCTGTGCAGTTCAGAGTCGTTTAACAAGATGGTTTTAATGCCGCTTGGAAGAGACGTGGAGGTCACAGTAGCTTGACAAGACAGTTTTAATGCCCCTTGGAAGAGTGGTGGAGGTCGCAGAGGAATAAAAAGACAACATCAATGCCCTTTGGAAGAGTGGTGGAGGTCACAGTAGCTTAACAAGACTGTTTTAATGCGCGTTGGAAGAGTGGTGGAGGTTGCAGTGGAATAAAAAGACAATATCAATGCCCCTTTGAAGAGTGGTGGAGGTCACAGTAGCTTAACAAGACGGTTTTAATGCCCCTTGGAAGAGCTGTGGAGTTCAGATTGGTTTAACAAGACGGTTTAAATGCCCCTTGGAAGAGACTTGGAGGTCACAGTAGCTTTACAAGACAGTTTTAATGCCCCTTGGAAGAGTGGTGGAGGTCGCAGTGGAATAAAAAGACAATATCAATGCCCCTTGGAACAGTGGTGGAGGTCACAGTAGCTTATCAAGATGGTTTTAATGCTCCTTGGAAGAGCTGTGGAGTTCAGAGTGGTTTAACAAGACGGTTTTCATGCCCCTTGGAAAAGCTATGGAGTTCAGAGTGGTATAAGATGACGGTTTTAATGCCCCTTGAAGAGACGTGGAGGTCACAGTAGCTTAACAAGATGGTTTTAATGCCCCTTGGGAGAGATGTGGAGTTCACAGTAGCTTAAAAAGAAGGTTTTCATGCCCCTTGGAAGAGCTGTGGAGTTCACAGTGATTTAAAAAGACGGTTTTAACGTCCCTTGAAAGAGACGTGGAGGTCACAGTAGCTTACCAAGACAGTTTTCATGCCCATTGGAAGAGCTGTGGAATTCAGAGTGATTTAACAAGACAGTTTTAATGCCCCTTGGAAGAGACGTGGAGGTCACAGTAGCTTAACAAGACAGTTTTAATGCCCCTTGGAAGAATGTTGGAAGTCGCAGTGGATTAAAAAGACAATATCAATGCCCCTTGGAAGAGTGGTGGAGGTCACAGTAGCTTAACAAGACAGTTTTAATGCCCCTTGGAAGAGTGGTGGAGGTTGCAGTGGAATAAAAAGACAATAACAATGCCCCTTTGAAGAGTGGTGGAGGTCACAGTAGCTTAACACGACGGATTTAATGCCCCTTGGAAGAGCTGTGGAGTTCAGCGTGGTTTAACAAGACGATTTTAATGCCCTTGGAAGAGACGTGGAGGTCACAGTAGCTTAACAAGACAGTTTTAATGACCCTTGGAAGAGTGGTGGAGGTCACAGTAGCTTAACTAGACTGTTTTAATGCCCCTTGGAAGAGCTGTGGAGTTCAGAGTGGTTTAACAAGATGGTTTTAATGCCCCTTCGAAGAGACGTGGAGGTCACAGTAGCTTAACAAGACGGTTTTCATGCCCCTTGGAAGAGCTGTGGAGTTCAGAGTGGTTTAACAAGACGGTTTAAATGCCCCTTGGAAGAGACTTGGAGGTCACAGTAGCTTAACAAGACAGTTTTAATGCCCCTTGGAAGAGTGGTGGAGGTCGCAGTGGAAAAAAAAGACAATATCAATGCCCCTTGGAAGAGTGGTGGAGGTGACTGAAGCTTAACACGACGGTTTTATTGCCCCTTGGAAGAGCTGTGGAGTTCAGAGTGGTTTAACAAGACGGTTTTCATGCCCCTTGGAAAAGCTATGGAGTTCAGAGTGGTATAACAAGACGGTTTTAATGCCCCTTTAAGAGACGTGGAGGTCACACTAGCTTAACAAGACGGTTTTAATGCCCCTTGGAAGAGACGTGGAGGTCACAGTAGCTTAAAAAGACGGTTTTCATGCCCTTTGAAAGAGCTGTGGAGTTCACAGTGGTATAAAAAGACGGTTTTAATGCCCCTTGAAGAGACGTGGAGGTCACAGTAGCTTAACAAGACGGTTTTAATGCCCCTTGGAAGAGACGTCGAGGTCACAGTAGCTTAAAAAGACGGTTTTCATGCCCCTTGGAAGAGCTGTGGAGTTCACAGTGGTTTAACAAGACGGTTTTAATGTCCCTTCGAAGAGACGTTGAGGTCACAGTAGCTTAACAAGACAGTTTTAATGCCCCTTGGAAGAGACGTGGAGGTCACAGTAGCTTAACAAGACAGTTTGAATGCCCCTTAGAAGAATGGTTGAGGTCGCAGTGGATTAAAAAGACAATATCAATGCCCCTTGGAAGAGTGGTGGAGGTCACAGTAGCTTAACAAGACAGTTTTAATGCCACTTGGAAGAGCTGTGGAGTTCAGAGTGGTTTAAGTAGACGGTTTTAATGCCCCTTGAAAGAGACGTGGAGGTCACAGTAGCTTAACAAGACAGTTTTAATGCCCCTTGGAAGAGTGGTGGAGGTCACAGTAGCTTAACAAGACGGTTTTAATGCCCCTTGGAAGAGCTGTGGAGTACAGAATGGTTTAACAAGACGGTTTTAATGCACCTTGGAAGAGACGTGGAGGTTACAGTAGCGGTTTTCATGCCCCTTGGAAGAGTGGTGGAGGTCGCAGTGGAATAAAAAGACAATATCAATACCCCTTGGAAGAGTGGTGGAGGTCACAGTAGCTTAACAAGACGGATTTAGAGCCCCTTGGAAGAGCTGTGGAGTTCAGAGTGGTTTAACAAGACGGTTTTATTGCCCCTTGGAAGAGTGGTGGAGGTCGCAGTGGAATAAAAAGACAATATCAATGCCCCGTGGAAGAGACGTGGAGGTCACAGTAGCTTAACAAGATGGTTTTCATGCCCCTTGGAAGAGCTGTGCAGTTCAGAGTCGTTTAACAAGATGGTTTTAATGCCGCTTGGAAGAGACGTGGAGGTCACAGTAGCTTGACAAGACAGTTTTAATGCCCCTTGGAAGAGTGGTGGAGGTCGCAGAGGAATAAAAAGACAACATCAATGCCCTTTGGAAGAGTGGTGGAGGTCACAGTAGCTTAACAAGACTGTTTTAATGCGCGTTGGAAGAGTGGTGGAGGTTGCAGTGGAATAAAAAGACAATATCAATGCCCCTTTGAAGAGTGGTGGAGGTCACAGTAGCTTAACAAGACGGTTTTAATGCCCCTTGGAAGAGCTGTGGAGTTCAGATTGGTTTAACAAGACGGTTTAAATGCCCCTTGGAAGAGACTTGGAGGTCACAGTAGCTTTACAAGACAGTTTTAATGCCCCTTGGAAGAGTGGTGGAGGTCGCAGTGGAATAAAAAGACAATATCAATGCCCCTTGGAACAGTGGTGGAGGTCACAGTAGCTTAACAAGATGGTTTTAATGCTCCTTGGGAGAGACGTGGAGTTCACAGTAGCTTAAAAAGAAGGTTTTCATGCCCCTTGGAAGAGCTGTGGAGTTCACAGTGATTTAAAAAGACGGTTTTAACGTCCCTTGAAAGAGACGTGGAGGTCACAGTAGCTTACCAAGACAGTTTTCATGCCCATTGGAAGAGCTGTGGAATTCAGAGTGATTTAACAAGACAGTTTTAATGCCCCTTGGAAGAGACGTGGAGGTCACAGTAGCTTAACAAGACAGTTTTAATGACCCTTGGAAGAGTGGTGGAGGTCACAGTAGCTTAACTAGACTGTTTTAATGCCCCTTGGAAGAGCTGTGGAGTTCAGAGTGGTTTAACAAGATGGTTTTAATGCCCCTTGGAAGAGACGTGGAGGTCACAGTATCTTAACAAGACGGTTTTCATGCCCCTTGGAAGAGCTGTGGAGTTCAGAGTGGTTTAACAAGACGGTTTAAATGCCCCTTGGAAGAGACTTGGAGATCACAGTAGCTTAACAAGACAGTTTTAATGCCCCTTGGAAGAGTGGTGGAGGTCGCAGTGGAAAAAAAAGACAATATCAATGCCCCTTGGAAGAGTGGTGGAGGTGACTGAAGCTTAACACGACGGTTTTATTGCCCCTTGGAAGAGCTGTAGAGTTCAGAGTGGTTTAACAAGACGGTTTTCATGCCCCTTGGAAAAGCTATGGAGTTCAGAGTGGTATAACAAGACGGTTTTAATGCCCCTTTAAGAGACGTGGAGGTCACACTAGCTTAACAAGACGGTTTTAATGCCCCTTGGAAGAGACGTGGAGGTCACAGTAGCTTAAAAAGACGGTTTTCATGCCCTTTGAAAGAGCTGTGGAGTTCACAGTGGTATAAAAAGACGGTTTTAATGCCCCTTGAAGAGACGTGGAGGTCACAGTAGCTTAACAAGACGGTTTTAATGCCCCTTGGAAGAGACGTCGAGGTCACAGTAGCTTAAAAAGACGGTTTTCATGCCCCTTGGAAGAGCTGTGGAGTTCACAGTGGTTTAACAAGACGGTTTTAATGTCCCTTCGAAGAGACGTTGAGGTCACAGTAGCTTAACAAGACAGTTTTAATGCCCCTTGGAAGAGACGTGGAGGTCACAGTAGCTTAACAAGACAGTTTGAATGCCCCTTAGAAGAATTGTTGAGGTCGCAGTGGATTAAAAAGACAATATCAATGCCCCTTGGAAGAGTGGTGGAGGTCACAGTAGCTTAACAAGACAGTTTTAATGCCACTTGGAAGAGCTGTGGAGTTCAGAGTGGTTTAAGTAGACGGTTTTAATGCCCCTTGAAAGAGACGTGGAGGTCACAGTAGCTTAACAAGACAGTTTTAATGCCCCTTGGAAGAGTGGTGGAGGTCACAGTAGCTTAACAAGACGGTTTTAATGCCCCTTGGAAGAGCTGTGGAGTACAGAATGGTTTAACAAGACGGTTTTAATGCACCTTGGAAGAGACGTGGAGGTTACAGTAGCGGTTTTCATGCCCCTTGGAAGAGTGGTGGAGGTCGCAGTGGAATAAAAAGACAATATCAATACCCCTTGGAAGAGTGGTGGAGGTCACAGTAGCTTAACAAGACGGATTTAGAGCCCCTTGGAAGAGCTGTGGAGTTCAGAGTGGTTTAACAAGACGGTTTTATTGCCCCTTGGAAGAGTGGTGGAGGTCGCAGTGGAATAAAAAGACAATATCAATGCCCCGTGGAAGAGACGTGGAGGTCACAGTAGCTTAACAAGATGGTTTTCATGCCCCTTGGAAGAGCTGTGCAGTTCAGAGTCGTTTAACAAGATGGTTTTAATGCCGCTTGGAAGAGACGTGGAGGTCACAGTAGCTTGACAAGACAGTTTTAATGCCCCTTGGAAGAGTGGTGGAGGTCGCAGAGGAATAAAAAGACAACATCAATGCCCTTTGGAAGAGTGGTGGAGGTCACAGTAGCTTAACAAGACTGTTTTAATGCGCGTTGGAAGAGTGGTGGAGGTTGCAGTGGAATAAAAAGACAATATCAATGCCCCTTTGAAGAGTGGTGGAGGTCACAGTAGCTTAACAAGACGGTTTTAATGCCCCTTGGAAGAGCTGTGGAGTTCAGATTGGTTTAAGAAGACGGTTTAAATGCCCCTTGGAAGAGACTTGGAGGTCACAGTAGCTTTACAAGACAGTTTTAATGCCCCTTGGAAGAGTGGTGGAGGTCGCAGTGGAATAAAAAGACAATATCAATGCCCCTTGGAACAGTGGTGGAGGTCACAGTAGCTTAACAAGATGGTTTTAATGCTCCTTGGAAGAGCTGTGGAGTTCAGAGTGGTTTAACAAGACGGTTTTCATGCCCCTTGGAAAAGCTATGGAGTTCAGAGTGGTATAAGATGACGGTTTTAATGCCCCTTGAAGAGACGTGGAGGTCACAGTAGCTTAACAAGACGGTTTTAATGCCCCTTGGGAGAGACGTGGAGTTCACAGTAGCTTAAAAAGAAGGTTTTCATGCCCCTTGGAAGAGCTGTGGAGTTCACAGTGATTTAAAAAGACGGTTTTAACGTCCCTTGAAAGAGACGTGGAGGTCACAGTAGCTTACCAAGACAGTTTTCATGCCCATTGGAAGAGCTGTGGAATTCAGAGTGATTTAACAAGACAGTTTTAATGCCCCTTGGAAGAGACGTGGAGGTCACAGTAGCTTAACAAGACAGTTTTAATGCCCCTTGGAAGAATGTTGGAAGTCGCAGTGGATTAAAAAGACAATATCAATGCCCCTTGGAAGAGTGGTGGAGGTCACAGTAGCTTAACAAGACAGTTTTAATGCCCCTTGGAAGAGTGGTGGAGGTTGCAGTGGAATAAAAAGACAATAACAATGCCCCTTTGAAGAGTGGTGGAGGTCACAGTAGCTTAACACGACGGATTTAATGACCCTTGGAAGAGCTGTGGAGTTCAGCGTGGTTTAACAAGACGATTTTAATGCCCTTGGAAGAGACGTGGAGGTCACAGTAGCTTAACAAGACAGTTTTAATGACCCTTGGAAGAGTGGTGGAGGTCACAGTAGCTTAACTAGACTGTTTTAATGCCCCTTGGAAGAGCTGTGGAGTTCAGAGTGGTTTAACAAGATGGTTTTAATGCCCCTTGGAAGAGACGTGGAGGTCACAGTAGCTTAACAAGACGGTTTTCATGCCCCTTGGAAGAGCTGTGGAGTTCAGAGTGGTTTAACAAGACGGTTTAAATGCCCCTTGGAAGAGACTTGGAGGTCACAGTAGCTTAACAAGACAGTTTTAATGCCCCTTGGAAGAGTGGTGGAGGTCGCAGTGGAAAAAAAAGACAATATCAATGCCCCTTGGAAGAGTGGTGGAGGTGACAGAAGCTTAACACGACGGTTTTATTGCCCCTTGGAAGAGCTGTGGAGTTCAGAGTGGTTTAACAAGACGGTTTTCATGCCCCTTGGAAAAGCTATGGAGTTCAGAGTGGTATAACAAGACGGTTTTAATGTCCCTTGAAGAGACGTGGAGGTCACACTAGCTTAACAAGACGGTTTTAATGCCCCTTGGAAGAGACGTGGAGGTCACAGTAGCTTAAAAAGACGGTTTTCATGCCCTTTGAAAGAGCTGTGGAGTTCACAGTGGTATAAAAAGACGGTTTTAATGCCCCTTGAAGAGACGTGGAGGTCACAGTAGCTTAACAAGACGGTTTTAATGCCCCTTGGAAGAGACGTCGAGGTCACAGTAGCTTAAAAAGACGGTTTTCATGCCCCTTGGAAGAGCTGTGGAGTTCACAGTGGTTTAACAAGACGGTTTTATTGTCCCTTCGAAGAGACGTTGAGGTCACAGTAGCTTAACAAGACAGTTTTAATGCCCCTTGGAAGAGACGTGGAGGTCACAGTAGCTTAACAAGACAGTTTGAATGCCCCTTAGAAGAATGGTTGAGGTCGCAGTGGATTAAAAAGACAATATCAATGCCCCTTGGAAGAGTGGTGGAGGTCACAGTAGCTTAACAAGACAGTTTTAATGCCACTTGGAAGAGCTGTGGAGTTCAGAGTGGTTTAAGTAGACGGTTTTAATGCCCCTTGAAAGAGACGTGGAGGTCACAGTAGCTTAACAAGACAGTTTTAATGCCCCTTGGAAGAGTGGTGGAGGTCGCAGTGGAATAAAAAGACAATATCAATGCCCCTTGGAAGAGTGGTGGAGGTCACAGTAGCTTAACAAGACGGTTTTAATGCCCCTTGGAAGAGCTGTGGAGTTCAGAGTGGTTTAACAAGACGGTTTTAATGCGCCTTTGAAGAGTGGTGGAGGTCGCAGTGGAATAGAAAGACAATATCAATGCCCCGTGGAAAAGACGTGGAGGTCACAGTAGCTTAACAAGACGGTTTTCATGCCCATTGGAAGAGCTGTGGAGATCAGAGTGGTTTAACAATACTGTTTTAATGCCCCTTGGAAGAGACGTGGAGGTCACAGTAGCTTAACAAGACAGTTTTAATGCCCCTTGGAAGAGTGGTGGAGGTCGCAGTGGAATTTAAAGACAATATCAATGCCCCTTGGAAGAGTAGTGGAGGTCACAGTAGCTTAACAAGACTGTTTTAATGCCCCTTAGAAGAGCTGTGGAGTTCAGAGTGGCTTAACAAGACGATTTTAATACCCCTTGGAAAAGACGTGGAGGTCACAGTAGCTTAACAAGACAGTTTTATTGCCCCTTGGAAGAGTGGTGGAGGTCGCAGTGGAATAAAAAGACAATATCAATGCCCCTTGGAAGAGACGTCGAGGTCACAGTAGCTTAAAAAGACAGTTTTCATGCCCCTTGAAAGAGCTGTGGAGTTCACAGTGGTATAACAAGACGGTTTTAATGCCCCTTGAAGAGACGTGGAGGTCACAGTAGCTTAACAAGACGGTTTTAATGCCCCTTGGAAGAGACGTCGAGGTCACAGTAGCTTAAAAAGACGGTTCTCATGCCCCTTGGAAGCGCTGTGGAGTTCACAGTGGTTTAACAAGACGGTTTTAATGTCCCTTCGAAGAGACGTTGAGGTCACAGTAGCTTAACAAGACAGTTTTAATGCCCCTTGGAAGAGACGTGGAGGTCACAGTAGCTTAACAAGACTGTTTTAATGCCCCTTGGAAGAGTGGTGGAGGTCGCAGTGGAATAAAAAGACAATATCAATGCCCCTTGGAAGAGTAGTGGAGGTCACAGTAGCTTAACAAGACTGTTTTAATGCCCCTTGGAAGAGCTGTGGAGTTCAGAGTGGCTCAACAAGACGATTTTAATTCCCCTTGGAAGACATGTGGAGGTCACAGTAGCTTAACAAGACAGTTTTAATGCCCCTTGGAAGAGTGGTGGAGGACACAGTAGCTTAACAAGATGGTTTTAATGCCCCTTGGAAGAGCTGTGGAGTTCAGAGTGGTTTAACAAGATGGTTTTAATGCCCCTTGGAAGAGACGTGGAGGTCACAGTAGCTTAACAAGACGGTTATAATGCCCCTTGGAAGAGCTGTGGAGTTCAGAGTGGTTTAACAAGACGGTTTTCATGCCCCTTGGAAAAGCTATGGAGTTCAGAGTGGTATAACAAGACAGTTTTAATGCCCCTTGAAGAGACATGGAGGTCAAAGTAGCTTGACAAGACGGTTTTAATGCCCCTTGGAAGAGACGTGGAGGTCACAGTAGCTTAAAAAGACTGTTTTCATTCCCCTTGGAAGAGTGGTGGAGGTTGCAGTGGAATAAAAAGACAACTTTAATGCCCCTTGGAAGAGTGGTGGAGGACACAGTAGCTTAAGAAGACGGTTTTCATGCCCCTTGGAAGAGCTGTGGAGTTCAGAGTGGCTTAACAAGACGATTTTAATGCCCCTTGGAAGAGACGTGGAGGTCACAGTAGCTTAACAAGACAGTTTTAATGCCCCTTGAAAGAGTGGTGGAGGTCGCAGTGGAATAAAAAGACAATATCATTGCCCCTTGGAAGAGTGGTGGAGGTCACAGTAGCTTAACAAGATTGTTTTAATGCCCGTTGAAAGAGCTGTGGAGTTCAGAGTGGTTTAAAAAGACGGTTTTAATGGCCCTTGGAAGAGACGTGGAGGTCACAATAGCTAAACAAGACGGTTTTAATGCCCCTTGGAAAAGACGTGGAGGTCACAGTAGCTTAACAAGACAGTTTTACTGCCCCTTGGAAGAGTGGTGGAGATTGCATTGGAATAAAAAGACAATATTAGTGCCCCTTTGAAGAGTTGTCGAGGTCACAGTAGCTTAACAAGACGGTATTCATGCCCCTTGGAAGAGCTGTGGAGTTCAGTGAGTTTTAACAAGATGATTTTAATGTCCCTTGGAAGAGACGTGGAGGTCACAGTAGCTTAACAAGACAGTTTTAATGCCCCTTGGAAGAGTGGGGGAGGTCACAGTTGCTTAACAAGATGGTTTTAATGCCCCTTGGAAGAGCTGTGGAGTTCAGAGTGGTTTAACAAGATGGTTTTAATGCCCCTTTGAAGAGACGTGGAGGTCACAGTAGCTTAACAAGACGGTTTTCATGCCCCTTGGAAGAGCTGTGGAGTTCAGAGTGGTTTAACAAGACGGTTTAAATGCCCCTTGGAAGAGACTTGGAGGTCACAGTAGCTTAACAAGACAGTTTTAATGCCCCTTGGAAGAGTGGTGGAGGTCGCAGTGGAAAAAAAAACAATATCAATGCCCCTTGGAAGAGTGGTGGAGGTCACAGAATCTTAACACAACGGTTTTAATGCCCCTTGGAAGAGCTGTGGAGTTCAGATTGGTTTAACAAGACGGTTTTCATGCCCCTTGGAAAAGCTATGGCGTTCAGAGTGGTATAACAAGACGGTTTTAATGCCCCTTGAAGAGACGTGGAGGTCACAGTAGCTTAACAAGACGGTTTTAATGCCCCTTGGAAGAGACGGGGAGGTCACAGTAGCTTAAAAAGACGGTTTTCATGCCCCTTGAAAGAGCTGTGGAGTTCACAGTGGTATAACAAGACTGTTTTAATGCCCCTTGAAGAGACGTGGAGGTCACAGTAGCTTAACAAGACGGTTTTAATGCCCCTTGGAAGAGACGTCGAGGTCACAGTAGCTTAAAAAGACGGTTTTCATGCCCCTTGGAAGAGCTGTGGAGTTCACAGTGGTTTACCAAGACGGTTTTAATGTACCTTGAAAGAGACGTTGAGGTCACAGTAGCTTAAGAAGACGGTTTTCATGCCCCTTGGAAGAGCTGTGGAATTCAGAGTGATTTAACAAGACAGTTTTAATGCCCCCTGGAAGAGACGTGGAGGTCACAGTAGCTTAACAAGACAGTTTTAATGCCCCTTGGAAGAATGTTGGAAGTCGCAGTGGATTAAAAAGGCAATATCAATGCCCCTTGGAAGAGTGGTGGAGGTCACAGTAGCTTAACAAGACAGTTTTAATGCCCCTTGGAAGAGTGGTGGAGGTTGCAGTGGTATAAAAAGACAATATCAATGCCCCTTTGAAGAGTGGTGGAGGTCACAGTAGCTTAACACGACGGATTTAATGCCCCTTGGAAGAGCTGTGGAGTTCAGAGTGGTTTAACAAGACGATTTTAATGCCCTTGGAAGAGACGTGGAGGTCACAGTAGCTTAACAAGACAGTTTTAATGCCCCTTTGAAGAGTGGTGAAGGTCACAGTAGCTTAACTAGACTGTTTTAATGCACCTTGGAAGAGCTGTGGAGTTCAGAGTGGTTTAACAAGATGGCTTTAATGCCCGTTGGAAGAGACGTGGAGGTCACAGTAGCTTAACAAGATGGTTTTCATGCCCCTTGGTAGAGCTGTGGAGTTCAGAGTGGTTTAACAAGACGGTTTAAAAGCCCCTTGGAAGAGACTTGGAGGTCACAGTAGCTTAACAAGACAGTTTTAATGCCCCTTGGAAGAGTGGTAGAGGTCGCAGTGGAAAAAAAAGACAATATCAATGCCCCTTGGAAGAGTGGTGGAGGTCACAGAAGCTTAACACGACGGTTTTAATGCCCCTTGGAAGAGCTGTGGAGTTCAGAGTGGTTTAACAAGACGGCTTTCATGCCCCTTGGAAAAGCTATGGAGTTCAGAGTGGTATAACAAGGCGGTTTTAATGCCCCTTGAAGAGACGTGGAGGTCACAGTAGCTTAACAAGACGGTTTTCATGCCCCTTGGAAGAGACGTGGAGATCAGAGTCGTTTAACAATACTGTTTTAATGCCCCTTGGAAGAGACGTGGAGGTCACAGTAGCTTAACAAGACAGTTTAAATGCCCCTTGGAAGAGTGGTGGAGGTTGCAGTGGAATTTAAAGACAATATCAATGCCCCTTGGAAGAGTAGTGGAGGTCACAGTAGCTTAACAAGACTGTTTTAATGGCCCTTGGAAGAGCTGTGGAGTTCAGAGTGGCTTAACAAGACGATTTTAATGCCCCTTGGAAGAGACGTAGAGGTCACAGTAGCTTAACAAGACAGTTTTATTGCCCCTTGGAAGAGTGGTGGAGGTCGCAGTGGAATAAAAAGACAATATCAATGCCCCTTAGAAGAGACGTGGAGGTCACAGTAGCTTAAAAAGACGGTTTTCATGCCCCTTGAAAGAGCTGTGGAGTTCACAGTGGTATAACAAGACGGTTTTAATGCCCCTTGAAGAGACGTGAAGGTCACAGTAGCTTAACAAGACGGTTTTAATGCCCCTTGGAAGAGACGTCGAGGTCACCGTAGCTTAAAAAGATGGTTTTCATGCCCCTTGGAAGAGCTGTGGAGTTCACAGTGGTTTAACAAGACGGTTTTAATGTCCCTTCGAAGAGACGTTGAGGTGACAGTAGCTTAACAAGACAGTTTTAATGCCCCTTGGAAGAGACGTGGAGGTCACAGTAGCTTAACAAGACAGTTTTAATGCCCCCTGGAAGAGTGGTGGAGGTCGCAGTGGAATAAAAAGACAATATCAATGCCCCTTGGAAGACTGGTGGAGGTCGCAGTGGAATAAAAAGACAATATCAATGCCCCGTGGAAAAGACGTGGAGGTCACAGTAGCTTAACAAGACGGTTTTCATGCCCCTTGGAAAAGCTATGGAGTTCAGAGTGGTATAACAAGACGGTTTTAATGCCCCTTGAAGAGACGTGGAGGTCACAGTAGCTTAACAAGACGGTTTTAATGCCCCTTGGAAGAGACGGGGAGGTCACAGTAGCTTAAAAAGACGGTTTTCATGCCCCTTGAAAGAGCTGTGGAGTTCACAGTGGTATAACAAGACTGTTTTAATGCCCCTTGAAGAGACGTGGAGGTCACAGTAGCTTAACAAGACGGTTTTAATGCCCCTTGGAAGAGACGTCGAGGTCACAGTAGCTTAAAAAGACGGTTTTCATGCCCCTTGGAAGAGTTGTGGAGTTCACAGTGGTTTACCAAGATGGTTTTAATGTACCTTGAAAGAGACGTTGAGGTCACAGTAGCTTAAGAAGACGGTTTTCATGCCCCTTGGAAGAGCTGTGGAATTCAGAGTGATTTAACAAGACAGTTTTAATGCCCCGTGGAAGAGACGTGGAGGTCACAGTAGCTTAACAAGACAGTTTTAATGCCCCTTGGAAGAATGTTGGAAGTCGCAGTGGATTAAAAAGGCAATATCAATGCCCTTGGAAGAGTGGTGGAGGTCACAGTAGCTTAACAAGACAGTTTTAATGCCCCTTGGAAGAGTGGTGGAGGTTGCAGTGGTATAAAAAGACAATATCAATGCCCCTTTGAAGAGTGGTGGAGGTCACAGTAGCTTAACACGACGGATTTAATGCCCCTTGGAAGAGCTGTGGAGTTCAGAGTGGTTTAACAAGACGATTTTAATGCCCTTGGAAGAGACGTGGAGGTCACAGTAGCTTAACAAGACAGTTTTAATGCCCCTTTGAAGAGTGGTGGAGGTCACAGTAGCTTAACTAGACTGTTTTAATGCACTTTGGAAGAGCTGTGGAGTTCAGAGTGGTTTAACAAGATGGCTTTAATGCCCCTTGGAAGAGACGTGGAGGTCACAGTAGCTTAACAAGATGGTTTTCATGCCCCTTGGTAGAGCTGTGGAGTTCAGAGTGGTTTAACAAGACGGTTTAAAAGCCCCTTGGAAGAGACTTGGAGGTCACAGTAGCTTAACAAGACAGTTTTAATGCCCCTTGGAAGAGTGGTGGAGGTCGCAGTGGAAAAAAAAGACAATATCAATGCCCCTTGGAAGAGTGGTGGAGGTCACAGAAGCTTAACACGATGGTTTTAATGCCCCTTGGAAGAGCTGTGGAGTTCAGAGTGGTTTAACAAGACGGTTTTCATGCCCCTTGGAAAAGCTATGGAGTTCAGAGTGGTATAACAAGGCGGTTTTAATGCCCCTTGAAGAGACGTGGAGGTCACAGTAGCTTAACAAGACGGTTTTCATGCCCCTTGGAAGAGACGTGGAGATCAGAGTCGTTTAACAATACTGTTTTAATGCCCCTTGGAAGAGACGTGGAGGTCACAGTAGCTTAACAAGACAGTTTAAATGCCCCTTGGAAGAGTGGTGGAGGTTGCAGTGGAATTTAAAGACAATATCAATGCCCCTTGGAAGAGTAGTGGAGGTCACAGTAGCTTAACAAGACTGTTTTTATGGCCCTTGGAAGAGCTGTGGAGCTCAGAGTGGCTTTACAAGACGATTTTAATGCCCCTTGGAAGAGACGTAGAGGTCACAGTAGCTTAACAAGACAGTTTTATTGCCCCTTGGAAGAGTGGTGGAGGTCGCAGTGGAATAAAAAGACAATATCAATGCCCCTTAGAAGAGACGTGGAGGTCACAGTAGCTTAAAAAGACGGTTTTCATGCCCCTTGAAAGAGCTGTGGAGTTCACAGTGGTATAACAAGACGTTTTTAATGCCCCTTGAAGAGACGTGAAGGTCACAGTAGCTTAACAAGACGGTTTTAATGCCCCTTGGAAGAGACGTCGAGGTCACCGTAGCTTAAAAAGATGGTTTTCATGCCCCTTGGAAGAGCTGTGGAGTTCACAGTGGTTTAACAAGACGGTTTTAATGTCCCTTCGAAGAGACGTTGAGGTGACAGTAGCTTAACAAGACAGTTTTAATGCCCCTTGGAAGAGACGTGGAGGTCACAGTAGCTTAACAAGACAGTTTTAATGCCCCCTGGAAGAGTGGTGGAGGTCGCAGTGGAATAAAAAGACAATATCAATGCCCCTTGGAAGACTGGTGGAGGTCGCAGTGGAATAAAAAGACAATATCAATGCCCCGTGGAAAAGACGTGGAGGTCACAGTAGCTTAACAAGACGGTTTTCATGCCCCTTGGAAGAGCTGTGGAATTCAGAGTGGTTTAACAATACGGTTTTAATGCCCCTTGGAAGAGACGTGGAGGTCACAGTAGCTTAACAAGACAGTTTTAATACCCCCTGGAAGAGTGGTGGAGGTAGCAGTGGAACAAAAAAGACAATATCAATGCCCCTTGGAAGAGTGGTGGAGGTCACAGTAGCTTAACAAGACTGCTTTAATGCACGTTGGAAGAGCTGTGGAGTTCAGAGTGGTTTAACAAGATGGTTTTAATGCCCCATGGAAGAGACGTGGAGGTCACAATAGCTTAACAAGACGGTTTTAATGCCCCTTGGAAAAGACGTGGAGGACACAGTAGCTTAACAAGACGGTTTCAATGCCAGTTGGAAGAGCTGTGGAGTTCAGAATGGCTTAACAAGATGATTTTAATGCCCCTTGGAAGAGACGTGGAGGTCACAGTAGCTTAACAAGAAAGTTTTAATGCCCCTTGGAAGAGTGGTGGAGGTCACAGTGGAATAAAAAGACAATATCAATGCCCCTTGGTAGAGTAGTGGAGGTCACAGAAGCTTAACAAGATGGTTTTAATGCCCCTAGGAAGAGCTGTGGAGTACAGAGTGGTTTAACAAGACGGTTTTAATGCCCCTTGGAAGAGACGTGGAGGTC
Source organism: Phyllobates terribilis (assembly GCF_046119375.1). NCBI lineage: Eukaryota > Metazoa > Chordata > Amphibia > Anura > Dendrobatidae > Phyllobates > Phyllobates terribilis. The sequence continues at coordinate 739,710,452 of NW_027362764.1, forward strand.
ACAGTAGCTTAAGAAGACGGTTTTAATGCCCCTTGGAAGAGCTGTGGAGTTCAGAGTGGATCAACAAGCCGGTTTTAATGCCCCTTGGAAGAGACGTGGAGGTCACAGTAGCTTAACAAGACGGTTTTCATGCCCCTTGGAAGAGCTGTGGAGTTCAGATTCGTTTAACAAGACTGTTTAAATGCCCCTTGAAAGAGACTTGCAGGTCACAGTAGCTTAACAGGACAGTTTTAATGCCCCTTGGAAGAGTTGTGGAGGTCGCAGTGGAATAAAAAGACAATATGAATGCTCCTTGGAAGAGTGGTGGAGGTCACAGTAGCTTAACAAGACGGTTTTAATGCCCCTTGGAAGAGCTGTGGAGTTGAGAGTTTTTTAACAAGGCGGTTTTAATGCGCCTTGGAAGAGTGGTGGAGGTCGCAGTGGAATAAAAAGACAATATCAATGCCCCGTGGAAAAGACGTGGAGATCACAGTAGCTTACCAAGACGGTTTTCATGCCCATTGGAAGAGCTGTGGAGATCAGAGTGGTTTAACAATACTGTTTTAATGCCCCTTGGAAGAGACGTGGAGGTCACAGTAGCTTAACAAGACAGTTGTAATGCTCCTTGGAAGAGTGGTGGAGGTCGCAGTGGAATAAAAAGACAATATCAATGCCCCTTGGAAGAGTAGTGGAGGTCACAGTAGCTTAACAAGACTGTTTTAATGCCCCTTGGAAGAGCTGTGGAGTTCAGAGTGGCTTAACAAGACGATTTTAATGCCCCTTGGAAGAGACGTGGAGGTCACAGTAGCTTAACAAGACAGTTTTATTGCCCCTTGGAAGAGTGGTGGAGGTCACAGAAGCTTAACAAGACGGTTTTAAAGCCCCTTGGAAAAGCTGTGGAGTTTAGAGTGGTATAACAAGATGGTTTTAATGCCCTTGGAAGAGACGTGGATGTCACAGTAGCTTAACAAGACGGTTTTCATGCCCCTTGGAAGAGCTGTGGAGTTCAGAGTGATTTAACAAGACGGTTTTAATGCCCCTTGGTAGAGACGTGGAGGTCACAGTAGCTTAACAAAACAGTTTTAATGCCCCTTGGAAGAGTGGTGGAGGTCGCAGTGTAAAAAAAAGACAAAATCAATGCCCCTTGGAAGAGTGGTGGAGGTCACAGTAGCTTAACAAGACTGTTTTAATGCCCGTTGGAAGAGCTGTGGAGTTCAGAGTGGTTTAAAAAGACGGTTTTAATGGCCCTTGGAAGAGACATGGAGGTCACAATAGCTTAACAAGATGGTTTTAATGCCCCTTGGAAAAGACGTGGAGGTCACAGTAGCTTAACAAGACAGTTTTAATGCCCCTTGGAAGAGTGGTGGAGATTGCAGAGGAATAAAAAGACAATATCAGTGCACCTTTGAAGAGTTGTGGAGGTCACAGCAGCTTAACAAGACGGTTTTAATGCCCCTTGGAAGAGCTGTGGAGTTCAGTGTGTTTTAACAAGACGATTTTAATTCCCCTTGGAGGAGATGTGGAGGTCACAGTAGCTTAACAAGACAGTTTTAATGACCCTTGGAATAGTGGTGGAGGAAACAGTAGCTTAACAAGATGGTTTTAATGCCCCTTGGAAGAGCTGTGGAGTTCAGAGTGGTTTAACAAGATGTTTTAATGCCCCTTGGAAGAGACGTGGAGGTCACAGTAGCTTAACGAGACGGTTATAATGCCCCTTGGAAGAGCTGTGGAGTTCAGAGTGGTTTAACAAGACGGTTTTCATGCCCCTTGGAAAAGCTATGGAGTTCAGAGTGGTATAACAAGACAGTTTTAATGCCCCTGAAGAGACATGGAGGTCACAGTAGCTTGACAAGACGGTTTTAATCCCCTTGGAAGAGACGTGGAGGTCACAGTAGCTTAAAAAGACTGTTTTCATTCCCCTTGGAAGAGTGGTGGAGGTTGCAGTGGAATAAAATGACAACATCAATGCCCCTTGGAAGAGTGGTGGAGGACACAGTAGCTTAAGAAGACGGTTTTAATGCCCCTTGGAAGAGCTGTGGAGTTCAGAGTGGCTTAACAAGACGATTTTAATGCCCCTTGGAAGAGACGTGGAGGTCACAATAGCTTAATAAGACAGTTTTAATGCCCCTTGGAAGAGTGGTGGAGGTCACAGTGGAATAAAAAGACAATATCAATGCCCCTTGGTAGAGTAGTGGAGGTCACAGAAGCTTAACAAGATGGTTTTAATGCCCCTAGGAAGAGCTGTGGAGTACAGAGTGGTTTAACAAGACGGTTTTAATGCCCCTTGGAAGAGACGTGGAGGTCACAGTAGCTTAAGAAGACGGTTTTAATGCCCCTTGGAAGAGCTGTGGAGTTCAGAGTGGATCAACAAGCCGGTTTTAATGCCCCTTGGAAGAGACGTGGAGGTCACAGTAGCTTAACAAGACGGTTTTCATGCCCCTTGGAAGAGCTGTGGAGTTCAGATTCGTTTAACAAGACTGTTTAAATGCCCCTTGAAAGAGACTTGCAGGTCACAGTAGCTTAACAGGACAGTTTTAATGCCCCTTGGAAGAGTTGTGGAGGTCGCAGTGGAATAAAAAGACAATATGAATGCTCCTTGGAAGAGTGGTGGAGGTCACAGTAGCTTAACAAGACGGTTTTAATGCCCCTTGGAAGAGCTGTGGAGTTGAGAGTTTTTTAACAAGACGGTTTTAATGCGCCTTGGAAGAGTGGTGGAGGTCGCAGTGGAATAAAAAGACAATATCAATGCCCCGTGGAAAAGACGTGGAGATCACAGTAGCTTACCAAGACGGTTTTCATGCCCATTGGAAGAGCTGTGGAGATCAGAGTGGTTTAACAATACTGTTTTAATGCCCCTTGGAAGAGACGTGGAGGTCACAGTAGCTTAACAAGACAGTTGTAATGCTCCTTGGAAGAGTGGTGGAGGTCGCAGTGGAATAAAAAGACAATATCAATGCCCCTTGGAAGAGTAGTGGAGGTCACAGTAGCTTAACAAGACTGTTTTAATGCCCCTTGGAAGAGCTGTGGAGTTCAGAGTGGCTTAACAAGACGATTTTAATGCCCCTTGGAAGAGACGTGGAGGTCACAGTAGCTTAACAAGACAGTTTTATTGCCCCTTGGAAGAGTGGTGGAGGTCACAGAAGCTTAACAAGACGGTTTTAAAGCCCCTTGGAAAAGCTGTGGAGTTCAGAGTGGTTTAACAAGATGGTTTTAATGCCCTTGGAAGAGACGTGGATGTCACAGTAGCTTAACAAGACGGTTTTCATGCCCCTTGGAAGAGCTGTGGAGTTCAGAGTGATTTAACAAGACGGTTTTAATGCCCCTTGGTAGAGACGTGGAGGTCACAGTAGCTTAACAAAACAGTTTTAATGCCCCTTGGAAGAGTGGTGGAGGTCGCAGTGTAAAAAAAAGACAAAATCAATGCCCCTTGGAAGAGTGGTGGAGGTCACAGTAGCTTAACAAGACTGTTTTAATGCCCGTTGGAAGAGCTGTGGAGTTCAGAGTGGTTTAAAAAGACGGTTTTAATGGCCCTTGGAAGAGACATGGAGGTCACAATAGCTTAACAAGATGGTTTTAATGCCCCTTGGAAAAGACGTGGAGGTCACAGTAGCTTAACAAGACAGTTTTAATGCCCCTTGGAAGAGTGGTGGAGATTGCAGAGGAATAAAAAGACAATATCAGTGCACCTTTGAAGAGTTGTGGAGGTCACAGCAGCTTAACAAGACGGTTTTAATGCCCCTTGGAAGAGCTGTGGAGTTCAGTGTGTTTTAACAAGACGATTTTAATTCCCCTTGGAGGAGATGTGGAGGTCACAGTAGCTTAACAAGACAGTTTTAATGACCCTTGGAATAGTGGTGGAGGAAACAGTAGCTTAACAAGATGGTTTTAATGCCCCTTGGAAGAGCTGTGGAGTTCAGAGTGGTTTAACAAGATGTTTTAATGCCCCTTGGAAGAGACGTGGAGGTCACAGTAGCTTAACGAGACGGTTATAATGCCCCTTGGAAGAGCTGTGGAGTTCAGAGTGGTTTAACAAGACGGTTTTCATGCCCCTTGGAAAAGCTATGGAGTTCAGAGTGGTATAACAAGACAGTTTTAATGCCCCTGAAGAGACATGGAGGTCACAGTAGCTTGACAAGACGGTTTTAATCCCCTTGGAAGAGACGTGGAGGTCACAGTAGCTTAAAAAGACTGTTTTCATTCCCCTTGGAAGAGTGGTGGAGGTTGCAGTGGAATAAAATGACAACATCAATGCCCCTTGGAAGAGTGGTGGAGGACACAGTAGCTTAAGAAGACGGTTTTAATGCCCCTTGGAAGAGCTGTGGAGTTCAGAGTGGCTTAACAAGACGATTTTAATGCCCCTTGGAAGAGACGTGGAGGTCACAATAGCTTAATAAGACAGTTTTAATGCCCCTTGGAAGAGTGGTGGAGGTCGCAGTTTAATAAAAAGACAATATCAATGCCCCTTGGAAGAGTGGTGGAGGTCACAGTAGCTTAACAAGACGGTTTTCATGCCTCTTGGAAGAGCTGTGGAGTTCAGAGTGATTAAACAAGACGGTTTTCATGCACCTTGGTAGAGACGTGGAGGTCACAGTAGCTTAACAAGACAGTTTTAATGCCCCTTGGAAGAGTGGTGGAGGTCGCGGTGGAATAAAAAGACAATATCAATGCCCCTTGGAAGAGTGGTGGAGGTCACAGTAGCTTAACAGGATTGTTTTAATGCACAGAACAGTCAAAAGAGAGAAGAAGATATGCTTGCTATGGTGATCACCCAAATAATCAACAATAGATAGATTACCATAAATATAAAATCAATTTATTCAAACATATAAATTCCGACACACATATACAGAACAATATACCAACCAACAATTAAAACACCATAAAAAATAGTGGACAAAAACCACTATTACGGGAGCTAGCTGTAACAGAATACCTTCCTGTATATAAATAAGATATAGTAGATAATATTGCACATAGATAGGTGAAGAATAAAGATTACACAGGCTGAGACGGGGTATCTGTGGTGGTCAATATTCCCCAAACTCTATATTACACATGCCAACAATAGGAAATCCCATAGGGCACACAACAATACAGAAAAGGTTAGAGAGATGCGTATATAAAACCTCAGAGAACAATCGATAGTTGGAGACAAAAATTACTATCATGCATGGGACACCCAAACAATAACAATGAATATGAAAAGGTGTATGAAATGCCCATGCCCCACCTTAGACCCCACAGAGGCAAGCAAGTAAATAGACAACATCAAAAACTGGATCTGCCTAAGAGGCTTGTAGGGTAACCAGGTCTGCATGGAAACTTAAAGTAGATAGGTGCTACAAGAAAATACAGCCTGTGCATAGGAAGGTATAGCTGGAGCTCCCGTGCCCAACGCGTGTCGCCACTCAAGGTGGCTTCATCAGGGGCCCCTTGGAAGAGTGGGGGAGGTCACAGTTGCTTAACAAGATGGTTTTAATGCCCCTTGGAAGAGCTGTGGAGTTCAGAGTGGTTTAACAAGATGGTTTTAATGCCCCTTTGAAGAGACGTGGAGGTCACAGTAGCTTAACAAGACGGTTTTAATGCCCCTTAGAAGAGACGTGGAGGTTACAGTAGCTTAAAAAGACGGTTTTCATGCCCCTTGGAAGAGCTGTGGAGTTCACAGAGGTTTACCAAGACGGTTTTAATGTCCCTTGAAAGAGACGTTGAGGTCACAGTAGCTTAACAAGACGGTTTTCATGCCCCTTGGAAGAGCTGTGGAATTCAGAGTGATTTAACAAGACAGTTTTAATGCCCCCTGGAAGAGACGTGGAGGTCACAGTAGCTTCACAAGACAGTTTTAATGCCCCTTGGATGAAAGGTGGAGGTCGCAGTGGATTAAACAGACAATATCAATGCCCCTTGGAAGAGTGGTGGAGGTCACAGTAGTGTAGCAAGACAGTTTTAATGCCACTTGGAAGAGCTGTGGAGTTCAGAGTGGTTTATGAAGACGGTTTTAATGCCCCTTGGAAGAGACGTGGAGGTCACAGTAGCTTAACAAGACAGTTTTAATGCCCCTTGGAAGAGTGTTGGAGGTCGCAGTGGAATAAAAAGACAATATCAATGCCCCTTGGAAGAGTGGTGGAGGTCACAGTATCTTAACAAGATGGTTTTAATGCCCCTTGGAAGAGCTGTGGAGTTCAGAGTCGTTTAACAAGATGGTTTTTATGCCCCTTAGAAGAGTGGTGGAGGTCGCAGTGGAAGAAAAAGACAATATCAATGCCCCGTGGAAAAGACGTGGAGGTCACAGTAGCTTAACAAAACGGTTTTCATGCCCCTTGGAAGAGCTGTGGAATTCAGAGTGGTTTAACAATACGGTTTTAATGCCCCTTGGAAGAGACGTGGAGGTCACAGTAGCTTAACAAGACAGTTTTAATACCCCTTGGAAGAGTGGTGGAGGTAGCAGTGTAACAAAAAGACAATATCAATGCCCCTTGGAAGAGTGGTGGAGGTCACAGTAGCTTAACAAGACTGCTTTAATGCCCGTTGGAAGAGCTGTGGAGTTCAGAGTGGTTTAACAAGATGGTTTTAATGCCGCTTGGAAGAGACGTGGAAGTCACAATAGCTTAACAAGACGGTTTTAATGCCCCTTGGAAAAGACGTGGAGGACACAGTAGCTTAACAAGACGGTTTCAATGCCCGTTGGAAGAGCTGTGGAGTTCAGAATGGCTTAACAAGATGATTTTAATGCCCCTTGGAAGAGACGTGGAGGTCACAGTAGCTTAACAAGACAGTTTTAATGCCCCTTGGAAGAGTGGTGGAGGTCACAGTGGAATAAAAAGACAATATCAATGCCCCTTGGTAGAGTAGTGGAGGTCACAGAAGCTTAACAAGATGGTTTTAATGCCCCTAGGAAGAGCTGTGGAGTACAGAGTGGTTTAACAAGACGGTTTTAATGCCCCTTGGAAGAGACGTGGAGGTCACAGTAGCTTAAGAAGACGGTTTTAATGCCCCTTGGAAGAGCTGTGGAGTTCAGAGTGGTTCAACAAGACGGTTTTAATGCCCCTTGGAAGAGACGTGGAGGTCACAGTAGCTTAACAAGACGGTTTTCATGCCCCTTGGAAGAGCTGTGGAGTTCAGAGTCGTTTAACAAGACTGTTTAAATGCCCCTTGGAAGAGACTTGCAGGTCACAGTAGCTTAACAGGACAGTTTTAATGCCCCCTGGAAGAGTTGTGGAGGTCGCAGTGGAATAAAAAGACAATATGAATGCTCCTTGGAAGAGTGGTGGAGGTCACAGTAGCTTAACAAGACGGTTTTAATGCCCCTTGGAAGAGCTGTGGAGTTCAGAGTGGATTAACAAGACGGTTTTCCTTCACCTTGGAAAAGCTATGGAGTTCAGAGTGGTATAACAAGACGGTTTTAATGCCCCTTGAAGAGACATGGAGGTCACAGTAGCTTAACAAGACTGTTTTAATGCCCCTTGGAAGAGCTGTGGAGTTCACAGTGGTTTAGCAAGACGGTTTTAATGCGCCTTGGAAGAGATGTGGAATTCAGAGTGATTTAACAAGACAGTTTTAATGCCCCTTGGAAGAGACGTGGAGGTCACAGTAGCTTAACAAGACAGTTTTAATGCCCCTTGGAACAATGGTGGAGATCGCAGTGGATTTAAAATACAATATCAATGCCCCTTGGAAGAGTGGTGGAGGTCACAGTAGCTTAACAAGACAGTTTTAATGCCACTTGGAAGAGCTGTGGAGTTCAGAGTGGTTTAACAAGACGGTTTTAAAGCCCCTTGGAAGAGACGTGGAGGTGACAGTAGCTTAACAAGACAGTTTTAATGCCCCTTGGAAGAGTGTTGGAGGTCGCAGTGGAATAAAAAGACAATATCAATGCCCCTTGGAAGAGTGTTGGAGGTCTCAGTAGCTTAACAAGACGGTTTTAATGCCCCTTGGAAGAGCTGTGGAGTTCAGAGTGGTTTAACAAGACGGTTTTAATGCGCCTTGGAAGAGTGGTGGAGGTCACAGTGGAATAAAAAGACAATATCAATGCCCCGTGGAAAAGACGTGGAGGTCACAGTAGCTTAACAAGACGGTTTTCATGCCCCTTGGAAGAGCTGTGGAGTTCAGAGTGGTTTAACAATACGGTTTTAATGCCCCATGGAAGAGACGTGGAGGTCACAGAAGCTTAACAAGACAGTTTTAATGCCCCTTGGAAGAGTGGTGGAGGTTGCAGTGGAATAAAAAGACAATATCAGTGCCCCTTTGAAGAGTGGTGGAGGTCACAGTAGCTTAACAAGATGGTTTTAATGCCCCTTGGAAGAGCTGTGGAGTTCAGTGTGGTTTAACAAGATGATTTTAATGCCCCTTGGAAGAGACGTGGAGGTCACAATAGCTTAACAAGACGGTTTTAATGCCCCTTGGAAAAGACGTGGAGGTCACAGTAGCTTAACAGGACGGTTTTCATGCCCCTTAGAAGAGCTGTGGAGTTCAGAGTGGTTTAACAATACGGTTTTAATGCCCCTTGGAAGAGACGTGGAGGTCACAGTAGATTAACAATACAGTTTTAATGTCCCTTGGAAGAGTGGTGGAGGTTGCAGTGGAATAAAAAGACAATATCAATGGCCGTTGGAAGAGTGGTGGAGGACACAGTAGCTTAACAGGATGGTTTTAATGCCCCTTGGAAGAGCTGTGGAGTTCAGAGTGGCTTAACAAGATGATTTTAATGCCCCTTGGAAGAGATGTGGAGGTCACAGTAGCTTAAAAAGACAGTTTTAATGCCCCTTGGAAGAGTGGTGGAGGTCGCAGTGGAATTAAAAGACAATATCAATGCCCCTTGGAAGAGTGGTGGAGGTCACAGAAGCTTAACAAGACGGTTTTAATGCCCCTTGGAAAAAAAGTGGAGGTCACAGTATCCTAACAAGATAGTTGTAATGCCCCTTGGAAGAGTGGTGGAGGTTGCAGTGGAATAAAAAGACAATATCAGTGCCCCTTTGAAGAGTGGTGGAGGTCACAGTAGCTTAACAAGACGGTTTTAATGCCCCTTGGAAGAGCTGTGGAGTTCAGTATGGTTTAACAAGACGATTTTAATGCCCCTTGGAAGAGACGTGGAGGTCACAGTAGCTTAAGAAGACGGTTTTAATGCCCCTTGGAAGAGCTGTGGAGTTCAGAGTGGTTTAACAAGATGGTTTTAATGCCCCTTGGAAGAGACGTGGAGGTCACAGTAGCTTAACAAGACGGTTTTCATGCCTCTTGGAAGAGCTGTGGAGTTCAGAGTGATTAAACAAGACGGTTTTCATGCACCTTGGTAGAGACGTGGAGGTCACAGTAGCTTAACAAGACAGTTTTAATGCCCCTTGGAAGAGTGGTAGAGGTCGCGGTGGAATAAAAAGACAATATCAATGCCCCTTGGAAGAGTGGTGGAGGTCACAGTAGCTTAACAGGATTGTTTTAATGCACAGAACAGTCAAAAGAGAGAAGAAGATATGCTTGCTATGGTGATCACCCAAATAATCAACAATAGATAGATTACCATAAATATACAATCAATTTATTCAAACATATAAATTCCGACACACATATACAGAACAATATACCAACCAACAATTAAAACACCATAAAAAATAGTGGACAAAAACCACTATTACGGGAGCTAGCTGTAACAGAATACCTTCCTGTATATAAATAAGATATAGTAGATAATATTGCACATAGATAGGTGAAGAATAAAGATTACACAGGCTGAGACGGGGTATCTGTGGTGGTCAATATTCCCCAAACTCTATATTACACATGCCAACAATAGGAAATCCCATAGGGCACACAACAATACAGAAAAGGTTAGAGAGATGCGTATATAAAACCTCAGAGAACAATCGATAGTTGGAGACAAAAATTACTATCATGCATGGGACACCCAAACAATAACAATGAATATGAAAAGGTGTATGAAATGCCCATGCCCCACCTTAGACCCCACAGAGGCAAGCAAGTAAATAGACAACATCAAAAACTGGATCTGCCTAAGAGGCTTGTAGGGTAACCAGGTCTGCATGGAAACTTAAAGTAGATAGGTGCTACAAGAAAATACAGCCTGTGCATAGGAAGGTATAGCTGGAGCTCCCGTGCCCAACGCGTGTCGCCACTCAAGGTGGCTTCATCAGGGGCCCCTTGGAAGAGTGGGGGAGGTCACAGTTGCTTAACAAGATGGTTTTAATGCCCCTTGGAAGAGCTGTGGAGTTCAGAGTGGTTTAACAAGATGGTTTTAATGCCCCTTTGAAGAGACGTGGAGGTCACAGTAGCTTAACAAGACGGTTTTAATGCCCCTTAGAAGAGACGTGGAGGTTACAGTAGCTTAAAAAGACGGTTTTCATGCCCCTTGGAAGAGCTGTGGAGTTCACAGAGGTTTACCAAGACGGTTTTAATGTCCCTTGAAAGAGACGTTGAGGTCACAGTAGCTTAACAAGACGGTTTTCATGCCCCTTGGAAGAGCTGTGGAATTCAGAGTGATTTAACAAGACAGTTTTAATGCCCCCTGGAAGAGACGTGGAGGTCACAGTAGCTTCACAAGACAGTTTTAATGCCCCTTGGATGAAAGGTGGAGGTCGCAGTGGATTAAACAGACAATATCAATGCCCCTTGGAAGAGTGGTGGAGGTCACAGTAGTGTAGCAAGACAGTTTTAATGCCACTTGGAAGAGCTGTGGAGTTCAGAGTGGTTTATGAAGACGGTTTTAATGCCCCTTGGAAGAGACGTGGAGGTCACAGTATCTTAACAAGACAGTTTTAATGCCCCTTGGAAGAGTGTTGGAGGTCGCAGTGGAATAAAAAGACAATATCAATGCCCCTTGGAAGAGTGGTGGAGGTCACAGTATCTTAACAAGATGGTTTTAATGCCCCTTGGAAGAGCTGTGGAGTTCAGAGTCGTTTAACAAGATGGTTTTTATGCCCCTTGGAAGAGTGGTGGAGGTCGCAGTGGAAGAAAAAGACAATATCAATGCCCCGTGGAAAAGACGTGGAGGTCACAGTAGCTTAACAAAACGGTTTTCATGCCCCTTGGAAGAGCTGTGGAATTCAGAGTGGTTTAACAATACGGTTTTAATGCCCCTTGGAAGAGATGTGGAGGTCACAGTAGCTTAACAAGACAGTTTTAATACCCCTTGGAAGAGTGGTGGAGGTAGCAGTGTAACAAAAAGACAATATCAATGCCCCTTGGAAGAGTGGTGGCGGTCACAGTAGCTTAACAAGACTGCTTTAATGTCCGTTGGAAGAGCTGTGGAGTTCAGAGTGGTTTAACAAGATGGTTTTAATGCCGCTTGGAAGAGACGTGGAGGTCACAATAGCTTAACAAGACGGTTTTAATGCCCCTTGGAAAAGACGTGGAGGACACAGTAGCTTAACAAGACGGTTTCAATGCCCGTTGGAAGAGCTGTGGAGTTCAGAATGGCTTAACAAGATGATTTTAATGCCCCTTGGAAGAGACGTGGAGGTCACAGTAGCTTAACAAGACAGTTTTAATGCCCCTTGGAAGAGTGGTGGAGGTCACAGTGGAATAAAAAGACAATATCAATGCCCCTTGGTAGAGTAGTGGAGGTCACAGAAGCTTAACAAGATGGTTTTAATGCCCCTAGGAAGAGCTGTGGAGTACAGAGTGGTTTAACAAGACGGTTTTAATGCCCCTTGGAAGAGACGTGGAGGTCACAGTAGCTTAAGAAGACGGTTTTAATGCCCCTTGGAAGAGCTGTGGAGTTCAGAGTGGTTCAACAAGACGGTTTTAATGCCCCTTGGAAGAGACGTGGAGGTCACAGTAGCTTAACAAGACGGTTTTCATGCCCCTTGGAAGAGCTGTGGAGTTCAGAGTCGTTTAACAAGACTGTTTAAATGCCCCTTGGAAGAGACTTGCAGGTCACAGTAGCTTAACAGGACAGTTTTAATGCCCCTTGGAAGAGTTGTGGAGGTCGCAGTGGAATAAAAAGACAATATGAATGCTCCTTGGAAGAGTGGTGGAGGTCACAGTAGCTTAACAAGACGGTTTTAATGCCCCTTGGAAGAGCTGTGGAGTTCAGAGTGGATTAACAAGACGGTTTTCCTTCACCTTGGAAAAGCTATGGAGTTCAGAGTGGTATAACAAGACGGTTTTAATGCCCCTTGAAGAGACATGGAGGTCACAGTAGCTTAACAAGACTGTTTTAATGCCCCTTGGAAGAGCTGTGGAGTTCACAGTGGTTTAGCAAGACGGTTTTAATGCGCCTTGGAAGAGCTGTGGAATTCAGAGTGATTTAACAAGACAGTTTTAATGCCCCTTGGAAGAGACGTGGAGGTCACAGTAGCTTAACAAGACAGTTTTAATGCCCCTTGGAACAATGCTGGAGATCGCAGTGGATTTAAAATACAATATCAATGCCCCTTGGAAGAGTGGTGGAGGTCACAGTAGCTTAACAAGACAGTTTTAATGCCACTTGGAAGAGCTGTGGAGTTCAGAGTGGTTTAACAAGACGGTTTTAAAGCCCCTTGGAAGAGACGTGGAGGTGACAGTAGCTTAACAAGACAGTTTTAATGCCCCTTGGAAGAGTGTTGGAGGTCGCAGTGGAATAAAAAGACAATATCAATGCCCCTTGGAAGAGTGTTGGAGGTCTCAGTAGCTTAACAAGACGGTTTTAATGCCCCTTGGAAGAGCTGTGGAGTTCAGAGTGGTTTAACAAGACGGTTTTAATGCGCCTTGGAAGAGTGGTGGAGGTCACAGTGGAATAAAAAGACAATATCAATGCCCCGTGGAAAAGACGTGGAGGTCACAGTAGCTTAACAAGACGGTTTTCATGCCCCTTGGAAGAGCTGTGGAGTTCAGAGTGGTTTAACAATACGGTTTTAATGCCCCATGGAAGAGACGTGGAGGTCACAGAAGCTTAACAAGACAGTTTTAATGCCCCTTGGAAGAGTGGTGGAGGTTGCAGTGGAATAAAAAGACAATATCAGTGCCCCTTTGAAGAGTGGTGGAGGTCACAGTAGCTTAACAAGATGGTTTTAATGCCCCTTGGAAGAGCTGTGGAGTTCAGTGTGGTTTAACAAGATGATTTTAATGCCCCTTGGAAGAGACGTGGAGGTCACAATAGCTTAACAAGACGGTTTTAATGCCCCTTGGAAAAGACGTGGAGGTCACAGTAGCTTAACAGGACGGTTTTCATGCCCCTTAGAAGAGCTGTGGAGTTCAGAGTGGTTTAACAATACGGTTTTAATGCCCCTTGGAAGAGACGTGGAGGTCACAGTAGAATAACAATACAGTTTTAATGTCCCTTGGAACAGTGGTGGAGGTTGCAGTGGAATAAAAAGACAATATCAATGGCCGTTGGAAGAGTGGTGGAGGACACAGTAGCTTAACAGGATGGTTTTAATGCCCCTTGGAAGAGCTGTGGAGTTCAGAGTGGCTTAACAAGATGATTTTAATGCCCCTTGGAAGAGATGTGGAGGTCACAGTAGCTTAAAAAGACAGTTTTAATGCCCCTTGGAAGAGTGGTGGAGGTCGCAGTGGAATTAAAAGACAATATCAATGCCCCTTGGAAGAGTGGTGGAGGTCACAGAAGCTTAACAAGACGGTTTTAATGCCCCTTGGAAAAAAAGTGGAGGTCACAGTATCCTAACAAGATAGTTGTAATGCCCCTTGGAAGAGTGGTGGAGGTTGCAGTGGAATAAAAAGACAATATCAGTGCCCCTTTGAAGAGTGGTGGAGGTCACAGTAGCTTAACAAGATGGTTTTAATGCCCCTTGGAAGAGCTGTGGAGTTCAGTATGGTTTAACAAGACGATTTTAATGCCCCTTGGAAGAGACGTGGAGGTCACAGTAGCTTAAGAAGACGGTTTTAATGCCCCTTGGAAGAGCTGTGGAGTTCAGAGTGGTTTAACAAGATGGTTTTAATGCCCCTTGGAAGAGACGTGGAGGTCACAGTAGCTTAACAAGACGGTTTTCATGCCCCTTGGAAGATCTGTGGAGTTCAGAGTGGTTTAACAAGACTGTTTAAATGCCCCTTGGAAGAGACTTGCAGGTCACAGTAGCTTAACAAGACAGTTTTAATGCCCCTTGGAAGAGTGGTGGAGGTCGCAGTGGAATAAAAAGACAACATCAATGCCCCTTGGAAGAGTGGTGGAGGTCACAGTAGTTTAACAAGACGGTTTTAATGCCCCTTGGAAGAGCTGTGGAGTTCAGTGTGGTTTAACAAGACGATTTTAATGCCCCTTGGAAGAGACGTGGAGGTCACAGTAGCTTAACAAGACAGTTTAATGCCCCTTGGAAGAGTGGTGGAGGTCAGAGTAGCATAACAGGATGTTTTAATGCCCCTTGGAAGAGCTGTGGAGTTCGGAGTGGTTTAACAAGATGGTTTTAATGCCACTTGGAAGAGACTTGGAGGCCACAGTTTCTTAACAAGACGGTTTTAATGCCCCTTGGAAGAGCTGTGGAGTTCAGAGTGGTTTAACAAGACGGTTTTCATGCCCCTTGGAAAAGCTATGGAGTTCAGAGTGGTATAACAAGATGGTTTTAATGACCCTTGAAGAGACGTGGATGTCACAGTAGCTTAACAAGACGGTTTTAATGTCCCTTGGAAGAGACGTTGAGGTCACAGTAGCTTAATAAGACGATTTTCATGCCCCTTGGAAGAGCTGTGGAATTCAGAGTGATTTAACAAGACAGTTTTAATGCCCCTTGGAAGAAACGTGGAGGTCACAGTAGCTTAACAAGACAGTTTTAATGCCCCTTGGAAGAATGGTGGAGATCGCAGTGGATTTAAAAGACAATATCAATTCCCCTTGGAAGAGTGGTGGAGGTCACAGTAGCTTAACAAGACAGTTTTAATGCCACTTGGAAGAGCTGTGGAGTTCAGAGTGGTTTAACAAGACGGTTTTTATGCCCCTTGGAAGAGACGTGGAGGTCACAGTAGCTTAACAAGACGGTTTTAATGCCCCTTGGAAGAGACGTGGAGTTCAGAGTGATTTAACAAGACGATTTTAATGCCCCTTGTAAGAGACGTGGAGGTCACAATAGCTTAACAAGATGGTTTTAATGCCCCTTGGAAAAGACATGGAGGTCACAGAATCTTAACAAGACAGTATTAATGCCCCTTGGAAGAGTGGTGGAGGTTGCAGGGGAGTAAAAAGACAATATCAGTGCCCCTTTGAAGAGTGGTGGAGGTCACAGTAGCTTAACAAGACGGTTTTAATGCCCTTGGAAGAGCTGTGGAGTTCAGAGTGGTTTAACAAGACGATTTTAATGCCCCTTGGAAGAGACGTGGAGGTCACAGTAGCTTAACATGACGGTTTTCATGCCCCTTGGAAGAGCTGTGGAGTGCAGAGTGATTTAACAAGACGGTTTTAATGCCACTTGGTAGAGACGTGGAGGTCACATAGCTTAACAAGACTGTTTTAATGCCCCTTGGAAAAGACGTGGAGGTCACAGTAGCTTAACAAGACAGTTTTAATGCCCGTTGGAAGAGCTGTGGAGTTCAGAGTGGTTTAACAAGACGGTTTTAATGCCACTTGGAAGAGACGTGGAGGTCACAATAGCTTAACAAGACGGTTTTAATGCCCCTTGGAAAAGACGTGGAGGTCACAGTAGCTTAACAAGACAGTTTTAATGCCCCTTTGAAGAGTGGTGGAGGTCACAGTAGCTTAACAAGACATTTTAATGCCCCTTGGAAGAGTGGTTGAGGTCACAGTAGCTTAACAAGATGTTTTAATGCCCCTTGGAAGAGCTGTGGAGTTCAGAGTGGTTTAACAAGATGGTTTTAATGCCCCTTGGAAGAGACGTGGAGGCCACAGTAGCTTAACAAGACAGTTTTAATGCCCCTTGGAAGAGCTGTGGAGTTCAGAGTGGTTTAACAAGACGGTTTTCATGCCCCTTGGAAAAGCTATGGAGTTCAGAGTGGTATAACAAGACGGTTTTAATGCCCCTTGGAAGAGACGTGGA
The DNA here is from genome assembly GCF_046119375.1 of Phyllobates terribilis. NCBI lineage: Eukaryota > Metazoa > Chordata > Amphibia > Anura > Dendrobatidae > Phyllobates > Phyllobates terribilis. Next base: position 739,726,357 of record NW_027362764.1, read on the forward strand.
GGTCACAGTAGCTTAAAAAGACGGTTTTCATACCCCTTGGAAGAGTTGTGGAGTTCACAGTGGTTTAACAAGACGGTTTTAATGTCCCTTGGAAGAGACGTTGAAGTCACAGTAGCTTAATAAGACGGTTTTCATGCCCCTTGGAAGAGCTGTGGAATTCAGAGTGGTTTAACAAGATGGTTTTAATGCCCCTTGGAAGAGCTGTGGAGTTCAGAGTGATTTAACAAGACGATTTTAATGCCCCTTGGAAGAGACGTGGAGGTCACAGTAGCTTAAAAAGACGGTTTTCATACCCCTTGGAAGAGTTGTGGAGTTCACAGTGGTTTAACAAGACGGTTTTAATGCCCCTTGGAAGAGTGGTGGAGGTCACAGAAGCTTAACAAGACGGTTGTAATGCCCCTTGGAAGAGCTGTGGAGTTCAGAGTGGTTTAACAAGATGGTTTTAATGTCCCTTGGAAGAGCTGTGGAGTTCAGAGTGATTTAACAAGACGATTTTAATGCCCCTTGGAAGAGACGTGGAGGTCACAATAGCTTAACAAGACGGTTTTAATGCCCCTTGGAAAAGACGTGGAGGTCACAGTATCTTAACAAGACAGTTTTAATGCCCCTTGGAAGAGTGGTGGATGTTGCAGTGGAGTAAAAAGACAATATCAGTGCCCCTTTGAAGAGTGGTGGAGGTCACAGTAGCTTAACAAGACGGTTTTAATGCCCCTTGGAAAAGCTGTGGAGTTCAGTGTGGTTTAACAAGACGATTTTAATGCCCCTTGGAAGATACGTGGAGGTCACAGTAGCTTAGCAAGACAGTTTAATGCCCCTTGGAAGACTGGTGGAGGTCACAGTAGCTTAACAAGATGATTTTAATGCCCCTTGGAAGAGACGTGGAGGTCACAGTAGCTTAAGAAGACAGTTTTAATGCCCCTTGGGAGAGTGTTGGAGGTCGCAGTGGAATAAAAAGACAATATCAATGCCCCTTGGAAGAGTGTTGGAGGTCACAGTAGCTTAACAAGACAGTTTTAATGCCCTTTGGAAGAGCTGTGGAGTTCAGAGTGGTTTAACAAGACAGTTTTAATGCGCCTTGGAAGAGTGGTGGAGGTCACAGTGGAATAAAAAGACAATATCAATGCCCCGTGGAAAAGACGTGGAGGTCACAGTAGCTTAACAAGACAGTTTTCATGCCCCTTGGAAGAGCTGTGGAGTTCAGAGTGGTTTAACAATACGGTTTTAATGCCCCTTGGAAGAGACATGGAGGTCACAGAAGCTTAACAAGACAGTTTTAATGCCACTTGGAAGAGTGGTGGAGGTCGCAGTGGAATAAAAAGACAATATCAATGCCCCTTGGAAGAGTGGTGGAGGTCACAGAAGCTTAGCAAGACGGTTTTAATGCCCCTTGGAAGAGCTGTGGAGTTCAGAGTGGTTTAACAAGATGGTTTTAATGCCCCTTGGAAGAGCTGTGGAGTTCAGAGTGATTTAACAAGACGATTTTAATGCCCCTTGGAAGAGACGTGGAGGTCACAATAGCTTAACAAGATGGTTTTAATGCCCCTTGGAAAAGACGTGGAGGTCACAGAATCTTAACAAGACAGTATTAATGCCCCTTGGAAGAGTGGTGGAGGTTGCAGTGGAGTAAAAAGACAATATCAGTGCCCCTTTGAAGAGTGGTGGAGGTCACAGTAGCTTAACAAGACGGTTTTAATGCCCCTTGGAAGAGCTGTGGAGTTCAGTGTGGTTTAACAAGACGATTTTAATGCCCCTTGGAAGAGACGTGGAGGTCACAGTGGAATAAAAAGACAATATCAATGCCCCGTGGAAAAGACGTGGAGGTCACAGTAGCTTAACAAGATGGTTTTCATGCCCCTTGGAAGAGCTGTGGAGTTCAGAGTGGTTTAACAATACGGTTTTAATGCCCCATGGAAGAGACGAGGAGATCACAGAAGCTTAACAAGACAGTTTTAATGCCCCTTGGAAGAGTGGTGGAGGTCGCAGTGGAATAAAAAGACAATATCAATGCCCCTTGGAAGAGTGGTGGAAGTCACAGTAGCTTAACAAGACTGTTTTAATGCCCGTTGGAAAAGCTGTGGAGTTCAGAAAGGTTTATCAAGATGGTTTTAATGCCCCTTGGAAGAGACGTGGAGGTCACAATAGCTTAACAAGACGGTTTTAATGCCCCTTGGAAAAGACGTGGAGGTCACAGTAGCTTAACAGGACGGTTTTCATGCCCCTTGGAAGAGCTGTGGAGTTCAGAGTGGTTTAACAATATGGTTTTAATGCCCCTTGGAAGAGACGTGGAGGTCAGAGTAGATTAACAATACAGTTTTAATGCCCCTTGGAAGAGTGGTGGAGGTTGCAGTGGAATAAAAAGACAATATCAATGGCCCTTGGAAGAGTGGTGGAGGACACAGTAGCTTAACAAGACGGTTTTAATGCCCCTTGGAAGAGCTGTGGAGTTCAGAGTAGCTTAACAAGATGATTTTAATGCCCCTTGGAAGAGACGTGGAGGTCACAGTAGCTTAACAAGACAGTTTTAATGCCCCTTGGAAGAGTGGTGGAGGTCGCAGTGGAATTAAAAGACAATATCAATGCCCCTTGGAAGAGTGGTGGAGGTCACAGAAGCTTAACAGGACGGTTTTAAAGCCCCTTGGAAGAGCTGTGGAGTTCAGAGTGGTTTAACAAGATGGTTTTAATGCCCCTTGGAAGAGCTGTGGAGTTCAGAGTGGTTTAACAAGATGGTTTTAATGCCCCTTGGAAGAGACGTGGAGGTGACAGTAGCTTAGCATGACGGTTTTCATGCCCCTTGGAAGAGCTGTGGAGTGCAGAGTGATTTAACAAGACGGTTTTAATGCCACTTGGTAGAGACGTGGAGGTCACATAGCTTAACAAGACTGTTTTAATGCCCCTTGGAAAAGACGTGGAGGTCACAGTAGCTTAACAAGACAGTTTTAATGCCCGTTGGAAGAGCTGTGGAGTTCAGAGTGGTTTAACAAGACGGTTTTAATGCCACTTGGAAGAGACGTGGAGGTCACAATAGCTTAACAAGACGGTTTTAATGCCCCTTGGAAAAGACGTGGAGGTCACAGTAGCTTAACAAGACAGTTTTAATGCCCCTTGGAAGAGTGGTGGAGGTTGCAGTGGAATAAAAAGACAATATCAGTGCCCCTTTGAAGAGTGGTGGAGGTCACAGTAGCTTAACAAGACATTTTAATGCCCCTTGGAAGAGCTGTGGAGGTCACAGTAGCTTGACAAGATGTTTTAATGCCCCTTGGAAGTGCTGTGGAGTTCAGAGAGGTTTAACAAGATGGTTTTAATGCCCCTTGGAAGAGACGTGGAGGCCACAGTAGCTTAACAAGACAGTTTTAATGCCCCTTGGAAGAGCTGTGGAGTTCAGAGTGGTTTAACAAGACGGTTTTCATGCCCCTTGGAAAAGCTATGGAGTTCAGAGTGGTATAACAATACGGTTTTAATGCCCCTTGGAAGAGACGTGGAGGTCACAGTAGCTTAATAAGACGGTTTTCATGCCCCTTGGAAGAGCTGTGGAATTCAGAGTGGTTTAACAAGATGGTTTTAATGCCCCTTGGAAGAGCTGTGGATTTCAGAGTGATTTAACAAGACGATTTTAGTGCCCCTTGGAAGAGACGTGGAGGTCACAGTAGCTTAAAAAGACGGTTTTCATACCCCTTGGAAGAGTTGTGGAGTTCACAGTGGTTTAACAAGACGGTTTTAATGCCCCTTGGAAGAGACGTGGAGGTCACAATAGCTTAACAAGACGGTTGTAATGCCCTTTGGAAGAGCTGTGGAGTTCAGAGTGGTTTAACAAGATGGTTTTAATGCCCCTTGGAAGAGCTGTGGAGTTCAGAGTGATTTAACAAGACGATTTTAATGCCCCTTGGAAAAGACGTGGAGGTCACAGTATCTTAACAAGACAGTTTTAATGCCCCTTGGAAGAGTGGTGGATGTTGCAGTGGAGTAAAAAGACAATATCAGTGCCCCTTTGAAGAGTGGTGGAGGTCACAGTAGCTTAACAAGACGGTTTTAATGCCCCTTGGAAAAGCTGAGGAGTTCAGTGTGGTTTAACAAGACGATTTTAATGCCCCTTGGAAGAGACGTGGAGGTCACAGTAGCTTAACAAGACAGTTTAATGCCCCTTGGAAGACTGGTGGAGGTCACAGTAGCTTAACAAGATGATTTTAATGCCCCTTGGAAGAGCTGTGGAGTTCAGAGTTGTTTAACAAGATGGTTTTAATGCCCCTTGGAATAGACGTGGAGGCCACAGTAGCTTAACAAGACGGTTTTAATGCCCCTTGGAAGAGCTGTGGAGCTCAGAGTGGTTTAACAAGACGGATTTCATGCCCCTTGGAAAAGCTATGGAGTTCAGAGTGGTATAACAAGACGGTTTTAATGCCCCTTGAAGAGACGTGGAGGTCACAGTAGCTTAACAAGATGGTTTTAATTGACCCTTGGAAGAGACGTGGAGGTCACACTAGCTTAAAAAGACGGTTTTCATGCCCCTTGGAAGAGTTGTGGAGTTCACAGTGTTTTAACTAGACGGTTTTAATGTATCTTGGAAGAGACGTTGAGGTCACAGTAGCTTAAGAAGACGGTTTTCATGCTCCTTGGAAGAGCTGTGGAATTCAGAGTGATTTAACAAGACAGTTTTAATGCCCCTTGGAAGAGACGTGGAGGTCACAGTAGCTTAACAAGACAGTTTTAATGCCCCTTGGAAGAATGGTCGAGGTCGCAGTGGATTAAAAAGACAATATCACTGCCCCTTTGAAGAGTGGTGGAGGTCACAGTAGCTTAACAAGACGGTTTTAATGCCCCTTGGAAAAGGCGTGGAGGTCACAGTAGCTTAACAAGACAATTTTAATGCCCCTTGGAAGAGTGGTGGAGGTTGCAGTGGATAAAAAGACAATATCAGTGCCCCTTTGAAGAGTGTTGGAGGTCACAGTAGCTTAACAGGACGGTTTTAATGCCCCTTGGAAGAGCTGTGGAGTTCAGTGTGGTTTAACAAGACGATTTTAATGCCCCTTGGAAGAGACGGGGAGGTCACAGTAGCTTAACAAGACAGTTTAAATGCCCCTTGGAAGAGTGGTGGAGGTCACAGTAGCTTAACAAGTTCGTTTTAATGCCCCTTGGAAGAGCTGTGGAGTTCAGAGTGGTTTAATAAGATGGTTTTAATGCCCCATGGAAGAGACGTGGAGGCCACAGTAGCTTAACAAGACGGTTTTAATGCCCCTTGGAAGAGCTGTGGAGTTCAGAGTGGTTTAACAAGACGGTTTTCATGCCCCTTGGAAAAGCTATGGAGTTCAGAGTGGTATAACAAGACGGTTTTAATGCCCCTTGAAGAGACGTGGAGGTCACAGTAGCTTATCAAGACAGTTTTTATGCCCCTTGGAGGAGACGTGGAGGTCGCAGTAGCTTAAAAAGACGGTTTTCATGCCCCTTGGAAGAGTTGTGGAGTTCACAGTGGTTTAACAAGACGGTTTTAATGTCCCTTGGAAGAGACGTTGAAGTCACAGTAGCTTAACAAGACAGTTTTCATGCCCCTTAGAAGAGCTGTGGAATTCAGAGTGATTTAACAAGACAGTTTTAATGCCCCTTGGAAGAGACGTGGAGGTCACAGTAGCTTAACAAGACAGTTTTAATGCCCCTTGCAAGATTGGTGGAGGTCGCAGTGGATTAAAAAGACAATATCAATTCCCCTTGGAAAAGACGTGGAGGTCACAGTAGCTTAACAGGACGGTTTTCATGCCCCTTGGAAGAGCTGTGGAGTTCAGAGTGGTTTAACAATACGGTTTTAATGCCCCTTGGAAGAGACGTGGAGGTCACAGTAGATTAACAATACAGTTTTAATGAACCTTGGAAGAGTGGTGGAGGTTGCAGTGGAATAAAAAGACAATATCAATGGCCTTTGGAAGAGTGGTGGAGGACACAGTAGCTTAACAAGACGGTTTTAATGCCCCTTGGAAGAGCTGTGGAGTTCAGAGTAGCTTAACAAGATGATTTTAATGCCCCTTGGAAGAGACGTGGAGGTCACAGTAGATTAACAATACAGTTTTAATGCCCCTTGGAAGAGTGGTGGAGGTTGCAGTGGAATAAAAAGACAATATCAATGGCCTTTGGAAGAGTGGTGGAGGACACAGTAGCTTAACAAGACGGTTTTAATGCCCCTTGGAAGAGCTGTGGAGTTCAGAGTAGCTTAACAAGATGATTTTAATGCCCCTTGGAAGAGACGTGGAGGTCACAGTAGCTTAACAAGACAGTTTTAATGCCCCTTGGAAGAGTGGTGGAGGTCGCAGTGGAATTAAAAGACAATATCAATGCCCCTTGGAAGAGTGGTGGAGGTCACAGAAGCTTAACAAGAAGGTTTTAAAGCCCCTTGGAATAGCTGTGGAGTTCAGAGTGGTTTAACAAGATGGTTTTAATGCCCCTTGGAAGAGCTGTGGAGTCCAGAGTGTTTTAACAAGACGGTTTTAATGCCCCTTGGAAGAGACGTGGAGGTCACAGTAGCTTAACATGACGGTTTTCATGCCCCTTTGAAGAGCTGTGGAGTGCAGAGTGATTTAACAAGACGGTTTTAATGCCACTTGGTAGAGACGTGGAGGTCACATAGCTTAACAAGACTGTTTTAATGCCCGTTGGAAGAGCTGTGGAGTTCAGACTGGTTTAACAAGACGGTTTTAATGCCACTTGGAAGAGACGTGGAGGTCACAATAGCTTAACAAGACGGTTTTAATGCCCCTTGGAAAAGACGTGGAGGTCACAGTAGCTTAACAATACAGTTTTAATGCCCCTTGGAAGAGTGGTGGAGGTTGCAGTGGAATAAAAAGACAATATCAGTGCCCCTTTGAAGAGTGGTGGAGGTCACAGTAGCTTAACAAGACATTTTAATTCCCCTTGGAAGAGTGGTGGAGGTCACAGTAGCTTAACAAGATGTTTTAATGCCCCTTGGAAGAGCTGTGGAGTTCAGAGTGGTTTAACAAGATGGTTTTAATGCCCCTTGGAAGAGACGTGGAGGCCACAGTAGCTTAACAAGACAGTTTTAATGCCCCTTGGAAGAGCTGTGGAGTTCAGAGTGGTTTAACAAGACGGTTTTCATGCCCCTTGGAAAAGCTATGGAGTTCAGAGTGGTATAACAAGACAGTTTTAATGCCCCTTGGAAGAGACGTGGAGGTCACAGTAGCTTAAAAAGACGGTTTTCATAGCCCTTGGAAGAGTTGTGGAGTACACAGTGGTTTAACAAGACGGTTTTAATGTCCCTTGGAAGAGACGTTGAAGTCACAGTAGCTTAATAAGACGGTTTTCATGCCCCTTGGAAGAGCTGTGGAATTCAGAGTGGTTTAAAAAGATGGTTTTAATGCCCCTTGGAAGAGCTGTGGAGTTCAGAGTGATTTAACAAGACGATATTAATGCCCCTTGGAAGAGACGTGGAGGTCACAGTAGCTTAAAAAGACGGTTTTCATACCCCTTGGAAGAGTTGTGGAGGTCACAGTGGTTTAACAAGACGGTTTTAATGCCCCTTGGAAGAGTGGTGGAGGTCACAGAAGCTTAACAAGACGGTTGTAATGCCCCTTGGAAGAGCTGTGGAGTTCAGAGTGGTTTAACAAGATGGTTTTAATGCCCCTTGGAATAGCTGTGGAGTTCAGAGTGATTTAACAAGACGATTTTAATGTCCCTTGGAAGAGACGTGGAGGTCACAATAGCTTAACAAGACGGTTTTAATGCCCCTTGGAAAAGACGTGGAGGTCACAGTATCTTAACAAGACAGTTTTAATGCCCCTTGGAAGAGTGGTGGATGTTGCAGTGGAGTAAAAAGACAATATCAGTGCCCCTTTGAAGAGTGGTGGAGGTCACAGTAGCTTAACAAGACGGTTTTACTGCCTCTTGGAAAAGCTGTGGAGTTCAGTGTGGTTTAACAAGACGATTTTAATGCCCCTTGGAAGAGACGTGGAGGTCACAGTAGCTTAACAAGACAGTTTAATGCCCCTTGGAAGACTGGTGGAGGTCACAGTAGCTTAACAAGATGATTTTAATGCCCCTTGGACGAGCTGCGGAGTTCAGAGTCGTTTAACAAGATGGTTTTAATGCCCCTTGGAAGAGACGTGGAGGCCACAGTAGCTTAATAAAACGGTTTTAATGCCCCTTGGAAGAGCTGTGGAGTTCAGAGTGGTTTAACAAGACGGTTTTCATGCCCCTTGGAAAAGCTATGGAGTTCAGAGTGGTATAACAAGACGGTTTTAATGCCCCTTGAAGAGACGTGGAGGTCACAGTAGCTTAACAAGATGGTTTTAATTGACCCTTGGAAGAGACGTGGAGGTCACAGTAGCTTAAAAAGACGGTTTTCATGCCCCTTGGAAGAGTTGTGGAGTTCACAGTGTTTTAACTAGACGGTTTTAATGTACCTTGGAAGAGACGTTGAGGTCACAGTAGCTTAAGAAGACGGTTTTCATGCCCCTTGGAAGAGCTGTGGAATTCAGAGTGATTTAACAAGACAGTTTTAATGCCCCTTGGAAGAGACGTGGAGGTCACAGTAGCTTAACAAGACAGTTTTAATGCCCCTTGTAAGAATGGTCGAGGTCGCAGTGGAATAAAAAGACAATATCAATGCACCTTTGAAGAGTGGTGGAGGTCACAGTAGCTTAACAAGACGGTTTTAATGCCCCTTGGAAAAGACGTGGAGGTCACAGTAGCTTAACAAGACAATTTTAATGCCCCTTGGAAGAGTGGTGGAGGTTGCAGTGGATAAAAAGACAATATCAGTGCCCCTTTGAAGAGTGTTGGAGGTCACAGTAGCTTAACAGGACGGTTTTAATGCCCCTTGGAAGAGCTGTGGAGTTCAGTGTGGTTTAACAAGACGATTTTAATGCCCCTTGGAAGAGACGGGGAGGTCACAGTAGCTTAACAAGACAGTTTTAATGCCCCTTGGAAGATTGGTGGAGGTCACAGTAGCTTAACAAGTTGGTTTTAATGCCCCTTGGAAGAGCTGTGGAGTTCAGAGTGGTTTAATAAGATGGTTTTAATGCCCCTTGGAAGAGACGTGGAGGCCACAGTAGCTTAACAAGACGGTTTTAATGCCCCTTGGAAGAGCTGTGGAGTTCAGAGTGGTATAACAAGACGGTTTTAATGCCCCTTGAAGAGACGTGGAGGTCACAGTAGCTTAACAAGAAAGTTTTTATGCCCCTTGGAGGAGACGTGGAGGTCACAGTAGCTTAAAAAGACGGTTTTCATGCCCCTTGGAAGAGTTGTGGAGTTCACAGTGTTTTAACAAGACGGTTTTAATGTCCCTTGGAAGAGACGTTGAGGTCACAGTAGCTTAACAATACAGTTTTCATGCCCCTTGGAAGAGCTGTGGAATTCAGAGTGATTTAACAAGACAGTTTTAATGCCCCTTGGAAGAGACGTGGAGGTCACAGTTGCTTAACAAGACAGTTTTAATGCCCCTTGGAAGAATGGTGGAGGTCGCAGTGGATTAAAAAGACAATATCAATTCCCCTTGGAAGAGTGGTGGAGGTCACAGTAGCTTAACAAGACAGTTTTAATGCCACTTGGAAGAGCGGTGGAGTTCAGAGTGGTTTAACATGACGGTTTTAATGCGCTTTGGAAGAGTGGTGGAGGTCGCAGTGGAATAAAAAGACAATATCAATGCCCCGTGGAAAAGACGTGGATATCACAGTAGCTTAACAGGACGGTTTTCATGCCCCTTGGAAGAGCTGTGGAGTTCAGAGTGGTTTAACAATGCGGTTTTAATGCCTCTTGGAAGAGACGTGGAGGTCACAGTAGCTTAACAAGACAATTTTAATGCCCCTTGGAAGAGTGGTGGAGGTCGCAGTGGAATAAAAAGACAATATTAATGCCCCTTGGAAGAGTGGTGCAGGTCACAGTAGCTTAACAAGACTGTTTTAACGCCCGTTGGAAGAGCTGTGGAGTTCAGAGTGGTTTAACAAGACGGTTTTAATGCCCCTTGGTAGAGACGTGGAGGTCACAATAGCTTAACAAGACGGTTTTAATGCCCCTTGGAAAAGACGTGGAGGTCACAGTAGCTTAACAAGACAGTTTTAATGCCCCTTGGAAGAGTGGTGGAGGTTGCAGTGGAATAAAAAGACAATATCAATGCCCCTTGGAAGAGTGGTGGAGGTCACAGTAGCTTAACAAGACGATTTTAATGCCCCTTGGAAGAGCTGTGGAGTTCAGAGTAGCTTAACAAGACGGTTTTAATGCCCCTTGGAAGAGACGTGGAGGTAACAGTAGCTTAACAAGAAAGTTTCAATGCCCCTTGGAAGAGTGGTGGAGGTCGCAGTGGAATAAAAAGACAATATCAATGCCCCTTGGAAGAGTGGTGGAGGTCACAGAAGCTTAACAAGACGGTTTTAATCCCCCTTGGAAGAGCTGTGGAGTTCAGAGTGGTTTAACAAGACGGTTTTAATGCCCCTTGGAAGAGACGTGGAGGTCACAGTAGCTTAACATGACGGTTTTCATGCCCCTTGGAAGAGCTGTGGAGTTCAGAGTGATTTAACAAGACGGTTTTAATGCCCATTGGTAGAGACGTGGAGGTCACAATAGCTTAACAAGACGGTTCTAATGCCCCTTGGAGGAGCTGTGGAGTTTAGTGTGGTTTAACAAGACGATTTTAATGCCCCTTGGAAGAGACATGGAGGTCACAGTAGCTTAACAAGACAGTTTTAATGCCCCTTGGAAGAGTGGTGGAGGTCACAGTGGAATAAAAAGACAATATCAATGCCCCTTGGAAGAGTGGTGGAGGTCACAGTAGCTTAACAAGATGGTTTTAATGCCCCTTGGAAGAGCTGTGGAGTTCAGAGTGATTTAACAAGACGGTTTTAATGCGCCTTGGAAGAGTGGTGGAGGTCGCAGTGGAATAAAAAGACAATATCAATGCCCCGTGGAAAAGACGGGGAGGTCACAGTAGCTTAACAAGACGGTTTTCATGCCCCTTGGAAGAGCTGTGGAGTTCAGAGTGGTTTAACAATATGGTTTTAATGCCCCTTGGAAGAGACGTGGATATCACAGTAGCTTAGCAAGACAGTTTTAATGCCCCTTGGAAGAGTGGTGGAGGTCTCAGTGGAATAAAAAGACAATATCAATGCCCCTTGGAAGAGCGGTGGAGGTCACAGTAGCTTAACAAGACTGTTTTAATGCCCGTTGGAAGAGCTGTGGAGTTCAGAGTGGTTTAAAAAGACGGTTTTAATGTCCCTTGGAAGAGACGTGAAGGTCACAGTAGCTTAACCAGACGGTTTTCATGCCCCTTGGAAGAGACGTGGAGGTCACAATAGCTTAACAAGACGGTTTTAATGCCCCTTGGAAAAGACGTGTGTAGCGTCGGCGTCCCTGCCCTCTGCTAGGCAGGGACGCTGTTCCCCTCACCTCTCTGCTCCGAGCCCGGCGTCCTCCTCCCGCTCTGCTGGCAGCGCGCGCTCCTTCCCGGCCACTGTGCTTAGGGCGCGCGCGCGCGCTTCCTCCCTCTTAAAGGGGCCGCGCGCGCCGTCCTAAGGAGTCCCTGGCCAATGGCCGGAGGACTTCACCATATATAAGGCACCTCCTCCAAAATGGAGGTGCCCAAGCAATGTTGTTGCACTGTTCACTACTCTGCTTCAGCCCTCAGATCCCGTTGCCAGTTTGCTGTCTGTTTCCTGCCTGATATTCCTGCTACCTGCCTGCTAGCCTGAGGTCCGACGGTCTGCCTTACTACTCCTGTCAGTCTGTCTAAGGACCAGCTTGCCCGCTCACCTGAGAGCGCACATCAACTACCTGCCTGCTTGCCTGTGGTCCGACGGTCTGCCTTCCAACTCTTGTCAGTCTGTCTATGGACCAGCTTGCCCGCTCACCTGGGAGCGCACATCTGCTACCTGCCTGCTAGCCTACCTGGAGGCTCTGCCGTCACGTGCTGTGACCACCTGCCTGTCCAGTGACTCCTGCCCGCTCACCTGGGAGCGCTCATCTGCTGCCTGTCTGCTAGCCTACCTGGAGGCTCTGCCGTCACGTGCTGTGACCACCTGCCTGTCCAGTGACTCCTGCCCGCTCACCTGGGAGCGCTCATCTGCTGCCTGTCTGCTAGCCTACCTGGAGGCTCTGCCGTCACGTGCTGTGACCACCCGCCTGTCCAGAGACTTCTGCCCGCTCACCTGGGTGCGCTCATCTGCCATCAGCCGCCACAGGTCGTACCAACCCTTTACCCAGAGACTGCCCCGGTCACTTGCCGTGACCTCCTGCCCGTTCATCCAGAGACTGCCCCGGTCACTTGCCGTGACCTCCTGCCCGTTCATCCAGAGACTGCCCCGGTCACTTGCCGTGACCTCCTGCCCGTTCATCCAGAGACTGCCCCGGTCACTTGCCGTGACCTCCTGCCCGTTCATCCAGAGACTGCCCCGGTCACTTGCCGTGACCTCCTGTCCGTTCATTCAGAGACTATCCCAGTCACCTGCTGTGACTGCCTGTCCCTCTACCCTGGTCGCCACCCGCTCCCTTACAAGGACCGCCCCCTTGTATAGTAGCTCAGAGGTTCCGCCTCCCAGACCCGTTACAGTTTGCTCGGGCCATGGAACCCGGTGGCACCCAAGCTCCCTCGCTCTCGGACCTCTGTCATGAACTGTCCCGTCAGAGGTCCCAACAGGAGTCCATCCTGGGTCACCTGCGGAATGTCAATTCTCGCCTGGACACTCTGACTGCTCCACCAGCAACCACCGCCAGTGCCCTGACTCGCAACCCGGCAGCTCCGCTGCCCACCAATACCATGGTATCCTACCCCGGACCCCGGCTTTCTGCACCTCCTCGCTTTGGAGGCGACTCCACCCAGGCTCGGGGCTTCATAAATCAGTGCACCCTGCACTTTGAACTCCTGTCCCACCAGTTTAACTCCGACCGGGCCAAAATTGCCTTCATCATGTCCCATCTCACCGGGGAGGCCCTGGCCTGGCTAAATCCTCTATGGGAGAGAGGAGACCCCCTGGTGTCCGATTTGCCTGCCTTTCTCATGGCTTTCCGGAAAATCTTCGACGAACCCGGACGGAAGACCTCATCCGCATCATCTCTGCTACGCCTCCGTCAGGGAAGTCTCACCGTGGGCCAATATGCCATACGGTTCCGTACCCTTGCCTCGGAGCTGGCCTGGGATAACGACGCTCTGGTATCCGTCTTCTGGGAGGGTCTGTCCGGCCGTATTAAAGATGAACTTGCCGGTCGGGACATTCCTACCACTCTCGATGACCTAATAACTCTTGCCACCCGGATTGATCTACGGTTCCAGGAGCGTGCCAAAGAGGTCACCCGTGAGAGGAGGTTTCCACGTCTAGCTCCTACTTTTCAGAAATCCGTCTCTCCCCAGGTACACTCTTCTGAGCCTATGCAGGTCGACCAGACCAAGATGGTCAAAACCCGTCAGGACTTACGCCGTGCCGAAGGGAGCTGCTTCTACTGTGGCAGTAAGGAGCACCGGATCCGTACCTGCCCGGAGAGGTCGGGAAACGCCTGTGTCTAGGTTCGCTCAGAGAGGTCAACCTAGACAAGAATAAATCCTCTCCATCTCTGCTACTGTCAGTCTCTATTATCTGCGGGGAGAATCGTTATTTCGAACTAGCCCAACTTGACTCTGGAGCGGCCAGGAATCTTATCTCACAGTCCCTGGTAGAAAAATACCGCATTCCCACCAAACCTCTGGCTGTACCATTATCTGTCGCTGCTGTGGATGGGGGCCTCTTACCACGTCCCATCCAACTCATCACCGAATCCGTAACTCTGCAGGTGGGAATGCTGCATTCTGAGAGCATCTCTTTTCATGTTCTGCCTGGACTCTCTCACGCCCTCTTACTAGGTCTACCTTGGCTCCAGAGACATGCACCCGTGCTTGACTGGCTTACCGGAGAAGTCCTTCGCTGGGGACAGGACTGTCATAAGACTTGTTTGGTTCCTGTTCATTCCGTCCGTCCTTCTCCTACCCCAACTAATCTACCTGGACTTCCGATTCCCTATTGGTCATTTGCTGATGTCTTTAATAAAAAAGAGGCAGAGACATTACCCCCTCATAGACCATACGACTGTCCAATCGACCTGTTACCCGGTACTACTCCTCCCCGTGGGCGTATTTACCCATTGTCCGCTGCTGAGACCCGGTCGATGTCCGAATATATTGAGGAGAATTTGGCCAGGGGATTCATCCGGAAATCTACCTCCCCGGCGGGAGCAGGCTTCTTCTTCGTAAAAAAGAAGGATGGCTCTCTCCGTCCCTGTATAGACTATAGAGGCCTTAACCAGATCACGGTGAAGAATAAGTACCCCCTTCCGCTCATTCCAGAATTATTTGATCGCCTGAGGGGGGCTAGAGTCTTCACCAAACTGGACCTCCGTGGGGCGTACAACCTGGTCCGTATCCGTCAAGGGGATGAATGGAAGACTGCATTCAACACCCGGGACAGCCACTATGAATATCTGGTAATGCCCTTTGGTCTCTGTAACGCTCCTGCCGTCTTTCAAGAGTTGGTCAATGACATCTTCCGGGACCTTCTCTACTCCTGCGTTGTGGTGTACCTGGACGACATCTTGGTCTTCTCTCTGGATCTCCAGACTCACCGGAGGGACGTTCGTCAGGTCCTGCTCAGGCTCAGGCAGAACCACCTCTTCGCTAAATATGAGAAGTGCCTCTTTGAGCAGACCTCACTTCCGTTTTTGGGCTACATTATTTCTCAGACCGGCCTACGAATGGATCCAGAGAAATTGTCTGCCATCGAGAAATGGCCCCGACCGGAGGGGTTGAAGGCCATTCAGCGGTTCCTGGGCTTTGCCAACTACTACCGCCTCTTCATACCGCACTTCTCTTCCCGGACTGCCCCAATTTCCGCGCTCACCCGTAAGGGTACTAATCCCAAAGAGTGGCCGCCCGAAGCAGAAGAGGCCTTTCTTTCCTTAAAACAGGCCTTCTCTTCCGCCCCGGTGCTGCATCGTCCGGACGGCAACAAGCAGTTCTTTCTGGAGGTTGACGCCTCCTCCTCTGGAGCCGGAGCTGTACTTACTCAAAAATCTTCTTCCGGGAGGATGGTAACTTGCGGCTTCTTCTCCAAACTCTTCTCCTCTTCTGAGCGCAATTATTCCATAGGAGACCGAGAGTTATTGGCCATCAAGCTGGCATTGGAGGAGTGGCGTTACCTACTTTAGGGGGCTCTTCATCCGGTAATAATTTACACTGACCACAAGAACTTGGCTTATCTCCAGCATGCCCAGAGACTTAATCCGCGCCAAGCCCGGTGGTCCTTGTTTTTTGCTCGCTTTGATTTTGTTCTACATTTTCGCCCGGCTGACAAGAACATCAAAGCAGACGCCTTGTCCCGATCCTTTCTGGTATCTGATCTCGAGGAAGAACCTAAACATATCATCGATCCCGCCAGAGTAATGCAGGTGGCTCCCGTGAGTCTAAATCGTCTCCCTCCCGGTAAGACGTTCGTATCGGTACCTGATCGGGAGAAGATCCTACACTGGGGTCATTCGTCTAAACTAGCTGGCCACGCCGGTCAGAAAAAGACCCTACAGCTTATTTCCCGGCACTACTGGTGGCCTAACCTGCGCAAGGATGTAATAGACTTTGTTTCTGCCTGTGTGTCCTGTGCCCGCAACAAAGTTCCGAGACACCTGCCAGCCGGTCGCCTTCTTCCTCTGCCAGTACCTGCTGCCCCCTGGCAGCATATAGCGATGGACTTCATAACTGATCTTCCCGTCTCTGCCGGTTGTACGGTCATTTGGGTGGTCGCTGACCGCTTTTCCAAGATGGCTCACTTCATTCCCCTGCCAGGCCTCCCGTCTGCACCCGAGTTGGCTAAAGACTTTATCCGCCACATCTTCCGTCTTCATGGCCTGCCCCGTCACATCGTGTCGGATCGTGGGGTACAGTTCACTTCTCGTTTCTGGAGAGCCACTTGTAAATTGCTAGACGTCACCCTGGACTTCTCCTCCGCTTACCATCCACAGTCTAATGGTCAAGTGGAGCGGATCAATCAGATCCTGACCTGTTACCTCCGGCACTTCGTTAATGCCCACCATTCTGACTGGGTGGATCTCCTGCCATGGGCCGAATTCTCGTACAACAATCACGAGAGCGAATCTTCCTCCAAATCCCCGTTTTTTGTAGTCTTCGGTCAGCATCCTCGGATCCCGTTTCCCGTCTCCACCTCGGTGGACAATCCGGCTGCGGAATCTCTTGTTAACAAATTTTCCTCCACATGGGAAAGTACCCGGTCCGCACTCCTTCTGTCATCCGAGCGTATGAAAAGACATGCCGACAAAAAACGTCTGGATCCTCCTCAATTCCGTCCAGGGGATAAGGTCTGGCTCTCGTCCAAGTATGTCCGGCTCAAGATTCCTTCCTATAAGTTAGGGCCTCGGTTCATCGGTCCTCTGGAGGTCATCAGTCAGATCAACCCGGTGGTCTATAAATTGAAACTCCCGGCCAACTTACGGATCCCTAACTCCTTCCATGTATCTCTCCTCAAACCTGTGGTACTTAACTCTTTTTCCAAGTCTACAGGTACGCCTCCTGCTCCGGTTTCTGCTGAGGACGAGTTTGAGGTAGAGAACATTCTTGCCACCAAAAGGGTAAGAGGAAAGACCTTTTTTCTAGTAGATTGGAAGGGGTTTGGTCCTGAGGAGAGAACGTGGGAGCCCCGGGAGAACATCCATGCCCCTCTCATTCTAGATAAATTTCTGTCTGGCCTAAAAAAGGGGGGGCCTAAAGGGGGGGGTACTGTAGCGTCGGCGTCCCTGCCCTCTGCTAGGCAGGGACGCTGTTCCCCTCACCTCTCTGCTCCGAGCCCGGCGTCCTCCTCCCGCTCTGCTGGCAGCGCGCGCTCCTTCCCAGCCATTGTGCTTAGGGCGCGCGCGCGCTTCCTCCCTCTTAAAGGGGCCGCGCGCACCGTCCTAAGGAGTCCCCGGCCAATGGCCGGAGGACTTCACCATATATAAGGCACCTCCTCCAAAATGGAGGTGCCCGAGCAATGTTGTTGCACTGTTCACTACTCTGCTTCAGCCCTCAGGTCCCGTTGCCAGTTACCTGCCTGATTCCTGCCAGAGTCCTGCCAGTTTGCTGTCTGTTTCCTGCCTGATATTCCTGCTACCTGCCTGCTAGCCTGAGGTCCGACGGTCTGCCTTACTACTCCTGTCAGTCTGTCTAAGGACCAGCTTGCCCGCTCACCTGGGAGCGCACATCAACTACCTGCCTGCTTGCCTGTGGTCCGACGGTCTGCCTTCCAACTCTTGTCAGTCTGTCTATGGACCAGCTTGCCCGCTCACCTGGGAGCGCACATCTGCTACCTGCCTGCTAGCCTACCTGGAGGCTCTGCCGTCACGTGCTGTGACCACCTGCCTGTCCAGTGACTCCTGCCCGCTCACCTGGGAGCGCTCATCTGCTGCCTGTCTGCTAGCCTACCTGGAGGCTCTGCCGTCACGTGCTGTGACCACCTGCCTGTCCAGTGACTCATGCCCGCTCACCTGGGAGCGCTCATCTGCTGCCTGTCTGCTAGCCTACCTGGAGGCTCTGCCGTCACGTGCTGTGACCACCCGCCTGTCCAGAGACTTCTGCCCGCTCACCTGGGTGCGCTCATCTGCCATCAGCCGCCACAGGTCGTACCAACCCTTTACCCAGAGACTGCCCCGGTCACTTGCCGTGACCTTCTGCCCGTTCATCCAGAGACTGCCCCGGTTACTTGCCGTGACCTCCTGCCCATTCATCCAGAGACTGCCCCGGTCACTTGCCGTGACCTCCTGCCCGTTCATCCAGAGACTGCCCCGGTCACTTGCCGTGACCTCCTGCCCGTTCATCCAGAGACTGCCCCGGTCACTTGCCGTGACCTCCTGCCCGTTCATCCAGAGACTGCCCGGTCACTTGCCGTGACCTCCTGTCCGTTCATTCAGAGACTGTCCCAGTCACCTGCTGTGACTGCCTGCCCGTCTACCCTGGTCGCCACCCGCTCCCTTACAAGGACCGCCCCCTTGTATAGTAGCTCAGAGGTTCCGCCTCCCAGACCCGTTACAACGTGGATGTCACAGCAGCTTAACAAGACGGTTTTAATGCCCCTTGGAAGAGTGGTGGAGATTGCAGTGGAATAAAAAGACAATATCAGTGCCCCTTTGAAGAGTTGTGGAGGTCACAGTAGCTTAACAAGACGGTTTTAATGCCCCTTGGAAGAGCTGTGGAGTTCAGTGTGTTTTAACAAGACGATTTTAATGCCCCTTGGAAGAGACGTGGAGGTCACAATAGCTTAAAAAGACAGTTTTAATGCCCCTTGAAAGAGTGGTGGAGGTTACAGTAGATTAACAAGATGGTTCTAATGCCCCTTGGAAGAGCTGTGGAGTTCAGAGTGGATTAACAAGATGGTTTTAATGCCCCTTGGAAGAGACGTGGAGGTCACAGTAGCTTAACAAGACGATTTTAATGCCCCTTGGAAGAGCTGTGGAGTTCAGAGTGGTTTAACAAGACGGTTTTCATGCCCCTTGGAAAAGCTATGGAGTTCAGAGTGGTATAACAAGACGGTGTTAATGCGCCTTGAAGAGACGTGGATGTCACAGTAGCTTAACAAGACGGTTTTAATGCCCCTTGGAAGAGACGTGGAGGTCACAGTAGCTTAAAAAGACGGTTTTCATGCCCCTTGGAAGAGCTGTGGAGTTCACAGCAGTCTAACAAGACGGTTTTAATGTCCCTTGGAAGAGACGTTGAGGTCACAGTAGCTTAACAAGACGGTTTTCATGCCCCTTGGAAGAGCTGTGGAATTCAGAGTGATTTAACAAGACAGTTTTATTGCCCCTTGGAAGAGACGTGGAGGTCACAGTAGCTTAACAAGACGATTTTAATGCCCCTTGGAAGAGCTGTGGAGTTCAGAGTGGTTTAACAAGACGGTTTTCATGCCCCTTGGAAAAGCTATGGAGTTCAGAGTGGTATAACAAGACGGTGTTAATGCGCCTTGAAGAGACGTGGATGTCACAGTAGCTTAACAAGACGGTTTTAATGCCCCTTGGAAGAGACGTGGAGGTCACAGTAGCTTAAAAAGACGGTTTTCATGCCCCTTGGAAGAGCTGTGGAGTTCACAGCAGTCTAACAAGACGGTTTTAATGTCCCTTGGAAGAGACGTTGAGGTCACAGTAGCTTAACAAGACGGTTTTCATGCCCCTTGGAAGAGCTGTGGAATTCAGAGTGATTTAACAAGACAGTTTTATTGCCCCTTGGAAGAGACGTGGAGGTCACAGTAGCTTAACAAGACAGATTTAATGCCCCTTGGAAGAATGGTGGAGGTCGCAGTGGATTAAAAAGACAATATCAATACCCCTTGGAAGAGTGGTGGAGGTCACAGTAGCTTAACAAGACGGTTTTAATGCCCCTTGGTAGAGCTGTGGAGTTCAGAGTGGTTTAACAAGTCTGTTTTAATGCGCCTTGGAAGAGTGGTGGAGGTCGCAGAGGAATAAAAGGACAATATCAATGCCCCGTGGAAAAGACGTGGAGGTCACAGAAGCTTAACAAGACGGTTTTCATGCCCCTTGGAAGAGCTGTGGAGTTCAGAGTGGTTTAACAATACGGTTTTAATGCCCCTTGGAAGAGACGTGGAGGTCACAGTAGCTTAACAAGACAGTTTTAATGCCCCTTGTAAGAGTGGTGGAGGTCGCAGTGGAATAAAAAGACAATATCAATGCCCCTTGGAAGAGTGGTGGAGGTCACAGTAGCTTAACAAGACTGCTTTAATGCCCGTTGGAAGAGCTGTGGAGTTCAGAGTGGTTTAACAAGACGGTTTTAATGCCCCTTGGAAGAGCTGTGGAGTTCAGAGTGGTTTAACAAGACGGTTTTAATGCCCCTTGGAAGAGACGTGGAGGTCACAGTAGCTTAAGAAGACGGTTTTAATGCCCCTTTGAAGAGCTGTGGAGTTCAGAGTGGTTTAACAAGACGGTTTTAATGCCCCTTGGAAGAGACGTGGAGGTCACAGTATCTTAACAATACGGTTTTCATGCCCCTAGGAAGAGCTTTGGAGTTCAGAGTGGTTTAACAAGACGGTTTAAATGCCCCTTGGAAGAGACTTGGAGGTCACAGTAGCTTAACAAGACAGTTTAATGCCCCTTGGAAGAGTGGTGGAGGTCGCAGTGGAATAAAAAGACAATATCAATGCTCCTTGGAAGAGTGGTGGAGGTCACAGTAGCTTAAGAAGACGGTTTTAATGCCCCTTGAAAGATCTGTGTAGTTCAGAGTGGTTTAACAAGACGGTTTTCATGACCCTTGGAAAAGCTATGGAGTTCAGAGTGGTACAACAAGACGGTTTTAATGCCCCTTGAAGAGACGTGGAGGTCACAGCAGCTTAACAAGACAGTTTTAATGCCCCTTGGAAGAGACGTGGAGGTCACAGTAGCTTAACAAGACAGTTTTAATGCCCCTTGGAAGAATGGTGGAGATCGCATTGGATTAAAAAGACAATATTAATGCCCCTTGGAAGAGTGGTGGAGGTCACAGTAGCTTAACAAGACAGTTTTAATGCCACTTGAAAGAGCTGTGGAGTTCAGAGTGGTTTAACAAGACAGTTTTAATGCCCCTTGGAAGAGTGTTGGAGGTCACAGTGGAATAAAACGACAATATCAATGCCCCTTGGAAGAGTGGTGGAGGTCACAGTAGCTTAACAAGACTGTTTTAATGCCCGTTGGAAGAGCTGTGGAGTTCAGAGTGGTTTAACAAGACGGTTTTAATGGCCCTTGGAAGAGACGTGGAGGTCACTATAGCTTAACAAGACGGTTTTAATGCCTCTTGGAAAAGACGTGGAGGTCACAGTAGCTTAACAAGACAGTTTTAATGCCCCTTGGAAGAGTGGTGGAGATTGTAGTGGAATAAAAAGACAATATCACTGCCCCTTTGAAGAGTGGTGGAGGTCACAGTAGCTTAACAAGACGGTTTAAATGCCCCTTGGAAGAGCTGTGGAGTTCAGTGTGTTTTAACAAGACGATTTTAATGCCCCTTGGAAGAGACGTGTAAGTCACAGTAGCTTAACAAGACTGTTTTAATGCCCCTTGGAAGAGCTGTGGAGTTCAGAGTGGTTTAACAAGATGGTTTTAATGCCCCTTGGAAGAGACGTGGAGGTAACAGTAGCTTAACAAGACGGTTTTAATGCCCCTTGGAAGAGCTGTGGAGTTCAGAGTGGTTTAGCAAGACGGTTTTCATGCCCCTTGGAAAAGCTATGGAGTTCAGAGTGGTATAATAAGACGGTTTTAATGCCCCTTGAAGAGACGTGGAGGTCACAGTAGCTTAACAAGACGGTTTTAATGCCCCTTGGAAGAGACGTGGAGGTCGCAGTAGCTTAAAAAGACGGTTTTCATGCCCCTTGGAAGAGCTGTGGAGTTCACAGTGGTTTAACAAGAAGGTTTTAATGTCCCTTGGAAGAGACGTTGAAGTCACAGTAGCTTAACAAGACGGTTTTCATGCCCCTTGGAAGAGCTGGGAATTCAGTGTGATTTAATAAGACAGTTTTAATGCCCCTTGGAAGAGACGTGGAGGACACAGTAGCTTAACAAGACAGTTTTAATGCCACTTGGAAGAGCTGTGGAGTTCAGAGTGGTTTAACAAGACGGTTTTAATGCCCCTTGGAAGAGACGTGGAGGTCACAGTAGCTTAACAAGACAGTTTTAATGCCCCTTGGAAGAGTATTGGAGGTCGCAGTGGAATAAAAAGACAATATTAATGCCCCTTGGAAGAGTGGTGGAGGTCACAGTAGCTTAACATGACTGTTTTAATGCCCCTTGGAAGAATGGTGGAGGTCGCAGTGGATTAAAAAGACAATATCAATGCCCCTTGGAAGAGTGGTGGAGGTCACAGTAGCTTAACTAGACAGTTTTAATGCCACTTGGAAGAGCTGTGGAGTTCAGAGTGGTTTAACAAGACGGTTTTAATGTCCCTTGGAAGAGACGTGGAGGTCACAGTAGCTTAACAAGACAGTTTTAATGCCCCTTGGAAGAGTATTGGAGGTCGCAGTGGAATAAAAAGACAATATCAATGCCCCTTGGAAGAGTGGTGGAGGTCACAGTAGCTTAACATGACTGTTTTAATGTCCCTTGGAAGAGCTGTGGAGTTCAGAGTGGTTTAACAAGACGGTTTTAATGCGCCTTGGAAGAGTGGTGGTGGTCGCAGTGGAATAAAAAGACAATATCAATGCTCCGTGGAAAAGACGTGGAGGTCACAGTAGCTTAACAAGACGGTTTTCATGCCCCTTGAAAGAGCTGTGGAGTTCAGAGTGGTTTAACAATACGGTTTTAATGCCCGTTGGAAGAGACGTGGAGGTCACAGTAGCTTAACAAGACAGTTTTAATGCCCCTTGGAAGAGTGGTGGAGGTCGCAGTGGATTAAAAAGACAATATCAATGCCCCTTGGAAGAGTGGTGGAGGTCACAGTAGCTTAACAAGACTGCTTTAATGCCCGATGGAAGAGCTGTGAAGTTCAGAGTGGTTTAACAAGACGGTTTTAATGCCCCTTGGAAGAGACGCGGAGGACACAATAGCTTAACAAGACGGTTTTAATGCCCCTTGGAAAAGACGTGGAGATCACAGTAGCTTAACAAGACAGTTTTAATGCCCCTTGGAAGAGTGGTGGAGGTTGCAGTGGAATAAAAAGACAATATCAATGCCCCTTGGAAGAGTAGTGGAGGTCACAGAAGCTTAACAAGACGGTTTTAATGCCCCTTGGAAGAGCTGTGGATTTTAGAGTGGTTTAAGAAGACGGTTTTACTGCCCCTTGGAAGAGAAGTGGAGGTCACAGTAGCTTAAGAAGACGGTTTTAATGCCCGTTGGAAGAGCTGTGGAGTTCAGAGTGGTTTAACAAGACGGTTTTAATGCCCCTTAGAAGAGCTGTGGAGTTCAGAGTGGTGTAACAAGACGGTTTAAATGCCCCTTGGAAGAGACTTGGAGGTCACTGTAGCTTAACAAGACAGTTTTAATGCCCCTTGGGAGAGTGGTGGAGTTCGAAGTGGAATAAAAAGACAATATCAATGCCTCTTGGAAGAGTGGTGGAGGTCACAGTAGCTTAACAAGACGGTTTTAATGCCCTTTGGAAGAGCTGTGGAGTTCAGAGTGGTTTAATAAGACGGTTTTCATGCCCCTTGGAAAAGCTGTGGAGTTCAGAGTGGTATAACAGGACGGTTTTAATGCCCCTTGAAGAGACGTGGAGGTCACGGTAGCTTAACAAGATGGTTATAATGCCCCTTGGAAGAGACGTGGAGGTCACAGAAGCTTAAAAAGACAGTTTTCATGCCCCTTGGAAGAGCTGTGGAGTTCACAGTGGTTTAACAAGACGGTTTTAATGTCCCTTGGAAGAGACGCTGAGGTCACAGTAGCTTAACAAGACGGTTTTCATGCCCCTTGGAAGAGCTGTGGAATTCAGAGTGATTTAACAAGACACTTTTAATACCCCTTGGAAGAGACGTGGAGGTCACAGTAGCTTAACAAGACAGTTTTAATGCCCCTTGGAAGAATGGTGGAGGTCGCACTGGATTAAAAAGACAATATCAATGCCCCTTGGAAGAGTGGTGGAGGTCACAGTAGCTTAACAAGACATTTTAATGCCACTTGGAAGAGCTGTGGAGTTCAGAGTGGTTTAACAAGACGGTTTTAATGCCCCTTGGAAGAGACATGGAGGTCACAGTAGCTTAACAAGACAGTTATAACGCCCCTTGGAAGAGTGTTGGAGGTCGCAGTGGAATAAAAAGACAATATCAATGCCCCTTGGAAGAGTGGTGGAGGTCACAGTAGCTTAACAAGACGGTTTTAATGTCCCTTGGAAGAGCTGTGGAGTTCAGAGTGGTTTAACAAGACGGTTTTAATGCGCCTTGGAAGAGTGGTGGAGGTCGCAGTGGAATAAAAAGACAATATCAATGCCCCGTGGAAAAGACGTGTAGGTCACAGTAGCTTAACAAGACGGTTTTCATGCCCCTTGGAAGAGCTGTGGAGTTCAGAGAGGTTTAATAATACGGTTTTAATGCCCCTTGGAAGAGACGTGGAGGTCACAGTAGCTTAACAAGACAGTTTTAATGCCCCTTGGAAGAGTGGTGGAGGTCGCAGTGGAATAAAAAGACAATATCAATGCCCCTTGGAAGAGTGGTGGAGGTCACTGTAGCTTATCAAGACTGCTTTAATGACCGTTGGAAGAGCTGTGGTGTTCAGATTGGTTTAGCAAGACGGTTTTAATGCCCCTTGGAAGAGACGTGGAGGACACAATAGCTTAACAAGACGGTTTTAATGCCCCTTGGAAAAGACGTGTAGATCACAGTAGCTTAACAAGACAGTTTTAATGCCCCTTGGTAGAGTAGTGGAGGTTGCAGTGGAATAAAAAGACAATATCAATGCCCCTTGGAAGAGTGTTGGAGGACACAGTAGCTTAACAAGATGGTTTTAATGTTCCTTGTAAGAGCTGTGGAGTTCAGAGTGGCTTAACAAGATGATTTTAATGCCCCTTGGAAAAGACGTGGAGGTCACAGTAGCTTAACAAGACAGTTTTAATGCCCCTTGGAAGAGTGGTGGAGGTTGCAGTGGAATACAAAGACAATATCAGTGCCCCTTTGAAGAGTGGTGGAGGCCACAGTAGCTTAACAAAATGGTTTTAATGCCCCTTGGAAGTGTTGTGGAGTTCAGTGTGGTTTAACAAGACGATTTTAATGCCCCTTGGAAGAGACGTGGAGGTCACAGTAGCTTAACAAGATGGTTTTAATGCCCCTTGGAAGAGCTGTGGAGTTCAGAGTGGTTTAACAAGATGGTTTTAATGCCCCTTGGAAGAGACGTGGAGGCCACAGTAACTTAACAAGACGGTTTTAATGCCCCTTGGAAGAGCTGTGGAGTTCAGAGTGGTTTAACAAGACGGTTTTCTTGCCCCTTGGAAAAGCTATGGAGCTCAGAGTGGTATAACAAGACGGCTTTAATGCCCCTTGAAAAGACGTGGAGGTCACAGTAGCTTAACAATACGGTTTTAATGCCCCTTGGAAGAGACGTGGAGGACACAATAGCTTAACAAGACGGTTTTAATGCCCCTTGGAAAAGACGTGGAGATCACAGTAGCTTAACAAGACAGTTTTAATGCCCCTTGGAAGAGTGGTGAAGGTTGCAGTGGAATAAAAAGACAATATCAATGCCCCTTGGAAGAGTGGTGGAGGACACAGTAGCTTAACAAGATGGTTTTAATGCCCATTGGAAGAGCTGTGGAGTTCAGAGTGGCTTAACAAGATGATTTTAATGCCCCTTGGAAGAGACGTGGAGGTCACAGTAGCTTAACAAGACAGTTTTAATGCCCCTTGGAAGTGTGGTGGAGGTCACAGTGGAATAAAAAGCCAATATCAATGCCCCTTGGAAGAGTAGTGGAGGTCACAGAAGCTTAACAAGACGGTTTTAATGCCCCTTGGAAGAGCTGTGGAGTTTAGAGTGGTTTAACAAGGCGGTTTTAATGCCCCTTGGAAGAGACGTGGAGGTCACAGTAGCTTAACAAGATGGTTTTCCTGCCCCTTAGAAGAGCTGTGGAGTTCACAGTGGTTTAACAAGACGGTTTAAATGCCCCTTGGAACAGTGGTGGAGCTAGCAGTGGAATAAAAAGACAATATCAATGCCCCTTGGAAGAGAGGTGGGGGTCACAGTAGCTTAACAAGACGGTTTTCATGCCCCTTGGAAGAGCTGTGGAGTTCACAGTCGTTTAACAAGACGGTTTTAATGTCCCTTGGAAGAGACGTTGAGGTCACAGTAGCTTAACAAGACGGTTTCATGCCCCTTGGAAGAGCTGTGGAATTCAAAGTGATTTAACAAGACAGTTTTAATGCCCCTTGGAAGAGACGTGGAAGTCACAGTAGCTTAACAAGACAGTTTTAATGCCCCTTGGAAGAATGGTGGAGGTCGCAGTGGATTAAAAAGACAATATCAATGCAAATTGGAAGAGTGGTGGAGGCCACAGTAGCTTAACAAGACAGTTTTAATGCCACTTGGAAGAGCTGTGGAGTTCAGAGTGGTTTAACAATACGGTTTTAATGCCCCTTGGAAGAGACGTGGAGGTCACAGTAGCTTAACAAGACAGTTTTAATGCCACTTGGAAGAGTATTGGAGGTCGCAGTTGAATAAAAAGACAATATCAATGCCCCTTGGAAGAGTGGTGGAGGTCACAGTAGCTTAACAAGATGGTTTTAATGCCCCTTGGAAGAGCTGTGGAGTTTAGAGTGGTTTAACAATACGGTTTTAATGCGCCTTGGAAGAGTGGTGGAGGTCACAGGGGAATAAAAAGACAATATCAATGCCACGTGGAAAAGACGTGGAGGTCACAGTAGCTTAACAAGACAGTTTTAATGCCCCTTGGAAGAGTGGTGGATAGTGTTGAGCATTCCGATACTGAAATATCGGGTATCGGCCGATATTCGCGGTATCGGAATTCCGATACTTAATTCCGATACTTTTGCAATATCGTATACCGGAATCGGAAGTACCCATAATGCAATGAGCCATTTTCATTTTATTCAGCCAATGAGGATCCTAAGAAGTGTGGGCACATCCTGTTAGGCATGTAGGCATCTTAACTAATGGCATGGCTGTGATTGGCTGCTGAAATGATGTCATGATGCACTATAAAAAGCCGCCGCCATTTTGAGCTCACTCTGCTGTGAATCAGTTAGGGATAGGATGCTGTTGTTCTGAGGGACAGTTTTAGCTACCTATTTGGTCTATTCTGCTTTACCCAAGCTACTTTATAAATCGCTGTGCCTTGCAGTGCTAGTTCACAGTTCTCTGTGCTGTTCACCACTTTCTGCAAGGTCTCTGTGTGTGAGTGCAGCTCACCCTGTAGTGTGTGCTTCAGCCACGTCTGGTTATAGTGCACTCAGTGTGTGTCACTGCCTCATACATTGTCCTTTTTTGCCAATTCATAATTTTTCCTGATATCTCCTATTAGTGTGGTGGTTCCATCCGTATTCAGCTAAATTTGTTCCAAACACACTATTTAGGAGTAGATAGAGAAATTTTTTTGGTCTTGCAGCGCTAGTGCACAGTGCTCTGCATCTGTACTGTTCACCGCTGTCTGCAAGGTCTGGTGTGTGAGTGCAGCTCACCCTGTAGTGTGTGCTTCAACCACGTCTGGTTGTAGTGCACTCAGTGTGTGTCACTGCCTCATACATTGTCCTTTTTTGCCAATTCATAATTTTTCCTGATTTCTCCTATTAGTGTGGTGGTTCCATCCGTATTCAGCTAAATTGGTTCCAAACACACTATATAGGAGTAGTTAGAGGAGCCTTTCTGCAGCATTGGGCCCTGCAGCCCCAGCCAGATTAGTATTAGCCTATTTTTTGCAGCCTCATCTATTGCATTGTAGGTTACCTTCCTACATTGTAATAGCTACAAAAAGTTTGTGATACTATCGTTATTACATCTTTAGGCACATCCAGTGTCTTTTTGTGACAAAAAAAACCTAAATAAAGTTCACCAAACACTCCACTTTACAGTTGTGTAGGCCACATTAGCTCATATTAAAGTCTAGTCCACACTTTATAAAATTAGTGTTTCTTATACCTGCTAGCAGCTGTTCAGGAATAAGCACACTAAGCCCTTAGTACTTTTCTGCCTATCTTTATCAGTCTACCAAGATGAAGAAGGCAGGGAGTAAGGCATGTGGTCGTGGGCGTGGGCGTGGGCGTGGAGTTTCTGCAGGGAGAGGACGTGAGGATTCTGTGCCTGCAGGGAGAGGACGTGGGGATTCTGTGCCTGCTGCGGGCACCAGTGACTCAGCATCCCCCAGTTTTACCAGGGAACAGTCCTTTATGCGCAGCTTTGTAGGAGCTAGCCGTACCCCACTGCTGTGGGAGGACCAAATTGAAGCCGTTGTCGGATGGATGGCAGCTAACGCATCGACTTCAATTAGTTCCAGATCCTCTCAGGTCCTGAGCACTGAAGAGCACCCATCTGTCTCTTCACCACCTGCCAAATTGCCCAGGCAGTCAGAGAGCCCTGGACAGGAGCCATCTCTACTTCTGTTCTCTGAATCTCTTGGCTTGGAAAGAGGGGGCCAGCCAAGCAGAATTCGAGAATTTGAAGAAGAGGTAGTATGCAGTGATGCGCAACCGTTTTGTCTCTCTGAATCTGAAGAGGCGGGTGGGCCAGTGCCTATGGTCAGCAGCACACCTCAGTACGCATCTGATGATGAGACTCAGGTGCCACTTTCTGGTGCGTACTGTGCTGTCGAGACTACCCAGGAGAAGCAGTTGTTTGAAGAAGGTGGTGTAGATGATGAGGTGCTTGACCCATCATGGCGTGAGGGACAGGAAGGTGGTGGGAGCAGCTCTGAGGAAGAGATTCCCCGAACAGCCCAAAAAGGAGGGAGAGGGAGGGGGCAGACTTGGTTGCCTGTAGCCTCCACTTCGGCACCCATTAGGAGCATGGCTCTTCCAAAATCCAAAGCGGGCGCTCCCAAGACTTGCAGTGCCTGGTCCTTTTTTGACACAGTTGCAGATGACATTTGCTTTGTCAAATGCAAGCTGTGTAATCAGAAGGTGAAAAGAGGGAAAAGTGTCAGCAACCTCAATACCACAAATATGTGGAAACATGTGCGGACCAAGCACGTGGTGGAGTTACAAAAACACACTGAAGACCTAGGCCAACCTACAGCGTCACCTACCACCTCTTCAGCTCGTGTTGTAGCCTCTTCCTCCAGCTCACACACAGCTGGTCCGGCTTCCTCACAGGATCGCCATGGAAGAATCTCTGGCACTGTTGTACAGAGACACAGTGTAATTCCACCCACAGCACCACTTTCCCAGTCATCCTCACACTCCCAGGCCAGTCTACAGCCATCGTTAGCACAGGCATGGGAGAAAAGGCGCCCATACTCGGCAAACCACCCCCGAGCACAGGCTCTGAATGCTGGCATTGCTAAACTACTGGCCCTTGAAATGCTGTCATTCAGGCTGGTGCAGACTGACACATTCCGTAACTTTATGGCATTGGCAGTCCCACAATACAACGTGCCCAGCCGATTTTATTTCAGCAGGCAAGTCGTCCCTGCCCTGCAACATCATGTGGAGGGAAAAATTAAACATGCGCTACAAAACGCCGTCAGTAGCAAGGTCCACCTGACCACCAATGCGTGGACCAGTAAGCATGGACAGGGACGATACCTTTCCCTCACTGCCCATTGGGTAAATGTTGTGGAGCCGGGTACAGATCTTGAGAGTGGCGCTGTACGTGTTCTGCCAACTCCAAGGATTGCAGGAATCCAGTCTGTACACATTGACTCCTCCTCATACTCCAGTTCCTCTGAATCAGCGATGCAGGAGCCGTCACGGTCTACCTCCACATCGACCCGTGAACGGTTACCTGTTATGGTGACCAATATGAGCACAGCCGTGGCCAAACGTCAACAGGCCGTATTAAAATTAATTTCTTTGGGGAATCGAAGCCACACAGCGCAGGAGCTCTGGAATGCCATCAAGCAGCAGAGCGACGTGTGGTTTGTGCCAGCGAATCTCCAGCCAGGCATGGTAGTGTGTGACAATGGCCGAAATCTGGTGGCAGCTCTGGGCCTAGGCAACCTCACTCACATCCCATGTCTGGCACATGTGCTCAACTTGGTCGTGCAGAGTTTTTTGAGGGACTATCCGGATCTTGATGCACTGCTTCACAAGGTCCGCATAGAGTGCGCTCACTTGCGGCGTTCCAGCAATGCAAGATCACGCATTGCAGCTCTGCAGCGCCGATTACGTCTTCCGGAACATCGCATCATATGTGACCTACCCACCAGGTGGAATTCAACGTTACATATGTTGGAGAGGTTGTGTGAGCAGCAGGCAGCAGTAATGGAGTACCAGCTGCAGCAGGCGCAAAGAAGTCGCAGTGCGCGCCGTTCACACTTCACCACCACTGAGTGGGCCTCTATGAAGGACATTTGCCACGTGTTGCGTGCCTTCGATTATTCCACGCGGATGGCGAGTGCAGATGATGCACTAGTCAGCATGACTATCCCCCTTATCTGCCTGCTTGAAAAAACACTGCAAGCACTAAGGGACGAGGTTTTGGAAGAGGTGGAGGATGAGGAGTCACAAATGCCATCTGCTTCTCTACAGTCTGCGCAACGTGGTTCCTCACAAAGGCCTAGGCAGGGGACACTTTGTGAGGAGGATGAGGAGGAGTCAATGGATGAGGAAGACATCTGTCCAGAGGAGGGAGGTACGCAATGCTCTAGTAGTCAGTATCTAGAGCGAGGGTGGGGTGATGCAGAGCAGGCAGAGATCACGCCTCAAGCAGGGGACAGCGTTTCTTGGCCAGTTGGCAGTCTGCAGCACATGGTTGATTTCATGCTGCAGTGCCTGAGAAACGACCGCCGCATCGCCCACATTCTCAACACGGCTGATTATTGGGTGTCCACCCTCCTAGATCCTCGCTACCGGGACAACTTACAAAGCCTCATAACACCGTTGAACCGGGAGCGTAAAATGCGGGAGTACCAAGACGCACTGGTGCATTCCATCATGTTCTCCATTCCAACCGAGAGCAGTGCTGCTAGTGCTTTACAAAGCAGCTCAGTGCGTCGAGGCAGTGGAGGAAGCTCTGCACAAAGAGGGAGCAGAAGCAGCGCCTCAGCACAAGGCAAGACCAGTATGGCCGAAATGTGGCAAAGTTTTGTGTCCCCGCCGCCACAAATGTCTATGTAGCACCCTGAGGATTCAGCTGCTACAGGGGTATTACACCTCAGCCAGAGGTGTGGTATTCCACTCCCGGGTAAGGATGGAGTGTGGAACTGAGCTCAGTAGGCTGCATGCACTACATACATCCCATTTCCGGGGGACAGACCAATGGTACTCCCACTAGAGAAATGTGCAGGTACGACAGCGTCTGTCCCTGGCTGGAGTGGGAGGGGGGTGGAACATCCCAGTAGTGTAGGGGCAGATAGGGGGAGCAGTCTGGGTAAAGCTAGGAGCTCATTGGGTGCTGGTCACCTGAGCTCACACATAGAGGGAGTATATAAGGTGGGAACCATCTTAGAACAGGGTCTTTTGTAGAGGTTTGGTCCGACAAGCAGAACAGCTCAGCCAGCTCCAAGGCCAAGAGAGTGAGAGAGAGGAGAAAAGAAGGACCCAGAGGGGGAGAAGAGGGAACTCCAAGAACCCAAAATTAGACCAGAGGGTGAAGAGTTGGCACAGGGGTATCGGATCCCAAGCTGGTGGAGGGCACTAATCCTTAGCCAGAGACCGGAGGTCGTGGGCAGGATCTGCCACGACCACCCACTAAATCCACCCGGAAGGCAAACCAAGAATAGGGTCAGGGAACCCAGAGACAAGGGTTTTACCAACAAGAGGCCCGAGGGAGCCGGACTTAGGTGGATCCCTGGTGGGGAAGGCCAGAGAGAAGGACAAGTCAGAAAGGGAGCTCAGGAACACGCTCCAGAATCACCTGGGGGTTGGCCGAGTCCAGGACCTGGTGGACGCAGCACGGCTCGGGTGGTCACTCAAGGCCGGAGTGACCAACACAAAAGCAGTAAGTAAAAACCCTGAACTGCACAGCCCGACTCTGAGTTTCATTCACTGCACCTCCACAACCACCATCCTCTGCAACTGACCCCCTGAGGCTATACCCCTCCCGTTGGGGGTTATACTACCTGAGCTGCACACACACCACCAGCCTCAGCGGACCCTGCTGCAGCGGCGGCCGTAGTGACCGCAAATCAACGGGTGGCGTAGTCGACACTAAAGAACACCAATAACATCTATCAAGACTGCCACACACTGAGCTTGACACCCTGGGCACGGACCGGGTCACCGCCACTCGGAGACTACAACCCCCATCTGATCCGGCTCCGGGTATCCCCCAAACAACACTGGCCCAGGGGGCGCGTGAACTATGGCGTAGTCGGCAGGATAACGTGCCCGCAACAACCGGGTACTGCGTGCCTGAAGAAAAGTTCACCGTTACCTCAAAAAGAAGTCTCCCGCCGGTTCCGGAGGGTCCCCGCCAACGGACCCCATCACAGGTCGTTTCCCGCCGGTTGTCCGCCATTTGCAGCTTTTTCCCGCCATTTCCAAAGATTTCCCGCCTTGGAAGAGCAGACGCCATTATGGGCGTGCCAGAGGGTGGCAAGAGGTCACCTCCCATCGTGGGCCAGGTCGAAGAATGGCGCCAAAAGCGGAAACCGCGCCCACCAACAGAGACTGTGATGCTGGAAGTGTCCATCAGCGTAAGAGAACTGCCCCTGGAACTGACAATCACAAAGTTGCCCCGGGACCACCCTCGATGTGGGCGGAGACAGAACAAGAGAACGAAGATGGGTGTCGCCTGGAGCAGTCTGGAGAGAGCGCACCCGGAGACAAGAAGTCTGGAGAGGAGTCCAGAGAAAGCCTACCCGGAGATGGAGGGAGAGTCAGGCAGCACCGACCCAGTGGTCAGGAGCCTGCTACAAGCCACAACCCCACTAGGCCTAGTGGAGGTCCTGGCACAGCTCCCCCCGAGACTGGGAGTGTGCACAGACTGCGCTGGAGGGCCTCGCACGGAGGATGGCCCGGGTGCAGCGAGAGACGTTGGCGGAGTGGAGCCGAGAGATGGCCCAGCGGACCGAAACCCGTCAGCGGAGCACGCCACCCGAGACGAGGAGACAGACCGCCTCTGAGGATGGTGCAGGAGGACTCAAGGCCGGAGACGGCGCCGAGAAGGGAGCTGAACGAATGGAGGCAGGTAAAGGGGACGTCTCTACCCCGAGCCGGGGAACCGCGTGCCTGCCCCAGCTCCCCGTCGCAGAGCCCGAAATTCCCCCTGCCGTGCCCGTCGCTGCATCGTCACCGCCGCAGACTAGGCCTCAACCGGAAACCGCGGCCGCGACCCCTGTGACGTCATACGCCTCGACCCTGAGCGCGGCAAAGCAGGAAATACCATCGGCCTGGTCGCAAGGCCTAGTACACCCGGGCGCCGCCATTCCAACAGCGCCCCCTACCTCCGCGGAGCCACCAGCCTGGTCGCAGGGCCGAGTAACCACGGGCGCCGCCGTTCTTACGGTGCCCTTTTCCTTTAGCGTGCCCCAAGCCTGGTCGCAAGGCCTGGTCAACCCGGGCGCCGCTACCACCACAGCGCCCATCACACCTAAAGTAACGCACCTGGGTGAGGACCTGTTCGCCCAGCATACGTGCCCGGATGGGCAGCCCTTCATATGGCCCCAGGAGTACTACCAACTGGAACTCCAAAGGGCGAGGCCCCTGTGTGAGCCCCTGATTCCGGCTCCGAAGCCCGTCAGGAGGACCCAGCCCCCGCTAGAGGAGGCACAGTTTGAGTGGGACCCCACCGGAGGCGACCTCATGGGGTTCACTCAGGAGACTCGGGCGGCCGCAGCGGAGCGTGCAGAGTGCTGCCGCCAGCAGCTCGGGGTCTTCGAGAAGGAGCGGAGAGAGAGGCGGGTCCGGGAACAGCAAGCACAGATAAGGAGCGCGGAGCAGAAGAGCCGGACCAGGAGGAACCCCCGTGCAGCTCATGGTCCCCGTACCACCGGGACTGTGATTAAATTCAACCTGCAGCATGGGTGGGGCTTCATAAAAGACCATCATACCCCCGGCGACGTCTTTGTCACATGCAGAGACGTAGAAAGCCATCTGCCGGAGGGACACAGAGGTCGTGACCTGTATGTAGGGGACGAGGTCACCTTCACCCGGCACAAGTGTGCCAAAGGACCCTACGCCCTCCATGTACATCGCCTGACGGAGGAGGAGCTGCGGTGTGAGGAGGAGCAGGAGGACCCGGACGGGTCTAAATCCAAAGAAGGAGCAGGAGGACGCCGTCGTTAAAGTACGGTAAAGAGACTGTAAATAGTTACCCATCGGGGTACAGTGAACTGTTGCTGCTTTAAATAAGTCCCCGTTGGGACAAGAGTGAACTGTTGACCCGTGTGTCCCTATTCCCATTACCTGGCCGAGGACTGAGAGCGGCCATATTCCCCCTGTATATAGTTGCGCTTCCTAAGGCGCCCCCTACTGGTTTTATAGGAAACTGTTGTTTTTCTTGAAGAGACTGTCGCACTTTTCCCGGTCACAAGTTGCACCGTGGCCGGAGGAGCAAGAGTGTTTACAAGGAGGTTATTTATGAAAAGTTTTATATGAAAAGTTTTATTGCTGATAATATATGTGATGTTTTATATGTTTATGTTTATGAAAAAAAATTGTATGTTTTGGATGTTTTTTTTTATATCTTACAGCCCGAGGACGTGCTGTGATTTACCAGGGGGGAATGTAGCACCCTGAGGATTCGGTTGCTACAGGGGTATTACACCTCAGCCAGAGGTGTGGTATTCCACTCCCGGGTAAGGATGGAGTGTGGAACTGAGCTCAGTAGGCTGCATGCACTACATACATCCCATTTCCGGGGGACAGACCAATGGTACTCCCACTAGAGAAATGTGCAGGTACGACAGCGTCTGTCCCTGGCTGGAGTGGGAGGGGGGTGGAACATCCCAGTAGTGTAGGGGCAGATAGGGGGAGCAGTCTGGGTAAAGCTAGGAGCTCATTGGGTGCTGGTCACCTGAGCTCACACATAGAGGGAGTATATAAGGTGGGAACCATCTTAGAACAGGGTCTTTTGTAGAGGTTTGGTCCGACAAGCAGAACAGCTCAGCCAGCTCCAAGGCCAAGAGAGTGAGAGAGAGGAGAAAAGAAGGACCCAGAGGGGGAGAAGAGGGAACTCCAAGAACCCAAAATTAGACCAGAGGGTGAAGAGTTGGCACAGGGGTATCGGATCCCAAGCTGGTGGAGGGCACTAATCCTTAGCCAGAGACCGGAGGTCGTGGGCAGGATCTGCCACGACCACCCACTAAATCCACCCGGAAGGCAAACCAAGAATAGGGTCAGGGAACCCAGAGACAAGGGTTTTACCAACAAGAGGCCCGAGGGAGCCGGACTTAGGTGGATCCCTGGTGGGGAAGGCCAGAGAGAAGGACAAGTCAGAAAGGGAGCTCAGGAACACGCTCCAGAATCACCTGGGGGTTGGCCGAGTCCAGGACCTGGTGGACGCAGCACGGCTCGGGTGGTCACTCAAGGCCGGAGTGACCAACACAAAAGCAGTAAGTAAAAACCCTGAACTGCACAGCCCGACTCTGAGCTTCATTCACTGCACCTCCACAACCACCATCCTCTGCAACTGACCCCCTGAGGCTATACCCCTCCCGTTGGGGGTTATACTACCTGAGCTGCACACACACCACCATCCTCAGCGGACCCTGCTGCAGCGGCGGCCGTAGTGACCGCAAATCAACGGGTGGCGTAGTCGACACTAAAGAACACCAATAACATCTATCAAGACTGCCACACACTGAGCTTGACACCCTGGGCACGGACCGGGTCACCGCCACTCGGAGACTACAACCCCCATCTGATCCGGCTCCGGGTATCCCCCAAACAACACTGGCCCAGGGGGCGCGTCATCTACACCATCACAGACGGCTCCAGTCAGCAGGAGGCAACGTTTCCGTCAGATGGTGACAGACTACATGTCTTGTCCTCTTAGTGTACTCCCAGACGGCTCTTCTCCCTTCAAGTTTTGGGTCTGTAAGCTAGATACATGGCCAGAGCTAAGTCAGTATGCATTGGAGGTGCTAGCTTGCCCTGCTGCTAGTGTATTATCGGAACGCGTCTTTAGTGCCGCAGGTGGTGTACTAACAGACCGTCGCATGCGACTATCCTCCGATAACGTTGACCGGCTTACTTTTCTCAAAATGAACAAGGCCTGGATCTCTCATGAATTTGCCAGTCCTCTTCCAGAATAAATAATTGTTGGCAAAAGTATCCAGGTCTCCTGTTCTGTTCATGTGTCTACCACCTGAACTGTAATCCCTGAGCTCCAACACCGCCAGTTGGCACTCGGAAGTGCCGTCTGCACAGTCAACACTTGCTGCCATGTTAGTGGGGTTCAGTAACATCAGCTGTTCCCCTGCTGTGCGGACGGCAATTTCTCTTGCTCTGTCCACATTCTCACTACTACAGATTTTAAAGTTGCTCCAATTACACCTCTGGCTCCTCTGTTTTCAGTATTATCCCTGAGCTCCAACACCGCCAGTTGGCGCTCGGAAGTGCCGTCTGCACAGTCAACACTTGCTGCCGTGTCATTGGGGTTCAGTAACGTCAGCTGTTCCCCTGCTGTGCGGACGGCAATTTCTCCTGCTCTGTCCACATTCTCACTACTACAGATTTTAGAGTTGCTCCAATTACACCTCTGGCTCCTCTGTTTTCAGTATTATCCCTGAGCTCCAACACCGCCAGTTGGAGCTCGGAAGTGCCGTCTGCACAGTCAACACTTGCTGCCGTGTCATTGGGGTTCAGTAACGTCAGCTGTTCCCCTGCTGTGCGGACGGCAATTTCTCCTGCTCTGTCCACATTCTCACTACTACAGATTTTAGAGTTGCTCCACTTACACCTCTGGCTCCTCTGTTTTCAGTATTATCCCTGAGCTCCAACACCGCCAGTTGGCGCTCGGAAGTGCCGTCTGCACAGTCAACACTTGCTGCCGTGTCATTGGGGTTCAGTAACGTCAGCTGTTCCCCTGCTGTGCGGACGGCAATTTCTCCTGCTCTGTCCACATTCTCACTACTACAGATTTTAAAGTTGCTCCAATTACACCTCTGGCTCCTCTGTTTTCAGTATTATCCCTGAGCTCCAACACGGCCAGTTGGCGCTCGGAAGTGCCGTCTGCACAGTCAACACTTGCTGCCGTGTCATTGGGGTTCAGTAACATCAGCTGTTCCCCTGCTGTGCGGACGGCAATTTCTCCTGCTCTGTCCACATTCTCACTACTACAGATTTTAAAGTTGCTCCAATTACACCTCTGGCTCCTCTGTTTTCAGTATTATCCCTGAGCTCCAACACCGCCAGTTGGCGCTCGGAAGTGCCGTCTGCACAGTCAACACTTGCTGCCGTGTTATTGGGGTTCAGTAACATCAGCTGTTCCCCTGCTGTGCGGACGGCAATTTCTCCTGCTCTGTCCACATCCACTGTACTACTGATTTAAAACCTTCTCCAAATACACTTCTGGCTCCTCAGTTTTCAGTATTATCCCTGAGCTCCAACACTGCCAGTTGGCGCTCGGAAGTGCCGTCTGCACAGTCAACACTTGCTGCCGTGTTATTGGGGTTCAGTAACGTCAGCTGTTCCCCTGCTGTGCGGACGGCAATTTC
This sequence comes from Phyllobates terribilis, assembly GCF_046119375.1. NCBI lineage: Eukaryota > Metazoa > Chordata > Amphibia > Anura > Dendrobatidae > Phyllobates > Phyllobates terribilis. Next base: position 739,763,501 of record NW_027362764.1, read on the forward strand.
TCCTGCTCTGTCCACATCCACTGTACTTCTGATTTGAAACCTCCTCCAAATACACCTCTGGCTCCTCTGTTTTCAGTATTATCCCTGAGCTCCAACACCGCGAGTTGGCACTCGGAAGTGCCGGCTGCACAGTCAACACTTGCTGCCATGTTATTGGGGTTCGGTAACGTCAGCTGTTCCCCTGCTGTGCGGACGGCAATTTCTCCTGCTCTGTCCACTTTCTCACTACTACAGATTTTAAAGTTGCTCCAATTACACCTCTGGCTCCTCTGTTTTCAGTATTATCCCTGAGCTCCAACACCGCCAGTTGGCGCTTGGAAGTGCCGTCTGCACAGTCAACACTTGCTGCCGTGTTATTGGGGTTCAGTAACGTCAGCTGTTCCCCTGCTGTGCGGACGGCAATTTCTCCTGCTCTGTCCACATCCACTGTACTACTGATTTAAAACCTCCTCCAAATACACCTCTGGCTCCTCTGTTTTCAGTATTATCCCTGAGCTCCAACACGGCCAGTTGGCGCTCGGAAGTGCCGTCTGCACAGTCAACACTTGCTGCCGTGTTATTGGGGTTCGGTAACGTCAGCTGTTCCCCTGCTGTGCGGACGGCAATTTCTCCTGCTTTGTCCACATCCACTGTACTACTGATTTAAAACCTCCTCCAAATACACCTCTGGCTCCTCTGTTTTTAGTATTTACCCTGGGCTCCAATACCGCTAGTTGCTGCTCAGAAGTGCCGTCTGCACAGTCAACGCTTGCTCCAGTGTTATTGGGGTTCAGTAACGTCAGCTGTTCCCCTGCTGTGTGTCCGGCAAATTCTCCTGCTTTGTCCACATCCACTGTACTACTGATTTAAAACTTGCTCCAATTACACCTCTGGCTCCACTCTGTTTTTAGTATTTACCCTGGGTTCCAGCACCGCAAGCTGGTTCTCGGTAGTTCCATTTGCTCTTGTACCTTCTACTACCCATCCGGGTTCCAGTACCGTCAGCTGGTTCTCGGCAGTGCCTTTGGATTAGGTGCCTCCTTCTCGGTATCCAAGTTCCACCAACGTGTGCTGGTTCTTGGCAGTGCTTTCTGGCACAGGTACCTCCTGCTTAGTAACCGAGTTCCAGTACAGTCAGCTGGTCTTCGGCAGTTCCATTGGCTCTTGTACCTTCTGCTACCCATCCGGGTTCCAGTACCGTCAGCTGGTCCTCGGTAGTTCCATTTGCTCTTGTACCTTCTACTACCCATCCGGGTTCCAGTACCGTCAGCTGGTTCTCGGCAGTGACTTTGGCACGGGTACTCCCTCCTGCCCAGCCTGGTTCCAGCACGCCAGCTGTTTCCGGGTAGTGTCAACGTCACTTTGCCTCCAATGCGTTGTCCTGTCGTGTTGCGGTCGGGTTAGCCGACTCTATGGTGCCTGCAGTTTAGGTGACTCCTATGTGGGCTGCGGGATCTGGCAATGAAGGCTGGTTCCATAGTCCCAATAGGACAAGCACCCCCTGTAGGACTGTGGGTTTTGGTAACTGCGGCCGGCTCGCGGCCTTGAACTTTTTTTTACATGGGTACCTTCTGCTACCCATCCGGGTTCCAGTACCATCAGCTGGTTCTCGGCAGTGTCTTTGGCACGGGTACTCCCTCCTGCCCAGCCTGGTTCCAGCACGCCAGCTGTTTCCGGGTAGTGTCAACGTCACTTTGCCTCCAATGCGTTGTCCTGTCGTGTTGCGGTCGGGTTAGCCGACTCTATGGTGCCTGCAGTTTAGGTGACTCCTATGTGGGCTGCGGGATCTGGCAATGAAGGCTGGTTCCATAGTGCCTATAGGACAAGCACCCCCTGTAGGACTGTGGGTTTTGGTAACTGCGGCCGGCTCGCGGCCTTGAACTTTTTTTTACATGGGTACCTTCTGCTACCCATCCGGGTTCCAGTACCATCAGCTGGTTCTCGGCAGTGTCTTTGGCACGGGTACTCCCTCCTGCCCAGCCTGGTTCCAGCACGCCAGCTGTTTCCGGGTAGTGTCAACGTCACTTTGCCTCCAATGCGTTGTCCTGTCGTGTTGCGGTCGGGTTAGCCGACTCTATGGTGCCTGCAGTTTAGGTGACTCCTATGTGGGCTGCGGGATCTGGCAATGAAGGCTGGTTCCATAGTGCCTATAGGACAAGCACCCCCTGTAGGACTGTGGGTTTTGGTAACTGCGGCCGGCTCGCGGCCTTGAACTTTTTTTTACATGGGTACCTTCTGCTACCCATCCGGGTTCCAGTACCGTCAGCTGGTTCTCGGCAGTGCCTTTGGATTAGGTGTCTCCTTCTCGGTATCCAAGTTCCACCAACGTCTGCTGGTCCTTGGTAGTGCTTTCTGGCACAGGTACCTCCTGCTTAGTAACCGAGTTCCAGTACCGTTAGCTGGTTTTCGGCAGTTCCATTGGCTCTTGTACCTTCTGCTACCCATCCGGGTTCCAGTACCGTCAGCTGGTCCTCGGTAGTTCCATTTGCTCTTGTACCTTCTACTACCCATCCGGGTTCCAGTACCGTCAGCTGGTTCTCGGCAGTGACTTTGGCACGGGTACTCCCTCCTGCCCAGCCTGGTTCCAGCACGCCAGCTGTTTCCGGGTAGTGTCAACGTCACTTTGCCTCCAATGCGTTGTCCTGTCGTGTTGCGGTCGGGTTAGCCGACTCTATAGTGCCTGCAGTTTAGGTAGTTCCTCAGCTTTCTTGTACCTTCTGCTACATTTCCAAGTTCAAGCTTTTTGAAATGGTTCTTGGTAATCACTCTGGATCTCCCTGACGAGGACCCTGAAGACGAGGACCCTGAAGACCAACCCTAAGAAGACGAGGACCCCGAAGACAACGACCCTGAAGACGAGGACCCTGAAGACCACCCCGAAGAAGACGAGGACCCTGAAGACCAACCCAAAGAAGACGAGGACCCTGAAGACCACCCCAAAGAAGACGAGGACCCTGAAGACCACCCCGAAGAAGACGAGGACCCCGAAGACGAGGACCCAGAAGACCAACCTGAAGAAGACGAGGACCCCGAAGACGAGGACCCCTGAAGACGATGACCCTGAAGACCACCCCGAAGAAGACCAAGAAGACAAGCACCAAGATACAGAAGAACAAGAGACAGAAAGCCAAGAAGCAGAAATACAAGAAGCTGCAGAACAAAAAGGGGAAGAACATTAAGCATAAGACTAAAAATCAGAGCAAAAGATAATATCTAAATTATAAGTAGAAGATGACTAAGCAGTGTATGGGGGTGAGTCCGTTCCTCCTCGTGGTGCCCCTGGAAAAGACCTGCTGCTGCAGGCCAAACTGAACGCGGACAAATCCTGTTGTAAATCTTTTGTGACGGGCAGAACGAAAGGTGTAATGTCCAACCTTTTATAGATAACAACTACAGGAATGCCTGTCACAAATAAGAATATGATGAAGAAGAAGAATATGAAGAAGATGAAGAAGTAGAATATGAAGAATGTAAAAAAAAAGAATAATACGAAGAAGGTGAAGAAGAAGAAGATGAAGAAGGTGAAGAAGAAGAGGATGAAAAAGATGCTGAGGATGATGAAGGAGAAAGTGTGGGAGAAGTAAAAAAGAAGGTGAAGAGCATGGAAGTAGTGAAACATAAATATCTGACAAAATATAAAAATACTTAACATAGTCAATATTTCCGTAACTCAGAACGTCTTAAAAAAAATATTAATTCCTGCTATTCCATTTGATTGGGCTAAACCTCTATGCCTTTATTGTCTCCCCCACCTCCCCCAATACATTCTACATTATTCTTAGTTGTTTTCCTTCATGTAGAATTAACCTGCAAGGAAAGAAAGGGTTTATTTTCATTCCGATATTTCTGTCCCATTGACTTGCATTGGTTTCCGGTATCAGAATCGGCGATATCCGATACTTTTTCGGTATCGGTCCGATCCAATCCGATCCGATATTTCACGATATCGGAAGGTATCGCTCAACACTAGTGGTGGAGGTCGCAGTGGAATGAAAAGACAATATCAATGCCCCTTGGAAGAGTGGTGGAAGTCACAGTAGCTTAACAAGACTGTTTTAATGCCCGTTGGAAGAGCTGTGGAGTTCAGAATGGTTTAACAAGACGGTTTTAATGCCCCTTGGAAGAGACGTGGAGGCCACAGTAGCTTAACAAGATGGTTTTAATGCCCCTTGAAGAGACATGGAGGTCACAGTAGCTTAACAAGACGGTTTTATTGCCCCTTGGAAGAGACGTGGAGGTCACAGTAGCTTAAAAAGATGGTTTTCATGGCCCTTGGAAGAGCTGTGGAGTTCACAGTGGTTTAACAAGACGGTTTTAATGTCCCTTGGAAGAGACGTTGAGGTCACAGTAGCTTAAGAAGACGGTTTTCATGCCCCTTGGAAGAGCTGTGGAATTCAGAGTGATTTAACAAGACAGTTTTAATGCCCCTTGGAAAAGACGTGGAGGTCACAGTAGCTTAACAAGACAGTTTTAATGCCCCTTGGAAGAATGGTGGAGGTCGCAGTGGATTAAAAAGACAATATCAATGCCCCTTTGAAGAGTGGTGGAGGTCACAGTAGCTTAACAAGACGGTTTTAATGCCCCTTGGAAATGACGTGGAGGTCACAGTAGCTTAACAAGACAGTTTTAATGCCCCTTGGAAGAGTGGTGGAGGATGCAGTGGATTAAAAAGACAATATCAGTGCCCCTTTGAAGAGTGGTGGAGGTCACAGTAGCTTAACAAGACGGTTTTAATGCCCCTTGGAAGAGCTGTGGAGTTCAGTGTGGTTTAACAAGACGATTTTAATGCCCCTTGGAAGAGACGTGGAGGTCACAGTAGCTTAACAAGACAGTTTTAATGCCCCTTGGAAGAGTGGTGGATGTCACAGTAGCTTAACAAGATGGTATTAATGCCCCTTGGAAGAGCTGTGGAGTTCAGAGTGGTTTAACAAGATGGTTTTAATGCCCCTTGGAAGAGACGTGGAGGCCACAGTAGCTTAACAAGACGGTTTTAATGCCCCTTGGAATAGCTGTGGAGTTCAGAGTGGTTTAACAAGACGGTTTTCATGCCCCTTGGAAAAGCTATGGAGTTCAGAGTGGTATAACAAGACGGTTTTAAGGCCCCTTGAAGAGATGTGGAGGTCACAGTAGCTTAACAAGACGGTTTTAATGCCCCTTGGAAGAGACGTGGAGGTCACAGTAGCTTAAAAAGACGGTTTTCATGCCCCTTGGAAGAGCTGTGGAGTTCAGAGTGGTTTAACAATACAGTTTTAATGCCCCTTGGAAGAGACGTGGAGGTCACAGTAGCTTAAAAAGACGTTTTTCATGCTCCTTGGAAGAGCTGTGGAATTAAGAGTGATTTAACAAGACGGTTTTAATGCCCCTTGGAAGAGCTGTGGAGTTCAGAGTGGTTTAACAAGACTGTTTTAATGCGCCTTGGAAGAGTGGTGGAGGTCACAGTGGAATAAAAAGACAATATCAATGCCCCGTGCAAAAGACGTGGAGGTCACAGTAGCTTAACAAGACGGTTTTCATGCCCCTTGGAAGAGCTGTGGAGTTCAGAGTGGTTTAACAATGCGGTTTTAATGCCCCTTGGAAGAGACGTGGAGGTCACAGTAGCTTAACAAGACAGTTTTAATGCCCTTTGAAAGAGTGGTGGAGGTCGCAGTGGAATTAAAAGACAATATCAATGCCCCTTGGAAGAGTGGTGGAGGTCACAGAAGCTTAAAAAGACGGTTTTAATGCCCCTTGGAAGAGCTGTGGAGTTCAGAGTGGTTTAACAAGACGGTTTTAATGCCCCTTGGAAGAGACGTGGAGGTCACAGTAGCTTAACAAGACGGTTTTCATGCCCCTTGGAAGAGCTGTGGAGCTCAGAGTGGTTTAACAAGATGGTTTTAATGCCCCTTGGAAGAGACGTGGAGGCCACAGTAGCTTAACAAGACAGTTTTGATGCCCCTTGGAAGAGTGGTGGAGGTCGCAGTGGAATAAAAAGACAATATCAGTGCCCCTTTGAAGAGTGGTGGAGGTCACAGTAGCTTAACAAGTCGGTTTTAATGCCCCTTGGAAGAGCTGTGGAGTTCAGTGTGGTTTAACAAGACGATTTTAATGCCTCTTGGAAGAGACGTGGAGGTCACAGTAGCTTAACAAGACAGTTTTAATGCCCCTTGGAAGAGTGGTGGAGGTCACAGTAGCTTAACAAGATGGTTTTAATGCCCCTTGGAAGAGCTGTGGAGTTCAGAGTGGTTTAACAAGATGGTTTTAATGCCCCTTGGAAGAGACGTGGAGGCCACAGTAGCTTAACAAGACGGTTTTAATGCCCCTTGGAAGAGCTGTGGAGTTCAGAGTGGTTTAACAAGACGGTTTTCATGCCCCTTGGAAAAGCTATGTAGTACAGAGTGGTATAACAAGACGGTTTTAATGCCCCTTGAAGAGACGTGGAGGTCACAGTAGCTTAACAAGATGGTTTTAATGCCCCTTGGATGAGACGTGGAGGTCACAGTAGCTTAAAAAGGCGGTTTTCATGCCCCTTGGAAGAGCTGTGGAGTTCACAGTGGTTTAACAAGACGGTTTTAATGTCCCTTGGAAGAGACGTTGAGGTCACAGTAGCTTAAGAAGACGGTTTTCATGCCCCTTGGAAGAGCTGTGGAATTCAGAGTGATTTAACAAGACAGTTTTAATGCCCCTTGGAAGAGACGTGGAGGTCACAGTAGCTTAACAAGACAGTTTTAATGCCCCTTGGAAGAATGGTGGAGGTCGCAGTGGATTAAAAAGACAATATCAATGCCCCTTTGAAGAGTGGTGGAGGTCACAGTAGCTTAACAAGACGGTTTTAATGCCCCTTGGAAAAGACGTGGAGGTCACAGTAGATTAAGAAGACAGTTTTAATGCCCCTTGGAAGAGTGGTGGAGGTTGCAGTGGAATAAAAAGACAATATCGGTACCCCTTTGAAGAGTGGTGGAGGTCACAGTAGCTTAACAAGACGGTTTTAATGCCCCTTGGAAGAGCTGTGGAGTTCAGTGTTGTTTAACAAGACGATTTTAATGCACCTTGGAAGAGACGTGGAGGTCACAGTAGCTTAACAAGACAGTTTTAATGCCCCTTGGAAGAGTGGTGGAGGTCACAGTAGCTTAACAAGATGGTTTTAATGCCCCTTGGAAGAGCTGTGGAGCTCAGAGTGGTTTAACAAGATGGTTTTAATGCCCCTTGGAAGAGACGTGGAGGCCACAGTAGCTTAACAAGACAGTTTTAATGCCCCTTGGAAGAGCTGTGGAGTTCAGAGTGGTTTAACAAGACGGTTTTCATGCCCCTTGGAAAAGCTATGGAGTTCAGAGTGGTATAACAAGACGTTTTTAATGCCCCTTGAAGAGACGTGGAGGTCACAGTAGCTTAACAAGACGGTTTTAATGTCCCTTGGAAGAGACGTTGAGGTCACAGTAGCTTAAGAAGACGGTTTTCATGCCCCTTGGAAGAGTTGTGGAATTCAGAGTGATTTAACAAGACAGTTTTAATGCCCCTTGGAAGAGACGTGGAGGTCACAGTAGCTTAACAAGACAGTTTTAATGCCCCTTGGAAGAATGGTGGAGGTCGCAGTGGATTAAAAAGACAATATCAATGCCCCTTTGAAGAGTGGTGGAGGTCACAGTAGCTTAACAAGACGGTTTTAATGCCCCTTGGAAAAGACGTGGAGGTCACAGTAGATTAAGAAGACAGTTTTAATGCCCTTTGGAAGAGTGGTGGAGGTTGCAGTGGAATAAAAAGACAATATCGGTACCCCTTTGAAGAGTGGTGGAGGTCACAGTAGCTTAACAAGACGGTTTTAATGCCCCTTGGAAGAGCTGTGGAGTTCAGTGTTGTTTGACAAGACGATTTTAATGCACCTTGGAAGAGACGTGGAGGTCACAGTAGCTTAACAAGACAGTTTTAATGCCCCTTGGAAGAGTGGTGGAGGTCACAGTAGCTTAACAAGATGGTTTTAATGCCCCTTGGAAGAGCTGTGGAGCTCAGAGTGGTTTAACAAGATGGTTTTAATGCCCCTTGGAAGAGACGTGGAGGCCACAGTAGCTTAACAAGACAGTTTTAATGCCCCTTGGAAGAGCTGTGGAGTTCAGAGTGGTTTAACAAGACGGTTTTCATGCCCCTTGGAAAAGCTATGGAGTTCAGAGTGGTATAACAAGACGTTTTTAATGCCCCTTGAAGAGACGTGGAGGTCACAGTAGCTTAACAAGACGGTTTTAATGTCCCTTGGAAGACACGTTGATGTCACAGTAGCTTAACAAGACGGTTTTCATGCCCCTTGGAAGAGCTGTGGAATTCAGAGTGATTTAACAAGACAGTTTTAATGCCCCTTGTAAGAGACGTGGATGTCACAGTAGCTTAACAAGATAGTTTTAATGCCCCTTGGAAGAATGGTGGAGGTTGCAGTGGATTAAAAAGACAATATCAATGCCCCTTGGAAGAGTGGTGGAGGTCATAGTAGCTTAACAAGACAGTTTTAATGCCACTTGGAAGAGCTGTGGAGTTCAGAGTGGTTTAACAAGACGGTTTTAATGCCCCTTGGAAGAGACGTGGAGGTCACATTAGCTTAACAAGACAGTTTTAATGCCCCTTGGAAGAGTGTTGGAGGTCGCAGTGGAATAAAAAGACAATATCAATGCCCCTTGGAAGAGTGATGGAGGTCACAGTAACTTAAAAAGACGGTTTTAATGCCCCTTGGAAGAGCTGTGGAGTTCAGAGTGGTTTAACAAGACGGTTTTAATGCGCCTTGGAAGAGTGGTGGAGGTCGCAGTGGAATAAAAAGACAATATCAATGCCCCGTGGAAAAGCCGGGAGGTCACAGTAGCTTAACAAGACGGTTTTCGTGCCCCTTGGAAGAGCTGTGGAGTTCAGAGTGGTTTAACTATACGGTTTTAATGCCCCTTGGAAGAGACGTGGAGGTCACAGTAGCTTAACAAGACAGTTTTAATGCCCTTTGGAATAGTGATGGAGGTCACAGTGGAATAAAAAGACAATATCAATGAACCTTGGAAGAGTGGTGCAGGTCACAGCAGCTTAACAAGACGGTTTTAATGCCGCTTGGAAGAGACGTGGAGGTCACAATAGCTTAACAAGACGGTTTTAATGCCCCTTGGAAAAGACGTGGAGGTCACAGTAGCTTAACAAGACAGTTTTAATGCCCCTTGGAAGAGTGGTGGAGGTTGCAGTGGAATAAAAAGACAATATCAATGCCCCTTGGAAGAGTGGTGGAGGACACAGTAGCTTAACAAGACGGTTTTAATGCCCCTTGGAAGAGCTGTGGAGTTCAGAGTGGCTTAACAAGATGATTTTAATGCCCCTTGGAAGAGACGTGGAGGTCACAGTAGCTTAGCAAGACAGTTTTAATGCCCCTTGGAAGAGTGGTGGAGGTGTCAGTGGAATAAAAAGACAATATGAATGCCCCTTGGAACAGTGGTGGAGATCACAGAAGCTTAACAAGACGGTTTTAATCCCCCTTGGAAGAGATGTGGAGTTCAGAGTGGTTTAACAATACGGTTTTAATGCCCCTTGGAAGAGACGTGGAAGTCACAGTAGCTTAACAAGACGGTTTTCATGCCCCTTGGAAGAGCTGTGGAGTTCAGAGTGATTTAACAAGACGGTTTTAGTGCCCCTTGGTAGAGAGATGGAGGTCACAGTAGCTTAACAAGACAGTTTTAATGCCCCTTGGAAGAGTGGTGGAGGTCGCAGTGGAATAAAAAGACAATATCAATGCCCCTTGGAAGAGTGGTGGAGGTCACAGTAGCTTAACAAGACTGTTTTAATGCCCGTTGGAAGAGCTGTGGAGTTCAGATTGGTTTAACAAGACGGTTTTAATGCCCCTTGGAAGAGACGTGGAGGTCACAATAGCTTAACAAGACGGTTTTAATGCCCCTTGGAAAAAACGTGGAGGTCACAGTAGCTTAACAAGACAGTTTTAATGCCCCTTGGAAGAGTGGTGGAGGTTGCAGTGGAATTAAAAGACAATATCAGTGCCCCTTGGAAGAGCTGTGGAGCTTAGTGTGGTTTAACAAGATGATTTTAATGCCCCTTGGAAGAGACGTGGAGGTCACAGTAGCTTAACAAGACAGTTTTAATGCCCCTTGGAAAAGTGGTGGAGGTCACAGTAGCTTAACATGATGGTTTTAATGCCGCTTGGAAGAGCTGTGGAGTTTAGAGTGGTTTAACAAGATGGTTTTAATGCCCCTTGGAAGAGACGTGGAGGTCACAGTAGCTAAACAAGACGGTTTTAATGCCCCTTGGAAGAGCTGTGGAGGTCGCAGTGGAATAAAAAGACAATATCAATGTCCCTTGGAAGAGTGGTGGAGGTCACAGTAGCTTAACAAGACGGTTTTAATGACCCTTGGAAGAGCTGTGGAGTTCAGAGTGGTCTAACAAGATGGTTTTCATGCCCCTTGGAAAAGCTATGGAGTTCAGAGTGGTATAACAAGACGGTTTTAATGCCCCTTGAAGAGACGTGGAGGTCACAGTAGCTTAACAAGACGGTATTAAGGCCCCTTGGAAGAGACGTGTAGGTCACAGTAGCTTAAAAAGACGGTTTTAATGCCCCTTGGAAGAGCTGTGGAGTTCACAGTGGTTTAACAAGACGGTTTTAATGCACCTTGGAAGAGTCGTGGAGGTCACAGTAGCTTAACAAGACGGTTTTAATGCGCCTTGGAAGAGCTGTGGAGTTCAGAGTGATTTAGCAAGACGGTTTTCATGCCCCTTGGAAGAGCTGTGGAGTTTAGAGTGGTTTAACAAGACGGTTTTAATGCCCCTTGGAAGAGACGTGGAGGTCACAGTAGCTTAACAAGACAGTTTTAATGCTCCTTGGAAGAGTGGTGGAGGTCGCAGTGGAATAAAAAGACAATATCAATGCCCCTTGGAAGAGTTGTGGAGGTCACAGTAGCTTAACAAGACGGTTTTAATGCCCCTTGGAAGAGCTGTGGAGTTCAGAGTGGATTAACAAGACGGTTTTCATGCCCCTTACAAGAACCATGCAGTACAGCATATTAAAAACATTATTCCCATTATTGAGAAGTGGGTCTCCCATAGTCTTTGGATATGCCTTCCAAGCAAAAGCTGCCAAAAGTTAGGACTGAGGAACTTGCAATGCCCCTTAGAAGAGCCATGCAGTACAGCATATTAAAAACATCAATCCCATTATTGGGGAGTGGGTCTCCCATAGTCTTTGCCTATGCCTTCCAAACAAAAGCTGCCAAAAATTAGGACGGAGGAACTTGCAATGCTGGCAAACAAGAGCCATGCAGTACAGCATATTAAAAACATTATTCCCATTATTGGGGAGTGGGTCTCCCATAGACTTTGCCTATGCCTTCCAAGCAAAAGCTGCCAAAAATTAGGACAGAGGAACTTGCATTGCTGGCAAACAAGAGTCATGCAGTACAGCATATTAAAAACATTATTCCCAATATTGGGGAGTGGGTCTCCCATAGTCTTTGCCTATGCCTTCCAAGCAAAAGCTGCCAAAAATTAGGACGCAGGAACTTGCAATGCTGGCAACACGGACCACGGTCACCCTGGTGGTATAGTGGTGGTGGAGGCTGAGGATAATGAGAAGAGCAAAATACAGCCGAAATGAGGAAGCGTATACCCATGTGTGGGTGTGAAGCGGTGCATGGGAATACACCTCCCAAAATGACACAGTGGATTTGACTTTATGTTACTCTGCTGTCATTTCGTGGTGAAGTCTGGCCCTTGTTCATTTTGATAAGGGTCAGCTTGTCAGCATTGTCAGTTGACAGGCGAGTGCGCTTATCAGTTATAATTCCCCCAGCGGCACTAAAAACACGCTCCGATAACACGCTATCGGCAGGGCAGGCCAGGATTTCCAAGGCGTACAGAGCGAGTTCATTCCAAGTGTCCAGCTTGGATACCCAATAATTAAAAGGCACAGAGGAATCATGGAGGACGCTGGTACGGTCGGCAAGGTACTCCCTCACCATTTTTTGAATCTTTCCACTCCTTGTGAGAGTACCCCGCGCCTCAGGGCCTGTAAGCTGGGCGGGTCTCAGAAAACTGTCCCAGAATGTTGACAGTGTTCCCCTGCCTCTGCTTGATTGGAGTTGCGTCTCTCTCGCCTGTACGCCTTGGTTGGCCAGCGAACTGTGACCTCTGCCGCTAGAGTGTTCAGATGGGAATTTTTTTAACAGTTCTGCAGCAAGGGCCTTCTAATACTGCCCCATTTTTCTAGACCTCTCCACCTCAGGAATAAGAGAGTGAAAGTTCTCCTTGTAGCGGGGGTCTAAAAGTGTCACCAACCAGTAATGACTGTCACCCAACATTTTGACAACGCGAGGGTCACGGTTAAGGCAGCGTAACCTAAAGTCAGACTGGTAACGGGCAAGACTTCCGTGTCCTCACCAAGATGACGATTGACCATGCTCTCCTCCTCCTCCCTCCTGTGTTCAGGCCACCCACGCTGAAACGACGGTATGACAGTTGTACAGGTACTACTGTCTACAGCGCATAATACCAGCTCCTGTTCTTCCTCCTCCTCCTCCTCTCCCTCATTGTCCCCCCATGCACGTTGGGATGAGATGGGGCTGGGCTGTGTGTAATCGCCCGTTACGGCTTCTCGATCCATCTCATCATACTCTGGCTGCAATGCCTCTTCTTTAATTCTCTGCAGAGAGCGTTGCAAAAGACAGACAAGTGGGATGCTGACGCTAATGATGGCGTCATCGCCACTCACCATCTTGGTGGACTCCTCAAAGTTTGTCAGGATGGTACATATGTCAGACATCCAGATCCACTCCTGAGGTCTTATGTGTGGAGTCTGACCTGAATATCGACGGCCTTGTTGCAGCTGGTACTCCACAACTGCTCTCTTCTGCTCACAAATGCTTTGCAACATGTGGAGGGTAGAGTTCCAACGTGTGGGAACATCACACACCAATCGGTGTGCCGGAAGCTGCAAACACTGCTGCAACACAGCAAGGGCGGCGGAAGCTGTAGCCGACTTCCGAAAATGAGCTGAAAGGCGGCGTACTTTGTCGAGCAGATCTGGCAACTCGAGGTACGATTTAAGAAACCGCTGAACCACGAGGTTAAGCACATGAGCCAGGCATGGTACGTGTGTGATCTCGCCTCGCCTCAGAGCCGTCACCAGGTTACGGCCATTGTCACACACGACCATGCCTGGATGTAGGTTCAGCGGTCTCAGCTACAGATCTGCCTGCTCTTTCACAGCTGTCCACAACTCACAAACAGTGTGAGGTTTATCACCTAAGCTAAGGAGTTTCAGCACAGCCTGTTGCCGCTTGGCTGAGGCAGTACTGCAGTGCTTCCAGCTTGTAACTGATGTGGTGATATCTGAGATGGAGGCTGAACATGAGGAGGAGGAGGAGGATGATGCGCAGGAGCTGTACACTGTGGGGGCAACTCTGACTGACATGGGCCCGCAATCCTCGGTGTGGGGAGGATGTGTTCCGTCCCAAGGTCCGACTGGGTCCCGGCTTCCACTATGTTTACCCAGTGTGTCGTCAGGGAGATGTACCGTCCCTGGCCACAAGCACTTGTCCACGTGTCCGTTGTCAGGTGGACTCTCCCAGTAACTGCGTTGTTGAGGGCACGGCAGATGTTTTGGGACACGTGCTTGGGTAGTGCGGGGATGGCACACCGGGCAAAATAGTGTCGGCTGGGGACCGAGTACCGAGGGACGGCCACCGCCATAAGGATGCGGAAGGATTCCGTCTCCACCAGCCTAAAAGGCAGCATTTCCAACGCAAGCAGTCGTGAAATGTGCGAATTTAGGACTGTGGCCTGTGGGGCGTTGGCTGCGAATTTGCGCTTTCGTTCAAAGGTCTGGGATATGGACAATTGAACGCTGCGGTGGGACGTGGACATGGACATTGATGCTGTTTCTTGAGAAATTGCCATAACAAGTGAAGACTGAGAGGAGGGGGCATCTTTGCATGCAGTATGGACAGGGGATTGTCTTTCACGCACAACAGGGGGTTCTCTTACACGCACAACAGCGGAAGAAGCAGTGTTGACACCCGCTGACACTGGTCGTTGACCCTGGGGTTCGCCCCACAAAGTCGGGTGCTTTGCTGACATGTGCCTGATCATGCTGGTGGTTGTCAGGCTGGTAGTTTTGTCACCCCTGCTGATGCTGGCATGGCAGGTGGTACAAATGGCCTTTTTGGGGTTAGCAGCAGAGTCTTTAAAAAAATCCCAGACTCTGGAAGACCTACCGGTTGTACTGGCAACTTCCCTCGTGTTGGTGTTATGGGGGATGGTTGCCCGCCTTCTGTGTGTGGCCACCACACTGCTTCTTGTTGCCTGTTGGGGTACTCTGCCTCCCTCCCCCTGTGTGTTGCTGGCCTCGCTCTGCGTGTCCTCCTGCCACGTTGGGTCAGTTACTAGATCATCCACCACCTCCTCCTCTTCCACTTGCGCACCACGATCCTCCTCCTCACTTCGTGGCAATTGTGTCTCGTCATCGTCCGCCTCTTGTGACAAGTTGCCAGCATCGACTTCCTCTGGCCGTGTCTGTTCAAATATTTGGTCATCACTACATGGGATCTCCTCTTCCACGACTTCAAGCGGAGCAGGCGAGGGGCACAAATATGGAAATGGACCAGTGAACAGCTCTTCAGAGTGTCCAACTGTGGGATCAGTTGCTGTCTGATGACACTCGGCATGGTGGGAGGAAGGAGCATCAGGATGAGGAAGAGTATGCGGTCGAGACTCACGGCTACTAAAAGTTGACCGTACGAAAATTCTTTATTAGATAAATATATAAATTGTAAAAATTTCACATAGAGTCAATAAAACATCTACAATGTGTACAGGACAGAAGCAGACACCCCAAACGGATAACCACTCCAAGGAGTAAAGTGGAAGGTAATAAAGTTGACAAGTATACAAAAGCCACCTATCAGCACATTAACCACCTAGTAGAAAGACTATTAGGAGGCAACATTAGATGAAAGGGAGCAGACAATGCTGCTAAAACACCCCATAGCTAATCAAAAGCCAATCAGAGGGAACACTAAATGATAGCCCTCCTGAAAAATTGTGCTGAACTGGAAAAAGAGTGAAACCAGTAGTGGACACTTACCCAGGGATAGGAGACCCCCCCCCCCAGTGGGATGAAAGGGTGCTAAAACAACTTGGGAAGTTGGTCTGACTGAGGGAAAAAAAATACAGGATTTAGATGAAAAAAAAAAGGATTTTTCCTGGCCCCTGAGACAGGGGGATAAGTCTAGCAATTTGACCAGCAGGAGCACACAGGACTGTAATGCAGTGTTTGCTGGTATAACCACTGCGCCTCCTATACAGCCTGCCTGCCTGGTATCTGGGAAGGATATCAGTCCTGAGAAGGACTGTTTGTTTGATCTGGCAGCCTTTACAGACCCTACACTAACTATTTCGCAGTTTATATCTCTCCCTAAATCAGCAGCGCTGTCCCTACACTGTCTAATCCGGAGCGACTGTGTCCAAGATGGCGGCGCCCGGTTTAAATACTCGAGGTGACTCTGTGCGGCCAGCCAATCACTGTAATGCCCACAAACAACATGGCTGCGGCATTACAGTGACTGGCTGGCAATCCCTGCATGTTCATTGGCTCTGTAAAGAGCGCCAAACATGCAGGGAGGAGACCCGAGCTCCCGCCCGAGTAAACCCGGAAATGCTCAGTGCTCGCCGAACATCCCGAGTAGAGAGATGCTCGGGCGAGTACCGAGCAGTGTTGAGCATGCTCGCTCAACACTAATAATAATCCTATTAATTTTTATTTCATAAATCAATAGTACACATGAAAATAAGCATCTTTGTAATATATCTTATCAGAGAAATCTACTTCTTTCTCCTCCTGGACTGATTTTGCACTGTAAAATGTGTATTCAGTGAAGACAGATTCCCCCATTAAGGAGATAGGATATGACAGTTGGTGCTTTGAAAATTCTATGGCGGAAGGAGGAGCTAGACATTCTGCTGCAAGTTCTCATAAGATAAGTTACAGTTCTCCATAGAACTTTACGAACACAAACTGTCGACTCCTATTTCAGTGATGGAAAACTTTGAATTCGCTGATTTTACCTCTGAATTGAGAATTTTGAGAGTAAATTATTGTGAATTATCAGTCCAGGAGGAGAATGAAGCGGATTTCTCTAATAAAACATATTACAAAGTGTCTTATCTTCATATGTACTATTTATTCATGAAATAAGATTAAAATGATGGTGATTCTTTAAAACGTAGGGCACGATTCATTATTAGATTTGGGCCTCTTTTTTGTCTAGTTTTTGGTGTTTTATGTCTGTATTTCATTTGCGCCTTATTCTTCTTTAAATTGCGCCTTTTTATAGTATGTTTTATACAGCGGGTGAAATAAGTATTGAACACGTCACCAATTTTCTGAGTATATATTTCTAAAGGTGCTAATGACATGAAATTCTCACCAGATGTCAGTAACAACCCATCCACTCCACACAGGCAAAGAAATCAAACCATAAATGTCCATAAATTAAGTTATGTGTAATAATGAGAAATGACAAAAGGAAAAAGTATTGAACACATGAAGAAAGAGAGATGCACAAAGCCATGGAAAGTCATGACACCAGCTGAAATCTATCAGGAATTAGAAATCAATTCTGCCACTTAGTGAAAAATAATATCAGCTGGTTCAACTGATGTCCTTTAAAAAGGTGTCTCATTACCAAGATGCCACGCAAGAAACATGTCATGATGGGTAAAACCAGTGAGCTGTCTCAAGACCTTCGCAACCTTATTGTTGCAAAACATACCGTATATACTCGAGTATAAGCCGACCCAAGTATAAGCCGAGGTACCTAATTTTACCACAAAAAACTGGGAAAACGTATTGACTCGAGTATAAGCCTAGGGTGGGAAATGCAGCAGCTACTCGTAAATTTCCCCATCCTGGTAAGCATTGGCCACTCATCCCAAATCCTGGTATGCATGGCCCCCTAATCCCCCAATCCTGGTATGTATAGGACCCCTCATCCCCCAATCCTGATATGTATAGGACCCCTCATCCCCCAATCCTGGTATGTATAGGACCCCTCATCCCCCAATCCTGGTATGTTTAGGACCCCTCATCCCCCAATCCTTGTATGCATGGCCCCCTCACCCCCGAACCTGGTATGTATAGGACCTCTCATCCCCAAATCCTGGTATGCATGGCCCCCTCATTCCCGCAATCCTGGTATGCATGGCATCCCTCATCCCTTGACACTGGTATGCATGGCATCCCTCATCCCCTGATACTGGTATGCATGTGTGGCGCCCCAGAGGGTTCAGTCGCCACAGAGGTACTGCACCTCACCCAGAGGTGTGGTATCCCCTTCTCTCAAGTAAGGAGGGAGTGCTGCCCGGAACCCCAACACCGGCATCCAACACTACACTGCTCCAGGCCGGCTGGAAAGGCAAGATGCAATGTGTTTTCCTGCTGAGCCCTGCACCTGGGTGGAGTGGGGGGAACCCAGAGGTAGGGGGAACCAGTAGTGGGTGTGGGTGGAGGAAGAAGTTTAGGGGAGCACTATAGAGTGAGATATAAAAAGGGAAGCCATCTTAGGGTGGCAGTGCAGTAAAAGAGAGAAGTCAGTCAGAGAGCAGAGTCTCTGTAGGAGCTCTGCTCCACAAGCAGGGCCCAGTCCCAAAGGCCCAGGTGGGGAGCAGAGGAGTAGGCTCCGTTCTAAAGAAGGGATCCTAGGGGTTACGGCGAGTGCAGGACGGCACCCGTATGCCCCGAATCTGTCAGAAGACAGAGGGATCATAGGCCGCAAGAAGGGGACCGGCCCCTGGTCCAGCTGTGTAACTTCAAATCTCGGCTGGGTAAACCGGAGGCTTCTGGCTTATATAGTCAGTTGCCGAAGCCTCATTCTAATCCCCGTGAGGGTCAAGCAGGTCCGGGAACTCCGACGAGACAGGAGGGACTTCAGAGCACCCGAGCGGGATTGAGAGTGGGAAGCGCAGGGCAGGAGGGATAAAGACCCAGCGTGAAGACGGTCTAGCTAGGAACACAAGAAAGTGGGGTTCTGCCAGGTACTCCTAATCTGCCTGAGGAAGTGCTGAACCACTGCCTGGTGAACGCAGCGCGACGTGGGAGGCTGACACCTGTACAGTGCACCAGTGGAACTGTCATAAGAACTGTGAGTAAAAACTCGGATGACTGCACCGCACTGCCTCCGTCCCTTCTTTCATCTGCGCCATCTCTCCCTCCCGGCACTACAGGTGGCATCACAAACACTTTCTAAATCCCCTATAAAGAATTCCCCCCCTTTTACTGGCTGCCCTGGGTCACGGACCGGGCCAGCCACCGTGATATCCCCCCCCTCCGGCATACACAGAGGCCCGGCTGCCGAGTACCCCACGGCCCAGGGGGCGCGTCACATGGCCACTTCATTCCCAATCCTGGCATGCATGGCCTCCTCATCCCCCAATCCTGGTATGCATGGCCTCCTCATCCCCCAATCCTGGTATGCATGGCCTCCTCATCCCTCAATCCTGGTATGTGTGGCCCCATTACAGCACACTTAAAACAAATAAACACTTATACTCACCTTCTTTCCTCACCTCTTCTCCATCCCTGTGTCCTGTCTGCAGCAGCCCCTGTCAGTATCTGAGGTACAGCGCGCGCTCTCAGACACTGATGTGAGCTGCTACTGGCATATTCACTCCTCTCCACGCCAGGACCATGTGCGTGGAGAGGAGAAAATATGCATTCACTTTAGTAGTGGGCATGGTCAGCAGGAGCTGCGGCTCAGCGCTCCTCCGTGCCCGCTACTAAAGAAAATTAATATTCCATGGGCATGGAGAAGAGGGAATATTCATTTCCCTTTAGCAGTGAGCACACGTGGTAGCTGCAGCAGTGGCTACCACGTATGCCCCGCTCCACTGCTGCATCTCCCCCCTCCGCAACTCCCCCCTGCTATCCACCAACGGAATCTCTGTATAGTCTTGTATACCCGAATATAAGCCGAGGGGGGCTTTTTCAGCACAAAAAATGTGCTGAAAAACTCGGCTTATACTCGAGTATATACGGTACTTATGACATTGATTACAGAAGAATTTCTAAACTTTTGAAGACTCCAGTGAGCACTGTTAGGATCATAACCCAGAAGTGGAAAGAACATCATTTCACCCTAAACCGCAATGACCAGATGTTCCCCGCAAGATTTCAGACAGAGGAGTTAAAAGAGTTATCAGAAGAGTTATCCAAGAATCAAGGACCACCTGTGAAGAGCTGCAGAAAAAAACCTAGAATCAGCAGGTACAATTGTTTCAAAGAAAACTATAAGTAATGCACTCAACCTGTATGCATGCTGTCAACGATGTGTCAGGTGTGACAGGCAGTCGTCGTGGATACAGCTATTGAAGGTCAGTGCGCTTGGCTCTGCAGGCACCTTAATGATCTTCTCTTTTCTGTAGTGTAGTGATATCCTTCTCCCTCTAGGACCTAGCAGTGACCTCCACCCTCTGCTGCTAATTGACACACCCTTGCTGGATGTTTAAATACCTTCAGTCTCTCCAGAGAGTCGCCGGTGATAGCTCTGTTTTCCTCTGTCCAAGTGTAACGACCGTAACGCCAGTCGTACGTGTGTGAGGATGAGATACGGCGCTGCTATAAAGGACTCCGACCAAGATATGGTATCAAACAAACTTCTTTTTATAACTTGCAATAAAAAACAGTATTTCATTTGCAAACAAAGTATGGGCCACGACAGCCAAAAATACAACAATATACAATTTATGCAGCCTGAGAGATCCCAAGTGCTTGCTTCACGGACAGCAGAAGGAACTATCCCCAGACTGTACCACTCCCACCCTTATCCGGTACAGGGCTTACCCATAGTTCTACCGTGACTGTGACACATGGTTCTCTGAGGAATACAATCTTATACCCGCCTCCCGCTTAAATTACAAAAGATTCCGGGTACCCCTTTTTCCCCTTGATATATATATATTAACACGATTAATCACTTGTATCAACACAACATTTACACAGTACACTGTCCTCTTTGCGAGCGTTCAGAGCAGACGCCCTGACAGAATATTCTCAAGCAGAAAACTGAACTTGTTATTCCGGCCACAAGATTTAATCAGCTTCCTAGGTCACCGAATTCTCTGGTACAGGTGTAGGTGAAGATTCAGATTAGTCCCAGTAATATTTCACTGTGCTCTCCTATGGCATTCACGTTCACGAGTTTAGAAATATTGGAGCTCACACAGCCTCCATCAGTCCATCTGTAATCTCAGTAACAGGAATGTTCTTTGAGATGCTGCGAATCCTATCTAACTCTCCCTACCTATCTAAACAGTAGGTGACCGGTCACACATCAAAGTTTACTCACAGAGCCACTTTCACTGGATCACACCATCCAATTTGGATCACTTCAGGCTCCCAAATCTCTTGTGTCTCTCAGGCAGCACGTCTCCACACAAAATCACCTCAGGAAAAATGACCGTATTTCTTCTTCCTGTTTTCAGTTTTTTTTCCTCTTGTACATCAGTGACCTCTAGTGGCCGAACTAAGTTACTGCGGCATCATATCTTATAACAGAAAACATTAACGTACTACACAGGCTTGAAGTACTAGTAGTCGTCTAGTGTCTTCTTGGAGTTCCCTTGGAGGATAGTTGGCGTGATCTCTCTGGTGTCTTCTAAAGCTAAATGTTTACCTTGTCTGTTTACCTGTTTGTCTTTAGTTGCAGTGGGGGCTGACTAGTGCTCACCCCGTCCGCTCCCTACCTAGGGCCTATCGCTAGGGGCAGTCAAGGATTAGGGTTCCTACTCTGCGATAGGTACGGAACCTATTTAGAGACATTAGGGGAGTCAGATATGCCTAGGGGTCTCCACTCCCCCTTTCCCTAGTGTTTGGGCTTCCTCCCCCTCTTCCCCTCTTTCCATGTGTCTGCAGAATTTGTTATCCAGATGTCTTGGCTCTTAAATTTTCAAGCACTTTCTCTAACTTTTCACAGACGACAAACTCCCCATCCTTCAATTTCTGTGTCTTATTTCTGCCCCATTACTGAACCGGACGAGTTGCAGAGGTACTGCATCTCACCCAGAGGTGTGGTATCCCACTCTCAGGTAAGGATGGAGTACTACCCGGGACCCACCCACTTGCATCCATTACACTTCACTTCAGAGGGAAGGGCGAGAATGCTCCTAAGGGAGAGCACAGTCCCTGGTCCCTAGCTGGAGGGTGGAACCATGTAGTGGGTGTGGGTGGAGGAAGAAGTACAGGGGAGCACTTCAGTAGGAGTATAAAAATAGGGAACCATCTTGGGAGAGGGGGTCCAGTCAGAGAAGACAGTCTGAGGAAAAGGAGTGGGAGCAGGAGCTCTGTAGGAGCTCTGCTCAGAGGAGCGGGCCTAGATTGAGAGGCCCAGGAGGACAGGCTGGAAGAGGAAGGAAGCAGAGGAAGGCTCCGGAAGTGAGGGGATCCCAGGGGCACGACGAGTGCGGAAGCCATCCGTGCGCCCGAATATGCAGGAAAGTGGAGGGATCAGGCCGCAAAAGGGGACTGGCCCCTAAACTAGTGGAGAACTACAAGGCTCAGTTAGAAACTGGGGGCTTCTGTACTTTCAGGGTGCAGTTGCTCACAGCCGCAACTATATCGCCAAAAAGGTAGCCACATAGGATTCAGGGGACTGTAGGTTGCCCGCCAAGATCCGAGGTTACCGGCTTGGGACACTGGTTGTGAGGCGCAGGGCAGGAGGGTCACAGCCAGCGCAGGAAGACGACTGGGGAAGGCACTCAGACTGGGGTCCCGTTTAAGTACTCCTGAGATACTTGAGAGATTGCTGAACCCCTTCCTTGGTAAACACAGGACGACGTGGGAGGTTACCCTGGTCCTGGTAACCTGGAGTGCAACAACTGTGAGTAAACCTTGAAGACTGCACCCCACTGTGTCCTAGCATTATTATCTGCGCCATCCCCTGCACTACACTGCATAGCAACCTCTACCTCAATAATCATCACTGCACCGCCCTGGAGCTTAGCTCTACCTGTGGAGAGCTGAACCAACTCTGCTGCATCACCAACAGCTCCAGAGGATCTGCACTGCAGCGGCGGCTCCCTATAGCCGCATACCACAGGTGGCGTCACGAACATTATATATATAAAAACTTTATTCCCTTTTCTTTATTCCCCTTTTATTGACCGCCCTGAGTTACGGACCGGGTCACTGCCACTGTGACACCCCCAGCATCGACCGGCCTGGCTACCGAGTACTCCACAGCCCAAGAGGCGCGTCATGCTCAATGACTGTACTTTAGAAATAATATTGCCATTAATATTGTTTTTCTCCCAAAAATGGTGAAACATAGAGTGCACCTGCAAACAAAAATGTCAGATGAAACGTGCCAGGAAGGTAGGACATATCTGATTGTACATATTTGTATTATTTGCTGTATGCTTCTTTCCGTGCTCATATATTTCTAAGGTCTAAGGTCTCTCGCTTGATCTCGGATTATTCAACACACTCCTTTTCTCTTAACTGCCCAGTTTTAATGATGTTGGCGCTTTTTCACTGATTAATTGATGTTGTTTCGGCCAATTACATTTTTATTAGTAGTTTACGCTGTGTTCCTCTCTATTACTACCATGATCAATGGTTATTAGTGTCACTATTATCGCACGCTACGTTGGAGGTTCATTTGTGCTGCTGCTATTTGTAGAACAATATTTAATGGCACTGTAGTGGTTAGCCATTCCTCTTCCCACTGTCATTAGAGTGGATCTGTCAGCTTAATAGGCTGTCCTTTATAAGGGCGACATATTACTGCTACAGGTCTGTATTCCCAGTAGCCAAAGAGGCACAAGAAAATGGTGTGCCATTCGACTAATATGAGCCCTGAGAAAATATACCGGACAAATGGTAGATTTGCAGATGTTCCGGTATTGTCAGATCAAAATGGGCTTCCACATTCAGAAATGCCCTCTGCTAGTTTGTTTTGACAGAATCTAAAGCCATACTTGGTTTTCATCCTTTAATCCCTCCACAGAGTCTTTGGATGTGGCTACATGAGCTCCCAAGTAGCCTCTCGAGAGGATTGAAGTGGACTGGTGGAGTGAGCTGAATAGAACTAGCCAAGAATACAACCAGAAAAACAGGAGTCCATGACAAAATCAGGGTCTAGAACAAAGTTGGATAAAGTCAGGTCAGTAAACAGTCGAGACAGCCAAAATGAACAAAGGGTCAAACAGATCACTATGAAAACCTCAGCAGTAAAAAAGTTAATCCAGAAAAGTGGTCAACATTAGATCAGAACGAATACCAAATAGCAATCCAAAATTGCGACTCCAGGTATTGTCCTAAATAACTTGCATTGGGTAAAGCAGGTGGTAAGCTTTAGTAAGGTTTTAGAACTGTTTATTGTCTATCAACCCAGCCCTATTAGTCCACTGACTGGGCTTCCTGATTGATTTCTTTCCTGGCCAATCAGCCTGGTTTGGCAGCCCATCATCTCTGCCAATGCTACTAAGAAGTCCAGAATGGTAGCAATTAGCAGAGGAGAACATTGACCCTATATTGAGTCTTGGCGGAGCAGTTTGATTCGTACTACCCTGGTATGGAATTCAGTCCTTTGTGTCAACTACTCTTCACTTCTGCTCCTGGCATCTTCAACCCAGTCTATTCACTATTCCTCACGTGACGTCATGATATGTCATGATCTTATGGCACAAGACACTTCAGGGCGAGGTGCCAAGAGTGCCGGGCATAGGATACCAGGTGCTGTCACGCAGGGTGTGGGAAAGACTTAGTGCAACACAGAGGGAGGAGGGAAAGGGAGCCCAGACACTAGGGAAAGGGGGGAGTGGAGACCTCCTAGTCTGGTCTAGTGTCACCCTGTCTCAACTACCGTCCCTATATTGGCTCTTCACCAATCGCCGCACGCGTGCCTCGCCCTGACTTTCCCTGGCGTATGGTTAAGCCTAGGGAAGGGAGGAGATGAGCACTAGTCGATCTCCACTAAACTGTATGGACAACAAGGGTAGACAAACAGGGAGGGGAAGGATTGCTTAGCTTTAGATGACTCCAGACAAATGCGCACACAGCCTCAAGCTCCAGAGAAGACGAAATACTGCTCTTGCTAAAGCCTCACAAGTAGTAATGAATATCGCTGGCACCTCCCTCTCAGTCACACCAGCTATATATACACCCAGGCCAGGGAGCTAATTAGCAAGAGGGAGGTAGCCGCTGGGTCCTAGAGAATGCCAGCCTCTAAGATGTCTGTAATGCCAAACGTAGAGATCTCCTGCAACTAGCTGCAGGGCGACTGTCTGTCACCTCTGATACACCCGTGACAGGTGCAGAAGTGAAGATCAGCTGCCATGGAGGACCAGAGTGGATGCTGGACCAGGGCAGCACAAATCAAATTACTCATCTCTAGTCTTGATACATGACTAAGGCCTCTCACTCAGATGACCAGTAACCTACTATGCACTGCTCAGAGGCAAAATCCTGAAACAGTTGCCTGTAGATGGAGATCTTTGTCTTTCAGAGAAGACTCTGGTTTGGCTGAATACGTTGAGTAATGTTTCAAGCTTCATTATAGGTTGATCATTGATTTCTAGTGTGGATGCCTCCAGAAGGTAGCACTGGAAAGGATCATTTTAAGTCAACAGGTAATAAACACAGTGATATCATAGTACAGAGATAGTAAACACTGGCATTTTTGTATGTGGCATAGTACCGGCTGGGCCCTCGAAGTCCTAGGGTCCCGGTGAGACTGCAATCACTGCACTTGCTTAAGATACACCTTGAGTGTTACGTCTGTGTCTGAACCCTATCCCACGAAGTTTGCCTCTACCACCAGGCAGTGCAGCTTTTACACGGCCGAAAATGTTGGAGGATGCAATTGCGGTCCTGTTTTACATTAGTCCTACTGGGATTTGGGATCCCATTCAGACAGGGTGTCTATGACTTGCTGCAGGGTAATGGTTATCTGTTGGAATCATCTCTCTGCTGTGAGTCATAGGTGGAGCCACTCTCTATTTAAACTCCCAGGCACTATTTCTAGCTGTCAGTTATAGTTTGTAGCCACTCTGGTCTGTTGTTTGTCTAGTTTTAGTATCCTAGTTTCTTATTTTTAGTTTCTGACCTCAGCTTGTATTTTGATAATCCAAATTTTTAAGATTTTGCCCTTTGTAAGTAATGACTAGGCATTACGATTTACAAATTTTCTCTCTGCCAGCTCGCTCCACCGGCCAGGAGCCATTCTATGCATATAACCCAAGGAGCTCTTAGTAAGTCCAAAACTCTGTTAAGGGGTGAAAGCCACGGTTCTCCTAGGATCTGGTGAATGGAGTAGCTTGTGCAAAGCCTGACCATGAAGCCTTAATAAGAGCTGACAGGCTACCAAGAACAGAGCTCTATTACATAACTATGAACACTAATTACCATGAACATATCCTAGTCATACCAAGCAGTGATGTATGGTGTGCCTACTATTATGGTTGACTTTGCCACCACAATGCGTTCCTACGACTTCTGCATACCGCCATGACATATGAAGAAGTAATCTGGATGGTTGCAGATCTTGGATTTCGTCCTATAGAAGATATAGGTATGCGACCAGCGTTTCAAGGTGATCTCTATCAATCTACAGGAGTTTCATACCCGCAGAGCCCTATCTCTTATAAGCGCTATTAGTAATGATTAGCACATACTAACAAGCTATCTCGGTTAGTACTACTGTGCAACCTAAAGTAGAGTATTCAGTGGAAACAATGACATCTGAAGTATGAGAGTAGGAGTAAATAGCGGAAAGGTCAGTTTTTAATGAGATATTATCGTGAGATAATTTATGATGCTGTAAGCATGGCTTCTCCAGGTAATTGTCTTTCACAGATATATAGATCAAAACCTACAATAAAGGAGAAGGCACTCGTATGTTTAACATTGCTTTTATGGCGTCGGCTTGTATTTACTGCGTATAATTGCAGTCCTGTGCAGAAATAATAAGCTGGAGAGTTCATGGTCAAAATGAGACGAGCAATGGGGTCAATCTGTTTTATGTCCTGGTGAGAAGGAATTGTAATTAACATTTCTGTCATCGCTGTGTAACGACTCCCGCCGAAGTTACCAAAGTCAAATCGAGTCAGGATTGTACAAAGACGGCTTTTTATGTCGAAAATATCACTGCGTGTATGACAGGTAGTATTGTAATGAGCAGACTCCGCTTTATCTTATGTTACCTGCCAGCAAATTGGATTTTTCTATGTCAACACGATAACTATGGAATTTCTCTGGGACCAAGTCATGATTTTGGTCCCATTTATACTTATACCTAGCTTTACCTCTACATGCGGTCAGCCATGGTAAACTCGGCCTTATCACTGAGCTTCTGATCCTTGTCTAGTTCTCCATGTAATTTGTGCAGTAGAGATGAGCAGATTCATGGAAAGAAAACATTGCATGAATCACAATACTGGAAAGCTTGTAATTACTCAGAAAATACATGTGGAAGAGAGGAGAAAGAGAGAGAGAGAGAACTCCTCTGACCATAAGAGCTTTCACTCTACAGGAGAGAGAGGACCCTACTGACCATAAGAGCTTACACTCTACAGGAGAGAGAGGACCCCACTGACCATAAGAGCTTATACTCTACAGGAGAGAGAGAGGACCCCACTGACCATAAGAGCTTACACTCTACAGGAGAGAGAGAGGACTCCACTGTCCATAAGAGCTTACACTCTACAGGAGAGAGAGGACCCCACTGACCATAAGAGCTTATACTCTACAGGAGAGAGAGAGGACCCCACTGACCATAAGAGCTTACACTCTACAGGAGAGAGAGGACCCTACTGACCATAAGAGCTTACACTCTACAGGAGAGAGAGGACCCCACTGACCATAAGAGCTTACACTCTACAGAAGGGAGAGAGCGCTGATCATAAGAGCTTACACTCTACAGGAGAGAGAGAGAGAGAGAGAGAGAGGACCCTGCTGACCACAAGACCTTACACTGTACAGGACAGAGAGAGGACCCTGCTGACCACAAGACCTTACACTCTACAGGAGAGAGAGAGAGGACCCTGCTGACCACAAGACCTTACACTGTACAGGAGAGAGAGGACTCTGCTGACAATAACAGCTTACACTCTACAGGAGAGAGAGGACCCTGCTGACCATAAGATCTTACACTCAACTGGAGAGAAAGAGAGAAACCCACTGACCATAAGAGTTTACCATCTACCGGAGAAAGAGAGAGAGGTCCCCGCTGACCATAAGAGCTTACACTTTACAGGAAAGAGAGAGAGAGGACCCTGCTGATAATAAGAGCTTACACTCTACAGGAGAGAGTGGACCCTGCTGACAATAAGAGCTTCCACTCTACAGGATAGAGAGAGAGAACCTCACTGACCATAAGAGCTTCCACTCTACAGGGGAGAGAAGACCCTGCTGACCATAAGATCTTACACTCTACAGGAGAGAGAGGACCCTGCTGACCACAAGAGCTTACTCTCTACAGGAGAGAGAGAGAGAGAGGACCTCACTGACCATACGAGTTTACCTTCTACCGGAGAAAAGAGAGAGAGGATCCCGCTGACCATAAGAGCTTACACTTTACAGGACAGAGAGAGAGAGGACCCCACTGACCATAAGAGCTTACACTCTACAGGAGAGAGAGGATCCCACTGACCATTAGAGCTTACACTCTGCAGGAGAGAGAAACTTACCAGTGACTTTGGAGATGGAAAACGACTATGCCGTACACATTGTGCTTTGTTGGGAGCCGCTGACGTGTGATGACCTGGTATTGCAATTCAGCCTTATTGAATTGTATGAAACTGCACTGCAATACCGCACACAACCCATAGTCAGGGATGGCGCTGTTTCTGAAAGAAAGCAGCTGTTTTGCTGAACCTGGACAACCCCTTTAATAAACTATAAAGCCATTTTATAATTCAGCTGATCACAGCAGAATACCAAGCTCCTGGAATAAACTCCCTGGAATTACATTCTGTATGTGGAATTGTATATTACACCCAGTAATATTCTGCATTGTGAGTAAACAGGGAGTCCTGGGGATGCACAGCTCCTTTATTAATTCTTAGAAGATGACCTTGGTGCTGTGTACTAAGTCACTTGACAAAGGTCAGTAAATAAATTACAATGAATAATAAGGATTACACGCTTCTGAAGTCTCCGAGGTTTAATACAGAATCATCATCCCTCGAAAAATCAATGTCATTTGGGGAAAACAAAACTTCATCTAAGAAATTCATTAAAGTGAAAAATACGAGCGATTTTCTGGAAAGGTTACAACACGCTAAATATGTCTTATCAAGTCTGTCACATTCTGTCTAAGAAGTGGAAAGATTCATTTCCCTAATTTGTAGATGATGCAACATGAGGAAATTTTTAGTACTAAAGTGTATTTCAAGTAAAAAATAAAAGCCTTTATAGGTCTTTAGGATGTTTTATCATTGTTTGCCCTGCTACAGATACAGCTGGTCCTGATCCCTGACTTTACAAGCCTACAAGCAAACATTAGATGCTCCTGTGCTCTCCAGTTAGTGCGCTACTCAGATTGCAGAGGCTGCTGTAATCACAGGACTTTACTTATAGCAAGCTACAAACAGAAAAACTGCTATGCCCTTCTTAGGTAAAACCTATTTTTGCTATACATGTACCTTTTTCTCCTGCTATTCTTCCAACAATCCGCTCCTGCGGCTAACATCAGCAGGGAGGAAGTAAAGGGTTGCAGTAATAGAACTCTACCTGCAGATGAATGAGCTGATAAACAGCACAGAATAAATAAACAGCACCGAAAATCAGGAATCAGGTCCTGATTTTACAAGCTTAATAGCTAACATTAGATGCTCCTCTTCTCTCCAGTTAGTGCTCTCTGCAGATTGCAGAGTCTGCTGTAATCACAGGACTTTACTTATAGCAAGCTACAAACAGAAAAACTGCTATGCCCTTCTTGGGTAAAACCTATTTTTGCTATACATGTACCTTATTCTCCTGCTATTCTTCCAACTATCCGCTCCTGCGGCTAACATCAGCAGGGAAGAAGTAAAGGGTTGCAGTAATAGAACTCTACCTGCAGATGAATGAGCTGATACACAGCACAGAATACTCATTTTCATTGTAGATTAGATATTAAAATTGACACACCTATTTATTGAAGTTGGGATAGAGAAGGCTGGGCTCCCACTGCCCTCATCAACGTTGTGAGCTGGCTTATAAAATGGCTTTTCCAAGTTTTGAAAAAGTAGGCAATGGAAGGTGAGAAGAGAATTACAAATAAAACATTACTTACCTGTTTAATCCTCAACCATTCTAGTGATGTATCTCCAATGCACACTACCAATCTTTGTGTACTTGGGTGCAGGTATGACACGCCATATACCACAAGTTACCGCTGCTGCCAATCACTGGCCACAGTGGTTTTGGGCCATCATATATAACAAAAGCCAGTGATTAACTGCAGAGGTCACAGGTGGTATGCAATACGAGGTTGGTGAGCTTTCCCCGCAATGCTCCCAGTCTATAAAAGTGCAAGCTGAATAAAGCCTGTGGGAGACATCATGATCATCATTAAAATTCTGTTAACCCCTTCCTGCTTCGGGTGTATGAATGGCCACAGGCGCTGACTCTGCTCCACACACTGCGGGTACCACATAGCGGACACCTGCCTCTAAAAGCAACTATTGGCGCTTGTTCTGATCACTGGTATTTACCCACTTAAATACCATTGTCAATCTCTGACAGTGATCTTTAAGTGGCGTGATCCTAATGAAGCGTCTATTTCTGAGACCAATGCAACCCCTTTGCAACTCGATCACAGGGTGCTGATAGGTGGCCACTGCAGCATGGGCTTGTTGAAAGTCATTGTCACTGTCATCACGGTGCTCCTAGGAAGTCCAACCACAGGCTATCTTTCATAAGAGACTTTGATTTTTACTTTATATAGCAATATTAAATTTTTGCAAGCTATCACAGGTCCAAGTCCCCAAGGGGGATTAAAATTTTTTATTGAAATTGAGAAAATTGTTTTTAAAACCATTATAAAAAAATAAAACATTTTGAGTTACTCCACCATTTCCAAATAAAAAATGAAGAAATAAAAAAATTAATATTTCATTTCACTGATTAATCAAAATACTAAAAATTATTTAACCCAGTTCACCAAGCAAAGAACAAACCTTTTTTAAAGCCACTGAATTAATAATAATAATAATAATAATAACAATAATAATAATATATATACATATATTAGTAATAATAATAATAATAATAATAATAAATATATATAAGCTTTGTATTGCTGTAATCATTCTGACCTGCAGTATCATGTTGTCAGGTCATTTTACTGGAGAATAAATGCTGTAAAAATGAAACCCAAAGAGCAATGGCTGAATTGCAGATTTCTTGTCACCTTTCCACTTGGAATTTTTTTCATACAATATTTAGTACAATGAATGGTGTTATTGAAAACTAGAATTCATCCTGCAAAAAGTGAGTTCCCATATGGCTAATATAAAAAAAAGTATTAAAATGAGAGCAAATGATGCATATGTCCAGCGACCCCCACTACCCTCATGACCTTGGGGGACGGACTACTCCCCACCCCATACCTGCCTTGGCTGATCTCCCTAGCATTTTGTAATTTTTGCCTTCGGCAGTCATTATTTACATGGGTGCTCAACGCTGGACCGCATCTTAGAAAACTGGGTTGTCATGAAAAATACACTTACAATATATTGGAAACATCACTCCATTTATATGACAGTGTGGAGAGCAGGTGCGGAGACATCAGATTTCCCATGGCTGCCCTCCCCAGACCCATCAACAGTATGGGAGCGCCATTGACTGCAGGAGCGGAGAGAGACCGCGGAGCTCATCCCGACTGTCTTCTCCTTTTTCCATGAAACATATCGGCACCTATATTCTGTTGACTGCGGCGGAGACAGCAGCTGTGGGGAATGGGATTTCCTTGCACCAGTGATTGACTATCCTCTACTATTATGTACATATTACTACTCAATAACGGGAGTGATTTGGTTACTAAGCATTTCATAGGGGAGTGCTACAAATGCGAGATGTAAGATGGGTTAGTAATTAAAGGGGCTGTCCAGGACTGTGATATTGATGGCTTATCCTCAGGCACCTATTCTGCAATAGGCGCTGAGCTTCAGTTCTTGGAAATAGCTACTACAATAGCTATTACTAAGGACTCATGCAGACAAGCGTATTCTCTGTCTGAGTGCGATCCGTCAAACATCAGATCGCACTCGGACCAATGTTATGCCATGGGGCTACGCACATGAATGATTTTTTTAATTGGATAGAGTCTGTCCAAGGAAAAAGTCTCAGCATGTCCAAGTTTGATCTGATGTTCGGATCGCACTCGGCCATGCAAGTCAATGAGTCCATGGACAACATTGGACTGCACTTGGATGACATCTAGAGCAGAGGGAGACATTTTTTTCTCGTCCGAGAGAATCGGATCACGAATCTCTCGGGTGAGAGAATATACGCTTGTCTGCATCTGTCCTTAGAGTTGAGCAAAATTATTTACAAGACCCTGGTTGGCACGATGCACGCCATGGAGTCACAGGAGCCTACTAATTATAAGTGACACCCATGAGGCCAGCATGTAGGGGGTTCTTGTCTGGCTACCACAGACTACTGATGTTGCCACTGGACCTGAGTCCTGCAAATTGTTTTACTCAACTCTACAACTAAAGTTTCAGTTCCATATCGGCCACTACCGGACCTGCAAAGTGCTGATTGGTGGGGTGCAAGGTGTCAGACCCACACTGATCTGATATCATGGTCCTGGATAACTCCTTTAAAAAGTGGACTAATATATATGCAAAGGTAAGATGTACTGCAACTTATACTTCTAGGCCAGGGAAGTCAAACTCAAATACACAGAGGCCAAAATTAAAAGCTTAGACAAAGTCGCAGGCCAACCTTGATATTTATTAAAAAATGTCTACAATTGCAGTTTTTCTTATCTTGAAATATAACGAATAACCTTTTGATATGGAAACAAATCTAAAGGTGTTGACCCACAAACAAAGTACATTTTAATTAATAGATCTTAGCATATTGGAATAATATAATATGTTATGTAAAAGCAGTAATAAGCATATGGCCCAATGGCCTAATTTAAATAAGTAGTATCAAAGTATAAAAAACCTTGAATAATTAAGATAAAGTATAAAACAAACAAAAGTGCACCCCACACACAGTAAGACACCCCAACAGTGAATTCTTCCACTGTACCCTCCACATGAACAGTATGATGACCCTACTGTACCCCCCTCGCGCAATACCCCCAACAAAGAATAGTGACCCCATCACAGTATGATTCTCCAACTATAATACCCACCACACAGCCCTCCACACAGTATAATGAACCCCACAAAGTCTATGACTCGCCCAGGGGAATATGGGGGAGACTCGGTACCCGGGCCTTGACCTTCTGTGGGATGTCACGGCAGTCGGCTCCCAGGCCCGTACCCTGGGGTCACTCTTTAAAAAGGGGTTGGATTGTTAACAGTTTTTGTCTCGTGACGCCACCTGTGGTTCCTGGTAATGAGTACCAGCGCTGCTGCAGACCTCCGGGGCTGATGGGATGGCAGCTGGGATGTTTCTGCTCCCCACAGGCGGAGCGGGTCCCCGGGGCAGGGTTGATGCAGATGGTGATGCTGGGTGTTGTAGTGCAGGAGCGGTAGCGTGGTGGAAATAACGGACAGAGACTGTGGAGTGCAGTCATCCGAGTTTACTCACAGTTCTTTAAGGTTCCTTAGGTACACTGTCCAGGTGTCAGACTCCCGCGTCACACTGCATTTGCCAGGCAGGGGTTCAGCACTCCTTCAGGTATATTAGAAGCACTTAACGGGACCCCCTTTCTTTATGTTCCTTCCTTGACCGACTTCCCGCGCTGGGTCTTCTCCCTCCTGCCCTGCGCTTCCCCACACACAGTCCCGATCGGGTACTCTGAGATCCCTCTGGGCAACCTGGAGTTCCCGGACCTACTTGGTGCCCTTCACGGCGGCTAGGGTGAGGTTGTGGCAACTGCACCATGGAAGTGCAGAAGCCTCCGGTTTTTCCAGCCGAGATCTGGAGTAACACGGCTGGTCCAGGGACCGGTTCCCTTCTTGGCAGATTCTTGGCAGATTCGGCCGTACGGGTGCCGTCCTGCACTCACCGTACCCCCTGGGATCCCTTCTGTTACCAGAGCCTTCCTCCCTGACTCCCCTCTCACTCCTGGGCCTCTCTTTCTAGGCCCCACTATGGAGCAGAGATCCTGAAGAGACTCTGCTCCCCTCCTCTCCTCTCCTTACTACTCACTGACTGATTGACCGACCTGCCACCCTAAGATGGCTTCACTTTATATACACCTCCTATTCAAGTGCTCCCCTGGTCTGCGTCCTCCACCCACACCCACTACTGGTTCCCGCTCACTCTTGGTTCCCCCCACTCCAGCCAGGGACAGGGCAGCAAAAGAAGTGCATAATGCCCTTCCAGCCGGCCTGGAGTAGTGTAGTGTTGGATGCAGGTGTTGGGGTCCCGGGCAGTACTCCATCCTTACCTGAGAGAAGGAGATGCCACACCTCTGGGTGAGGTGCAGTACCTCTGTGGCGACTGAACCCTCAGGGGCGCCACATCTACCATACAGTATAATGGCACCACATAATCCTCTATACAGAATAATGGGCGCCACATAGTCCTTCATACAGTATAATAACATTGCGGAGCAAATATACTCATGTGATGGGTAGATACTGCACATGATGTTAAGCATCCAGCAACTAGAGGGGTTAACAGGGTGCAGCATAGGAGAGTGGTCAGGCCTGCCCCAGTTAGACTGGGTAGTGTCAGTTCTAGGCTGGAGAGCTAGCTTGAAGGATGCAGACCTCTTCACCAGGCTGATGAGGGATCTGGGACTCTCTCACTGTGACTGCCGTTTAGTTGCTAGTGGTATCTACAGGAGAAAGAAGCAGAAGCAGGAGTTAACTGTTGTTTAGCAGAAACAAGGATTGAACACCACATCTGAGGACTGGACTCATCCTTCCGTTCTTACCCCCCCTCGTACCTCAGTACCTCACTGCACTAGAAGGTAAAGCATGTGGCACTGTAGACCATGACCCGGTACGACCAATATGGTTTCTTACCTGATGCTTTAACTTCTCTCACCTTACCCCAAGGATCCCGTGATCCTGTCCCAAAATAAAAACACTACAACCGGTTATACTTTTGGATAATTTTGGCCACAGCGGCCATTTTATTAACAAACAACAATAACATTCAAATTGACAATAAAATAAATATAAATATAAATATGGAGGGAGGGTTCCTGGAGCTAAAAGATCTGGCTTTAAAATAAAGTATAAGAAATCAACCGCCATGTTACCCTCAGCCGTGCAGCACCAGCTCGAGGGCACAAAACTTCCACAGTCCGTGACAGACAAACCAACTAAAAGCTCCCAGGGTAAAACCCCGTCCAGAACCCAGAACCGACTGCCAGATCACCCTCCACTTAATTTAAACGACCTGGAATTTTCCCAATTCCTTCAACCAGCAATTCGGTACTAACTCCAAGAACCCCACCCCCCACCAACCACGAACAGCCCCGATTGCATTCAGATGAACACCGTCCTCTAACCAGAAATTACCAACCCCAGATTCCAACTCAAAGTGCCTAACACCTATCCCCCCATTCCTTGACACAAAACTGGACACGGCCCTATTTAACTTAACTCGTGCCCTATTTATCCCTTTTATCGATCTGGCCGCCCGCCATTTCTTCCTAGGCACTATATCTGACCAAACCGTCAGCACCCCCGGGAATGAAGTCCACAACCTCAAAAAATCAAAACCGATATCCCGACTCAACTCTCTCACGGGCCTAAACCCCAAATCGTTCCCTCCCATATGCACGACCAAAATATCAGGTGTTCTGTCTAATCTAGCCACCCTGTGAAACTCGGACATAACCTGGCTCTATACCATCCCCCTAAAACCTAGCCAACGGATAATCACCCGTTCCCTCGGAAAACCCAATTGCCTACAGTCATGCCTTACGTCAGCATGCAGCGCCCCCCAATGCACTTACGAATGTCCGAAAATCCAGGCTAACAAGGGAACGCCACCTAAAAGAATAATAACAAGCATATTCAACAACTCGCAAATAACAAAAACCTGCGGTATTTAACGCCGAACATACGTCAAATAACGATCCGAACTCCACCTGCCAATCCGCTTTATCACCTCTGCCCCCAAGCCACTCCTATCAGCCTCCAACGCTGTGCCAATCCTAAAAGAATGCAAACCATACACATCTGGGCTAAGGCCCAACTCCTGCACCCCCTTTTTAAGGACGGCTATAAACTGAAATCTGGACAGGAATGTCCCATCACAGTGACATAAGAGTGGGCTGGCTCTCCCTGACCACACTTACCAATATGCTTCCAAGCACCTTTTTGGACACATCACCGCCCCGTCCACTCCACCTAACACAACGCGCTTACCTCTGCCCAACTGATCGGTCTTTCCACGTCTAATCCAAAAATCGGTACCCCCGGTCCAGCAGCTCATGTCTTCAGCTACTAAACCTCCCGCCCTGTTCCTACTGGGGGCGACCAATTCACCTACTCTCAATGCCCCAAAAAAAGCTAAGGAAAAGGCTAACCTAAATAGTGCCACCTCGAAAGTAGAACTACAAATCCTTTCCAAAACAACACCTAACCTTTTGAACATACTAAACGAGACTGGCCTACGCTTATCCAAGCTCCTGCTACCTTTCCGAAAACCTCTAAGTGCCTGCTTAACTAAAAAGGATTTTGTAACGTCACAGAATCCCTGCAATTTGAAACCGAATGCAAGCCCGGCAATAAATTTACTGATTCTAGATGCCGACCACCCTAACTCAGCAGCCTTACCAACTAAAAACAAAACCGCCCGGGTTCTATCCTCATCACTCTCTACCGCCCCCCAATGGGACACCCAGCTTTGCCATACTCGCCACGATGCCTCGTAAGAAGACCAGGTTGAACTCGAAACTGAATCCTGGATCAATCTTCCAGCTAGTCCGTAACCAGCTGCCACAACTGCGAAGGACATTCCACTCCTGCGACTTCTGCCTCTGGTGCCAGAGCCCGAAAATGCTCCCACTGGAAACGAGACAAAGCATCTGCTATGGAATTTTGCACACCTGGCACATGCACCGCCGAAAACCACGCATTTAACACCAAACACCGGAGTACCAGTTCCCTAACCAGCTTAATAACCGGAGGAGATGAAGCCGATAAGCTGTTAATCACCGCCACCACACCCATATTATCACAGTGAAACCTGACTCTCCGATTCAAGAAAAACTCACCCCAAATCGAAACCACAACTACAATTGGGAATAATTCCAGGAGAGCAAGATTCTTTGTAAGACCCTTCTCCTTCCACGAATCAGGCCATTTTCCAACGCTCCACTTTCCTATACAAAAGGCCCCGTAGCCAAAACCGCCAGCAGCGTCCGTGTAAATCTCGCAATCAAAGCTGTTCAAAAACTCCTGCTGAATCAATGACCTGCCAGTGTAATTGACCAAAAAATGCTTCCACACCAACAAATCCTCTCTGTGCTCTCTATTCAAACGAATAAAATGATGCGATGCCCGCACACCTGCTGTTGCCCTTGACAACCTGCGACAAAATATTCTGCCCATAGGCATGATCCTACAAGCAAAGTTCAATCTCCCTAACAGCGACTGCATCTCCTTCAAGGTCACCTTGCGCAATTTACCGATTCGCTTGACCTCCTGCCGGAGCAATGACAATTTATCCTCGGGCAATCGACACTCCATTCTATCCGCATCAATCAGTATTCCCAAAAAACTCAACACAGTACAAGGACCTTCCGTTTTTTCTTTTGCCAATGGAACACCAAAACGTTCTGCCACCCACACCATGGCTGCTAACAAATTATGACAAACCAACGAGTCTGGAGGACCTATGAACAAAAAGTCATCCAGGTAATGAATAATGGACTGCACACCTGCAACCTCCCTGACTACCCATTCCAAAAACATACTAAAAGTTTCAAACAGTGAACATGAAATCGAATAACCCATAGGCAAACACCTATCCAGATAATAACCTTTGTTCCAAAAACAACCCAACAACGGAATACTAGCCGGGTGAACCGGGAGTAACCTAAAAGCTGATTCGATGTCGGTTTTAGCTAACAATGCCCCAGGCCCATACCTGCGCACCCATCATACGGCCGTATCAAATGAGGTATATTCTACAGAACATAATTGGGGCGCGATCCCATCATTGACCGAAAAACCTTTCTGATAAGACAAATGCTGTATCAAGCGAAATTTATTCGGCTCCTTCTTAGGCACTACCCCTAAAGGAGAAATGATCACCCCTTCAACCAGCAGATTCTCAAACGGCCCAGCCATATGACCTAACTCAACTTCCTTTTCCAACTTAGCACTGACCACCTCCGGATGCAACAAGGCAGACCTCAAATTTTTAACGGAGAACTATATGATCAGGTGGCGGGATCCTGAAACCTTCCAGAAAACCATTACCAATAACAGCAGCCTTCAATTGATCAGGATATCTACTTAAAAAGGGGGCCATCCCTAGCAGATTCACTGGAGTCACCCCCTTGACCGGTACCCACAGACAGCTTTCCTTTTCCTTTCTTGAAGCATTTGGAGGCCCCGTGGGAGCTCCCATTGCAATGGGAACACACATGTTTAAACTTGCAGCTGTTCCCGTATTTGCACTGGCCGCCATTAAATTGCCAGCACGTTCCCAAATTATCTTTTCCTTCCTGTGCTCCCTGACTACCACCCCCTTGTCCTGCCAGTTGGCTCCCGCTCCCTCCGCTCCCATGAAAGGACTGCCCGTACCTAGCCGTGGCCATCACCTTCAACCAAAGGCCGATATCTTTCTGATCCCACTTGATCTCCGGCCGCACCGCCTTCCTCTGCCTGAATTGCTCGTCATACCTCAGCCATGTCTGACCCCCAATCGCATCTAAATAACAAAATAAACCCGAGCAATTCTCAGGAAACTTCACCCCAATGACACTCGCTAATATAGCAAAAGCTTGAAGCCAATTTACAAATGTCTGAGGGATCAAGCGGCACATGCGCTTCTCCTCCTCCTCCTTTTTGCTATCATCCTTCTTCCCTTTGTCTAAATTAAACTTCTCCAAGGGAAGGGAAGGAGGGAGAAAATTTCGACATATTCATCACGCCAAATTTTCTCTTTCACCTTTTTTTAAATGCGCCTCAATGGCCCCTCAAAGCACACATACACCTCACCCTTAGCCCTGTCATCCAACTTCACCGTATCCCCTTTGTCCTTTTCCGTATGAACCGACACTGAAACACCCGTAGATACTACCTCTGTGCCTGCCGCAGACCCGACTACACCGTAACTAGACTGTGGCAACACATCCTGACCTGGTAACCAGGCTCCTACGGGGGATGCCCTTGACCCACCCCCTGTTCCACCCTCCATTCTACACAAAATCTGTGACATACTGTGCAGGATATCCCTAATCCCCACTACCTCGACCCCCCGTGACCGCCTAAAGTCCCCCTACCTTGGCCTACCAACTGACCACTACCTTCCCCACACAATACAGCCCCTGCGGGCGACAAACCAGACATAGAGTCATACTCACGCAGCTGCGCAGGTTCTGTGTCCCCGCCAGCCGGAAATCCTGAGTCCTGACGATCCCTTCCTCCATCACGGTCGCCGCTGGAATCTGATCCCTCAGAATCCGTACGCTGCTCAAGGCCCGCGCCCCTGGCCTCCACGTCACCAGGGGGGACCTGAACAGTCACGGATGAGGCAGCCGGGCTTCTCACCGAGGATCGCCTCCCGCCGGACCTCCTTGCGCTCCTGGACGCAGCTCTGGGCCTCCTCCAACTACCAGACCCAGACACACGGGCCTGGTCCTCACTGCAGGAAAGAACGCTGCTGGGCAATGCGGTGTTGCTGCTCGCCTCTGCCTCCGCCCCGCGTCTTCCAGATGAGCCAGGCAGCAGGGGTTTCCTGGCCTGCTGCCTGCCCGCTGATGCCTGCCGTCCTGAACTCCTGGTCCTCCTCCCAGCAGGCACCCCGACAGGAGCATCGCCAGTGGTGCCTGCTGCCTTGTGTGCGTCTCCTCTGTCCCTCCTGGCTCCTCTCCTCCCGGCTTGGGCCCCCCCGCAGTTCAAATCGGGCCTGCACAGCCCGGCTGCAGCGCGCATGCGCCGGTCTGCCGGGCCCGGACCTCCGGCACTGGCAGCGCTGTTACCGCAGGCCGCACATCCGGTGCTGCCCTCACTTCCGGCGCGGCCCCGACTTCCGGCGCGGGCCGCGATCTCTGCTGCGCTGCGCCAGCAGGCCGGCTGGGCAGATTCCTGCCGGGGCGAGCGCGGTGGGAAGGGACCGCGTCATCACTCTCTCTCCCCACAGGGTCCCCGGAGGGGCTCCGGAGCCTGCGCCTGCCGCGCGCTGATACCTCCGGCGACAGTCTCTCCGGGGGCCGGGTCCTCCTGGTCCTACTCCCCGCTCCTGATGGCAGCTCCTGGTTCCCAGCTGCTCCAAGCAGAGCAGACAGCTGGGCCTGGAGCCATCCATCACTGCGTGACCGGGCGACGTCTCTCAGCCGGACCACCAGGGATTCCACGGACTCCATCTTCAGGTAATTCCTCGTCTGCTGCTCCTCCAGGAATGGCGGTTTTCCTGCATTTTCCCTTTTATATACGCCTCTCCCACTGCCCGCCTCCCAAACTTCCCACTAGCCAATCCCCATAAATGACACTTTTAAACAAGGGAAACCTCCAGGCCAATCCTGGTCATGGGGGGCTTCGCTCTAGCTGTGCCTGTCTCCAGCCCCCTCCTGGACTGCTGGTGGGAGCACTGTAGTAGTGGGACTAAGAGACTGAGAGCGTGGTTGTGCTGTAAAGAGACTATGAACTAATATGTCCTTGCAAGAAGAAGCTGTTGCTGTTATTGAAGCCTCTTGCTTTAAGAGATAATGTTTAGGACTGGCCGTGCCGTTGCATTAAACTCTACTGTTCAACTGTTATATGGACTCTGTCAAGTGTGTCTGGTCAGTCAGTAAATCCATCATGCATCTGGGAGTCAATACCCTCCTTTGTGCCTGAGAGAAGCAGCAGCACATGGTCTATGGTCGCCCTGAGTAACGGTTCCCCCAGGATTCCAAAGAATTCATGAAACCTGTCTCGTCCCAATCTAAACCTAGCGGCGTGCATGACTCGCCCCCTAGGCCGTGGGGCACTCGGATCCGGGCAATTAGGGAAATGGTGGGAATAGTAGTGGCAACCCGGTTCCGTGGCTCAGGGTGGTCAGGCCAATGGTAGTCTGCTACGTTCTGCTGATAATGTCCGACTACGCCACCCGTGGATTGCGGTTATTAGGAACCGCCGCTGCATGCAGACCGCTGGGGCTGATGAGGTGTGCAGCTATGGTAGTGTGACTCCCCACGGGAAGAGTGCGGCCCCAGGGCAGTATAGTGAATGTTGGGAGTGATGGTAGTGCGGGTCCCGGTGCTGATAGTGCTGGAGGAGCAAGGAGCACACAGACAACAGGTTGCAGTCCAGGGTCTTTACTAAACAGGCAAACTGACCCACAAACAGTCCCAGCTAGGAGGGGACCTGGATGTCTGAGAGCAACGGGGAAATTGGCCCTGGTCAGGGTGAGGGTGTAGGCCTACCGTGCTTTCTGCGCTCCTTCTGGCTATCTCCTCCTGATAGGGTAACAGCCCACGTTTCCAAGCTTTCCGTGTATTCTCGCCTTTATGGCCTGCGACGTGAGTTCCTTTCTGCTCCCAGCCTTGTACGGCTTTACTGGTCCCTTCGGTTGTGGCAGGGCCTCCAGGCTTCTTAGGCCAAGGAATATACAGTCCCTTGCGGACTGGTTCTCTGCTGGGGGATGTGGAATCCTTCCAGCCTCAGACACCAAAGTCTGGTAAGGTTAAGTCTTTTCTCTGCCAAGACAGGCTCTCTTCGCCTCTTGTCTCTGGCTTGTGGCTCTCCTCCTGCCACACTTCCTCTTAGGTGCAATCAACTTTCTGTCCCTGCTCCACTCTGGGACATGTCTCAGTGCTGAGACAGGCTTTCCAGTTCTCACTAACCCTGCCCTCAGTACCAGCTTTTATAGGGGCAGCCAGCTCCCCCTACTGGCCTGAGACAGGAGGCATTGCATGCTAATGTTCCCCTGACTAGAGAACCTCCCCCTTGCTCTCAGACACAGCTTTAATTACACTTGTGGCATCCAGGTCAGGGTGACACATTCCCCCCTAGTGAAATTTAGTACTCCGGGACTAAACAGTAAACAAAGATAATATACATAACAATAAAACATTAATAGACAGACGACGCACAAATTGAGTTCTTAAGGTCACAGTGTGGCCTGTGACCGGGTGTCCATATCACCAGAACAACGGGGAGCCTTAACCAGGTGGGGGTCTGTCCTACCCCAAGTCCTTTTACAGTCTTAGTTCATTCCTTGGTTAGGCTCCGAACGCAGTCCATACCAGGTCCCGGTTATAAAAAGTCCATAACCAGTGAGTCCTTACGGTAGCTGCAAGAAACTGAAACACGCTATTAATAATCACGCAGGTAACTTGGCAAACAATTCAACATTTGGCAACAGGGTTATTTACAATTTTAGTACACTCTATATTCTCCAGCGAGCGGGTATCTGTCCCTTTGTGCTCCTGGTTGACCTCCTTAACCCACTGTCTGGTGGTGGACCAACCTGGCTTTCCCCACTAGCGTTAGGGGTACAGCTACCAGCTGGGTGTACAGGTAGGGCAGGCAGCTGTCTGCGGGTCCTTTGGCTTACCGCAGGCATGGCAGGCTCACTGTCAGCAGAGGGTTGACTCTCCTGGGCTGCTGGTACAGGCTCTTCTGCCTCTGGAACCGCTTTCTCCTCTTCACCTTCCGGCTCTGGTGTTGGTTGTTGCTGTGCCGGTTGCAGGAAATGCAGGACGGGTACCACTATGGCATCATTTATGCGAGTCCAGGACTGAGGGAACTCTCCGAGAACGGTGCTGATCATTTCTTCCTTGTCCTCTGCGGGTTCAAGGTCAGTCTGATCCTCTTCAGCACTACGGAGTTGCTCGGGGCATCTTTTGAGGTGGTCTCTGGAGACGACACTAGTGGTTTCTCCTCCGTCCTTGGTGATTACGCACACCTTTGGGTTGTCGTGGTCAGACTGCAGTACTGTGTAGGGTTCCCTTTCCCACTGGTCGTCCAACTTATGTAGCCTTCTTTTTCGCTTTAGGACTTGCTCACCAGGTTCTAGGGGACTAGCAGGGGCGTGTTGATTGAAGAGTCTTTCTTGCTTCTCTCTCACCTGGGCCAGGCTCTTCTCCACACTCTCCTGAACCTTCTTGTACTGCAGTTGCCTTTCCGTATCCCAGTCCGCATCCGGGGAGGTGTCCTCAGGTATTAGGACTCCCATCTCCAGGTCTACGGGCAGCTTACCTGGTCTAGCTCGCATCAGGTAAGCCGGGGTGCAGTTTGTAGCGTTCACCGGGATGTTGTTGTACATGTCTACCAGGTCCGGCAATTTTTCTGGCCACAGGCTGCGTTCCTCCAGGGGCAACGTCTTCAGGAGATCAATGACTAAATTGTTCATCTTCTCACACATCCCGTTGGTTTGGGGGTGGTAAGGCGTTGTCCGTATTTTCTTACAGCCATAGAGGTTGCAGAACTCCTGGAAGATTTCAGCCTCGAACGCTGGACCCTGGTCTGTCAGGACCTGTTCCGGATACCCGTGTGGACGGCAGAAATATTGCTGGAAGGCTCTGGCCGCTGTTTGGGCTGTCAAGTCCTTTACCGGGACCACCACTAGAAAACGGGAATAGTGGTCCACGATTGTCAGGGCATAGATGTATCCTGACCGGCTGGGAGCCAATTTGACATGGTCCAGAGCTACCAGCTCAAGAGGCTGCGTAGTGACGATGAGCCTCAAGGGTGTCTTCTGGCTGGCACGGTCCTTCCTCCTCAGGTGACAAGGGCCACAGTCTCTGCACCATTTTTCTACAGCTCCTCTCATGCCGACCCAAAAGAACCTTCCTCTTAGTAGGAATTTCAGTTTCTTCCAACCGAAGTGTCCCGCTCTGTCATGGTAAGCCCCCAGGACCATAGCTGCATCTCGCCTTGGGACCACGACTTGCCAGGTCAGCTCGTGCGTCCGGTGGTTAACAATCCTTCTGCACAACTTGCCTTCGTAGAGGAACAGCTTGCTCTTCTCCTTCCATAGCTGCTTGGCTTCCTCTGGGGCATCTGGATCTAGGCGGGCGTTTTCCCGGGTCAGCAGATCTTTCACCAGGCGGACCGCAGGGTCACTATCTTGGGTCTCGGCCCAGCTGTGGTGAGGTAGGGGATTGATCATCACGGTTGTTAGATCCTCCTCCTTCACGCGGTGGGAGTATTGAGCGGCTCCATACCGGTGAAGCGCGGGGAGTTCTACCTCCTCCAGCTCTTCTGGGTCTTCATCACCTTCAGGTAAGTGAGGCATCCTCAATAGGGCGTCAGCGTTGGCATTGGTTTTGCCGGCCCGGTACTTGATCACGAAGTCATAGTTGGAGAGACGGGCCATCCACCGCTGTTCTAGGGCACCCAGTCTTGCATTGTCCAGGTGTGTCAACGGGTTGTTGTCCGTGTACACGGTGAACTTTGCGGAGGCCAGGTAATGCTTGAAGCGTTCCGTCACGGCCCACACCACCGCCAAGAATTCTAGCTGGAAGGAGCTGTAATTCTCCGGGTTCCTTTCGGTGGGTCTCAGCTTCCGGCTGGCGTACGCGATCACCCGTTCTCTGCCCTGTTGGTTTTGGGACAGTACGGCTCCCAGTCCCACATTACTGGCATCTGTGTGGTGAATGAAAGGCTGGCCATAATCAGGGTAGGCCAGGATCTCGTCCCCTGTGAGGGCCATCTTTAGCTGGCGGAAGGACTCCTCTTCCGGTTTATCCCACTTGAAGGGCGGCTTT
The DNA here is from genome assembly GCF_046119375.1 of Phyllobates terribilis. Lineage (NCBI taxonomy): Eukaryota > Metazoa > Chordata > Amphibia > Anura > Dendrobatidae > Phyllobates > Phyllobates terribilis. Next base: position 739,807,468 of record NW_027362764.1, read on the forward strand.
TGGCTTCTGGAATTAGACTGTCCGATCAGGAGGTCCTGCATAGGAGCTGCCATCTTAGTGAACCCGGGGATGAACCTTCGATAGTAGCCTACCAACCCGAGAAACTGTCTCACCTCTTTGATGTTCGAGGGGCTTGGCCAGCTCTTGATTGCCGTGACCTTGTCAGGGTCGGGGGCCACTCCTTCCGCGCTTACCACGTGCCCTAGGTACTGGACCTTTGGTTTCAGCAGGTGACACTTCGATGGTTTCACCTTCAGGCCATAGCCTGCCAGGGCTTCGAACACCTCGGCCAGGTGCTTTAGATGGTCCTCGTAGGTTTTTGAATAGACGATCACGTCGTCCTGGTAAAGGAGGACCGTCTCGAAGTTTCGGTGCCCTAGACAGCATTCCATCAGCCGCTGGAAGGTCCCTGGTGCGTTGCAGAGCCCGAAAGGCATACAGTTGAATTCGCTCAGTCCCATCGGGGTGGTGAAGGCGGTCTTCTCCTTGTCAGCCTCTGCCACAGGAACCTGCCAGTACCCGCTAGTAAGGTCCAAAGTAGAAAAAAAGTTAGCAGATTTTAGTGCGGCTAAAGACTCTTCTATTCTAGGCAGCGGATATGCGTCTTTGTGGGTGATACGGTTGATTTGTCTATAGTCCACGCACATTCTCATGGTGCCGTCTTTCTTTTTCACCAGAACCAAGGGGGCTGCCCAGGGGCTACAGCTATCTCTAATGACCCCAGCTTCTTTCATCTCTCTTAGCATGCCCTTTGCGTTCTGATAATGTGCAGGGGGTACAGGTCGGTGTCTTTCTTTTATCGGTGGGTGGTTCCCTGTGGGGATGTGGTGTTCTATCCCTTTTACTCTGCCGAAGTCTAGCGGGTGCTTACTAAAGACTCTCTCGTACTCCTGTACTACCCGGTAGACTCCTTGTTTTTGGTGCAGGGGAGTGGAGTCAGCACCCACGTGGAGTTTCTGGCACCAGTCCTCCTTTTATTTCTGGGAGCCATTACCCTCCGCCTGAGGAGATGGAGGCAAGGGTTCCACGGCCCTGATAGCTTGGTGTTCGACAACAAACAGTTTGGCGAGTGTAGCGTACCTGGGTAAGTGTACTTCCCTCTCCCCAATGTTGAGGATGCGGACGGGCACCCTACCATGACGGACATCAACCACCCCCCGGGCTGTCAAAATGGTGGGCCTGCTGTCTGAGTACACGGGTTCTACCATGGCTTGGTAGTCTCTACCTCTCAACCCGATTGCAGTCCGACACCAGATCATCATTTCACTTTTGGGAGGCATGGAAATGGGGAATGGATCACTGAGTCTTACGCTACCGATCTCACCACCAGACAGTTCTACCTGCTGCCGTCTCATCAGGGCTTTTATCTCCTTGTTGAGGACTATCTGTTGGCTGGAACTAGCATTCACCGCCACCTGCTGTAGAATTACAATTACCTCTGAAAGACAATTTTCAATTATGTTAGTACCCACAGTTATTTTAGGGTGACTTTCACGTCGGTCAATGTCCACAATAATCACTCCCTGTGCCGGCAGTTCAACTTTACCAATTTTAATGGTCATCTCCTTGAACCCCATCTGCGGCACGGGTAAGCCATTACTGGCGATGATGCTCAAGTTACTGTCTGGATACCGTGTGATATCAGCATCAGTCCAATACTGCTTAAAAAGTACATAAGGGATTGTGGTTACTTGCGACCCAGTATCCAGCAAGGCGCTCATGGGGATACCGTCCAGCACCACGGGTAAAACCGGGCGCCCCCCAACATACTTATCACGCCAATTGTAAGGGCCTGGTGATCAGGGCCGGCTCCAGGTTTTTCTGGGCCCCGGGCGAAAGAGTCTCAGTGGGCCCTTTTAACACATACACGATTCATGATGCACAGATACGGCGGAGAAATAAATATATATATATATATATATATATATATATATATATATATATATATATATACAGTACAGACCAAAAGTTTGGACACACCTTCTCATTTAAAGATTTTTCTGTATTTTCATGACTATGAAAATTGTACATTCACACTGAAGGCATCAAGACTATGAATTAACACATGTGGAATTATATACTTAACCAAAAAGTGTGAAACAACTGAAAATATGTCTTATATTCTAGGTTCTTCAAAGTAGCCACCTTTTGCTTTGTTGACTGCTTTGCACACTCTTGACATTCTCTTGATGAGCTTCAAGAGGTAGTCACTGGAAATGGTTTTCACTTCAAAGGTGTGCCCTGTCAGGTTTAATAAGTGGGATTTCTTGCTTTATAAATGGGGTTGGGACCATCAGTTGTGTTGTGCAGAAGTCTGGTGGCTACACAGCTGATAGTCCTACTGAATAGACTGTTAGAATTTGTATTATGGCAAGAAAAAAGCAGCTAAGTAAAGAAAAACGAGTGGCCATCATTACTTTAAGAAATGAAGGTCAGTCAGTCCGAAAAATTGGGCAAACTTTGAAAGTGTCCCCAAGTGCAGTTGCAAAAACCATCAAGTGCTACAAAGAAACTGGCTCACATGAGGACCGCCCCAGGAAAGGAAGACCAAGAGTCACCTCTGCTTCTGAGGATAAGTTTATCCGAGTCACCAGCCTCAGAAATCGCAGGTTAACAGCAGCTCAGATTAGAGACCAGGTCAATGCCACACAGAGTTCTAGCAGCAGACACATCTCTTCAACAACTGTTAAGAGGAGACTTTGTGCAGCAGGTCTTCATGGTAAAATAGCTGCTTGGAAACCACTGCTAAGGACAGGCAACAAGCAGAAGAGACTTGTTTGGGCTAAAGAACACAAGGAATGGACATTAGACCAGTGGAAATCTGTGCTTTGGTCTGATGAGTCCAAATTTGAGATCTTTGGTTCCAACCACTGTGTCTTTGTGCGACGCAGAAAAGGTGAACGGATGGACTCTACATGCCTGGTTCCCACCGTAAAGCAAGGAGGAGGAGGTGTGATGGTGTGGGGGTGCTTTGCTAGTGACACTGTTGGGGATTTATTCCAAATTGAAGGCATACTGAACCAGCATGGCTACCACAGCATCTTGCAGCAGCATGCTATTCCATCCGGTTTGCATTTAGTTGGACCATCATTTATTTTTCAACAGGACAATGACCCCAAACACACTTCCAGGCTGTGTAAGGGCTATTTGATCAAGAAGGAGAGTGATGGGGTGCTACGCCAGATGACCTGGCCTCCACAGTCACCAGACATGAACCCAATCGAGATGGTTTGGGGTGAGCTGGACTGCAGAGTGAAGGCAAAAGGGCCAACAAGTGCTAAGGATCTCTGGGAACTCCTTCAAGATTGTTCGAAGACCATTTCCGGTGGCTATCTCTTGAAGCTCATCAAGAGAATGCCAAGAGTGTGCAAAGCAGTCATCAAAGCAAAAGGTGGCTACTTTGAAGAACCTAGAATATAAGACATATTTTCAGTTGTTTCACACTTTTTTGTTAAGTATATAATTCCACATGTGTTAATTCATAGTTTTGATGCCTTCAGTGTGAATGTACAATTTTCATAGTCATGAAAATACAGAAAAATCTTTAAATGAGAAGGTGTGTCCAAACTTTTGGTCTGTACTGTATATATATTTATTTATTACACATGGCCCAGCCTGCCCCCTCATCCTTCACATATGCAGACATATGCGCGCGCACACACGGTACGCAGACATATGCACACGCACACACGGTACGCAGACATATGTGTAGCACCCTGAGGATTCGGCTGCTACAGGGGTAGTGCCCCCTACCGGTTTTATAGGAAACTGTTTTTTCTACCAGAGACTGTGGCACTTACCTGGTCACAATTTGCACAAGTGGCCAGAGGTCAAAAATGTTTTATATGAAAAGTTTTATTATGATGAAAGAGTTAATATTATTTTATGATGTGTCCGTAACATTTTAAAAGAGAAGTACCTCCCATAAAGGGATGATTGAAGGTTACTGTTTATATATTTTATATGTAGTGCACTTTAAAAAGCTTGTATGTTTTATGTTTTTGCTCTTTTACAGCCCGAGGACGTGCTGTGATTTACCAGGGGGGAATGTAGCACCCTGAGGATTCGGCTGCTACAGGGGTATTGCACCTCGACCCAGAGGTGTGGTATTCCACTCCCGGGTATGGATGGAGTGTGGGACTGAGCTCAGTAGGCTGCATGCACTACATACATCCCATTTCCGGGGGACAGATCAACGGTACTCCCACCAGTATATGTGCAGGTACGACAGCGTCTGTCCCTGGCTGGAGTGGGAGGGGGGTGGAACATCCCAGTAGTGTAGGGGCAGATAGGGGGAGTAGTCTGGGTAAAGCTAGGAGCTCATTGGGTGCTAGTCACCTGGGCTCACACATAGAGGGAGTATATATGGTGGGCACCATCTTAGGACAGGGTCTTTTTAGCCTGAGGAGCAGAGCAGAGGAGTTCAGCCAGGAGGGCTGACAGGGAGCTGTGGCTCCGGCTGGGCCCAGCTCCAGAGCCAAGCCTGCAGAGGAGAGAGGAGAAAGAAGGACCCAGAGAGAAAGACAGAGGGAACCCCAAGAACCCAGAAACAGACCAGAAAGGGTGAAGGGTTGGCGGACACGGGTACCGGAACCCGAACTGGTGGAGGCCACTTATCCTCAGCCAGGAACCGGAGGTCGTGGTCAAGATTTGCCACGACCCTCACCAAATCCACCAGAAAGGCACACCAAGTATAGGGTCAGGGAGCCCAGAGGAGGTTTGACCACTAAGAGACCCGAGGGAGCCGGCCAAAGGTGGATCCCTGGTGGGAACGGCCAGAGACAGAGAGAGAGAAGGGAGCTCAGGACCACGCTTCAGAACTGCCTGGGGGTTAGCCGAGTCCAGGACCTGGTGGACGCAGCACAGCTCGGGTGGTCACTCAAGGCCAGAGTGACTGAGAGAACACTTGTGAGTAAAACCCCTGAAACTGCATCTCCTGACTCTGACTCTTCTTACTGACCGTCACAACCCCCATCATCTTCACCTGCTGCCCTGAGGCCATACCCCTCCCGTTGGGGGTTATACCATCATCGCTGCACCCATACCACCGGCCTCAGCGGACTGTTCTGCAGCGGCGGCTGCAAAGCCGCACTCAACGGGTGGCGTAGTCGACATCCAAGTTAACATCTACTGCCATAGACTGCCACTTAGTTTGACACCCTGGGCACGGACCGGGTCACCGCCACAAGGACTACTACCCCTATCCAGATCCGGCTCCGGGTATCCCCTGAACATGGCCCAGGGGGTGCATCATATGCACGCACACACGGTACGCAGACATATGCGTGCGCACACACGGTACGCAGACATGCGCGCGCACACACGGTACGCAGACATATGCGCGCGCACACACGGTACGCAGACATATGCACGCGCACACACGGTACGCAGACATATGCGTGCGCACACACGGTACGCAGACATATGCGCACACACGGTACGCAGACATATGCGCGCGCACACACGGTACGCAGACATATGCACGCGCACACACGGTACGCAGACATATGCGTGCGCACACACGGTACGCAGACATATGCGCGCGCACACGGTACGCAGACATATGCGCGCGCACACACGGTACGCAGACATATGCGCGCGCGCACACGGTACGCAGACATATGCGCGCGCGCACACGGTACGCAGACATATGCGCGCGCGCACACGGTACGCAGACATATGCGCGCGCGCACACGGTACGCAGACATATGCGCGCGCGCACACGGTACGCAGACATATGCGCGCGCACACACGGTACGCAGACATATGCGCGCGCACACACGGTACGCAGACATATGCGCGCGCACACACGGTACGCAGACATATGCGCGCGCACACACGGTACGCAGACATATGCGCGCGCACACACGGTACGCAGACATATGCACACACACAGACATACACATAGATAAAACAGACAAATATATATACACAGTCATATACACTGACATTCACATACATGCACTCACACAGACCCATTACTAATATTTTTAATATGGGGATTGGGGAAGCCTCACTCACCTGTCCCCGGTCCAGTGTCCTGTCCAGCAGCTCCTCGGGTATGGGGCAGTGCAGGGCCCCCGGCGTGTCACAGACTTCATGGCCCTAGAACATCAGAGGGGCCCACTTGCGGTCGGGTCCGGGCCCCTCCCGCCCATCTGTGCAGGACCTCCGCTCCGACGGTGTTTGATTGCCGGCACTCCCCCAGACATGGCCGCGCGCTGTGCGGCTGTGTCTGCTAGTAATGACGCGGCAGGGGCGACACACAAGCACAATTAAAGGTGCAGTGCCGTCGACCCTGCCGTGTCATTACTAGCAGACACAGCCGGACAGTGCGCGGCCATGTCTGGGGGAAGTGCCGGCAATCAAGCAGCGCCTGCGTCCCTGAACAGGTGCCGAGGAAGCGGCCAGGGCCCCGACAGTGAGTGGGCGGGTGGGTGTGTGGGCCCGGCCCCGACAGTGAGTGGGCGGGTGGGTGTGTGGGCCCGGCCCCGACAGTGAGTAGGCGGGTGGGTGTGTGGGCCCGGCCCCGACAGTGTGTGGGCCCGGCCCCGACAGTGAGTGGGCGGGTGGGTGTGTGGGCCCGGGCCCCGACAGTGAGTGGGCGGCTGGGCCCCTCTGATTTTCCAGGGCCCCGGCACTTGCCCGGGTACGCCGGGTGCTGACGCCGGCCCTGCTGGTGATCTTATGCCTGGGGGTCGGCCCTCTGCTCCAGGTTGGACCCGTTTAAATTACAGTACCTGGAAATGTGTCCGGGCTGGTTGCATCGACGGCAAATGGGCTGTCCATCCTCTGCGTAGCGGTCTGTGGGCCTCCCTCGGAACGACGGGATCCTCCTCTGTCGACGCCATGGGACATCCTCCGGACCCAGCTCGATGGGTCTTGACGGGTCCACTTGCAACGCCTGGACGGTCCTGGTCAACGCCGCGACGCTCCTGGTCAGCTCCTGGACTTGGTGGTGCAGATCTTTCGACGGGGCTTGGTTCAGGGCCTGTCCATCAGCCCCCACGGAGTCTATAGAGGAGGGCGCCGCCTCCTGGTGGTAGGTGATAGCAGGGCGCCGGGGGTTTATAGCGCCACTGGTTGCAGATTCACGGAGCACCCTTATGGCCCTGTCCTTAAATTGGGCAAAGGTCAGGTCGGGGTTCTGAAAGAACATGAGGCGCAGCTGGGCCCTGTGGGCGCTAGACAGCAGACCTTCTATGAATTGTTCTGTTAGCAGTTTGTCCGTTTCCTGCACACTGCCAGGGTCAGTTTGTTGAATAGCCCTCAAGGCTTCCTGCAGATTTAGGGCATAGTCTCTGATGCTGTCCTGTGCCCGCTGCTTACATCCATAGAACCTCATTTTAATCTCAGCGGAGGTACGTGTGTCAAAGGTACCCCGCAGCCGGGCCAGAATACCCTTCACAGTCCTTATCTCCTCAGTGGCCATGATTTTACCTCCCTCTGGGCTGCGCCAGTTAACTGCCCTGTCAATATGCTGACCTTCTGTTCCTCTGTCAGGGGGTAAACGTGGAACAAACTGTATAGCCTTTCCTTGAAGTCAGTTAGGGCATGGGGCTCCCCTGAGTACTTGGGCAGCCAGGCCGCTCCAGGGATGTAGGGCAGGGAAAATGGCATCACCGCTGCTGCAGCTGCGTTGGTGGTAGTGGGCGCTTCTGTATCCGACATCTTTCTACCCCCCTAGTTAAGCGTGGCCTACCTTCCGACGATCCTCTTCTGTAGGCCGTGGCTCCGCTGCTGCTGCTATGGACGAGGACCTGGCGTCGCGTCCTGATGACGTCAGCGTCGCTCTCTCTCCCTTCCAGGACCTTGCACAGCGTCGGTGCGTGGGGCGGAGCTTCAGATCTCGCGCGGTTTTGACGTCCACGCCCCTCTTCTTCCCGCGCGGCGTCAAGAAGATGGCGTCCGATGGCGGGAAGCAGCTGCGGATGGCAGGAAGACGGCAGAAGACGGCGGGAAACGGTCCAAGATGGCGTCTGATGGCGGGAATCGGCTCCGGATGGCGGGAAACGACTCCGGACGGCGGGAATCTTCGCCACAGGTAAGTTACAAAAGTCTTTTTCAGGCACGCAGTACCCGGTGGTTGCGGGCACGAAATCCTGCCGACTACGCCAAAGCTGACTCGCCCCCTGGGCCGTGGGGCACTCGGATCCGGGCAATTAGGGAAACGGTGGGAGTAGTAGTGGCAACCCGGTTCCGTGGCTCAGGGTGGTCAGGCCAATGGTAGTCTGCTACGTTCTGCTGATAATGTCCGACTACGCCACCCGTGGATTGCGGTTATTAGGAACCGCCGCTGCATGCAGACCGCTGGGGCTGATGAGGTGTGCAGCTATGGTAGTGTGACTCCCCACGGGAAGAGTGCGGCCCCAGGGCAGTAGAGTGAATGTTGGGAGTGATGGTAGTGCGGGTCCCGGTGCTGATAGTGCTGGAGGAGCAAGGAGCACACAGACAACAGGTTGCAGTCCAGGGTCTTTACTAAACAGGCAAACTGACCCACAAACAGTCCCAGCTAGGAGGGGACCTGGATGTCTGAGAGCAACGGGGAAATTGGCCCTGGTCAGGGTGAGGGTGTAGGCCTACCGTGCTTTCTGCGCTCCTTCTGGCTATCTCCTCCTGATAGGGTAACAGCCCACGTTTCCAAGCTTTCCGTGTATTCTCGCCTGTATGGCCTGCGACGTGGGTTCCTTTCTGCTCCCAGCCTTGTATGGCTTTACTGGTCCCTTCGGTTGTGGCAGGGCCTCCAGGCTTCTTAGGCCAAGTAATATACAGTCCCTTGCGGACTGGTTCTCTGCTGGGGGATGTGGAATCCTCCCAGCCTCAGACACCAAAGTCTGGTAAGGTTAAGTCTTTTCTCTGCCAAGACAGGCTCTCTTCGCCTCTTGTCTCTGGCTTGTGGCTCTCCTCCTGCCACACTTCCTCTTAGATGCAATCAACTTTCTGTCCCTGCTCCACTCTGGGACACGTCTCAGTGCTGAGACAGGCTTTCCAGTTCTCACTAACCCTGCCCTCAGTACCAGCTTTTATAGGGGCAGCCAGCTCCCCCTACTGGCCTGAGACAGGAGGCATTGCATGCTAATGTTCCCCTGACTAGAGAAACTCCCCCTTGCTCTCAGACACAGCTTTAATTACACTTGTGGTATTCAGGTCAGGGTGACACATGCACGTAACACTCACCTTGAGGGCCAGATTTGGCCCGTGGGCCAGAGTTTGACATATGTGTTCTAGGCACATAGTAATAACCCCTCTTGGTTTACATTTCATTGTACTTTGCATTTAGAGCAAGTTGGCAAGTACAACAGTCATCATTGAGACATCTGTGAGACATCCATGAAGAAGGATTAAAAGGACTCTGTCAGCACACAATGACTGGTAAAACCAAACAACTTGGTGCACGCTTGGTGAGTCCAAACAGTTCAGTGCACCTTCCTATCTACTTTACAGAAGTCAGAAGAGGGCGGAGACAGATGGAAAACAAGTAGGTGGGAAGGTGCACTGAAAGTGTTTGTGCTTGGTTTGAACAGTTATTTTGTGCTGACAGACTCTTTAAATGGTGGTCTCATATTATTATATGGGTAAAATTGCAAAGTGAATGTAAAAACAAGCAATTTTGCAATTTACCTTTAAAAATATCTCCATTCTAAAGAACAGAGAGATTTTAATTCTATTATGAACAGCTCACTATCCAGTTACCAGACACCTCAGAGCGACGAGTTTCCTGGGCAATTAGGCTCTATACTTTATAGGGAGTGAGCGTTGTTCTACAGCTGGCTGGATCAGTGTCCCTGCACTTCTCCCATACTGCAGAGACAAAGGTACCTCTGCTTGCATCATGGAAGAGTGCCCCGTTCAGCTCAGCAGCACATGTCCTGGGTCCTAACTGTCCCCCCAACACACAGGAATCCAGACGGCAGAGGAGCAGTGAGCTCCTGAAGAAAAAAAGACAAAACCACTCCGATGCCATTTACAATACTGATTTCTTCTTATGTAGCAGACAAACCTACTGGCACCCCATATACAACTGCTACCACTGCACTTTCTGTAATTAAGGGCTTGTCCAATAAACAATATAAATATCACCTGGGGTCTGACAACTGAGACCCCCATCGATCGGTTCCAAAATTGAATAAAAGATCGAATAGGTTGTCAATGCTAAAAATTAGCTTAGATATATTTTTGTGTATGATTTTGATGGCGTCAACTTACTTTAAAAGGGTGGTCCAAAGTCTAAAGTAATTTTCCTCCTAAATCCCTATCTATTTAGTGCCATAATCTAAACTGTTTTCTAATATACTTGCATTAAAAATTCTCTATCCTTCCCTAAATACATCATCTAACTCAGTTTTCCTAAATCCCTTCCTTATGGCCCCCCAGCACATCATGTTTTCAGGATTTCTTTAATATTTCACAGGTGAGAGAATCTGGGGCAGTTTCTGATGCCTTAAATATAATTCCATCACCTGTTCAATACTAAGGAAATCCTGAATACATGACATGTTGGGGGCTGTGAGGACTGGAGTTTGGGAAACACTGATCTAACTGAATTTCTTTTTTTTTTCATTTACTTTTTGATGACGTTTCATCTGAGTACCCCCAGAAGCATCATCAGGGGGCAGAGGCTGCGGTCACAGCCCCTTCACCATCCCTCAAATTAGCATCATTAGTGATGCTCATTTCAGGAGCTAGTCCTTGTGTGATGTGCACTGTGCAATGTGCACAATGACAGTGCGCTCTCTGTTGTCGGCTCAGATCAGCAGTAACGAGTTGGAAACAGAGCGTGTTGTCAGAATTTTTGGTGTGCGGAGACCAGTGACGTCACTTGCAGGGGCGACGCTTATCACTGCATGCCAGGTGTTCTGACAATGCGCTCTGATTCTGGTTTGTTAGTGCTGATTTGAGCTGCCAAGAGAGCGCACTGTCATTGTGCATATCGCACAGTGCACATTGTGCACTGCACGTCGTGCAGAGACTAGCCCAGTCACTGAAACAAAGGTCACTAATGACGCTTTGTTGTAGGGAGGGGACAGGGGCTGCAGCAGTGACTGCAGCCAATATTCACTGATGACGCTTCATTTGAGCATCCCAGAGTGCACTGGGAATTCTCAAACGAAGCGTCATCAAAAAGGATGGGGAAAAAAATAGAAAAGCAGTTATAGTGTAGTTAGGGAAGGTTGGGAATTTTTAATTCAAGTACATTAGAAACGAGTTTATATTATAGCACTGAATATACAGGGATTCAGGATGAAAATTACTTTGCACTTTGGACCACCCCTTTAAGTTGTTTAACGTTAGCATATTTTTGGGAGACTTACATGGGTTATTATTATATACCGTATATTATAACAAACTCAGAGTCACCCTGCCGCCCCGGAATCCGATCATTTACAGGCTTCTGTGACATCCAAACGGCGCAGTCACTTCTTCTGGAACCAGCAACGAAAACTAGAGTTGCTAACGCTGGTCCTACAGGGGTGGTAGGAGTTAAATATTACTCTGTTAATTTCAAATTTTTCATGCAATTTAAAAAAACAAAATTTAAATTTTTTTTTTATATATATGAATAGAATTGAAAAAAAAATGTACAGTGAAGCAGAACAGACCCTGATGGAAAAAAAAACAAAAGTGTATTGATTGCCTGGAACCTGTAGCGGTACAGTGAGATGGATACATACAGGGGTATAATGAAGCTAAATTGCAATATTTCCCGCATCCCCTCGCCACAGGAAGCCTGTTTCCATCCTATCATTATTCATTTTCATTGATTTGGATTGTTTTTCCTACCAGATGTGACTCCAGCTGGCTGAACTGCGGCGCATGACAGTCAGCGTAAACCGCCGCTGCTCTCTTGACATTTCAGTCTATAACAAATGGTAAAGATGGCAGCCGCTCAAATTTAAAATGTTTCCAACAAATGTGAGAGATTCTGGGGCACCAGAGGCGCCTGTACCCGATGCCAAGAACTGGATTGACTCTGGATTTTCAAAGCATCTGGCACAGATATTGATAGGTGCACAATGTCAGATTAGGAAATTATTTATAGTCTCTTTACAAAGGCTTAATAAAAAATAGTCCTTTTAACACTTCGGCTTAGCTGTCATATTATATGTGATATATTAATAATCACATTGTCACCTGCAATTATCGACCTGTAAAATTTAGTATTAACTCTTTAAAATACTTGTCCACAGTTTACATGGACAAATATTCTCCATAGAAACTGGAGCAGCCATGTGAATGAAGTGCATTATTTATCTTCCAACGAGTTACGTCTTGTGTTATAGTCCAGAGCTGAATTCATAATTCTGCAAACTTCAACTACCTGTTGAAGAACTACTACCAGAACTACCAATGTTCTTTGTTGGCTCAACAGAGTTTACACTGGCCATTTGCATTTTAGAAAATCATTAAAAAAATTCAAAAGGTGTTGTCTCTAGAGAGACATTTATGGCATATCCAGGGGAGTTGGATAACCCTGTTTTGAATAGAGGTGGGCCCGCCAGAAATATCTGATAGATGCATGTCCTCTCTATCTTCAGAAAAGGGGTTAATAGCTGGGGTCCGACCATCAGTAAGTTGAGAGGGAAGAGGGTTGCTCAGAAATGAATGGAGAGAGCTGAGAGCTGATGCATGCGCCACCACCTCTTCACTCCACCTCCGCTCCACCAGTGGTTGAATTACAGCCGAAACCTGTGCATTTTGGGAACTCAGTCCAAGTGTAACAGAACAGAGTTTATTACATACATATACTCAGGTATATAGTTACATAGGTTGAAAAAAGACCTAGGTCTATCAAGTTCAACCTTTCTCCACTAATTACTGGATACAAGCGCTATTAGAGATAAGAGTAGACAACAGAGCAGAGTCTGCAGAAACCAGGAGTGTCTCTGTGGGCTCATCCTCTGGAATGCAAACCCAGGAGGTCTACCTTCAGGAATTGAGTTACAAAGTCAGGCTTATAACCAGGGCTGGCTCCAGGTTTTTCTGGGCCCCGGGCGAAAGAGTCTCAGTGGGCCCCTTTAACACATACCACGATTCATGATGCAGAGATACAGCGGAGAAATATATATATATATATATATATATATATATATATATAGTACAATGCAAAGATTTCACTTCTTCCATTACATGAGTGATATCTATTGTAAATTCCACAATAGCTCAGAAATCGGTGAATCGCTCCACACAGAATACTGGCCCCCATATAAGGCTCCATACGGAATACTGGCCCCCATATAAGGCTCCATACAGAATACTGGCCCCCATATAACGCTCCATACAGGATACTGGTCCCCTTATAAAGCTCCATACAGGATAGTGGCCCCCATATAACGCTTCATACAGGATACTGGTCCCCTTATAAAACTCCATACAGGATACTGGCCCCCATATAACGCTCCATACAGGATACCGGTCCCCTTATAATGCTCCATACAGGATACCGGTCCCCTTATAACTCTCCATACAGGATACTGGCCCCCATAAAATGCAGCATGCAGGCTGTTACCCCCCACATAATGCCCCATACAGGCTGTCCCCCCCTTATAATGCTCCATGCAGGCTGTTACCCCCCACATAATGCCCCATACAGCCCCCCCCCCTTTTAATGCTCCATGCAGGCTGTTACCCCCCACATAATGCCCCATACAGGCTGCCCCCCCTTATAATGCTCCATGCAGGCTGTTCCCCCCCACATAATGCACTATGCAGGCTGCCCCCCCTTTATAATGCCCCATGCAGGCTGTTCCCCACCTTATAATGCCCCATGCAGGATGTCACCTCCCCTCTATATAATGTCCCATGCAGGATGTCCCCCCCCTCTTTATAATGCCCCATGCAGGATGCCCCCCCCTCTTTATAATGCCCCATGCAGGATACCCCTCCCCCCTTTATAATGCTCCATGCAGGATGCCCCCCCCCTTCTCTTTATACTGCCCCATGCCTCCATACATTAAAAAAAAAAATCAAATACTCACCTCCTTTCTCCTCACCTGCTACCTGCTGCAGCTGCTCGGGTCGGGACTCCAGCGTTGTCGGTGTCTTCCCGCTCAGCGCTCCCTGTGACGGCTCAGGGGAGGGCGCGGTGAAAAGACGTCACCGCGCCCTCTGACCTGAGACGTCACAGGGAGCGCAGAGCAGGAAGACAGCTGATCTGCGGAGGCACGGGGAGAGGTAAGTATCCGGCTGCCGGGGCCCTGAGCAAGCGGCGGAGAAGGGCGGGCGCTGACACCGCTCTCCTCCGCCCATAGCCCAGCGCGGTGCGCGACCGCCAGTGGGCCCCTCTGCCAGCTCAGGGCCCCGGCATTTGCCCGGGTGCGCCGGGTGCTGACGCCGACCCTGCTTATAACCCAAGTGCCTCTTTCCCTATCAACAAGCCTAAAGGATTTTTGGGTACTGGAATCATACATACACACGTGGTCAAAATTGTAGGTACCCCTCGTTTAATGAAAGAAAAACCCACAATGGTCACAGAAATAACTTGAATCTGACAAAAGTAATAATACATTAAAAATCTATGAAAATGAACAAATGAAAGTCAGTCATTGCTTTTCTGCTTCCACAGAATTTAAAAAAAAATTAAACTCATAAAATAAGCCTGGACAGAAATGATGGTACCCCTGAAAATAATGTGACAAAAGGGACATGTTAAATCAATTTGTGTCCACTAATTAGCATCACAGGTGTCTACAATCTTGTAATCAGTCAGTGGGCCTTTATATAAGGCTACAGATACTCACTGTGCTGTTTAGTGACATGGTGTGTACCACACTCAACATGGACCAGAGGAAGCAAAGGAAAGAGTTGTCTCAGGAGATTAGAAAGAAAATTATAGACAAGCATGTTAAAGGTAAAGGTTATAAGACCATCTCCAAGCAGCTTGATGTTCCTGTGACTACAGTTGCACATATTATTCAGAAATTTAAGATCCATGGGACTGTAGCCAACCTCCCTGGACGTGGCCGCAGGAGGAAAATTGATGACAAATCAAAGAGACGGATAATACGAATGGTAACAAAAGAACCCAGGATAACATCTAAAGAGATTAAAGGTGAACTGCAAGCTCAAGGAACATCAGTGTCAGATCGCACCATCCATCGTTGTTTGATCCAAAGTGAACTTCATGGGAGACGAACAAGGGGAACACCACTGTTGAAAAAAATCATAAAAAAGCCAGACTGGAATTTGCCAAACTACATGTTGACAAGCCACAAAGCTTCTGGGAGAATGTCCTATGGACAGATGAGACAAAAATGGATGTTTTTGGCAAGGCACATCAGCTCTATGTTCACAGACGTAAAAATGAAGCATATCAAGAAAAGAACACTGTCCCTACTGTGAAACATGGAGAAGACTCTGTTATGTTCTGGGGCTGCTTTCCTGCATCTGGCACAGGGTGTCTTGAATCTGTGCAGGGTACAATGAAATCTCAAGACTATCAAGGGATTCTAGAGAGAAATGTGCTGCCCAGTGTCAGAAAGCTTGGTCTCAGTCGCAGGTCATGGGTCTTGCAACAGGATAATGTCCCAAAACACACAGCTAAAAACACCCAAGAATGGCTAAGAGGAAAACATAGGACTATTCTGAAGTGGCCTTCTATGAGCCCCGACCTAAATCCTATTGAGCATCTTTGGAAAGAGCTGAAACATGCCGTCTGGAAAAGACAACCTTCAAACACGAGACAACTGGAGCAGTTTGCTCATGAGGAGTGGGCCAAAATACCTGTCGAGAGGTGCAGAAGTCTCATTGACAGTTACAGAAATCGTTTGATTGCAGTGATTGCCTCAAAAGGTTGTTCAATAAAATATTATGTTAAGAGTACCATCATTTCTGTCCAGGCCTATTTCATGAGTTTATTTTTTATAAAAATTCTGTGGAAGCAGGGTTGAAAAGCAATGTCTGACGTTCATTTGTTCATTTTCATAGATTTTTAATTTATTATTACTTATGTCAGATTCAAGTTATTTCTGTGACCATTGTGGGTTTTTCTTTCATTAAACGAGGGGTACCAACAATTTTGACCACGTGTGTATCTATCTATCTCATATCTAACTATCTCATATCTATCTATCTATCTATCTATCTATCTATCTATCTATCTATCTATCTATCTATCTATCTATCTATCTATCTATCCATCCATCTATCTATCTATCTATCTATCTATCTATCTATCTCAGGGATAGAAAAATAAAAGCAGCACTTTTCATGCAAAGATGGATGCAAAACCCCCAAAGTTATCACCAAAACCTCTTGTATAGAAATCCCAAAAATGGGGGCAGCGCTCCAAAGTCAGATGGTGAGTGTTACGGGTCCGGGTGGTGGATCCTCTGTGCTGAGATACAAGGAGGGACCAGAGGGGCATAACTAAGTGCCAACTCGAACCGACCCTGGCCACATGGCAGCTTAGTCGACTCCGTGAACCAAGGAGGGACCAGGCAGGTGGACCAGGTGCCACTCTGGGACTGACCTTGTGTGAGAGCAGGTGACTCCCATGGGTCAAATGGCTGAAGCTGACAGGTACAGCGGATGAGCACAGCAGGTAGCCTGATGGGTGATCCGGGTAGGCAAGCAGGCGGACACAGCAGGTAACCTGACAGGTGATCCGGGTAGGCAAGCCGGCGGGCACGGCAGGTAGACAGGCTGGCGGGCACGGCTGATAGACAGGCAGGCACGACTGATAGACAGGGGGGCGGGCACGGCTGATAGACTGGTGGGCACTGGAACCTGAGGGCTGAGGAGAGTGTTAACACACAAACAACATCTTTGCACAGGCACCTCCATTTTGGAGAAGGTGCTTTAAATAGGAGTGGTCCTCCGGCAATTGGCCGGGGTCTCTTTAGGACGGTGCGCGCGGCCCCTTTAAGAGGGAGGGAGTGCGCGCGCCCTAAGCACAGTGCCCGTGAAGTTGCTCGCGGTTCGCGCAACAGCAGCAGGGGAGCTGGAGAACGCCAGACCGGGACCGCGGCGGTGAGGGGAACAGCGTCTCTGCCCGGCAGGAGGCAGAGACGCTGACGCTACAGTGAGAAAATGGAATTCAATCAGCCCATGCAACGTTTCAGCTTAAAATGGCAGAGCCATTCCCAAGCATGAGATAGATATATAGATTAAAATATATAAATGTGACGCCTCTACTCGAAAGCCCTTTTCTTTACCCTGGGAGATGAGGGACTCGGAGTCGGGTCCTGTGATGGAGAGATGGGGTGCAGCCGTGGCCCGGACCCGACCCGTGCTCAGGGCCGTCACATTAAAAAGGATGGTGTGGGCTTATCCGGGTTGAGTGGCTGATTTACGACTATGCCACCTGTGGCACCTGGTGAAGGCCACCAGCGCCGCTGCAGTCCGCTGAGGCATGGTGTTATGGCGGCCAAAGTTATTACTACTCCCCACAGGCGGAGCGAAGCCTCAGGGCAGAGGGACAGGATGGAGAGGGTAGTAGTAGAGGAGTACGATTGCCGCGTCGCGCAGTGTGGCGCAGAATGAACAGTCCGGAGGCCATAGGGGTGAACTTTCAAGGCTTTACTCACATTAGAGATGGCAGAAGGAAGGCGACTCCCTGCTCCCCGCGGAGTCCTGCGGTCACCAGGGACGGGGGGTCCGATGACCTCCGAGTAAGTCCAGCATTCCATCGGGACCCTACACCAGAGTGTTCCTGAACTACAGACCGAATCCTTTCCTGTCCGTGTGTGTGCGAATAGGCCGGGTCTCCCTCTGAGCTCCTCTCAGAACAAGGGTACAGGTGTTAGCTCCGCTCCTTCCGATACCTGGTGGGATCCTCAGGGCCTACCGGGCTTTCCCGACCAGGACATGGAGTAGCAAGGTCGGGTGTTCTGGGCCGGTACCCCTCTTGCAGCCGGACTCCCTCTGAATATATCAGTTGGTGAGGACAGGTGGCATACGCCGCTCCGTCTGCATCCTCCCCGGGATCTATTTGCTATGGAGCCACACTCTTAAGCTCCGGGCCTTCTTGGTCCTGGTCCTTGACCGGGTCGAGACATTCCTTGTCTACAACCTGCCCCTCGTCCCAAGGCCGGGGCACGAGGGCTGTGTCTCCATCCGATGCAGGCCCACACAGGATCCGCGTTAGGGTGGGAGATCACAGTACCACTCAGCTATTGACAGCATAAAGACAGTCAATGTATGATCAAAGAACCAAGACCCAAGATGGCTTTTTATTAAATATCAAATTTAAAGTGTAACTAAATTGTAAGTCCTCCACCCTAACCCACTAACTGGTTCCCCTAACTCTTGGTTCCCCAGTCTCCCTGTAACCAGGAGGGCAGCACCTAGTGCATACTAGCCCCCTCTGGTGGAGAAATGTGGTGTTGGATGCAAGGTTTGGGTCACGAGTACTATCACACTGTTCTTACCTCAGAGGAGGAACACTACACTCCATTAGAGAAGTGCAGCATCCCTGTGGCGATCGAACCCTCAGGGGCGCCACATAAACATCTTTATTATTGCCATTTTCTTGAGTTTGTTGCATAAAACTTCAAGTTGCAACAGCCTGCTAGGAGATTACTGGAGATTGGCACGGTTCTGGTGCCATTTTTATACTTTCTTTAAAGGTCCCTTGATTTGGAGCTCATATATTGGTAAGTATACAGCCAGGGTGAATCTAGCTGCTTTTTTAAAAAAAATTCCGTGGAAGCAGGGTTGAAAAGCAATGTCTGACTTTCATTTGCTCATTTTCATAGATTTTTAATTTATTATTACTTTTGTCAGATTCAAGTTATTTCTGTGACCATTGTGGGATTTTCTTTCATTAAACGAGGAGTACCACAAATTTTGACCACGTGTGTACATGCTGTGACTTCAGGAATCAGAATTCTGGATGCAGACCAGCTCCGAGGGTTCAGAATATTGGACTTGAGGTGGGCAGAGGAGCTGAGTGAGTAGCAACCAATGGATCTCAGAAGTTCATCCTCGGGGTTCAAGAACATGAGCACAGATCCAGGGGTACTGGATAGACACCAGAGCTGAGTCAAGCTCAAGAACAACCACAAGGAAGATGACCATGCAAGCTGTGCTCTGTAGTGGGATTTCAGATTCAAATTTGAAACTCAGAGAAAAGTCTCATCTGATTTCATACAACTACATTAAAATATGTACATGATCGCATACAGTTTCCTAGGTTTATAATAGAAATCTATCCATAAAAATTGGATGCCACTCTGATGGTCCATGTGGGATCTGATTTTTTTTATCGCACCCATAGACTTGAATGAAGAATTGGGTGAAATTAGTGCATGCTGAGATTTTTATCTTGGACTGGGGAAAAAATTGCTTATCTTTGCAGCCCTATTGAATAACATGGGTCAGTGTGCTGTCCGATTAAAAATCATATAGCACATGTCCGATTTATACGCTTGTCTGCATGAGCCCTTAGGTAGAGTCCAGAGACAAAGCATCTATTGAGGACTATACCAATGACAGGCTCTGAGGACTATACCACGGATATAAAGTCAAATGTACCTGAAAACAGTAACAATGAAATGTTAACTCATCTCCCCAAAACATATATAAACCCCCACACAGCTCCTGTGACGTGTAAGGAGATGGACATACTGCCAACATTCCCCCTTGAAAACATATGTATTGCTGCAGTGTATTTTAATGAGTAATGTGAATTGTGATATGCGTTATTAGTGTTGGCATTATGTTTTGTCCAACATCAGGCAGAGTTAGTGTTAATAATTGGGACAAGCCCAGAGTGGGAGGAGCTAAAGTGAAGGGACAGAGACAGTTTTCTGTCAGGACGTCAGATAGGGCCTAGCGTGCCACAGAAGCAGGCCTAAGGTCTGACCCGTCAGCAGAGCCGTATGACGTGGGTATCCCTAACGTGAGTGGAGACCGAGTCAGAGTATAGCGTGATCCTGAAGAGTGAGAGAGAGAGAAGTGACCAAAAGACAGAGTAATCAATCAGAGGTGCTTCCTGGGACAGGACGCCTAGCTGTACGGCCCCGAGTTCATAACACAGAGAGATAATGGGCCAGGATAGAACAGAGAACGTGAGATGAGGAGAATGCCCCGGGTGGGAGTTCCAAGGCATCAACCAGCAGAGAAGCTAAGTTCCGGCCATATTGGCAAACTAGTTCCCTTGAAAGGTATAAGGATGCAGAACCATGGGTTGAGAAATGACTCTCACTAACTGAGGTGTAGTACTGAGCTGGGTTGTTATGAAGGCAGGTGCAGGAGATAGAGACCAAGTGAGTAAAGAGAAAGGAACTGAGACTGTGTGTGAAAATGCTCAGTATTGTGAAGAAAACATTTATCAAGCTGTGTACCCGCTATCTTTTGTACATAATCCTCACCAAGTTGTCGTTCAGTAAAAAGTTTATTTTTGACTGGTGGTCTCCCTCATTGAAGTCTTTAACATCTGGTCCTGGCCAACCAATATGAGCAGTAACATGCAGTCTGCAAGGGCGTAGCGCCCCCAAAGATGAAGTCTACACACCCAGCCAGGACCTCCACTTTCATGTTAAGTGCTGGAGAGTAAGAGACGAGTACCTCTCCCACGGCTACCGCTTCGCGCCACGTTATGGATGTAAGAATAGAAAAGTTATGGCTCTCAGAATAAACTACAGTATATTCGTTTTGCATTGTCATAATAAATATTGACCCCCAGAATAAAGGTAACATGTCATTTCCACCGCACAGTGAATGCAAAAAAATTAAATTGTGCTGCACTCCACCTTTCTTGGCCTACAGGGTATATTACATTTCTTGCTCTTTGAATTGAAGAAAAGTGGTGCAATGAAATTGATAAATATGGCACAGTGTCATAAATTTATAAATATGGCGCAATGTTCATTAGTCCATTTTTTTCATTATGATAGCCCTCTATGAGCTGTAATTCTTTGAAGCCCATTAAATTACAAAGGCAATTGTAAATGTAATGTAGCGTCTTTCTTCTACACATAGATTCTTACAGGATGGAAGTAATTTTTTTCTGTCCTTTTAGTTCAGTCTTTGCTCCTGCATTTGTCGCCTTCTCCTTCACGAAAACTGAGCAGCCGAGATTATTTTGCTTCCTCTCTAGAGGATCCGCATCATTTAGAGGAGGCTGTAACGGCTCTCTCATTTGTCTATGTGTGTGGCTCTGACCTGATGTTGACTCCATGGTTTCGTACCCTTGAGACATTTTCAGTTTAAATAGAATAAAACTATTTAAGCCATACATGTGCCATAGGATTTCAATTAATCTCCACATGAATGATCCTAGCACCCTACTCCATTAAAGGAAACACTTTAAGGTCATGTTTATTCCCTTGAGGGCTGACAGTCATAAATGTCACCATATGTTTGATATTCCATAGAAAGAAGTCACATCCTTTTAGTGGAGGAATTCTATACAGTTTATAGTTGTAGTTAATAGATTTGTAGAAACATTACATTGGAAACTGTAATGCTTCTTTTCTCTAGTGGTGGTGCTGCTGAAAAATTGACCATCTGCTGCAAGGTTCTTCCAAAAATTACAGCTCTTTGAGGGCCCTAAAAATGACGCAACAACCTATGATAGGCCAATAAATAAATACTACTTTAGGCTACTAAACTTCTTTGAAAAGTTAACTATTGAAATTGTTCATTCTGTAATCAGATTTACCAAGAAGCCAAATACAAAACTTTTCCTAAAATTATTGTCTTTTTGGAGTAAATACGGCGTGGAGACTCTCTCATGGAGGTAGAATACTATCTTTTCTAGTTTGATTCTCAGTCTGCAGCCCCCAAAAGTACAATGTTTATTTCTGTATCTTTGCTCCAAAGTCAACATACCTCTTTTTAAAATAACTTTTTTTTATGATACTTTGTCGGGAGATGTATATCCTATATGTGGCACTCCACTGGCTGTGATGTAAGTTGCAGTCTCTCAAAGGTTTTCCTGACATGTCAATTTTACTTATTTATCTTTTTTTTTTACGGCCTTCAGCTCGATCTTGAGCCATGGTGACTTGATGGATGAATGCTCTGTAGAAAGATTGATCTTGCGCAAACCTAGATAGGTCCACCAGGGTCTTCTCCGCCATTATCTTAATAGTATCAAGCTGGGTTCTGTTCTTCCTCTTCTCCTTGTTCCTTCTACTCTTCCAATCATGTCCTTCTCCAGTGATTGCTCTCTTCGTAGGATGTGTCCAAAGTAGGCAAGTCTTAGCTTGGTGACCCTTGCTTCGAGTGACATGTCAGACTTAATTTATTCCAAAATTGATTTATTTGTTCTTCTTGCCCTTCACGGTATTGAAAACATCCTTCTCCAGCACCACTTTTCAAAGGCATTGATTCTTCTTCAGTCTTATTTCTTTGTCATCCTGGTTTTGCATCCATATATTACCACAGAGAAGATCAAACTATGTACGAGCCTGGTCTTCGTCGCCAGTGAAATGTTCCTCGATTTGAAGACCTTGTCCAGTGACTTCATTATTGATTTGTACATAGCTATTCTCATATTGACTTCTGGTGTCATCGCTGCATCTTGAGTTATCATCGATCTGAGTAGATTGAAGTCCTTTACAACTTCCAGTTCGTTGACGTCCAACTCAAATGCATCACGGTCGTACCTGGCAGTGGTCAATATCTTTCCTTTTTTTGTGTTCAGTAGAAGTCCCATGTTCGAGCTTCCCTTCTTGACACTCCATAGACATGTCACAATATTTTACTGAATTTGTATTGTAAGAAATTCAAATATAAGTTATTATCCTAATTCAAAATAGGCAATGGTGACATATCTTTATGTCCCTACTGATAATGGCCAACACTTTTCCAGAAATTGCTATGACGCACCAGTTCATTAGCTGGTTACTGAAGTTTTTAGGATTAGGATAGAATATGACAGTGACAAAAAGGGCTAATAGATATAGCTATAAAGTCTCGGAGGCTGAAGTGTGATCTTCATAATAACTATGTGAAATAAGCTGTCTATTTGTTTAGTACAGTCCATGCACTTTCATCATAGAGGAACTTCTGGTGGTTGTGATGGTGACTCAGTTGTGCGTAGAATGTAAGTGCTCCTAGGACAATTGAGCCTCCAAATAATCCTTCAAAACCCAACCCATCAATATTACAGTAGTGGACAATCCCTTGAAAAATTATGTTGTCTTATCCCCGGAAAATCACTCCAAAATGCTATTAACTGTTTCCCTTCTGTCCAACTAGCTGCCCACTGCCTCTGTATAATGTAATCCATCTCTAGCAGCAAAAATGCAAAGATGGATTACAGGAAATGGGAGTTTAAGGTGTAAAGTTTCTCCTTATGGAGGGCTCAAAGTTGGCATAGAAAGACATATAGACCATCCAATTGTCCATTGGGAATCTAAATATGCAAGTAGCCTCTTTAGAGAGAAAGAGGTCAGGAGTGCTAGTGCCACGTATTAGAAATAGCAATCTTAAATTCAATATTGACCCTTTAAAGAGCCTTGCCACATTACTTAGGATGTGAAGCCAAGCTATAAATTCCATTTGCATACACATAGTTTGGGGTGTTTGCCCCTCCTCAGTGCAAACCAGGAAATCTGATTTGGCTGGGTGAGAAGCCTGCGACAGGGATTAAAGGGTCGATATTGACTAGCTGTAGAACCAAACAGGAGCTAATACTGCCAAACTAGAGCGAGTGGAGAATGAAGTGGTGCAATGGAAACAAGAAGTCCTGCCTCATAAAAGGAACTTAAAGGGAATCTATCAGTAGCATCAACCCTCTTAAGCCATCTATATGGACACACAGGTCATTGGAAGTTGAATAAAATGATACCTTGTATCAAGGATAATACCGGAGAGATCATGCAGATCCCTCCGCTGCCACCACTTTGTCAAGGGGGACACTAAGGGTCGCAAAGATCCCACCGCTGTCACCAGTTTGTCAGGGGACGCAACTTCGCTGCCTCGAATCTTCAGGACAATTATGCAATTGACTGACGAGTGATGGACGAGGCCACAGCTGCTTTCACTACTAGGCCGGTTATTGGGGGACTCACATTGAGTGTATGGTATATACACTTCCGATTCCAATGCATGGAATAGATATTCTGTATATATACAGCATTTTTTTCTCCTACATGTTTATATAATTTGATAGAGAAGAATCTTCCCTCCCACTGAGCTTTTTTGTACCCAGTCCTCCTTTTCTTCCACATTAGGGCTTCCTAGGGAAAGCAGGGAAAACCGCCGTTGAGTGGGGGCGTCACTGAGCAGGTTTAGGGTGCCAACCTCCACTAGTTAGGAAGGAGAGAGTTTGAGAGACTGAACGGGGAGATGATAAGACCCTTGAATGTTGTTTTTAATTGATGTTTGTCCTATGTGTTTATATTTTTAATTACACTAAGTAAAAGTTATGTTTTATATATCTCTACATAAGTACTCTATTCTACTGTGAGCTTGTTTTGAATTTAGAAGTACTTGATCACCCTAATAGCTGTGAATCACTTATTTATACAGTATACCCCGATATGATCACTGCCATCTCCACCAATAACAAAAGGAACCACTAGCTGCCACCACCAATCGTTTATACAGGCTGATTGGACACCTGTTACAGGTAGCGTATGGCTTCAGGGGTGCAGTTTACAGAGCAAGAAGAACAGAGCTATGACAGTTTATATATGTAGTACGGAAAGGTAGGCAGTGTTTATAAAAAATATACAAAGATGTTACAAAATGGGAACAAAACAATATGGTATATACAGTTACATATAATAAAAAGGATAACGAATGAAAAGTACTAAACCTGATGTTGCAGGAATGGCTCTTATCTTTATGAAGGGAAGCACTTATGATTAGGAAAATGGAACACTCTAACAACGAACTCTGTCTCCCAGAATGAACAATAACAAAAACGCAAACTCCAATTTTTTTAAACTCACGGTTACACCCTTATACCTCCCCTTGGTGAGCTCATATGGGGGCTGGTTTGGGATGTGCTAGGTCTGTTAGAATTTTATGACAAGCCTAGCTTTCAGGATACCTTTGCCCCTGGAGTTTCCAGGCGGTAGATATTGTCGTCATGTTTCCTACTGCAATTTTACCTTTCCATAGCAATGAAACATGGCATGGATAGCATCATCCATCGGATCTATATTAAGTTGGAGGGGTTAGAATGACCTTATGGTGATGTGAGTGAATGTGTTATGTTCATCCCTTTTTTACGAAGCCAAAAATATATCTCCCATAAATATTGGATCAATGCAAACCCCAATATTCATCACTGACTACTGGCTCCAAAGTGCCTCAGAAAAGCCCTTTGAGCAGAGGAAGCTCTTGCCTTGGAAGTGTACTTCTCTGACACTGAATATACGAATCACAGTCTTAGTGACTGGTTCTCAGAGCAGATCTCTGCTGTGATTACCCGGTCACTGCCGGAGGTCTCTACTTCAATGGAGGTTGAAGAGTCAGTTCTCTCTAACTTCCCCTGTTATAATTAGTCTCTCACTTCTCCAGTTATAACTAATCCCATGTGTTCAATGTGAGGATAACATGTCCCCTCTCTGGAGATGTCCTTATGGATTTTTAATTTTTCTCTGACACCTTGATGTCAGCGATTTGATGTCTTATTCCAGAGAAATCTACATTTTCTTAATAAATGTAAATTAGATGTTAACATCTATGGGCCGGACATAGATCTCCCTGAGAATCTGCCTCCAGAGTTTATTTTAAATGAACAGGGGCGTTACCAGTGTGAGACCTGTAATGACTGACAGTCTGCTCTCCTGATCTACATGTCTCACACTGTTAACCCCCCCCCCTCTTTCATTTAAAATAAGCTCTGGAGGCGGAGTCTAAGGGAGATCTGTGTTTCACCCATGGATCTTAACAGCTAATTTACATATTAAGAAAAACGTGGATTTTTCTTGAATAAGACATTGGATCGCAGATATAAAGGTATCATTTTATTCAGCTTCCTACGACCTACATGCCCATATAGATAGATTAGGAGGGTTGATACTACTGACAAATTCCCTTAAAGGAGTTTCTTTGCGTGTGCACTGTGTTGGTGACTCAGTACTTGTGAAACCACCATTAGGCTTAGTGCCCACGATGCAGAAATGCTTTGGATTTTTTCCTGAGCGTTTCTGCAACTCACTGGCAGAAAAAAACGCATGCGGATTGTACATGCGGATTGTACATGCGGATTGTACATGGGGATTGTACATGCGGATTGTACATGCGGATTGTACATGCGGATTGTACATGTGGATTGTACATGCGGATTGTACATGGGGATTGTACATGCGGATTGTACATGCGGATTGTACATGCGGATTGTACATGCGGATTGTACATGCGGATTGTACATGTGGATTGTACATGCGGATTGTACATGCGGATTGTACATGTGGATTGTACATGCGGATTGTACATGCGGATTGTACATGTGGATTGTACATGCGGATTGTACATGCGGATTGTACATGGGGATTGTACATGCGGATTGTACATGCGGATTGTACATGCGGATTGTACATGTAGATTGTACATGCGGATTGTACATGCGGATTGTACATGCGGATTGTACATGCGGATTGTACATGTAGATTGTACATGCGGATTGTACATGCGGATTGTACATGTGGATTGTACATGCGGATTGTACATGTAGATTGTACATGCGGATTGTACATGCAGATTGTACATGCGGATTGTACATGCGGATTGTACATGTGGATTGTACATGCGGATTGTACATGCGGATTGTACATGTAGATTGTACATGCGGATTGTACATGCGGATTGTACATGCGGATTGTACATGCGGATTGTACATGTGGATTGTACATGCGGATTGTACATGCGGATTGTACATGTAGATTGTACATGCGGATTGTACATGCGGATTGTACATGTGGATTGTACATGCGGATTGTACATGCGGATTGTACATGTAGATTGTACATGCGGATTGTACATGCGGATTGTACATGTGGATTGTACATGCGGATTGTACATGCGGATTGTACATGGGGATTGTACATGCGGATTGTACATGCGGATTGTACATGCGGATTGTACATGTAGATTGTACATGCGGATTGTACATGCGGATTGTACATGCGGATTGTACATGCGGATTGTACATGTGGATTGTACATGCGGATTGTACATGTGGATTGTACATGCGGATTGTACATGCGGATTGTACATGTAGATTGTACATGCGGATTGTACATGCAGATTGTACATGCGGATTGTACATGCGGATTGTACATGTGGATTGTACATGCGGATTGTACATGTGGATTGTACATGCGGATTGTACATGTGGATTGTACATGTGGATTGTACATGCGGATTGTACATGTGGATTGTACATGCGGATTGTACATGTGGATTGTACATGCGGATTGTACATGCGGATTGTACATGTGGATTGTACATGCGGATTGTACATGTGGATTGTACATGCGGATTGTACATGTGGATTGTACATGCGGATTGTACATGTGGATTTTACATGCATTTTTCCTGCCAGGGGCATGCGGATGTGAAGCGTTATTCACATGCATTTCTGCATGCGGGTTATCAAGCGCTTTCTAAGCGATTTTAACATCACTTGGAAAGTGCTTGACAACTTGGTCACAGTATATAAATCCATGGAACCGGCATATATAGTGTGACCCGAGAGAATGGTTAAAAATAAAAAAATAATATCTATACTTACCCTCTGATGGCCCGAGCTGTCTTGATCCCCTCCGTCCCGGCTGCCGGCAGCGGTACACTGAAGGACCTGCCGACGTCAGCGTCGCGTGACCCGTCACATGACTCTGACATCAGTGAAGGTCCTTCATTCCATTGCGAATTGCCGGCAAGCAAGGAAGAGCGCACCGGGGGGCCGCCAGAAGGTAAGTATAATATTTATTTTTTATTTTATTCTTTTTTCACAGTTTCTATGGTACCCGGGTCCGGAGGAGAGTCTCCTGTCCTCTAGACCTGGGTACCATCCGCACATTGAAACGCGTGGATTCCGCATCTACATATGCAGTGATGCGTAATCCATGCGTTCCAATGCAAGTCAATGGCGGCGAAAAAGCAGCACTTCCGCAAAATAATTGGTAGTGCTGCGTTTTTTTCCGCAATGATAATCCGCAGCGGAAATTTCCGCAGCATGTGCACAGCACATGCGGATTATCATTGGGGAACATGGCAGACCTTCTACCAAGCGTTTTTTTAAGCATTTCTGCAGTGTTTTTGCCGCTGTGGAAACGCTTAAAAAACGCATCGTGGGCACAAAGCCTTAAAGGGATTGTTTTCTTTTTATGGCATTCATTTTGGGTATATGTGCATTTTGGCTATTCACAGTCACAATTCAGTGGGAGCTACAGAAAATTTGAAGATGTTCACATGCATTCTCAGCATAGATTTTTGTCAAATTATTTAACTAGAAACGTAATTACCTTCCTGTCATTTTGTCCAAAAAAGCAGCTCAAGCTGCAGTTCCAGACACAGTCCATTAAAAAAATGTGAGAAAAAAACCTAAACATTTACTTTTTCAAACCATGGACAATTCCTTTAAATAACAGGTAAATGTAACTGTTAAATTAAAAAAAAACTATAAAATTCACAGTTTACAAATGTTTCAGTAACAGAAATATTAACGTCTTAAAACATCAATAGTGGTCAGATAATGGCTGCACCTCAGGAAGTGCTAAAATAATTCAATGCTAAAACCTTTTCACAGGATTCCTTAAACTGAAGATATTGTGCAAAAATAGTCTAGATGCGGTAACTGTATCTCCCAGACCATGACTTCTTCAGTGCATCTCAGTTCTCCATTAGGGGTCACAGTAAGGTCATATAAGATAGCTGTATGTCTGAATGTGTAAAGTGATTGCTGAAGGTAGTCTTCCATATCTGAAAAAAAATGTTAAAATCCACTTTATAATCACCTTTACCAGATTTCTCAATGCAAACTTCATACATTACACTGGCCAACACACATTTTGGTTCTTCAGATATTAGGCCTGTTTCTGGATATACACTGCTCAAAAAAATAAAGGGAACACTCAAATAACACATCCTAGATCTGAATGAATGAAATCTTCTCATTGAATACTTTGTTCTGTACAAAGTTGAATGCGCTGACAACAAAATCACACAAAAATCATCAATGGAAATCAAATTTATTAACCAGTGGAGGCCTGGATTTGGAGTCACCCCCAAAATTAAAGTGGAAAAACACACTACAGGCTGATCCAACTTTGATGTAATGTCCTTAAAACAAGTCAAAATGAGTCTCAGTATTGTGTGTGGCCTCCACGTGCCTGTATGACCTCCCTACAACGCCTGGGCATGCTCCTGATGAGGGTGAGTATTGTGTGTGGCCTCCACGTGCCTGTATGACCTCCCTACAATGCCTGGGCATGCTCCTGATGAGGCTGAGTATTGTGTGTGGCCTCCACGTGCCTGTATGACCTCCCTACAACGCCTGGGCATGCTCCTGATGAGGTTGCGGATGGTCTCCTGTGGGATCTCCTCCCAGACCTGGACTAAAGCATCCACCAACTCCTGGACAGTCTGTGGTGCAACGTGACGTTGGTGGATGGAGCTCGACATGATGTCCCAGATGTGCTCAATCGGATTCAGGTCTGGGGAACGGGCGGGCCAGTCCATAGCTTCAATGCCTTCATCTTGCAGGAACTGCTGACACACTCCAGCCACATGAGGTCTGGCATTGTCCTGCATTAGGAGGAACCCAGGGCCAACAGCACCAGCATATGGTCTCACAAGGGGTCTGAGGATCTCATCTCTGTACCTAATGGCAGTCAGGCTACCTCTGGCGAGCACATTGAGGGCTGTGCAGCCCTCCAAAGAAATGCCACCCCACACCATTACTGACCCACTGCCAAACCGGTCATGCTGAAGGATGTTGCAGGCAGCAGATCGCTCTCCACGACGTCTCCAAACTCTGTCACGTCTGTCACATGTGCTCAGTGTGAACCTGCTTTCATCTGTGAAGAGCACAGGGCGCCAGTGGCGACTTTGCCAATCCTGGTGTTCTGTGGCAAATGCCAAGCGTCCTGCAGGGTGTTGGACTGTGAGCACAACCCCCATCTGTGGACATTGGGCCCTCATACCACCCTCATGGAGTCGGTTTCTAACCGTTTGTGCAGACACATGCACATTTGTGGCCTGCTGGAGATCATTTTGCAGGGCTCTGGCAGTGCTCCTCCTGTTCCTCCTTGCACAAAGGCAGAGGTAGCGGTCCTGCTGCTGGGTTGTTGCCCTCCTACGGCCCCCTCCACGTCTCCTGGTGTACTGGCCTGTCTCCTGGTAGTGCCTCCAGCCTCTGGACACTACGCTGACAGACACAGCAAACCTTCTTGCCACAGCTCGCATTGATGTGCTATCCTGGATGCGCTGCACTACCTGAGCAACTTCTGTGGGTTGCAGAGTCCGTCTCATGCTACCATGAGTGTGAAAGCACAACCAACATTCAAAAGTGACCAAAACATCAGCCAGAAAGCATTGGTACTGAGATGTGGTCTGTGGTCCCCACCTGCCGAACCACTCCTTTATTGAGGGTGTCTTGATAATTGCCAATAATTTCCATCTATTGTCTATTCCTTTTGCACAACAGCATGTGAAATTGATTGTCAATCAGTGTTGCTTCCTAAGTGGACAGTTTGATTTCACAGAAGTTTGATTTACTTGGAGTTATATTCTGTTGTTTAAGTGTTCTCCTTATTTTTTTGAGCAGTGTATTTGACCCGCTGATCGTAAAAATGGCAGCAGTTTTCCCATATGAGCTATAGTTTTTGAGATACAGAACATATGCCACAAACCACTCTATATTCTCTTCGCCCCTAAAAAAATCTGCGTGTTTTAATTAATGTTGTGTTTAAATTAATATCTTTTAAAGACGACTTTTCAACTAATTCTTCATGTTGAACTGGACTCATGATGTTATCGTGGCTGCAAAGCAGAATAAAACATTTTTTTTTATTTCACTTCTCTATTGTGGTGATATTGGCATTCACAGTATTTGGCGCCAAATGAGTTAACTTTTGTTAAGTCAAGTAGGTGTTATCAGACAGTTTTTCACTGGGGGCGTGTACTTCTTCTCCTTGTATGATGCTGACCTATCATAAGCATGCTGCAACACAGCAAAAAAGGACCACGCCCCCTCAACGGCTTATGTTTCTCAGAGTTTGAGATGTAATGATACAGCTCTGATCAGGGTGGCCAACTGTCCAGAAATTCCAGGACAGTCCGTAAAAACTTTAATGACCTGTCTGTAAATTTTCTTTTAAGGCTTTAGTGATTTTTTTTAAGCTGGAGAAACTTACAGGGGTAATTGTGCTTGTAATGATCATGAATTTACAGTTTACAGTGAATGCAGCTAATGTCTTCATATCAGAATTATGGACTGTAGACATGTATCACTTAATCTTAATGATTTTCTAGCGCTTTCCAATGTGTCCATAAAAAATATTGTCTGTCCATGATTTTTTGATAGGCTGTCCAGACAAAATAAGCAGTCAACTTAGCAACCCTGCCTCTGATTTCCTGGTCTAACCTCCTGCATAATTAGAAAGTGTTATGAGATTAAAGCACAGATGTGACACCTTTCAGATAAATTACCTGTGAGGAAGGGGCAGAACAGCTGAGTCTAGCTGTGTCATATTGCAAACCCTTCTATCAACTCTCTCATAGTACTGTCAACACTGCTGAACTGCCTCTTACCCCCACACTGCCTGTCTGGGGAGGAGTCATACTTATGTTTGTTCTGCTAAGGGCAGCTTGTACTCACTTAGCAGTGAGAGCACAACAAGCTACTCTTGTGTGAGATGTAATAACAGCCTGCTTTGCTCCCACTGTAAAGGGATTACAAGATTGTGACGCTAGTCACTACTCATAGAAAAGCTGTGAGATTGGGTAGTCAAGATGTCCGGGGTCAGATACCAAGAGGGCTCATCATAAACAGGGCCGTCGCCCTGCCCCCTTTGCAGAAAAGCACCCCCAAAGTATAATGTTTCCCCCACCATGCTTCACGGTTGGGAATGTTTGAGACTGTGATCCGAGCTCTCTTCAGGTCATTGACCAGATCATCCCATGTAGTTCTGGGATGATTCCTGACCTTTCTCAGAATCATCCTTACCCCATGAGGCGAGACCTTGCATGGAGCCACAGACCGAGGAAGATTGACAGTCATCTTGTGCTTCTTCCATCTTCTAATAATTGTGCCAACAGTTGTTGCCTTCTCACCAAGCTGCTTGCCTATTGTCCTGTAGCCCATACAAGCCTTGTGTAGGTCTACAATTTTGTCCCTGGGGTCCTTAGACAGCTCTTTGGTCTTGAATGTGTGGACAGGTGTCTTTTATACAGGTAACAAGTTCAAACAGGTGCAATTAATACAGGTAATGAGTGCAGAATAGGAGGGCTTCTTAAAGAAAAACTAACAGGTCTGTGAGAGCCAGAATTCTTGCTGATTAGTAGGTGATCAAATACTTATTTCATGCAATAAAATGCAATTTAATTATGTAGAAACCATACAATGTGATTTTCTGTTTTTTATTTTTAGATTCTGTCTCTCACAGTTGAAGTGTACCTACGATAAAAATTACTGACCTCTCCATTCTTTGTAGGTGAGAAAACATGCAAAATCGGCAGTGTATCAAATACTTATTTTCCCCACTGTATATGCCTGATACCATGTTACACCCTCCTTATTACCTTGTTTGAAACATCAAACCTCCTTTGTTAAGTCTTTTTATGGAAATGATGAGCTATTATCGGTAGAGCGTCGTTAGTCGTGTTTTTTTCCCCCTTTAATGCTATAGATTCTGTAAATTAAACCCAATATAGCTCGTTGATGAAATTCCAGCTCTGCAGATCTTATGATATAATTGCCTGAGCACTGACCTTTATAGCTGTACGGAAAGACTGGTGGAATATTAGGTCTCAATTAAAGGAAAATCGTCTCAAGCTGAGTGAGGAAAGGTTGTTAGTGAATGGAAAGACGCCAGAGCGTGCAGCCATAAAAAAAGTTATTTAAGAGCAGAGCAAGAAGTTGTTTTTCCTCTTTCAGAGAAGATTAACAACCTTTCTTTGCATTTCATGGCACTGCCAATAAAAGTAGACATCAGCCTATTTAGATTTATCAATGGATTGAGGCCTGTTAGGACACTCAGCTGTCAACTGGAATATTTCAAGAATTGTTTTGATATTTTTTCTCTATTTATCTATGCAATATATGAGTAATCGGGCTCGGTTAGCATAATGGCACAGAGATAGATAAATGGATAGAAAGAAAACATTATGATTCGGTAAGCTCTGTCTCTGGTTAACAATGGATAGGCAGATAGATGTGAAATGATAGATAGATATCAAGCTGATAAATACAGTATATGTTTATACATATATGTATATATATACAGTACAGACCAAAAGTTTAGACACACCTTCACATAGCGAAGAAAATACTCTGGAAAGAACCCAGGCTGTAAAACGCGGCAGCATAAATCTCTGTCCAGTTAGGAAATGTTAGAATTGTGGCATATGGTGAGGGAGACATAGCAGCTTCTATTCCACAGAGCAAAGAGGTAGAACAATGCAACTTAGGTACGTGACATTTTATTTAATGCCCTCTATATCTTGCTGAAATGTGATATATATAAACAGTACAGACCAAAAGTTTGGACACACCTTCTCATTTAAAGATTTTTCTGTTTTTTCATGACTTTGAAAATTGTACATTCACACTGAAGGCATCAAAACTATGAATTAACACATGTGGAATTATATACTTAACAAAAAAGTGTGAAACAACTGAAAATATGTCTTATATTCTAGGTTCTTCAAAGTAGCCACCTTTTGCTTTGATGACTGCTTTGCACACTCTTGGCATTCTCTTGATGAGCTTCAAGAGGTAGTCACCAGAAATGGTCTTCCAACAATCTTGAAGGAGTTCCCAGAGATGCTTAGCACTTGTTGGCCCTTTTGCCTTCACTCTGCGGTCCAGCTCCCCCCAAACCATCTCGATTGGGTTCAGGTCTGGTGACTGTGGAGGCCAGGTCATCTGGAGTAGCACCCCATCACTCTCCTTCTTGGTCAAATAACCCTTACATAGCCTGGAGGTGTGTTTGGGGTCATTGTCCTGTTGAAAAATAAATGATGGTCCAACTAAACCGGATGGAATAGCATGCCGCTGCAAGATGCTGTGGTAGCCCAACAGTGTCACCAGCAAAGCACCCCCACACCATCACACCTCCTCCTCCATGCTTCACGGTGGGAACCAGGCATGTAGAGTCCATCCGTTCACCTTTTCTGCGTCGCACAAAGACACAGTGGTTGGAACCAAAGATCTCAAATTTGGCCTCATCAGACCAAAGCACAGATTTCCACTGGTCTAATGTCCATTCCTTGTGTTCTTTAGCCCAAACAAGTCTCTTCCGCTTGTTGCCTGTCCTTAGCAGTGGTTTCCTAGCAGCTATTTTACCATGAAGGCCTGCTGCACAAAGTCTCCTCTTAACAGTTGTTGTAGAGATGTGTCTGCTGCTAGAACTCTGTGTGGCATTGACCTGGTCTCTAATCTGAGCTGCTGTTAACCTGCAATTTCTGAGGCTGGTGACTCGGATAAACTTATCCTCAGAAGCTGAGGTGACTGTTGGTCTTCCTTTCCTGGGGCGGTCCTCATGTGAGCCAGTTTCTTTGTAGCGCTTGATGGTTTTTGCAACTGCACTTGGGGACACATTCAAAGTTTGCCCAATTTTTTGGACTGACTGACCTTCATTTCTTAAAGTAATGATGGCCACTCATTTTTCTTTACTTAGCTGCTTTTTTCTTGCCATAATACAAATTCTAACAGTCTATTCAGTAGGACTATCAGCTGTGTATCCACCAGACTTCTGCACAACACAACTGATGGTCCCAACCCCATTTTTAAGGCAAGAAGTCCCACTTATTAAACCTGACAGGGCACACCTGTGAAGTGAAAACCATTTCCGGTGACTACCTCTTGAAGCTCATCAAGAGAATGCCAAGAGTGTGCAAAGCGGTTGTGACGTCCTCATTCTCGAAAGAGCCCCTTTTGAGTTTACCCTGGGTGATAGGGGGACTCGATGTCGGGTCCTGAGGTGAATAGATGGAGTGCAGCCATGGCCCGGACCCGATCCGTGCTCAGGGCCGTCACATGAAAAGGAAGATGTTATGGGCTCATCCGGGTTGAGTGGCTTATTTAACGACTATGCCATCTGTGGTGCCTGGTGAAGGATCACCAGCACCGCTGCAGTCCGCCGAGGCCCGGTGTCATGGCGGCCTAAGTTCTCACTGCTCCCCACAGGCGGAGCAAGGCCTTGGGGCAGAGGGACAGGAGGAAGAGGGGGGGCAGTAGTAGAGGAAGAACGGAGGCCGCGTCGTGTGGTGTGGCACAGGAATAACAGTCCGGAGGCCATAGGGGTGAACTTCCAAGGCTTTACTCACATAGCTGGCAAAGGAAGGCGACTACCTGCTCCCCGCGGAGTCCTGCGGTCACCAGAGACGGGGGTCCGACAACCTCCAAGTAAGTCCAGCATTCAGTCGGGACCCTACACCAGAGTGTTCCTGAACTACAGACCGAATCCTTTCCTGTCCGTGTGTGTGCAAATAGGCCGGGTCTCCCTCTGAGCTCCTCTCAGAACAAGGGCACGGGTGGCAGCTCCGCTCCGTCCGATACCGGGTGGGATCCTCTGGGCCTAACCGGGCTTTCCCGTCCAGGACGTGGAGTAGCAAGGTCGGGTGTGGGGGCGGTACCCCTCTTGCAGCCAGAGTCCCTCTGAATATATCAGCATGGCGAGGACAGGTGGCATACACCACTCCGTCTGCATCCTGCCTGGGATCCATTTGCTATGGAGCCACACTCTTAAGCTCCAGGCCTTCTTGATCCTGGTCCTTGGCCAGGTTGAGACATTTCCCGTCTTCAATCTACCTCTCGTCCCAAGGCCAGGGTACGAGGGCTGTGTCGCTTGCCGGCGCAGGCCCACACAGGATCTGCGCTCCCGGAGGGAGGTCACATTGCACACAGTAGTCTGACCGCACAGTACGACCACTAAAAGAGAGACCGACCGACCAAGATCAAAGATGGCTTTGAATTAAATATGAAATCTAAAGTGTAACTAACTTGTAAGTCCTCCACCCACGCCCACTAACTGGTTCCCCTCACTCTTGGTTCCCCAGTCTCCCTGTAACCAGGGGAGCAGCACCTAGTGCACTCTAGCTCCCTCTGGTGGAGAAATGTGGTGTTGGATGCAAAAGGTTGGGTCCCGACTATCACACTGTCCTTACCTCAGAGGAGGAACACTACACTCCATTAGAGAAGTGCAGCATCCCTGTGGCGGTCGAACCCTCAGGGGCGCCACAGAGTCATCAAAGCAAAAGGTCGCTACTTTGAAGAACCTAGAATATAAGACATATTTTCAGTCGTTTCACACTTTTTTGTTAAGTATATAATTCCACATGTGTTAATTCATAGTTTTGATGCCTTCGGTGTGAATGTTCAATTTTCATAGTCATGAAAATACAGAAAAATCTTTAAATGAGAAGGTGTGTCCAAACTTTTGGTCTGTACTGTTGATATATATATCACATTTCAGCAAGATATAGAGGGCATTAAATAAAATGTCACGTACCTAAGTTGCATTGTTCTACCTCTTTGCTCTGTGGAATAGAAGCTGCTATGTCTCCCTCACCATATGCCACAATTCTAACATTTCCTAACTGGACAGAGATTTATGCTGCCGCGTTTTACAGCCTGGGTTCTTTCCAGAGTATTTTCTTTGCTATGATATTGATTTGGATGCAGTTTTAGTGCCTGTGTGCAGATTGCACTCTGGGAGATATATACAAACAGGTGAACTACAAGATTTTCCTCCTTTATTCATCAAGTTGACATCACGGCCCTCCTGAGACAGATTAAAATATACTAAGTTTTATTGTGTTTTGTCAGAGTTATTAGTTCTTCGCCTCTTTTCTCTGATATTTTAGCATATCTTTCTGTGCAATTCTTAGTCTCAGGGCAGCTTTTGAATCTTCCTGCTTATAACTCTCGGAACTGTAAATCTCAAGTTTCACTTTTTAGTGTGTTTAGAATTAGGGAGAAATAATAGCAGTAAAGGTGTAAGCTTCTGAGACTTTACCAAGTACCATAAGTAGCTATTTCAGATGAAGAACAAGACACGTAGTAGAATGATAATGCTACTCTCTTTTTCCCAGTTTCAGGATACCATCCCAGCAGGCAGCTGTGGTTTCTTCCTCCCCTGGTCCTCTGTGGTCCTACCAGTTTGGAAGGACCACAGAACGACTCAACTGCTCGGGAATGAAAAGTCCAGCCATGTCTTTCCTGGTGTTTGACGTTCAACCTTTCTTGGCTCTGATTCCTGTGCATTATTTTGTCTTTGGTGTGATCCTGATCCAGACCTCGTCTTTCTTCCTAACCCCATGCCTTGATCTGCCTCGTACTTGTGGTTGCACCTCCAGCTCTGATCCCTGGCTCTGTTCCTGACTATGCTTCTGTCTTGTCTCCTGGCTTGTCACATTATGACTTTTGTCCTAACCCTTAGCTTTATTCCTAACCACATCAATGCTCCAATAAGAATACCTAAGACCAAGTTTACAACTGTGGAAAATTTCTGCTTGCAGATTTAATTATAAATCCACAACTAAAGATGAACAATAAGATTCATGCTTCATGGCAGCTGGACCTGGACAGTCCTCGGCCAGACATCCTGAGTGCCTCTTGTGTGTCAGGCTCACGTTGTGAAGTGGACCCGCTAAGCCCAGGTCCGGGTGGTTACATAGTCTCCGTGCATCAGTGCAGCTGGCAGGATGGCACGTGGAGGGCAAGGATGCTGTATGCTCAGGAATCTAGGGAGCAGCTGGACGGATACAGAGATGTCAGCAAGGAAAGGAAGGAAGCAGATTAGCATGGTGTTTCCAGGAGGTGCAGTACTCAAAACAAGGGTCTTCAAACACAATCTCAAAACACAGTTGTGAGTCAAAAAATAGCCTTAAATACTGTAGGTCTAGAGAGGTGATGTTGTAGAACCATGCCAGGCATCCTGCAAACCCAACGTGGAGCACAATAGAGGGCAGCAGACCGAGGTGAAGGAAGCAGAAACCTTAATACCCAGGGCAGGTGTGTAACATTGTGCTTTGTAGGCAAGACGATGGGGGGCCTAGTAAGCACAAGAAGAGCCCATGATGGTGGGCCAAAAATGGCGGCTGCAGAAGGGAAGACTGACCTGGTCCAGCTGCGCCTGGACTGGATGGTGGACCAGGGCAGGGCAAATCTTTTAGCTCAACTCTATCCACAACAAAATCCAAATGTATTTCTTTTGGTCACTGATTTGGCTGCTGATTTCACCCTATTCCATAACAAGTATAAAATAGGGTGAAAATCTTCACAATGGTGAGCATGCTGCAGATATCAAAATACGCAAAATGCTCTTATTTTCATGCAGATATTTCGCACAATATGTGAATGGAATTTCAAAAGCCTCCTTCTCTTGTGTTGCACTGTAAATTGCTGCAGATCTGCAGTGAAGAATCCGCACGGCAAATGATCAGGAAATCCTGAATGTGTGACTATGATGGAGATCTATAACAGCAGTATAAAGCCTGCTGAAGGGAGTTCTCTAGCATGGTGGCCTCAGGTAACCATAATTTTTGTCAGCTTCTTAAACACAATCATTCTGGTGTGAATGCCAATCACATTCATAATGCTTTTTTCAAGCCAATCCCCCTGAATGCACAAGATGACAACGGCGCATGCGCAAAATTTAGAACAAGCTGGTGACAAAATCTCATGGCCTCATGTCAATCAAGCCAGAATAGGCATGTTTAGGGAGTAATAAAAACAAAATGAGCATATACATTGTAGTAAAAAAATAGTAATAGGACATGTAAATAACATAGGGCACCTAGTTATCACTATTTCAATCAAAAAAGCATAAAAGCAATCATACTGCGACAAGGTGCACTCAATTGGGACGGTGCTATCTCTTACAGTTCACCTCACTATGTGTCAGCTGACATAGATATAGATGGGGCAGAGCATTTACTTACTGCAGGGTATTTGCTCATTTTGTTTTTATCTTAGGTTTTGTCTAGTAAATTGCCACAGTGTGAATATGCCCCTACACATTGCACTTATACCAACATGTATTTCAGCTCATTTCTCTGGTTTTGTTTTAGTTTTTTGTACTTTGTACAAACAGAAGCATGGTCCCTCTTATTGGGCCTGGCATTTTGTCTATATAGCTTTCCACGAGCAGATGACTGAACAATTGGGTCTGGGTCCTACTCTGCACCCATCTTTTTTAACGTGTGCTGACATATAGCACATGAACTACAAGAGTTAGGGACTGCCCCGATTGGGTACACCTTGTCGTGGTGGGATGGCTTTCATGCTTTTTTTTAATCAAAATAATGTTTAGGGAGAGAACTGGATGACTCCTTATTTAGGTGGCTCCTCCTCCATGACTCTAAATAGTTATCTACATACCGCGTAAGCAGTATACAAGCTTCTTCTCATTGTATACTCTTGTGTATGTATATGCACAATTTGGGTTTCATCCAATTTCCGTCTGTACTTACAAATCCTATTTTTATGAATTGAAGTATTTTAACTTTAGACACATAATGCATTTTGATGCAGTTTCTTGTCCTAAATGATTAAATAAAATAATGTTGTACAGATTGACAGTGGGTATTTTCATCTGTATATTTAACAGAAAAGGAAATATATTACTGAGTAGTAGAACTAATTTACCGCGGTAGCTGAACTGTTCAGAAGTTACACAAGGGTAAATGTGAATTGATTTATTTAAGCAGAAGGGGATTCGGGAATAAACCTTAAGAAGCCTGAGTGTTAAGACGTAATTATCAGGGCACCAGGAGTCCAGAGCTGACTGAATATAAGACATGGCACAGGGAGCTTCTTATCATTACCTCTGCAGACCCCGAGCACAAAGTGTTCTTTTTTTCCAGAATTTCATGTTAAATTAAAGAAGACATTCACAAGTCTGTAGAGGTTCTTGTATATGGAGAACATTCCTGCCTACACAACTTTGTGAAAGTTTTACCTTGTAAATACCATTTCTTTAACTGTAAAGATAACATGTAAATTATTGGCCTTGATTCTTCAAGACTGGTGTTTTGTACACCAGTCTTAATGAAGGGAACGATGGAGTATAATGCGCTAAACTCATTAATTGGTTGAGAATTAATGACTTGAAGCTGTCGTGTGCCACCACAAGAAATGTACGCCAGTCGGGGAGTGGAGTACATCTCTGTCGTATTTTACACCATCTTTGTGGCATAGATTTTTTAAATTTTCCAGATGCATTTGACCTTGCCCCATCTTCACGAAGTTCAACCAACTTTTCAAAAAGTTCTACGAGTTGTGCAAAAGTTTAGCGAACATTTCAAGAAGTTTAATTCCAGAATTCTAGCGAAGACAGCTTGTGTTTTATGTTTTATGCAATTTTAAAGGGATTCCCCTCTTTGATATGCAATCTACATTTTCTCAAGGGATAGGACAGCCAGCCCAACACCTATCCCATTGTAAGAGGAAGTGATGATACCCAAGAAGAGCCCTTCCATGACGTGACATTGGAGAGCGAAGCCAGGCGGAACCAATTGGTACCAGAAGAGTTGCAGGGGGAGCGATTTACATAGTTACATAGTTACATAGTTACATAGTTTATAAGGCCGAAAAAAGACAAGCGTCCATCCAGTTCAGCCTATTTCTTGTGCACTGCAGCTATTTCGCAGCGTTGATCCAGGGGAAGGCAACAAAAAAACATGCGGTATAGGCCAATTTACATCATTGAGGAAAAATTCACTTCCCAACACCAATCTGGCAGTCAGATTAAATCCCTGGATTAATTAACTAAGCATAAGATATAATTTTATTGTTCTCAAGAAAGGCGTCCAGGCCTCTCTTGAACTCTTTAAGTGAGTTGGACATCACCACTTCCTCTCCCAGAGAGTTCCAGAGTCTCACGGCTCTGACCGTAAAGAATCCCCTTCTATGCTGGTGCAGGAACCTCCTTTCCTCCAGACGCATAGTGTGCCCCCTCGTCTTTGTCACCATCCTTGGTATAAACAGGTCATGGGAGAGATCTCTGTACTGCCCCCTGATGTATTTATACATGTTTATGAGGTCTCCCCGAAGCCTTCTCTTTTCCAACGTAAATAGGCCTAATTTTGACAACCTCTCTGGGTATTCTAGTCTGTCCATTCCCTTTATTACCTTAGTCGCCCTCCTTTGTACCCTCTCTAGCTCCAATATGTCTTTCCTGAGCACCGGAGCCCAGAACTGTGCACAATATTCTAAGTGCGGCCTTACCAGCGCTTTATACAGAGGAAGAACAATGTTCTCATCATATGCCCCTATTCCTCTTCTGATGCATGTCATGACTCTATTTGCCTTCGCAGCTGCTGCCTGACACTGGGCACTCCAATTTAATTTGCTATTAACCAAGACGCCCAGGTCCTTCTCCATGTCAGATTTCCCCAACGGTTTCCCATTTAATATGTATGGGTGACTGCTGTTTTTCTTTCCCATGTGTATGACCTTACATTTATCGGCATTGAACCCCATTTGCCATTTTTTGGCCCAACTCTCCAATTTATCTAAATCCTCCTGTAGCTGTGCCCTATTCTCATCTGTATTAACTACTTTACAAAGTTTAGTATCATCTGCAAATATTGCTATTTTACTATGCAACCCTTCCACTAGATCATTAATAAATATATTAAATAATATAGGGCCCAAGACAGACCCTTGAGGCACCCCGCTAGTAACCCTGACACCCCCTGAGCTTACTCCATTGATAACCACCCTCTGCTTTCTATCACTCAGACAGCTATTTACCCACTTGCACACATTATCCCCCAGACCAAGCATTCTCATTTTATATACCAACCTTTTGTGTGGCACGGTATCAAACGCTTTGGAGAAGTCAAGGTATACAACATCCACTGACTCTCCCCGGTCCAGCTGTGAGCTCACCTCCTCGTAGAAGGCCATCAGGTTTGTTTGGCAGGAGCGATCCCTCATGAATCCATGTTGATATGGAGTTAGACAGTTATTATCATTAAGATATTCTACAATAGCATCTCTAAGAAATCCTTCAAACAATTTACCCACAACAGACGTTAAGCTGACTGGTCTATAGTTCCCAGGGTCACTTTTAGACCCCTTTTTGAATATTGGTACCACATTTGCTTGGCGCCAGTCTAGTGGGACAGTCCCTGTCCATAAAGAGTGCTTGAATATAAGATACAGCGGTCTGTCTATCACATTACTTAATTCTTTTAGTACCC
This sequence comes from Phyllobates terribilis, assembly GCF_046119375.1. Taxonomy (NCBI): domain Eukaryota; kingdom Metazoa; phylum Chordata; class Amphibia; order Anura; family Dendrobatidae; genus Phyllobates; species Phyllobates terribilis. The sequence continues at coordinate 739,849,753 of NW_027362764.1, forward strand.
GGGGGTGTATGCCATCTGGGCCTGGTGACTTGTCTATTTTGATATTATTTAGGCGTTTCTGAACTTCCTCCTGGGTTAGGTGGGTGATATTTAGCGGAGGGTTTACTTTATCACTCTGCATTTCCTCCGATAAATTGTTTTCTTTTGTGAAAACAGTGGAGAAGAAGCTATTGAGTAGGTTTGCTTTACCCTCATCGCCCTCTATGATTTTACCCTGGTTATTTTTCAATGGGCCAACTCCATCAGTTTTAATCCTTTTACTGTTTATATAGTTAAAGAACAGTTTGGGATTCGTTTTACTTTCCTTGGCAATTAGTCTCTCTGTCTCCTCTTTTGCTATTCTTATTTGTTTCTTACAGATTTTGTTTTTTTCCCTATAAGATATTAGCGCTTCCTCGCTGCCTTCTTGTTTAAGTTTACCGAAAGCCCTTTTTTTGTTTTTCATTGCCCTCTTGACTTCCTTATTTAGCCACATTGGCTTCCTCCTATTCCTAGCCCTTTTATTCCCATAAGGTATGTACCTTCTACAGTGACTATGTAGGACTGTTTTGAAAATTTCCCATTTTCTATCCGTGCTCCTATTACTGAAGATACTATCCCAGTCTATAAGGTGAAGGGCATCTCTTAGCTGATCAAATTGGCCCTCCTGAAGTTCAGTGTTTTTGTGACTCCCTTGCTGGGCACCCTACTGAAGCACATGTGGAATTGTATAATGTTGTGGTCACTATTTCCCAGGTGCCCCCCGACCTGCCTCTCAGTTATTCTGTCTGGCCTGTTAGTTAATATTAAGTCTAAAAGGGCCGTCCCTCTAGTTGGTTCCTGCACAAGTTGTGACAAATAATTGTCTTTGATAATTGACAGAAACCTGTTTCCTTTCTGAGATCTACAGCTTTCGGTTTCCCAGTCTATATCGGGGTGGTTGAAGTCCCCCATAATAATCACCTCGTTATTTTTTGCTACTTCGTCTATTTGTCTCATTAATAGACTTTCCGTGGCTTCTGCTATATTTGGTGGTTTATAACAGACTCCTATGATAATTTTATTATTGTTTTTTGCCCCATGTATCTCCACCCATAAGGACTCGACCTCCTCATTTCCCTCCCATACATCCTCCCGTATTGTAGGCTTTAGACACGTCTTTACATATAGACAGACTCCACCCCCTTTCCGACTTCTTCGATCCCTTCTAAACAGACTGTAACCCTGTAAGTTAACTACCCAGTCATAGCTTTCATCTAACCATGTCTCGGTTATTCCCACTATGTCATAGTTACCTGTAGATATTTCTGCTTCCAGTTCATCCATCTTGTTTGTCAGGCTCCTGGCATTTGCTAGCATGCAGTTTACACGATTTTGTTTTGTTCCAATCTTCTCCCTGTGGATTGTATTAGAAATTTTCTTACCTCCCTTCCAAGTATCTTGTCTTGGACCTTCTTTGTCGCACTTCATATCTTTCATTAGTATGTTCTCTGGTTGCATGTTCGTGTCCGGCGTTTTTCTTCCCATCCCCTCTTCTTCTAGTCTTCTGCTGTGCTGGACCGGATCAGGTGCCTGACACGTCACAGTTTCTGTATATAAAAGCCCTGGGCACCAAACTGCAGGGGGATTTTGTGCCAAGGAGGAGAGCGGAGCGGACGTGGATGAGTGATGGCACTGAGGCCAGTGTGACAGGCCGCAGCAGAGAGCCTACACCACCAAGGCGCCAGTCGTCGCCAGACAAGGTCGGAAGACACCTGGAGAGACATGGATATTCAACTACGTTGGTCAAGATTCAGGGTCCCGAACTGTACTGATCAAAACCCAGAGCTCAGAATGTGCAGGTCAAGACCAGAACCTGCGCCCTTCGCTGGTCAAGTCCCAGAGGCCAGATGACACCCGTCGAGAGTTGGGACCAAGCCCTTTCCTCCCTAGGCTTAGGAGACATTCGCCGATGGTCAAGCATCGGAGATCTGTGAGGAGACGATGACCAGAGAAGTAAGAGTTACAGGGAGGCAGCACGAGTGAGCAGGGCCGTAACTTCCCACTACAGCATATGGTACCGGGGTAGGCCTCGGCTAGGACAGCAGGTGTGAAGGGCGGGTTGGTGGGTGGGGAGCTCAATAGACTTTGTCAGAAAGACTTGCGGCCTAGCGGGAAAACCCGGTGACCCACGCTAGGGCCAGTGCTTCCGGAAAAAATAACGTGGTAGCTCCCATGACTGGGTGTACCACCCTCGTAAGGAGAACATTAGTATAGTATATTGAGGAACTTCTCTTTTACTACAATTGTAATGTTTTATGGTTCATTATTGATTTGTACTGTTCAATAGCATTAATTGTTTTGTAATTTCTATGAAATTTTCGATGAACAGAACCAAACCGTCCACTGACTGGTCTTGCCTCGTGTTTTCTGTGTGTTGTGTCTGGTCACCTGCATTAAACTTTCATCCCAAATTTAGGCCTGCCATTACTTTCCGAGTTGCTGTTGTCATGTAATTTTAGTAAAATCAATAACCTTTTGCCTTTTTTTTGTGTTTATATTCCTTAAGATTTTTCAGTTTTTATCATTTTTATATGGTTTGCTTCTGTCTCTCTACAACCTCCTGAATGTTACAATGTTGCAGCGACAAAACATTGTATAATCTATACTATTTCACATAATTCTGCAAAAATACTAAGTTTATTATTAGCCAATTATTCATAAAAGATAAAAGATAAAATTATCAATATTCAGCGTTGGTCATAATCCACATAGAAGATGAGAAATCTATGGAAATATCATGATAATCACACAGAATTCCAAACCTAAACTATCAATAATATTCAAAATAATTCATTACAATGATAATATGATGTAAAAGTAAAGTTAAGAAAGTGCTAAATGCAAAAAGACTAATAATACAATCACTCCATAAAAGGGAAACATATAAGAGATGCAACATGTGACGTCGGAAAGAAGAGGCTCTGAGGACTGGACAGCGGGCAGCGAGCAGCGGGGCGGGCAGAGAGATGAGAATTAAAGTGAGAACTTGTTTTTGTTTTTTTACAACATGCATTTATTATGCTCTGGGGTATTATTATTATTATTATTATTATTACTTTACAGCACCATATATTCCATGGTGCTGTATATGAGAAGGGGTTACATACAAAATACAAATATGATATATATATTTATATATATATGTATATATATACAGTACAGACCAAAAGTTTGGACACACCTTCTCATTTAAAGATTTTTCTGTATTTTCATGTCTATGAAAATTGTACATTCACACTGAAGGCATCAAAACTATGAATTAACACATGTGGAATTATATACTTAACAAAAAAGTGTGAAACAACTGAAAATATGTCTAATACTCTAGGTTCTTCAAAGTAGCCACCTTTTGCTTTCATGACTGCTTTGCACTCTCTTGGCATCTTCTTGATGAGCTTCAAGAGGTAGTCACCGGAAATGGTTTTCACTTCACAGGTGTGCCCTGTCAGGTTTAATAAGTGGGATTTCTTGCCTTATAAATGGGGTTGGGACCATCAGTTGTGTTGTGCAGAAGTCAGGTGGATACACAGCTGATAGTCCTACTGAATAGACTGTTAGAATTAGTATTATGGTATGAAGAAAGCAGCTAAGTAAAGGAAAACGAGTGGCCATCATTACTTTAAGAAATGAAGGTCAGTCAGTCCGAAAAATTGGGAAAACTTTGAAAGTGTCCCCAAGTGCAGTTGCAAAAACCATCAAGCGCTACAAAGAAACTGACTCACATGAGGACCGCCTGAGGAAAGGAAGACCAAGAGTCACCTCTGCTTCTGAGGATAAGTTTATCCGAGTCACCAGCCTCAGAAATCGCAGGTTAACAGCAGCTCAGATTAGAGACCAGGTCAATGCCACACAGAGTTCTAGCAGCAGACACATCTCTTCAACAACTGTTAAGAGGAGACTTTGTGCAGCAGGCCTTCATGGTAAAATAGCTGCTAGGAAACCACTGCTATGGGCAGGCAACAAGCAGAATAGACTTGTTTGGGCTAAAGAACACAAGGAATGGATATTAGACCAGTGGAAATCTGTGCTTTGGTCTGATGAGTCCAAATTTGAGATCTTTGGTTCCAACCACCGTGTCTTTGTGCGACGCATAAAAGGTGAATGGATGGACTCTACATGCCTGGTTCCTACCGTGAAGCATAGAAGAGGAGGTGTGATGGTGTGGGGGTGCTTTGCTGGTGACACTTTTGGGGATTTATTCAAAATTGAAGGCATACTGAACCAGCATGGCTACCACAGCATCTTGCAGTGGCATGCTATTCCATCCGGTTTGCGTTTAGTTGGACGATCATTTATTTTTCAACAGGACAGTGACCCCAAACACACCTCCAGGCTGTGTAAGGGCTATTTGACCAAGAAGGAGAGTGAAGAGGTGCTACGCCAGATGACCTGGCCTCCACAGTCACCAGACCTGAACCCAATCGAGATGGTTTGGGGTGAGCTGGACCGCAGAGTGAAGGCAAAAGGGCTAACAAGTGCTAAGCATCTCTGGGAACTCCTTCAAGATTGTTGGAAGACCATTTCCGGTGACTACCTCTTGAAGCTCATCAAGAGAATGCCAAGAGTGTGCAAAGCAGTCATCAAAGCAAAAGGGGGCTACTTTGAAGAACCTAGAATATAAGACATTTTCAGGTGTTTCACACTTTTTTGTTAAGTATATAATTCCACATGTGTTAATTCATAGTTTTGATGCCTTCAGTGTGAATGTACAATTTTCATAGTCATGAAAATACAGAAAAATCTTTAAATGAGAAGATGTGTCCAAACTTTTGGTCTGTACTGTATATATATATATATATATATATATATATATATATATATATATATATATATACATGATCCATTTTGGACGAAAAAAGAACAAAAAATCTAGAATTCCTAAAATGGAACAAATATATATATATATATATATATATATATATATATATATATATATATATATATATACAGTAATAAGGAATATTCAGGTTCTGAAGAATAACTTTACTGTAAATCAAATTTTCTTGGAAAATCAGTGCAAACAGTTGGATTCGAATGTCGCCAGATCTGCTCGTCTCTACTGATATATTATAGACTTTGTCAAAGATAACAGTCATCAGGACATAATAATAAAAATACAAACTATAATTATCTCAGCAGCGTATCTATCCTGACATATTCATAAAAAATCATTTACATAAGAGAACATATGTTAAATAAAAGTATATGGAGATGAAGAACATAGTGCGATGTGAAAGTATAAGTGCAAAAAAGTGTATAGTGAAGACCCCAGTGAATAAGTGAATATGCATGTGAGAAAATGATAAATTACGGTAATAAGTGTAAAAAATGGCCACTGACGGGATAAAAACAAGAGTCATTAAAGTTTACGCATCAGAAGAACCAAAAAAACAACCATACTCTAATAATCTTAATCTAATACAGTCCAAACACTAATAATAGTATTATATGGACAAATAAAGGACAGCAAGTGGCACAATCTTTCCGATATCAGTATATCCAGGGTCACATTATTAGTCTGTCATATCTACACGTGCTTCTCACAAAATTAGAATATCATCAAAAAGTTAATTTATTTCAGTTCTTCAATACAAAAAGTGAAAGTCATATATTATATAGAGTCATTACATAGTGATCTATTTCAAGTGTTTATTTCTGTTAATGTTGATGATTATGGCTTACAGCCAATGAAAACACAAAAGTCATTATCTCAGTAAATTAGAATACTTTACAACAACAGCTTGAAAAATTATTTTAAAATCCGAAATGTTATCCTACTGAAATGTATGTTCAGTAAATGCCCTCAATGCTTGGTCGGGGCTCCTTTTGCATCAATTACTGCATCAATGCGGCAATGTGGCATGGAGGTGATCATCCTGTGGCCCTGCTGAGGGGTTATGGAAGCACAGGTGGCTTTGATAGCAGCCTTCAGCTCGTCTGCATTGTGGGGTCTGGTGTCTCTCATCTTCCTCTTGACAATAACCCATAGATTCTCTATAATAGATTCTCTATGGGGTTAAGGTCAGGCGAGTTTGCTGCCAATCAAGCACAGTGATACTGTTGTTTTTACACCAGCTATTGGTGCTTTTGGCAGTGTGGACAGGGGCCAAGTCCTGCTGGAGAATGACATTTCCATCTCCAAAAAGCTTGTCGGCAGAGGGAAGCATTAAATTCTCTAAAATGTCCTGGTAGACGGCTGCGCTGACTTTGGTCTTGATAAAACACAGTGGACCTACACCAGCAGATGACATGGCTCCCCAAACCATCACTGATTGTGGAAACTTCACGCTAGACCTCAAGCAGCTTGGATTGTGGCCTCTCCACTCTTCCTCCAGACTCTGGGACCTTGATTTCCAAATGAAATGCAAAATTTACTTTTATCTGAAAACAACACCTTGGACACTGAGCAACAGTCCAGGTCTTTTCTCCTTGGCCAAGGTAAGACGCTTCTTGCATTGTCTATTGGTCATGAGTGGCTTGACACAAGGAATGTGACACTTGTAGCCCATGTCCTGGATACGTCTGTGTGTGGTGGCTCTTGAAGCAATGACTCCAGCAGCAGTCCACTCCTTGTGAATCTCCCTCAAATTTTTGAACGGGCTTTTCTTAACAATCCTTTCAAGCCTGCGGTTATACCGGTTGCTTGTGCACCTTTTTCTACCACACTTTTCCTTCCATTCAACTTTCCATTAATATGCTTGGATACAACACTCTGTGAACAGCCGGCTTCTTTAACAATGACCTTTTGTGGCTGACATATTGACATCTGTCAAGTCAGTAGTCTTCCCCATGATTGTGGAGCCTACTGAAACAGGCTAAGGGACCTTTTTAAATGTGTAGGAAGACTTTGCATGTGTTTTTTGTTAATTATTCTAATTTACTGAGATAATGACTTTTGTATTTTCATTGGCTGTAGTAAGCCATAATCATCAACATTAACAGAAATAAACACTTGAAATAGATCACTCTGTGTGTAATGACTCTATATAATATAGGAGTTTCACTTTTTGTATTGAAGAACTGAAATAAATTAACTTTTTGATGATATTCTAATTTTGTGAGAAACACCTGTAGCTGTGAATATATATTTCCAATCAAATTTCCATCTTGATGAACCGATATAAAAATATGCAAATTAAAACCAGGATTACTTATAGTCATGGTCAAAAGTGTTGGCACCTTTGAAATTGTTCCATAGAATGAAGTATTTCTCCCAGAAAATTATTGCAATTACACATGTTTTGTTATACACATGTTTATTTCCTTTGTGTGTATTGTAATAGCACAAAAAAAACCTGAGGAAAAAAAGGCAAAGTTGGACATAATTTCACACAAAACCCCAAAAATGGGCCGGACAAAACTGTTGGCATCTTTCCAAAATTGTGGATAAAGAACTTTGTTTCAAGTATGTGATGCTTTTTCACACTCACCTGTGACAAGTAACAGGTGTGGGCAATATGAAAATCAATATGAAAATCACACTTGAAGCCAGATAAAAAGGGGAGAAGTTGACTCATTTTCTGGTGTTACTTGCTCGTGCTTTATTTATGGATTATTGCCCAATTCAAAAACTAAGACTGAGAAGATCTACCAGCAAATCCATGGCCCCTTTCCATCATTTGCTTCTAATATCTCTAGTGAAAGGATAAGTCATCGTCTCCGAAAAAATTCCTAGGTAAAGTCCTGCTTAGGTTAGACTTCCTATTTCTTTCCCTTTCCTTGAATCACTTTCTTCAGACAGCATTTCGGACGCAGTCACCTTTACTCATGTGGCTGGAGGAGGATGGAGAAGGTATAATATTAAGCGCTCATTCAGATGTCCATTTTTTGCGGAAGACTTACATGTTTTTCATGGATAGAACTCACACCTGGTATAGTCTATGGGATCGGGCAGTTGACATGTCCGATTTGTTTTGTGGACCTAGTAGTCTGCGCAAAATAATGGAGACTTGTCCGATATTGATCCCAGTGTAGGATCCAAATCCACAACGCAAGTCTATGCGTCCTTGAAAAAATCAGACAGCACTCGGATGCCATCCATGTGCTTTCCGTTTTCCACAGACTGCTAATTGGAAAAGGAAGAGAATATTTTTATCCTTGTTTGAGAAAAACTCTGTTGAAACTCGGATGACAAAAGGCAAAGAGATAAGTATGCTTCTTAAGAAGGGCTTCCAAGGATGATTGCCCATGACATAGACTTTCCTCATTTTATTGCAGCCCCTTCATTTGGTTGATCAATGTAGGAGGGACAAAAGGGAATATTACCCCCATTCATCCAAACATTGTGTCCTAAGAAAAAGAGAGACGTTCTAGATCAACTACTGTCCCACTACGGCTCAGCTCAGTTAATGGTCAGTTTTTAGAATCGAAGAAAAGTTCTTCATGATGCACTTTTTTTAAGTTCTAAAAGTGGACACTTAACAGAACCTAGATGGTACCCATAATAATCCATGGGGTCCTTTTGCATCCCTATACATCAGTTATACAACTGGTCCATTTTGGATAAAAAAGAAGAAAAAATCAGGAACAGACAAATTCGCTAATGCAAGTGTGACCCCAGCCTAATTCAAAGACACCGGTGATATTTTTCAGTCCTTGCATCCCCCTTCTGTATGCCTGTACTCATAGACAGGTGATCACATCACTTATAATATGGTGTTTATGATGTAATTGTAGTTTTCAGCCAGTCTTGGTAAGTTACTTTAACTTTTTGTGGAAACTTGGACCAGGGTTTTATATTCTTCCCGAATGATCAATTTTAGGCTGAATTTCATTATAATTACATGTGAACTCAGGGAACGACTTAATTACATATTTATACAGTAGATTAGTCTAAAGAGAGACGTGCCTATGGAGATGTGCGTTAAATATTAATTGGGTAAGATACCGGGCCAAGTTTCTAAACAAGTAAACAGTTGGCAATTACTGAATTTAGTTTGAGTCTCTGTTTATTCACCATTGCTTTATGAATATCTTACAAGGGAATCACATGGACAGTATATGTGTGTTAAAAAAGTGCTGTAAGTTACATAAGTACAAAAAAATGGCAGAAATCTGAGAGAGAAACTAAGAAAAACTAAATTACAATTTCTTTGAATTTTATGGTTTTACGTATCAAGACGTAATAAAAAAATCTAGTCCTTAGAAGGTCTTAAAATTAAGCACATAAAACCCAAGATGAACAACAACACAAGAGAAATTGCATTGTGCCATTATTTATTTAACAAAAACTAGATCAAAATGGCAGTGGGTGAAAAATTAAGTACACCCTTACTGCTTCCATTGGAATTAAGATCATAAATAGCAGTCAGGTGCTGCTAATCAAATGTTCTTGATTAATTGTTTATCAGCAAGTGTGACCACCTCCATAAAAGCAGAAATTTTGGCAGTTTACTGGTCTGGAGCATTTTGGCTTGTTTTAATGTAATGACAAAAAGGAAAAACATCAGCAAAGAATTCTGAGAAACAATTGTTGCTGATAGGCTCTGACTGGCCCATCGGAGAACCGGTGAATCTCCGGGTGGGCCCCACCTTCCAACCCATACAGAAGCTGCGAACATTAGTTACAGCAGCGACCAGGAAAAAGGACCTTCCTCTGATCACTAAATGTTGATGTTTTTCAGGGGGATAAGGATCCTAGTGACAGACAATTCGGACCTCCTCCCTTCCATGATGCACAGAATGGGACATCAATGTTGTAAGAGATGGCAAAACAAGAGTAGCCGATCAGGAGAAAGAGAGACAGACTGTATTCAGCGTGGTGGTGGGAGAAAGAGGGAGCAAACAGGAAAGAGTGCAGGTAGCAGGTGAGGGTGGAAGAAAGAGTACACATAAAAGAATGAACAAGGGGAAAGGACAGAATGGGAATAATACATCCAGGAGGTGCCGCAGGAGGAAAGCAGGGAGTCAGGAGCAAGGATCCATTAACATGATCTTCATCCACAGCACAGAGCAGATGAGTACTGATACTATACTGTACAAATGTCTGCCTGTAACAATACAGAAACCCCCTTCTACTGTACTGTGACATCACTGAGTATATTATCCCTGCACTGTGACATCAGAATATATTATTCCTGTACTGTGACATCACTGAGTATATTATCCCTGTACTGTGACATCACTGAGTATATTATCCCTGCACTGTGAACATCAGAATATATTATCCCTGCACTGTGACATCACTGAGTTTATTATCCCTGCACTGTGACATCAGAATATATTATCCCTGCACTGTGACATCACTGAGTTTATTATCCCTACACTGTGACATCAGAATATATTATCCCTGTACTGTGACATCACTGAGTGTATTATCCCTGTACTATGACATCACTGAGTATATTATCCCTGCACTGTGACATCAGAATATATTATCCCTGCACTGTGACATCACTGAGTGTATTATCCCTGTACTGTGACATCACTGAGTTTATTATCCCTGCACATCAGAATATATTATCCCTGTACTGTGACATCACTGAGTGTATTATCCCTGTACTGTGACATCACTGAGTGTATTATCCCTGTACTGTGACATCACTGTGTGTATTATCCCTGCACTGTGACATCAGAATATATTATCCCTGCACTGTGACATCAGAATATATTTTTCCTGTATTGTGATATCACTGAGTATATTATTCCTGCATTGTGATATCAAAGTATATTATTCCTATACTGTGACATCACAGAGTATATTATTCCTGGATTGTGATATCAAAGTATATTATCCCTGTACTGTGACATCACTGAGCATATTATTCCTGCACTGTGACATCAGAATATATTATCCCTGTACTGTGACATCACTGAGTGTATTATCCCTATACTGTGACATCACTGAGTATATTATCCCTGCACTGTGACATCAGAATATATTATCCCTGCACTGTGACATCACTGAGTGTATTATCCCTGTACTGTGACATCACTGAGTTTATTATCCCTGCACTGTGACATCAGAATATATTATCCCTGTACTGTGACATCAGAGTATATTATTCCTGTATTGTGACATCACTGAGTATATTATTCCTGCATTGTGATATCAAAGTATATTATTCCTATACTGTGACATCACTGAGTATATTATTCCTGTACTGTGACATCACTGAGTATATTATCCCTGTATTGTGATATCACAGAGTATATTATTCCTGTATTGTGATATCACTGAGTGTATTATCCCTGTACTGTGACATCACTGAGTTTATTATCCCTGCACTGTGACATCAGAATATATTATCCCTGTACTGTGACATCAGAGTATATTATTCCTGTATTGTGACATCACTGAGTATATTATTCCTGCATTGTGATATCAAAGTATATTATTCCTATACTGTGACATCACTGAGTATATTATTCCTGTACTGTGACATCACTGAGTATATTATCCCTGTACTGTGACATCACAGAGTATATTATTCCTGTATTGTGATATCAAAGTATATTATCCCTGTACTGTGACATCACTGAGCATATTATTCCTGCACTGTGACATCACAGAGTATATTATTCCTGTATTGTGATATCAAAGTATATTATCCCTGTACTGTGACATCACTGAGCATATTATTCCTGTATTGTGATATCAAAGTATATTATCCCTGTACTGTGACATCACTGAGCATATTATTCCTGTACTGTGACATCAGAATATATTATCCCTGTACTGTGACATCACTGAGTGTATTATCCCTGTACTGTGACATCACTGAGTATATTATCCCTGCACTGTGACATCAGAATATATTATCACTGCACTGTGACATCACGGAGTGTATTATCCCTGTACTGTGACATCACTGAGTATATTATCCCTGCACTGTGACATCAGAATATATTATCCCTGCACTGTGACATCACTGAGTTTATTATCCCTGCACTGTGACATCAGAATATATTATCCCTGTACTGTGACATCACTGAGTGTATTATCCCTGTACTGTGACATCACTGAGTATATTATCCCTGCACTGTGACATCAGAATATATTATTCCTGCACTGTGACATCACTGAGTGTATTATCCCTGTACTATGACATCACTGAGTATATTATCCCTGCACTGTGACATCAGAATATATTATCCCTGCACTGTGACATCACTGAGTGTATTATCCCTGTACTGTGACATCACTGAGTTTATTATCCCTGCACATCAGAATATATTATCCCTGTACTGTGACATCACTGAGTGTATTATCCCTGTACTGTGACATCACTGAGTGTATTATCCCTGTACTGTGACATCACTGTGTGCATTATCCCTGCACTGTGACATCAGAATATATTATCCCTGCACTGTGACATCAGAATATATTTTTCCTGTATTGTGATATCACTGAGTATATTATTCCTGCATTGTGATATCAAAGTATATTATTCCTATACTGTGACATCACAGAGTATATTATTCCTGGATTGTGATATCAAAGTATATTATCCCTGTACTGTGACATCACTGAGCATATTATTCCTGCACTGTGACATCAGAATATATTATCCCTGTACTGTGACATCACTGAGTGTATTATCCCTATACTGTGATATCACTGAGTATATTATCCCTGCACTGTGACATCAGAATATATTATCCCTGCACTGTGACATCACTGAGTGTATTATCCCTGTACTGTGACATCACTGAGTTTATTATCCCTGCACTGTGACATCAGAATATATTATCCCTGTACTGTGACATCAGAGTATATTATTCCTGTATTGTGACATCACTGAGTATATTATTCCTGCATTGTGATATCAAAGTATATTATTCCTATACTGTGACATCACTGAGTATATTATTCCTGTACTGTGACATCACTGAGTATATTATCCCTGTATTGTGATATCACAGAGTATATTATACCTGTATTGTGATATCACTGAGTGTATTATCCCTGTACCGTGACATCACTGAGTTTATTATCCCTGCACTGTGACATCAGAATATATTATCCCTGTACTGTGACATCAGAGTATATTATTCCTGTATTGTGACATCACTGAGTATATTATTCCTGCATTGTGATATCAAAGTATATTATTCCTATACTGTGACATCACTGAGTATATTATTCCTGTACTGTGACATCACTGAGTATATTATCCCTGTACTGTGATATCACAGAGTATATTATTCCTGTATTGTGATATCACTGAGTGTATTATCCCTGTACTGTGACATCACTGAGTTTATTATCCCTGCACTGTGACATCAGAATATATTATCCCTGTACTGTGACATCAGAGTATATTATTCCTGTATTGTGACATCACTGAGTATATTATTCCTGCATTGTGATATCAAAGTATATTATTCCTATACTGTGACATCACTGAGTATATTATTCCTGTACTGTGACATCACTGAGTATATTATCCCTGTACTGTGACATCACAGAGTATATTATTACTGTATTGTGATATCAAAGTATATTATCCCTGTACTGTGACATCACTGAGCATATTATTCCTGCACTGTGACATCACAGAGTATATTATTCCTGTATTGTGATATCAAAGTATATTATCCCTGTACTGTGACATCACTGAGCATATTATTCCTGTACTGTGACATCAGAATATATTATCCCTGTACTGTGACATCACTGAGTGTATTATCCCTGTACTGTGACATCACTGAGTATATTATCCCTGCACTGTGACATCAGAATATATTATCCCTGCACTGTGACATCACGGAGTGTATTATCCCTGTACTGTGACATCACTGAGTATATTATCCCTGCACTGTGACATCAGAATATATTATCCCTGCACTGTGACATAACTGAGTTTATTATCCCTGCACTGTGACATCAGAATATATTATCCCTGTACTGTGACATCACTGAGTGTATTATCCCTGTACTGTGACATCACTGAGTATATTATCCCTGCACTGTGACATCAGAATATATTATTCCTGCACTGTGACATCACTGAGTGTATTATCCCTGTACTATGACATCACTGAGTATATTATCCCTGCACTGTGACATCAGAATATATTATCCCTGCACTGTGACATCACTGAGTGTATTATCCCTGTACTGTGACATCACTGAGTTTATTATCCCTGCACATCAGAATATATTATCCCTGTACTGTGACATCACTGAGTGTATTATCCCTGTACTGTGACATCACTGAGTGTATTATCCCTGTACTGTGACATCACTAAGTGTATTATCCCTGCACTGTGACATCAGAATATATTATCCCTGCACTGTGACATCAGAATATATTTTTCCTGTATTGTGATATCACTGAGTATATTATTCCTGCATTGTGATATCAAAGTATATTATTCCTATACTGTGACATCACAGAGTATATTATTCCTGGATTGTGATATCAAAGTATATTATCCCTGTACTGTGACATCACTGAGCATATTATTCCTGCACTGTGACATCAGAATATATTATCCCTGTACTGTGACATCACTGAGTGTATTATCCCTATACTGTGACATCACTGAGTATATTATCCCTGCACTGTGACATCAGAATATATTATCCCTGCACTGTGACATCACTGAGTGTATTATCCCTGTACTGTGACATCACTGAGTTTATTATCCCTGCACTGTGACATCAGAATATATTATCCCTGTACTGTGACATCAGAGTATATTATTCCTGTATTGTGACATCACTGAGTATATTATTCCTGCATTGTGATATCAAAGTATATTATTCCTATACTGTGACATCACTGAGTATATTATTCCTGTACTGTGACATCACTGAGTATATTATCCCTGTATTGTGATATCACAGAGTATATTATTCCTGTATTGTGATATCACTGAGTGTATTATCCCTGTACTGTGACATCACTGAGTTTATTATCCCTGCACTGTGACATCAGAATATATTATCCCTGTACTGTGACATCAGAGTATATTATTCCTGTATTGTGACATCACTGAGTATATTATTCCTGCATTGTGATATCAAAGTATATTATTCCTATACTGTGACATCACTGAGTATATTATTCCTGTACTGTGACATCACTGAGTATATTATCCCTGTACTGTGACATCACAGAGTATATTATTCCTGTATTGTGATATCAAAGTATATTATCCCTGTACTGTGACATCACTGAGCATATTATTCCTGCACTGTGACATCACAGAGTATATTATTCCTGTATTGTGATATCAAAGTATATTATCCCTGTACTGTGACATCACTGAGCATATTATTCCTGTACTGTGACATCAGAATATATTATCCCTGTACTGTGACATCACTGAGTGTATTATCCCTGTACTGTGACATCACTGAGTATATTATCCCTGCACTGTGACATCAGAATATATTATCCCTGCACTGTGACATCACGGAGTGTATTATCCCTGTACTGTGACATCACTGAGTATATTATCCCTGCACTGTGACATCAGAATATATTATCCCTGCACTGTGACATCACTGAGTTTATTATCCCTGCACTGTGACATCAGAATATATTATCCCTGTACTGTGACATCACTGAGTGTATTATCCCTGTACTGTGACATCACTGAGTGTATTATCCCTGCACTGTGACATCAGAATATATTATTCCTGCACTGTGACATCACTGAGTGTATTATCCCTGTACTGTGACATCACTGAGTTTATTATCCCTGCACTGTGACATCAGAATATATTATCCCTGTACTGTGACATGACTGAGTGTATTATCCCTGTACTGTGACATCACTGTGTGTATTATCCCTGCACTGTGACATCAGAATATATTATCCCTGCACTGTGACATCAGAATATATTATCCCTGCACTGTGACATCAGAATATATTTTTCCTGTATTGTGATATCACTGAGTATATTATTCCTGCATTGTGATATCAAAGTATATTATTCCTATACTGTGACATCACTGAGTATATTATCCCTGCACTGTGACATCACTGAGTTTATTATCCCTGCACTGTGACATCAGAATATATTATCCCTGTACTGTGACATCACTGAGTGTATTATCCCTGTACTGTGGCATCACTGAGTATATTATCCCTATACTGTGACATCACTGAGTTTATTATTCCTGTATTGTAACATCAGAGTATTTTATCTCTGTGCTGTGACATCACAGAGTATATTATTCCTGTATTGTGATATCAGAGTATATTATCCCTGTACAATGACATCACTGAGAATATTATCCCTGCACTGTGACATCACTGAGTATATTATTCTTGTATTGTGACATCACTGTGTATATTTCTCCTGTACTGTGACATCACTGAGTTTATTATCCCTGCACTGTGACATCACTGATTATATTATTCCTGTACTCTGACATCACTGAGTATATTATCCCTTTACTGTGACATCACAGTGTATATTATCCCAGTTCTGTGGTATCAGAATATATTATCCCTGTACTGTGACATTACTGAGTATACAGGTGCATCTCACTAAATTAGAATATCATCAAAAAGTTAATTTATTTCAGTTCTTCAATACAAAAAGTGAAACTCCTATATTATATAGAGTCATTACAAACAGAGTGATCTATTTCATGTGTTTATTTCTGTCAATGTTGATAATTATGGCTTACAGCCAATGAAAACACAAAAGTCATTATCTCAGTAAATTAAAATAATTAGCAAAAAACACCTGCAAAGGCTTCCTAAGCGTTTAAAAAGGTCCTTTAGTCTGTTTCAATAGGCTCCACAATCATGGGGAAGACTGCTGACTTGACAGATGTCCAAAAGGCAGTCATTGACACACTCCACAAGGTCCCAGAGTCTGGAGGAAGAGTGGAGAGGCCACAATCCAAGCTACTTGAGGTCTAGTGTGAAGTTTCCACAATCAGTGATGGTTTGGGGAGCCATGTCATCTGCTGGTGTAGGTCCACTGTGTTTTATCAAGACCACAGTCAGCGCAGCCGTCTACCAGGACATTTTAGAGCACTTCATGCTTCCCTCTGCCGACAAGCTTTTTGGAGATGGAAATGTCATTCTCCAGCAGGACTTGGCCCCTGTCCACACTGCCAGAAGTACCAATACCTGGTTTACACACAACAGTATCACTGTGCTTGATTGGCAGCAAACTCGCCTGACCTTAACCCCATAGAGAATCTATGGGGTATTGTCAAGAGGAAGATGAGAGACCCCAGACCCAACAATGCAGACGAGCTGAAGGCTGCTATCAAAGCAACCTGGGCTTCCATAACCCCTCAGCAGGGACACAGGCTGATCGCCTCCATGCCACGCCGCATTGATGCAGTAATTGATGCAAATGAGCCCCGACCAAGAATTGTGGGCATTTACTGAACATACATTTCAGTAGGACAACATTTCGGATTTTAAAATAATTTTTCAAGCTGTTGTTATAAAATATTCTAATTTACTGAGATAATGACTTTTGTGTTTTCATTGGCTGTAAGCCATAATCATCAACATTAACAGAAATAAACGCTTGAAATAGATCACTCTGTGTGTAATGACTCTATATAATATATGAGATTCACTTTTTGTATTGAAGAACTGAAATAAATTAACTTTTTGTTGATATTCTAATTTAGTGAGATGCACGTGTATTATCCCTGCACTGTGACATCACTGAGTATATTATCCCTATACTGTGACATCACTGAGTATATTTTCCTTGTACTGTGACATCAGAGTATATTATTCCTGTACTATGACATCACTGTGTATATTATCCCTGAACTGTTGTCACGGGTGTGTCGCCACGAAGATCGTCACGAGTACACAGCCTGACTTCTCGCAGCTGACTTGTTGGTGCTTTGTGTTTTTCGGCAGTGAGGGAGTTAATTCTCTCTCTCTCTGTGCTAGACGAGGTCCAGCCTCGCCCAGCTGCAATCAATACTGCTGTAGTGAGACTCCTTCAAATGCCTGCTGGTCTGTTTGGGAAGTGTCGGTGAAAGCATTTCATTCAGACTAACAGAGCGGATCGTGGTGTTTGGAGTTTCTGAGATAAGTGTATTTGGAGTGTTTTTTCCCTTCCTCGCTTTATCATTTATCTCCTTTCCCGTTGGTGTTCCCTCTGTTGTAGTTGTGTAGTTGTTGTATGCAAGGTGGTTTTGGTTTTTCCCTTGTACTGTCTCGTTCGTCTAAGTACTGTGTGTGGGCATTTTATTACTTGTCCCCTTTTGTTGTGATCGGGGTCCTTCTCAGGACTAGATTACTTAGGTGCAGGGATCCTCAGGAGGTAGGGGTTACGCTGGCGGCCTGGACCTCTGTACCTTTAACAGTACCTCCAGGTTGAGGGACTAGTCAGGGCCCCAGCTTAGGGTCAGCTTAGGCCCCCTACCTCCAGTATACAGAGACAGCGTGACATTTTCACCGACCCACTTAGTTTTTCTCCAGCTACCATGGATTCAGTAGCCGGTCTAGCTCGGCAGTTGCAGAGTTTGTCCATGGAGCTGGCGGACGTTAGGTCCAAGGTTTTGCATCCTCAGGAGCAAGCCGGACCAGAACCTAAAGTAGCTCTCCCTGACAGGTTCACTGGGGGGCGGGACAAGTTTTTTGTTTTCCGGGAGGCATGCAAGTTGTACTTTCGGCTGCGGCCTCGGTCATCGGGGAGTGAAGAACAAAGGGTGGGAATTGTCATCTCGCTCCTACAAGGGGACCCACAATCTTGGGCGTTCTCTCTTCCCCCGGGCTCCCCGGCTCTCCAGTCAGTGGATAGGTTTTTCGCTGCTCTGGGACTCGTATATGATGACCCAGATCGGATCTCCCTTGCTGAGTCTAAGTTACGTAGGATCCAGCAGGGAGATCGTCCGGCGGAGGAATTCTGTTCGGAGTTCCGTAGGTGGGCCACGGACACCCAGTGGAATGACCCAGCTCTTAGGAGCCAGTTTTGTCATGGTTTATCCGACAAATTACAGGATGTGTTGGCACAGTATGACTCTCCCGCGTCACTGGAAGCCGCTATGGCCCTTGCTATTCGCGTTGACAGACGGCTTCGGGAGAGGTGCGGGATAACTCTACCCCCTGTGATGACTCCACCTCCTACAAGGTCCCCTCATATGGTGGTTCCCCTGGTCAGTCCAGAGGAGCCTATGCAATTAGGAGGGACATCATTTCGGGGGAGGGGACCGGTGGTGCGCCATAAGACAGGAAGGTGTTTCTTCTGCGGGAGAAAGGGACATTTTATTGGGGGGTGTCCATCCCGTCCCTTGCAGAGTGAAGAGTCGTCGGAAAACTGTTGATCCCAGGTTGTGTGGTGGACGGCAATCTTGGAGTAGGTATTTCGTCCCTAGGTTCGTCTCAGTTTCTCGTACCGGCGGAGGTGGTGGTGGGTACGAGAACTGAGAGGATATCTGTTCTTCTGGATAGTGGGGCCGGGGCTAATCTGGTTGATGCTCGGTTTGCCCGGGTTCAAGGTATGCGATTGAGTGAGTTGGCTAAACCCATCCCCATATTCTCGATCGATGCCAGGCCTCTCGGTCAGGGAAGTTTTTTGCAATCTGTGCATGACGTAAAACTTCAAGTGGGGGCGATACATAAAGAACTGTTGTCTTGCTACGTGTTGGAGGGTCTTCCCACTCCTATAGTGTTGGGCCTTCCTTGGTTAGCTAAGCATAACCCGGTTATTAATTGGCAAACCAGAGAGATAAGCCAATGGAGTAAATTCTGTAATAAAAACTGCATGAACACGGTCATCGGTGCGGTTACTCCTTGGGTCTTACCTCCATTTCTGGTGGACTTTGAGGATGTATTCTCGGAGAAAGGGTGTCAGGAACTACCTCCTCATCGCGAGTATGACTGTTCTGTAAAACTGCTCCCTGAGGCCAAGTTACCTAAAGCTAGGTTGTATAACCTTTCTGGTCCTGAGAGGCAGGCCATGAAGGATTATATTTCAGAAAGTCTGGCTAAGGGGCGTATTAGACCTTCATCTTCACCGGTGGCTGCGGGGTTCTTCTTTGTTAAGAAGAAAGATGGAGGCCTACGCCCTTGCCTGGATTTCCGTGAACTTAATCGGATTACGGTCCGAGATCCGTATCCGCTCCCACTTATTCCCGATCTCTTTAATCAGATCGTGGGCGCCAAATGGTTCTCTAAGTTGGATCTCAGGGGGGCGTACAATCTGATTAGGATGAAGGAGGGGGATGAGTGGAAGACGGCGTTTAACACTCCGGAGGGGCATTATGAGAACCTTGTCATGCCATTCGGTCTGACTAATGCCCCGGCGGTGTTCCAACACTTTGTTAATGACATTTTTCGCCGCCTGGTGGGACAGTTTGTTGTCATATATCTGGATGATATCTTAATTTACTCGCTGGATCTGGTGTCTCATCAGGAGCACGTTAGGCAGGTGTTACAGATCTTTCGGGATAATAAACTGTATGCCAAATGGGAAAAGTGTGTGTTCGCCGTACAGGAACTCCAGTTTTTAGGCTTCCTGG
The DNA here is from genome assembly GCF_046119375.1 of Phyllobates terribilis. Lineage (NCBI taxonomy): Eukaryota > Metazoa > Chordata > Amphibia > Anura > Dendrobatidae > Phyllobates > Phyllobates terribilis. The sequence goes on from NW_027362764.1 coordinate 739,870,185, forward strand.
TTTCAGCGTCCGGTTTTCGTATGGACCCTGGGAAAGTGCGGGCAGTTCTTGAGTGGGATCGGCCAGAGAATCTTAAGGCACTACAAAGTTTCCTGGGGTTTGCTAATTATTACCGGAAGTTCATTCGTAATTTCTCGTCCATGGTTAAGCCTCTCACAGACATGACTAAAAAGGGGACGGATTTTTCTAGGTGGTCTGACAAGGCTTGTCAAGCATTCTCCTCCTTGAAAAAATGTTTTGCCTCGGCACCCATACTCATTCAACCTGATGAGTCACAGCCATTCATTGTAGAGGTAGACGCTTCCGAGGTAGGGGTGGGAGCAGTATTGTCACAGGGTTCGTCCCCTGGTAAGTGGCATCCGTGCGCCTTTTTCTCTAAAAAATTGTCGTCCGCTGAGAGGAATTACGATGTCGGCAATAGGGAACTCTTGGCCATTAAGTTAGCTTTTGAGGAGTGGCGCCATTTTTTGGAGGGGGCAGTCCATCCGGTCACCGTCATCACCGATCACAAGAACCTGCTATATCTGGAGTCCGCGAAACGTCTGAATCCCAGACAAGCTAGGTGGTCATTGTTTTTTACCAGGTTTAATTTTGTCGTTACATATCGTCCTGGGTCAAAAAATGTAAAGGCGGATGCCTTATCTCGTAGTTTCCCTGGGGCCGGGAATACGGACGACCCGATTCCTATCCTTCAGGAGGGGGTGGTGGTTTCGGCAGTATGCTCTGAGCTGGAGGAGGAGGTATTGGAGGCTCAGGGGGACGCCCCTGTTGGACCTCCGGGGAGACTGTTTGTTCCAGATCAGTTGCGACAAAAGGTGATCGAGGCACACCATAACTCAGTTTTTGCAGGACACCCGGGGAGTAAAGCAACTGTGGATCTCCTCTCGCGTCGGTTTTGGTGGCCTAACTTACATAAGGAGGTGGTAACTTTTGTCGCGTCCTGTGGGGTTTGTGCGCGCTCTAAGACCTCACATACCCGTCCGTCTGGGGCCCTCTTACCTTTGAAGATCCCGGAGCGTCCTTGGACTCATCTGTCTATGGACTTTATTACGGACCTCCCTCCGTCTTCGGGTAAAACGGTCATACTCGTTGTAGTGGACAGGTTCAGCAAGATGGCACATTTTATCGCTCTTCCGGCTCTCCCTAATGCTAAAACTCTTGCGCAGGTGTTCATTGGGGAGATTGTGAGGCTTCACGGGGTACCCTCCGAGGTGGTGTCTGATCGGGGGTCTCAGTTTGTGTCCAAGTTCTGGAAGGCGTTTTGTGCACGGCGGGGGATGCATTTGTCATTCTCATCGGCTTTTCATCCTCAGACCAATGGTCAGACGGAACGTATGAACCAGAGCTTGGAGACATATCTCCGGTGTTTTGTGTCAGAGAACCAGGAGGACTGGGCTTCTTTCTTACCTCTGGCAGAGTTTGCTCTTAATAATAGGCGGAGCGAGTCCACTGGTAAGTCCCCGTTTTTTGGGGCATATGGTTTTCACCCCCAGTTTTGTACTTTCAGTAGGGGGGGCTCTTCGGGGGTTCCTGAGGAGGAACGATTTTCCTCATCACTCGCTTCAGTATGGAGAGGGGTGCTGAAGAATCTGAATACTATGGGGAACCGATACAAACGTATGGCTGATAGGAGGAGAGTGTCTGGTCCGGACCTAAGTGTGAACGATCGGGTATGGTTGTCTACCAGGAATATTAAACTTAAGGTTCCCTCCTGGAAACTGGGTCCCAGGTTCATCGGGCCGTACAGAATCAGTTCTATTATTAATCCGGTGGCATTCCGTCTTGACCTCCCCCCTACGTTTAAAATTCACAACGTGTTCCACAGATCGTTGCTTAAGAGGTATGTGGCGCCGGTGGTACCGTCACCTTTACCTCCCCCTCCAGTGGTGGTCAATGGTAACTTGGAGTTCCAGGTATCGAGGGTCATCGATTCACGCTTTAATCGCCGGTCCCTTCAGTACCTGATTCATTGGAAAGGGTATGGTCCTGAGGAGAGGATGTGGGTTCCTGCGTCGGATATTAACGCAGACCGATTAGTTCGGGCCTTCCACACGACTCACCCGGATAAACCTGGCCCTGAGGGTCCGGAGGCCCCTCGTAGAAGGGGGGGTACTGTCACGGGTGTGTCGCCACGAAGATCGTCACGAGTACACAGCCTGACTTCTCGCAGCTGACTTGTTGGTGCTTTGTGTTTTTCGGCAGTGAGGGAGTTAATTCTCTCTCTCTCTGTGCTAGACGAGGTCCAGCCTCGCCCAGCTGCAATCAATACTGCTGTAGTGAGACTCCTTCAAATGCCTGCTGGTCTGTTTGGGAAGTGTCGGTGAAAGCATTTCATTCAGACTAACAGAGCGGATCGTGGTGTTTGGAGTTTCTGAGATAAGTGTATTTGGAGTGTTTTTTCCCTTCCTCGCTTTATCATTTATCACCTTTCCCGTTGGTGTTCCCTCTGTTGTAGTTGTGTAGTTGTTGTATGCAAGGTGGTTTTGGTTTTTCCCTTGTACTGTCTCGTTCGTCTAAGTACTGTGTGTGGGCATTTTATTACTTGTCCCCTTTTGTTGTGATCGGGGTCCTTCTCAGGACTAGATTACTTAGGTGCAGGGATCCTCAGGAGGTAGGGGTTACGCTGGCGGCCTGGACCTCTGTACCTTTGACAGTACCTCCAGGTTGAGGGACTAGTCAGGGCCCCAGCTTAGGGTCAGCTTAGGCCCCCTACCTCCAGTATACAGAGACAGCGTGACAACTGTGACATCAGAATATATTATCCCTGTACTGTGACATCACTGAGTATATTATTCCTGTACTGTGACATCACTGAGAATATTATTCCTGTACTATGACATCACTGTGATTATTATCCCTGTACTGGGACATCACTGTGTTTATTAACCCTGTTACTGTGACATTACTGTGTGTATTATCCCTGTACTGTGACATCACTGTGTGTATTATCTCTGTACTGTGACATCACTGTGTGTATTATCCCTGTACTGTGACATCACTGTGTGTATTATCTCTGTACTGTGACATCACTGTGTGTATTATTCCTGTACTGTGACATCACTGTGTGTATTATCCCTGTACTGTGACATCACTGTGTGTATTATTCATATACTGTGACATCACTGTGTGTATTATTCCTGTACTGTGACATCACTGTGTGTATTATCCCTGTACTGTGACATCACTGAGTGTATTATCCCTGTACTGTGACATCACTGTGTGTATTATCCCTGTACTGTGACATCACTGTGTGTATTATCCCTGTACTGTGACATCACTGAGTGTATTATCCCTGTACTGTGATATCACTGTGTGCATTATTCCTGTACTGTGATATCACAGTGTGCATTATCCCTGTACTGTGACATCACTGTTTATTATCTCTGTACTGTGACATCACTGTGTGTATAATCCCTGTACTGTGACATCACTGTGTATATTATCCCTGTACTGTGACATCACTGTGTTTAATATCCCTGTACTGTGACATCACTGTGTGTATTATCTCTGTACTGTGACATCACTGTGTATTATCTCTGTACTGTGACATCACTGTGTGTATTATCTCTGTACTGTGACATCACTGTGTTTAATATCCCTGTATTCTGACATCACTGAGAATATTATCTTTGTACTGTGAGATCACTGTCCTTAATATCTGTGTTGTTTGGCATTACTGTGCACATTTTACCTTTAATGTGACATCACTGAGTATATTATCCCTCTACTGTGCGCTTATTATCTCTGTACTGTGACATCACTGTGTGTTTTATCCCGGTGCTATAACATCACTGAGTTTATTATCCATGTACTGTGAAGGAGTGGTATTATTGGTATGTTGGTCTCTGCCACCGGTGCCATTTTACTTAAGCCCACCATTGGATCAATCTGCGCAAGCGCCGCCCGGGACTAGGACTAATGGAGGGCTTCAGTAAAATGGCGCTGGTAGCATTGAACAGTGTACGTGACTCTCCCCCTTGGGCCGTGGGGCACTCGGATCTGGGCAATAGGGGGAACGATGGGAGTAGTAGTGGCAACCCGGTTCCGTGGCTCAGGGTGGTCAGGCCAGTGGTAGTCCGTTTTGTGCTGTTGGTTTTGTCCGACTACGCCACCCGTGGATTTGCGGTCATTAGGAACCGCCGCTGCAGGGCAGACCGCTGGGGCTGATGATATATGCAGCTGGGATGGTGTAACTCCCCACGGGAAGAGTGCGGCCCCAGGGCAGTGTAGTGGATGGTGGGAGTGATGGTGGTGAAAGTCCCAGTACCGGTAGTGCTGGAGGCGCGAAGGAGCACACAGGCAATAGGTTGCAGTCCAGGGTCTTTACTGAAACAGGTAAACTGACCCATAAACAGTCCCAGCTAGGAGGGGACCTGGATGTCTGAGAGCAACGGGGAAATTGGCCCTGGTCAGGGTGAGGGTGTAGGCCTACCGTGCTTTCTGCGCTCCTTCTGGCTATCTCCTCGTTATAGGGTAACAGCCCACGTTTCCGAGCTTTCCGTGTATTCTCGCCTGTATGGCCTGCGACGTGGGTTCCTTTCTGCTCCCAGCCTTGTACGGCTTTACTGGTCCCTTCGGTTGTGGCAGGGCCTCCAGGCTTCTTAGGCCAAGGAATATACAGTCCCTTGCGGACTGGTTCTCTGCTGGAGGATGTAGAATCCTCCCAGCCTCAGACACCAAAGTCTGGTAAAGTCAGTCTCTTATCTGCCAAGACAGGCTTGCTTCGCCTCCTGTCTCTGGCTTGTGACTCTCCTCCTGCCACACTTCCTCTTAGGTGCAGTGCAACTGTCTGTCCCTGCTCTGCTCTGGGACAAGTCTCAGTGCTGAGACAGGCCATCAAGTTCTCTCTAACCCTGCCCCCAGCACCAGCTTTTATAGGGGCAGCCTGCTCCCCCTACTGGCCTGAGACAGGAGGTACTGCATGCTAATGTTCCCCTGACTAGAGAACCTCCCCCTTGCTCTCAGACACAGCTTTATTACATTTTGTGGCATCCAGGCCAGGGTGACACATTCCCCCCTAGTGAAATTTAGTACTCCGGGACTAAACAATAAACAAAGACAATATGCATACCATAAAACATTAGTATACAAGTGATGCACAGATTGAGTTCTTAAGGTCACAGTGTGGCCTGTGACCGGGTGTCCATATCACCAATACAACGGGGAGCCTTAACCAGGTGGGGGTCTGTCCTACCCCAAGTCCTTCACAGTCTTAGTTCATTCCTTGATCAGGCTCCGAACGCAGTCCATACAAGGTCTCGGTTATAAAAAGTCCATAACCTGTGAGTCCTTACGGTAGCTGCAAGAAACTGAAACACAGAATTACCAAACATGCATGTAACTTGGCAAACAATTCAACATTTGGCAACAGGGTTATTTACAATTCTAGTACACTCTATATTCTCCAGCGAGCGGGTATCTGCCCCTTTGTGCTCCTGGTTGACCTACGTAGCCCACTGTCTGGTGGTGGACCAACCTGGCTTTCCCCACTAGCGTTAGGGGTACAGCTACCAGCTGGGTGTACAGGTAGGGCAGGCAGCTGTCTGCGGGTCCTTTGGCTTACCGCAGGCATGGCAGGCTCACTGTCAGCAGAGGGTTGACTCTCCTGGGCTGCTGGTACAGGCTCTTCTGCCTCTGGAACTGCTTGCTCCTCTTCACCTTCCGGCTCTGGTGTTGGTTGTTGCTGTGCCGGTTGCAGGAAATGCAGGACAGGTACCACTATGGCATCATTTATGCGAGTCCAGGACTGAGGGAACTCTCCGAGAACGGTGCTGATCATTTCTTCCTTGTCCTCTGCGGGTTCAAGGTCACTCTGATCCTCTTCTGCACTACGGAGTTGCTCGGGGCATCTTTTGAGGTGGTCTCTGGAGACGACACTAGTGGTTTCTCCTCCGTCCTTGGTGATTATGCACACCTTTGGGTTGTCGTGGTCAGACTGCAGTACGGTGTAGGGTTCCCTTTCCCACTGGTCATCCAACTTATGTAGCCTTCTTTTTCGCTTTAGGACTTGCTCACCAGGCTCTAGGGGACCAGCAGGGGCGTGTTGGTTGAAGAGTCTTTTTTGCTTCTCTCTCACCTGGGCCAGGCTCTTCTCCACACTCTCCTGTACCTTCTTGTACTGCAGTTGCCTTTCCGTATCCCAGTCCGTATCCGGGGAGGTGTCCTCAGGTGTTAGGACTCCCATCTCCAGGTCTACGGGCAGCTTACCCGGTCTGGCTCGCATCAGGTAAGCCGGGGTGCAGTTGGTAGCATTCACCGGGATATGATTGTATAAGTCTATCAGGTCCGGCAGTTTTTCTGGCCACAGGCTGCGTTCCTCCAGGGGCAACGTCTTCAGGAGATCAATGACTATATTGTTCATCTTCTCACACATCCTGTTGGTTTGGGGGTGGTAAGGCGTTGTACGAATCTTCTTACAGCCATAGAGGTTGCAGAACTCCTGGAAGATTTCAGCCTCGAACGCTGGACCCTGGTCTGTCAGGACCTGTTCCGGATACCCGTGTGGACGGCAGAAATATTGCTGGAAGGCTCTGGCCGCTGTTTGGGCTGTCAAGTCCTTTACCGGGACCACCACTAGAAAACGGGAATAGTGGTCCACGATTGTCAGGGCATAGATGTATCCAGACCGGCTTGGAGCCAATTTGACGTGGTCCAGAGCTACCAGCTCAAGAGGCTGCATGGTGACGATGGGCCTCAAGGGTGTCTTCTGGCTGGTTTTGTCCTTCCTCCTCAGGTGACAAGGTCCAAAGTGTCTGCACCACTTTTCTACAGCTCCTCTCATGCCGACCCAAAAGAACCTTCCTCTTAGTAGGAACTCCAGTTTCTTCCAACCGAAGTGTCCCGCTCTGTCATGGTAAGCCCCCAGGACCATAGCTGCATCCCGCCTTGGGACCACGACTTGACAGGTCAGCTCGTGCGTCCGGTGGTTGACAATCTTTCTGCACAACTTGCCTTCGTAGAGGAACAGCTTGCTCTTCTCCTTCCATAGCTGCTTGGCTTCCTCTGGGGCATCCGGATCCATGTGGGCGTCTTCCTGGGTCAGCAGATCTTTCACCAGGCGGATGGCAGGGTCACTATCTTGGGTCTCGGCCCAGCTGTGGTGAGGTAGGGGATTGATCATCACGGTTGTTAGATCCTCCTCCTTCACGCGGTGGGAGTATTGAGCGGCTCCATACCGGTCAAACGCGGGGAGTTCTACCTCCTCCAGCTCTTCGTCACCTTCAGATAAGTGAGGCATTCTTGATAGGGCGTCAGCGTTGGCATTGGTTTTGCCGGCCCGGTACTTGATCACGAAGTCATAGTTGGAGAGACGGGCCATCCACCGCTGTTCTAGGGCACCCAGTCTTGCATTGTCCAGGTGTGTCAACGGGTTGTTGTCCGTGTACACGGTGAACTTTGCGGAGGCCAGGTAATGCTTGAAGCGTTCCGTCACGGCCCACACCACTGCCAAGAATTCTAGCTTGAAGGAGCTGTAATTCTCCGGGTTCCTCTCGGTGGGCCTCAGCTTCCGACTGGCGTATGCGATCACCCGTTCTCTGCCCTGTTGGTTTTGGGACAGTACGGCTCCCAGTCCCACATTACTGGCGTCTGTGTGAAGCATAAAAGGCTGGCCATAATCAGGATAGGCCAGGATCTCATCCCCCGTCAGGGCCATCTTCAACTGGCGGAAGGACTCCTCTTCCGGTTTATCCCACTTGAAGGGTGGCTTTTGACATCTGGACTTAGACTGTCCGATCAGGAGGTCCTGCATAGGAGCTGCCATCTTCGTGAACCCGGGGATGAACCTTCGGTAGTAGCCTACCAACCCGAGAAACTGTCTCACCTCCTTGATGTTCAAGGGGCTTGGCCAGCACTTGATTGCCGTGACCTTGTCAGGGTCGGGGGCTACTCCTTCCGCACTTACCACGTGCCCTAGGTACTGGACCTTTGGTTTCAACAGGTGACACTTCGATGGTTTCACCTTCAGGCCGTAGCCTGCCAGGGCTTCGAACACCTCGTCCAGGTAAAGGAGGACCGTCTCGAAGTTTCGGTGCCCTAGACAGCATTCCATCAGCCGCTGGAAGGTCCCTGGTGCGTTGCAGAGCCCGAAAGGCATACAGTTGAACTCACTCAGTCCCATCGGGGTGGTGAAGGCGGTCTTTTCCTTGTCAGCCTCTGCCACAGGAACCTGCCAGTACCTGCTAGTAAGGTCCAAAGTAGAAAAGAAGTTAGCTGATTTTAGTGCGGCTAAAGACTCCTCTATTCTGGGCAGCGGGTATTCGTCTTTATGGGTGATACGGTTGATTTGTCTATAGTCTACGCACATTCTCATGGTGCCGTCTTTCTTTTTGACCAGAACCAAGGGGGCTGCCCAGGGGCTACAGCTGTCTCTAATAACCCCAGCTTCTTTCATCTCTCTTAGCATGCCCTTTGCGTTCTGATAATGTGCAGGGGGTACAGGTCTGTGCCTCTCTTTTATTGGTGGGTGGCTCCCGGTGGGGATGTGGTGTTCTATCCCCTTTACTCTGCCGAAGTCTAGCGGGTGCTTACTAAAGACTCTCTCGTACTCCTGTACCACCCGATAGACTCCTTGTTTTTGGTGCAGGGGAGTGGAGTCAGCACCCACATGGAGTTTCTGGCACCAGTCCTCCTTTTGTTTCTGGGAGCCATTACCCTCCGCCTGTGGAGATGGGGGCAAGGGTTCCACGGCCCTGATAGCTTTGTGTTCAACAACAAACAGTTTGGCAAGTGTAGCGTACCTGGGCAAGTGTACCTCCCTCTCCCCAATGTTGAGAATGCGGACAGGCACCCTCCCATGACGGACATCAACCACCCCCCGGGCTGTCAAAATGGTGGGCCTGCTGTCCGAGTACACGGGTTCTACCATGGCTTGGTAGTCTCTACCTCTCAACCCGATTGCAGTCCGACACCAGATCATCATTTCACTTTTGGGAGGCATGGAAATGGGGAATGGGTCACTCAGTCTTATGCTACCGATCTCACCACCAGACAGTTCTACCTGCTGCCGTCTCATCAGGGCTTTTATCTCCTTGTTGAGGACTCTCTGTTGGCTGGAACTAGCATTCACCGCCACCTGTTGTAAGATTACAATTACTTCTGAAAGACAATTTTCAATTACGTTTGTACCCAGTTATTTTAGGGTGACTTTCACAATGGTCAATGTCCACAATAATCACTCCCTGTGCCGGCAGTTCAACTTTACCAATTTTAATGGTCATCTCCTTGAACCCCATCTGCGGCACGGGTAAGCCATTACTGACGATGATGCTCAAGTTACTGTCTGGATACCGTGTGATATCAGCATCAGTCCAATACTGCTTAAAAAGTACATAAGGGATAGTGGTTACTTGTGACCCAGTATCCAGCAAGGCGCTCATGGGGATACCGTCCAGCACCACGGGTAAAACCGGGCGCCCCCCAACGTACTTATTACGCCAATTGTAAGGGCCTGGTGATCTTATGCCTGGGGGTTGGCCCTCTGCCCCAGGTTGGACCCGTTTAAATTACAGTACCTGGAAATGTGTCCGGGCTGGTTGCATCCTCTGCATAGCGGTCTGTGGGCCTCACTCGGAACGACGGGATCCTCCTCTGTCGACGCCACGGGACATCCTCCGGACTTGAAGCCAGCTCAACGGGTCTTGCCGGGTCCACTTGCAACGCCTGGACTGTCCTGGTCAACGCCGCGACGCTCCTGGTCAGCTCCTGGACTTGGTGGTGCAGGTCTTTCGACGGGGCTTGGTTCAGGGCCTGTGCATCAGCCCCCACGGGGTTCATAGAGGAGGGCGCCGCCTCCTGGTGGTAGGTGAGAGTAGGGCGCCGGGGGTTTATAGCGCCACTGGTTGCAGATTCACGGAGCACCCTTATGGCCCTGTCCTTAAATTGGGCAAAGGTCAGGTCGGGGTTCTGAAAGAACATGAGGCGCAGCTGGGCCCTGTGGGCGCTGGACAGCAGTCCTTCTATGAATTGTTCTGTTAGTAACTTATCCGTTTCCTGCACACTGCCAGGGTCAGTTTGTTGAATAGCCCTCAAGGCTTCCTGCAGATTTAGAGCATAGTCTCTGATGCTGTCCTGTGCCCGCTGCTTACATCCATAGAACCTCATTTTAATTTCAGCGGAGGTACGGGTGTCAAAGCTACCCCGCAACCGGGCCAGAATACCCTTCACAGTCCTTTTCTCCTCAGCGGGCCATGATTTTACCTCCCTCTGGGCTGCGCCAGTTAACTGCCCTGTCAATATGCTGACCTTCTGTTCCTCTGTCAGGGGGTAAACGTGGAACAAACTGTATAGCCTTTCCTTGAAGTCAGTTAGGGCATGGGGCTCCCCTGAGTATTTGGGCAGCCAGGCCGCTCCAGAGATGTAGGGCAGGGAAAAGGGCATCACCGCTGCTGCAGCTGCGTTGGTGGTAGTGGGCGCCTCTGTGTCCGACATCTTCCTCCCCCCTAGTTAAGCGTGGCCTACCTTCCGACGATCCTCTTCTGTAGGCCGCGGCTCCGCTGCTGCTGCTCTGGACGAGGACCTTGCGTCGCGTCCTGATGACGTCAGCGTCGCTCTCTCTCCCTTCCAGGACCTTGCGCAGCGTCGGTGCGTGGGGCGGAGCTTCGGGTCTCGCGCGCTTTGGACGTCCACGCCCCTCTTCTTCCCGCGCGGCGTCCTGAAGATGGCGTCCGATGGCGGGAAACAGCTGCGGATGGCGGGAAGACGGCAGAAGACGGCGGGAAACGGTCCAAGATGGCGTCTGATGGCGGGAATCGGCTCCGGATGGCGGGAAACGACTCCGGACGGCGGGAAACTTCACCACAGGTAAGTTACAAAAGTCTTTTTCAGGCACGCAGTACCCGGTGGTTGCGGGCACGAAATCCTGCCGACTACGCCAAAGCTGACTCGCCCCCTGGGCCGTGGGGCACTCCGATACGGGCAATAGAGGGAACGATGGGAGTAGTAGTGGCAACCCGGTTCCGTGGCTCAGGGTGGTCAGGCCAGTGGTAGTCCGTTTTGTGCTGTTAGTTTTGTCCGACTACGCCACCCGTGGATTTGCGGTCATTAGGAACCGCCGCTGCAGGGCAGACCGCTGGGGCTGATGATATATGCAGCTGGGATGGTGTGACTCCCCACGGGAAGAGTGCGGCCCCAGGGCAGTGTAGTGGATGGTGGGAGTGATGGTGGTGAGAGTCCCAGTACCGGTAGTGCTGGAGGCGCGAAGGAGCACACAGGCAATAGGTTGCAGTCCAGGGTCTTTACTGAAACAGGTAAACTGACCCATAAACAGTCCCAGCTAGGAGGGGACCTGGATGTCTGAGAGCGACGGGGAAATTGGCCCTGGTCAGGGTGAGGGTGTAGGCCTACCGTGCTTTCTGCGCTCCTTCTGGCTATCTCCTCGTTATAGGGTAACAGCCCACGTTTCCGAGCTTTCCGTGTATTCTCGCCTGTATGGCCTGCGACGTGGGTTCCTTTCTGCTCCCAGCCTTGTACGGCTTTACTGGTCCCTTCGGTTGTGGCAGGGCCTCCAGGCTTCTTAGGCCAAGGAATATACAGTCCCTTGCGGACTGGTTCTCTGCTGGAGGATGTAGAATCCTCCCAGCCTCAGACACCAAAGTCTGGTAAAGTCAGTCTCTTATCTGCCAAGACAGGCTTGCTTCGCCTCTTGTCTCTGGCTTGTGGCTCTCCTCCTGCCACACTTCCTCTTAGGTGCAGTGCAACTGTCTGTCCCTGCTCTGCTCTGGGACAAGTCTCAGTGCTGAGACAGGCCATCAAGTTCTCTCTAACCCTGCCCCCAGCACCAGCTTTTATAGGGGCAGCCTGCTCCCCCTACTGGCCTGAGACAGGAGGTACTGCATGCTAATGTTCCCCTGACTAGAGAACCTCCCCCTTGCTCTCAGACACAGCTTTATTACATTTTGTGGCATCCAGGCCAGGGTGACACATACGCATGCGCAGCTGCTGGCTCCATTTTCCTGAATATTTCCAAGACCTCAATCTGCGCAACCACCTCTCGAGGCTAGGACGACGATGACTTGAAGTTTTAAATAAAGAAAAGACACCCAGACACAGCGGAGCAAAAAAAACAAAGGTCTTCTTGACCTTCTGGAGGCGACAAAACAAAGCTGAAGGCCATACCCACAGTCCCGCCCATACGCCCGCCCCGATGAACGAAGACATGAATACAAAGAAACTTCAAACAAAGATTAAAGAAAATCTACAAAACCGATTTCTCCACCTGAGGTATCATTTTAATCAGTATGACAGCGCCAATATGGCTCTGTCTGTACTTTACTTAGTAAAATGCTGCTGACAGGTTCTCTTTAAATAATTCTGGAGCCAGCAATAGACAGTGCAACACAGAGGCTACAGAATTCAAATGGTGCAACATTTTTGAAGAAACTCATTTACGGGAGCACAGAGATAAGTTTTAAGGTAGAGTTCTCTTGCTTTCGTGCCACTTTCTGTCTCTCAGCGATGTATTTATTATCATTGTTGGCCAGATGTTGCAGTAATTGAATGTATTCATGAATTAACAGATCTGTTATTTATTTGTGCTCTGAAGAAGCCATGATAATTTTTTACCTGTTTTCATAAAGCCAGGATGATACATCTTTTTTAAAGTATTTTCTTCTAAAGAAGTGTTAATTCGCAAATTCGCAGTTCACCGAGTGTTACTTAGGATTCTAATGATGTCTGGGGGCTCTGAAGTAAATGCGTCAGTGGGGGATTTAGGAAGCAAATTTTTTAATAAAGAATTTTGTTATCAGAGTTTATGGCTTCCCTTATGAAGCAGTAATTAAATGGGGCGATGCTGCAATAATTAACCCCTCAAATGGCTTTTTAATTACTTTTACCTTTCTTGTTATGTTCCAAACCAGTCGACACAGGTCCAATCCATTGTAATCTTCAGGAATAAAGATTTACATCTATGAGATTATCTTAATCCCTTAAGGATGTAAAGGGGAGGCGGGGCACTCTCCAATTGCTCTGCAATTGTCCTTTTGGCTTTTTAACAACTCGTAGTGAAATTTATGAGTTCGGTGTCTGACATATAATATCATATACCTGTAGCTTTTAGCAGCTTTTAGGGTGGCGGTAAACCCCCAATCTCCAACCATAATCAGCTCATCTTGGAAAGAACTTTCATGTGAGATTGGTTGTCCAAATGAAACACCTCATTGAGAGCTGAAGAAATGTTTTTAATTTTTACTTCTTGACCTTCTATTTTTTTGTTGTTTTTTTAACATCCATATTGTTGTATGAAGCCTTGCTCCTGAGCAGTAATTTTACATTTTTTTGGCTTTATTCAGGGCCGGACTGGTCATCGGCAAATCTGGCAAATGTCAGATGGGCCGGTCCAGCAACACTGTTAACAGTATTCCCGTGCTCAGGATGTGGATGCTGTTAAAATCAGTGATGGACAACAAAGCTACCAGCTCCGTCACTTACCTCAGCAGGATGCAGGAGTTTATAGTGACGTTGACAAAAATTCTAACGTTAGGATTAGTGTTGAGCGAGCACTAAAATGCTCGGGTGCTCGAAGCTCGGGCCGAGCTCGCCGTGATACTCGGGTGCTCGACCCGAGCAACGAGCCCAATGTTAGTCTATAGGAGACTCGAGCATTTTTGCGGTGGCACCCCCGGCAGTCTTTTAAAAGCCTAACAAGTGGCCAAAACGATAGTGACAGTGCTCAAATGACATGGGGACAGCATGGGGATCGCCCCAGGAAGCATTTCTGACCCCCAGGTCACTGCTGTCAACAACGTGGTCAGAGGTATTAAGCCACTTTTACAGGCTCACAATAAAACGTTCAAAAACGAAAGTGAAACTTTTTTCTTGTGAAATATGTTAAGGAACATCCTTTCCAGGGTAAAGACTTGTGTATAAGTTAAAGTAAATGACCAAAAACAAAAATACTCCTCCACACCTTCGGCTATGTTCACAAGTAGCATTTTTTATGCGTTTTTGCACTTTTGTATTGCTTTCAACTATGACAAATGCATTCACCGTGAAATGTCATTTTAACATTTTACAACCTTATCTGGCCATGTGCTGTGTGACACATGCATAAAGTGCTGAAAAGACAAGGGAACAGCATGGGGAAGACCCCTGGAAGCATCTCTGACTCCCAGGTAACTGCCTAATAGTGTGCCCATCATAAGTGATCCTTACCGCATCAGAAGATGCAGACTTGCAACTATCCCCATGCAAGTTCTAGTCCCAGGGCAGTGTTCAATTGTACCTCCCCCATTCCTTGCAATACAAGCTCAAGTATGCAGCCTGCCACCCACCCACCCCCAGGCTGCAATACCATACTGCTTGCTTGCTTGAACTTGAAATTGGGCCTTTTAGGCATGTGGAGGCGGAATCTGGCCACCACGTCACGGCTGTGTTGGCGGCCTGGAATCCATACTCAGTCCCCAGCCGCCCGGCGGCCGGGTGTCCATACTCGGTCCCCAGCCGCCCCGCGGCCGGGTGTCCACACACGGTCCCCAGCCGCCTGGTGGCAGCCGGGTGTCCATAAACGGTCCCCAGCCGCCCCTATTTCTCCTTGGAACATCCCCCCACACACTTTTCTTAGCCCGGCCTGCTTTAGGCAGCATTGGATGAGCCCACCAGAGAACCAGACTCCTCCGGTGGGCCCTGACTTCTCAATTGGTGGAGTTGAGAGTGCCAAGGTGAGGAGCATGATGATGATGACAGAAGTTAGCATCTGCTATGTTTTCTTTTAATGCAAGTGTAAGTGTGCAGCCTTCCACCCACCCACCCCCAGACTGCAATTCCATACTGCTAGCTTGCACTTGAAATGGGGCCTTTTAGTTTGGAGGAGGCCAAAGCTGGCCACTACCTCATGGCTGCTTCGGCAGCGAGGTATCCATACTCAGTCCCCAGCCGCCCATATTTGTCCTGGTGTGCCTTATACATAAGATTAAGCGCGTATACCAAAACATTACCTGTGCCCTCCCCAGTGCATTTAGTGGGAAGGAGAGCCTATTCCGCTGTAGTGTGTGCATGCCAAACCCCTGTTCATGGTACATGCGAAGATGCCTCCCATCTTGCACCTGTCGTTGCAGACTTGCAACTATCCCCATTCAAGTCCTTGTCCCAGGGCAGTGTTCAATTGTATCTCTCCCATTCCTTGCAATGCAAGCGCAAGTATGCAGCCTGCCACCCACCCACCCCCAGGCTGCAATACCATACTGCTTGCTTGCTTGCACTTTAAATTGGGCTTTTTAGGCATGTGGAGGCGGAATCTGGCCACCACGCCATGGCTGTGTCGGCGGCCTGGTATCCATACTCAGTCCCCAGCCGCCTGGTGGCCGGGTGTCCCCGCTTGCTCCCCAGCCTCCAGGGGGTGGCCGGGTGTCCATACTCGGTCCCCAGCCACCCCTATTTGTCCCGGTATCCTTTCCCACACTTTTCTTAGCCTGGCCTGCTTTAGGGCAGCATTGGCCGAGCCCACCGGACTATCAGACTCCTCCGGTGGGCCCTGGCTTCTCCATCAGGGGAGTTGAGAGTGCCAAGGTGAGCAGCATGATGAGGATGATAGAAGTTAGCATCTGCTTTGTTTTGTTGTAATGCAAGCGCATGTATGTAGAAGAGGCTAGGCCTGAGGTGGTCAGCATTTTGGCGCATATCCTACCTCCTCCGAGGATTGCTGGATGTTTTCCTGCTACTATCCAAGTTCTATGACTCCCGTTAAAACAAAGCTTCAGGTGATAAATGATGGATGAGGTAGTGGCAGAGGAGAAAGAGCAGGAGGAACTGGGACCATTCACATCAATATCAGGCCAGTCAACCAGATATGTCTTGTAGGATATGTCTCTGTAACAAAAGGAGCGGTTCGGCTACACAGTTATAGGGCATACAGTGAGTGCAATGCCTACCAAAAATTTCGAGCCACTCCAATGCCCCTTGGAAAGGACATGGAGGTCAGAGGGCGTTAACTAAACCTTTTTTTCCATTTATAGCAACTGGGTCTCCCGTGCACTGTTGGCTTAAGCAGTGAATGGAAGGCTTTCCAAAAATTATGAGGAACTGCAATGCCCCTTACAAGAGCCATGTGTGGCACCCCAGGGGTCTGGTCACCACAGTAATAGAGATATTACGTCGGAGAGCAAGTGGGAGGTTTCCTGGTCAGGATCCCTTAAACATGCAACATCCTCCTGCCCCAATCCTGGGAGGGGAGAATTCTGCCCTTATAAACTGGATCTGGGGCGGGGTTGAGTGAGTCAGAGAACAGTCAGAGTGAGAGTAAGGGAAAGTAACAGCAAGGAGCTCTGTAGGAGCTAGGAGCTAAAGACCAGGGGCTGGAAGCTGAGCAGAGCTCGCCCTGGCAGAAGACAATAGGAACCGGACACAGGAGTCCGAAGCTGTGAGGACTTATATATCCAGCAGCAGAAACCAGCCGGCAGGGGATTTCAGGTCCTCTGGCCATAGAAGCCCGGAGGCTCAGTCACAAGCAAGGGACCAGCACCGCCGTCGTGGAGCGGAGGCTAACAGAAGGCCCCAAGTCACCAGCCATACGGGTGAGCACTACACGGTACACTCAGGGACGTGGGCTACTTCTACCCGCTTACAGCAAGGTAGCCAGGAAGAGTGCAGACAGACGGGGAGGCCTACAACTCCACCTGGCCAGGGGAACTCCTGCTTGCTCACAGACTGACCAGGCCTCTTATGCTAGCCAGTACTCCCGGGAGGGTCTACCTTATAATCATCAGTATAGACCCTGAGCTGCACTGCAAAGACTCTGAGTCATTCCTGCTGCGCTCGTGCACCATCACCCCCATCATCCACACTCACTGCCCTGAGGCTATACTCCTCCCGAGGGGAGTTATCCCATTCTATGCTGCGCACACAACACCAGCCTCAGCGGTCTGCCTCGCAGCGGTGTTACTCCCTGACCGCAATCCACGGGTGGCGCAGTCGGACCATTAACCTCAAAACCTAAGAAAGACTGCCACTGGTTTGACCAGCCTGAGCCACGGGACCGGGTCACCGCCACGGAGACTACAGACCCCAGAGACCCGGCACCGGGTATCCCACACACGTGTACACACGGCCCAGGGGGCGCGTCGCATGCAGTACAGCATATTACAAACATAAGTCCCATTATTGGGGAGTGGGTGTCCCATGGTATTTGCTTATGCTTTCCAAGCAAAAGCTGCCAAAAATGAGGACGGAGCAACTTGCAATGCCCCTTACAAGAGCCATGCAGTACAGCATATTACAAACATAAGTCCCATTATTGGGGAGTGGGTGTCCCATAGTATTTGCTTATGCTTTCCCAGCAAAAGCTGCCAAAAATTAGGACGGAGCAACTTGCAATGCCCCTTACAAGAGCCATGCAGTACAGCATATTACAAATATAAGTCCCATTATTGGGGAGTGGGTGTCCCATAGTATTTGCTTATGCTTTCCCAGCAAAAGCTGCCAAAAATTAGGACGGAGCAACTTGCAATGCCCCTTACAAGAGCCATGCAGTACAGCATATTACAAACATAAGTCCCATTATTGGGGAGTGGGTGTCCCATAGTATTTGCTTATGCTTTCCAAGCAAAAGCTGCCAAAAATTAGGACGGAGCAACTTGCAATGCCCCTTACAAGAGCCATGCAGTACAGCATATTACAAACATAAGTCCCATTATTGGGGAGTGGGTGTCACATGGTATTTGCTTATGCTTTCCCAGCAAAAGCTGCCAAAAATTGGGACGGAGCAACTTGCAATGCCCCTTACAAGAGCCATGCAGTACAGCATATTACAAACATAAGTCCCAATATTGGGGAGTGGGTGTCCCATAGAATTTGCTTATGCTTTCCAAGCAAAAGCTGCCAAAAATTAGGACGGAGCAACTTGCAATGCCCCTTACAAGAGCCATGCAGTACAGCATATTACAAACATAAGTCCCATTATTGGGGAGTGGGTGTCCCATAGCATTTGCTTATGCTTTCCCAGCAAAAGCTGCCAAAAATTAGGATGGAGCAACTTGCAATGCCCCTTACAAGAGCCATGCAGTACAGCATATTACAAACATAAGTCCCATTATTGGGGAGTGGGTGTCCCATAGAATTTGCTTATGCTTTCCAAGCAAAAGCTGCCAAAAATTAGGACGGAGCAACTTGCAATGCCCCTTACAAGAGCCATGCAGTACAGCATATTACAAACATAAGTCCCATTATTGGGGAGTGGGTGTCCCATAGTATTTGCTTATGCTATCCCAGCAAAAGCTGCCAAAAATTAGGACGGAGCAACTTGCAATGCCCCTTACAAGAGCCATGCAGTACAGCATATTACAAACATAAGTCCGATTATTGGGGAGTGGGTCTCCCGTGGTATTTGCTTATGCTTTCCCAGCAAAAGCTGCCAAAAATTAGGACGGAGCAACTTGCAATGCCCCTTACAAGAGCCATGCAGTACAGCATATTACAAACATAAGTCCCATTATTGGGGAGTGGGTGTCCCATAGAATTTGCTTATGCTTTCCAAGCAAAAGCTGCCAAAAATTAGGACGGAGCAACTTGCAATGCCGCTTACAAGAGCCATGCAGTACAGCATATTACAAACATAAGTTCTATTATTGGGGAATGGGTGTCCCATGGTATTTGCTTATGCTTTCCCAGCAAAAGCTGCCAAAAATTAGGACGGAGCAACTTGCAATGCCCCTTACAAGAGCCATGCAGTACAGCATATTACAAACATAAGTCCCATTATTGGGGAGTGGGTGTCCCATAGAATTTGCTTATGCTTTCCAAGCAAAAGCTGCCAAAAATTAGGACGGAGCAACTTGCAATGCCCCTTACAAGAGCCATGCAGTACAGCATATTACAAACATAAGTCCCATTATTGGGGAGTGGGTGTCCCATAGTATTTGCTTATGCTTTCCCAGCAAAAGCTGCCAAAAATTAGGACGGAGCAACTTGCAATGCCCCTTACAAGAGCCATGCAGTACAGCATATTACAAACGTAAGTCCCATTATTGGGGAGTGGGTGTCCCATGGTATTTGCTTATGCTTTCCCAGCAAAAGCTGCCAAAAATTAGGACGGAGCAACTTGCAATGCCCCTTACAAGAGCCATGCAGTACAGCAAATTGCAAACATAAGTCCCATTATTGGGGAGTGGGTGTCCCATAGTATTTGCTTATGCTTTCCCAGCAAAAGCTGCCAAAAATTAGGACGGAGCAACTTGCAATGCCCCTTACAAGAGCCATGCAGTACAGCATATTACAAACATAAGTCCCATTTTTGGGGAGTGGGTGTCCCATAGTATTTGCTTATGCTTTCCCAGCAAAAGCTGCCAAAAATTAGGACGGAGCAACTTGCAATGCCCCTTACAAGAGCCATGCAGTACAGCATATTACAAACATAAGTCCCATTATTGGGGAGTGGGTGTCCCATAGTATTTGCTTATGCTTTCCCAGCAAAAGCTGCCAAAAATTAGGACGGAGCAACTTGCAATGCCCCTTACAAGAGCCATGCAGTACAGCAAATTACAAACATAAGTCCCATTATTGGGGAGTGGGTGTCCCATAGTATTTGCTTATGCTTTCCCAGCAAAAGCTGCCAAAAATTAGGACAGAGCAACTTGCAATGCCCCTTACAATAGCCGTGCAGTACAGCATATTACAAACATAAGCCCCATTATTGGGGAGTGGGTGTCCCATAGTATTTGCTTATGCTTTCCCAGCAAAAGCTGCCAAAAATTAGGACGGAGCAACTTGCAATGCCTCTTACAAGAGCCATGCAGTACAGCATATTACAAACATAAGTCCCATTATTGGGGAGTGGGTGTCCCATAGTATTTGCTTATGCTTTCCAAGCAAAAGCTGCCAAAAATTAGGACGGAGCAACTTGCAATGCCCCTTACAAGAGCCATGCAGTACAGCATATTACAAACATAGGTCCCATTATTGGGGAGTGGGTGTCCCATAGTATTTGCTTATGCTTTCCCAGCAAAAGCTGCCAAAAATTAGGACGGAGCAACTTGCAATGCCCCTTACAAGAGCCATGCAGTACAGCATATTACAAACATAAGTCCCATTATTGGGGAGTGGGTGTCCCATAGTATTTGCTTATGCTTTCCCAGCAAAAGCTGCCAAAAATTAGGACGGAGCAACTTGCAATGCCCCTTACAAGAGCCATGCAGTACAGCATATTACAAACATAAGTCCCATTATTGGGGAGTGGGTGTCCCATAGTATTTGCTTATGCCTTGCAAGCAAAAGCTGCCAAAAATAAGGACGGAGGAACTTGCAATGCTGGCACCCTGGTGGTATAGTGGTGGTGGAGGCTGAGGATAAGGAGAAGAAGATTAAACAGCCGAAACGAGGAAGCGTATACCCATGTGTGGGTGTGAAGCGGTGCATGTGAATACACCTCCCGAAATAACACAGTGGATTTGACTTTATGTTACTCTGCTGTCATTTGGTGGTGATGAGAAGTCTGGCCCAATCCAGCCCTTGTTCATTTTGATAAGGGTCAGCTTGTCAGCATTGTCAGTTGATAGGCAAGTGCGCTTATCAGTTATAATTCCCCCAGCGGCACTAAAAACACGCTCCGATAACACGCTAGCGGCAGGGCAGGCCAGGACCTCCAAGGCGTACAGAGCGAGTTCATTCCAAGTGTCCAGCTTGGATACCCAATAATTAAAAGGCACAGAGGAATCATGGAGGACCCTGGTACGATCGGCAAGGTACTCCTTCACCATCTTTTGAAACTTTCCACTCCTTGTGAGAGTACCCCGCGCCTCAGGGCCTGTAAGCTGGGCGGGTGTCAGAAAACTGTCCCAGAACGTTGACAGTGTTCCCCTGCCTCTGCTAGATTGGAGTTGCATCTCTCTCGCCTGTACGCCTTGGTTGGGCAACGAACTGTGACCTCTGCCGCTAGCGTGTTCAGATGGGAATTTTTTTAAGAGTTCTGCAGCAAGGGCCTTCTGGTATTGCCCCATTTTTGTAGACCTCTCCACCTCAGGAATAAGAGAGTGAAAGTTCTCCTTGTAGCAGGGGTCTACAAGTGTCACCAACCAGTAATGACTGTCACCCAACATTTTGACAACGCGAGAGTCACGGTTAAAGCAGCGTAACATAAAGTCAGCCATGCGTGCCAGACTGGTAACGGGCAAGATTTCCGTGTCCTCACCAAGATGACGACTGACCATGCTCTCCTCCTCCTCCTCCTCTTCCTCCTCCCCCCTATCCTCAGGCCACCCACGCTGAACCGACGGTATGACACTTGTACAGGTACTACCGTCTACAACGCATGATAGCAGCTCCTGTTCTTCCTCCTCCTCCTCCTCCTCCTCCTCCTCTCCCTCATTGTCCCCCAATGCACATTGGGATGAGATGAGGCTGGGCTGTGTGTAATCGCCCGCTACGGCTTCTTGATCCATCTCATCATACTCTGGCTGCAATGCCTCCTCTTTAATTCTCTGCAGAGAGCATTGCAAAAGACAAACAAGTGGGATGCTGACGCTAATGATGGCGTCATCGCCACTCACCATCTTGGTGGCCTCCTCAAAGTTTGTCAGGATGGTACATATGTCAGACATCCAGGTCCACTTCTGAGGTCTTATGTGTGGAGTCTGACCTGAATATCGACGGCCTTGTTGCAGCTGGTACTCCACAACTGCTCTCTTCTGCTCACAAATCCTTTGCAACATGTGGAGGGTAGAGTTCCAACGTGTGGGGACATCACACACCAGTCGGTGTGCTGGAAGCTGCAAACGCTGCTGCAACACAGCAAGGGCGGCGGAAGCTGTAGCCGACTTGCAAAAATGAGCTGACAGGCGGCGTACTTTCACGAGCAGATCTGGCAACTCAGGGTGCAATTTAAGAAACCGCTGAACCACGAGGTTAAGCACATGAGCCAGGCATGGTACGTGTATGATCTCACCTCGCCTCATAGCCGCCACCAGGTTACGGCCATTGTCACACACGACCATGCCGAGATGTAGGTTCAGCGGTCTCAGCCACAGATCTGCCTGCTCTTTCACAGCTGTCCACAACTCACAAGCAGTGTGAGGTTTATCACCTAAGCTTATGAGTTTCAGCACAGCCTGTTGCCGCTTGGCGGAGACAGTACTGCAATGCTTCCAGCTTGTAACTGATGTGGTGATATCTGAGATGGAGGCTGAACATGAGGAGGAGGAGGAGGAGGATGCGCAGGAGCTGTACACTGTGGGGGCAACTCTGACTGACATAGGGCCCGCAATCCTCGGTGTGGGGAGGATGTGTTCCGTCCAAAGGTCCGACTGGGTCCCGGCTTCCACTATGTTTACCCAGTATGCTGTCAGAGAGATGAACCGTCCCTGGCCACAAGCACTTGTCCACGTGTCCGTTGTCAGGTGGACTCTCCCAGTAAGTGCGTTGTTGAGGGCACGGCAGATGCTTTGGGACACGTGCTTGTGTAGTGCGGGGATGGCACACCGGGCAAAATAGTGTCGGCTGGGGACCAAGTACCGAGGGACGGCCACCACCATAAGATTGCGGAAGGATTCCGTCTCCACCAGCCTAAAAGGCAGCATTTCCAATGCAAGCAGTCGTGAAATGTGCGAATTTAGGACTGTGGCCTGTGGGGCGTTAGCTGCGAATTTTCGCTTTCGTTCAAAGGTCTGGGATATGGACAATTGAACGCTGCGGTGGGACGTGGACGTGGACGTTGATGCTGTTTCTTGAGAAACTGCCATAACAAGTGAAGACTGAGAGGAAGGGGCATCTTTACATGCAGTATGGACAGGGGATTGCCTTGCACACACAACAGGGGGTTCTATTGCACGCACAACAGTGGAAGAAGCAGTGGTGACACCCGCTGACACTGGTCGTGGAAACTGGGTTTCGCCCCACAAAGTCGGGTGCTTTGCTGCCATGTGCTTGATCATGCTGGTGGTGGTCAGGCTGGTAGTTTTGTCACCCCTGCTGATGCTGGCATGGCAGGTGGAACATATGGCCTTTTTGGGGTTATCAGCAGAGTCTTTAAAAAAATTCCAGACTCTGGAAGACCTACTGCTTGTACTGGCAACGTCCCTCATGTTGGTGTTACGGGGAACGGTTGCCTGCCTTCTGTCTGCGGCCACCACACTGCTTCTTCCTGCCTGTTGGGGTACTCTGCCTCCCTCCCCCTGTGTGCTGCTGGCCTCACTCTGCATGTCCTCCTTCCACGTTGGGTCAGTTACTAGATCATCCACCACCTCCTCCTCTTCCACTTGCGCACCACGATCCTCCTCCTCTCTTCCTGGCAATTGTGTCTCGTCATCATCCACCTCTTGTGACAGATTGCCAACGTCGACTTCCTGTGGCCCAAATATTTGGGCATCGCAACATGGGATCTCCTCTTCCACCACTTCAAGCGTATTAGGCGAGGGGCCCAAATATGGAAATGGACCAGTGAATAGCTCTTCAGAGTGTCCAACTTTGGGATCACTTGCTGTCTGACGACACTCGGCATGGTGGGAGGAAGGAGCATCAGGGTGAGGAGGAGTATGCGGTCGAGACTCACGGCTACTAAGAGTTGACCGTGTGGAAGACAGACCGGAGGTGGTGGTGCCCAGGTAACTGGAAGTATTATCTGCTATCCAATTAATAACCTGTTCACACTGATCAGTTCTCAATACTGGTGTTGTTCTGTGCTTCCCTAGTAATTCGGTCAAGAAGTGGGAGCGAGAAGATGTGGCTGTTGGCTGTGGCACATTTTCACCTTGGCCACGGCCCCGTCCTCTGCACGAACCATCACCAGAACGTCCACTTCCACGTCCCTTGCCACGCGCCTTGCCCATTGTAAATGAAGTAAAATAGCTTACACTTGCACTATCAATGGAAAAAGGGTAATAAAGAGTAGATTAGAACCGTGGAAGAGGAAAACCACAGTTATTGTTTACTGGGGTATACCACACTTTTTTAAATAGAGATATTTGCGGCTGAACAGTGAGCGACACACTCAAACTGCTTTTTTTTTAGATACCAAAGGCCCAAAACTGGATAGTACAGCGATTTGACCCGTGGAACCGCGAAACCACACTGGGATGTCGGGCCTACACAAGACTATTTTCAACAGATATATTTTTGTGTCACAACAGTCAGGAGACACTACTGTTTTTCTTTACGGAAAAAACTACCAAAACCTGAATAATAGAGATTTTTACCATGGGATGGCAAAACCACAGTTATTGTTTACTGGGGTATACCACACTTTTTTAAATAGAGATATTTGCGGCTGAACAGTGAGCGCCACACTCAAACTGCTTTTTTTTTAGATACCAAAGGCCCAAAACTGGATAGTACAGCGATTTGACCCGTGGAACTGCGAAACCACACTGGGATGTCGGGCCTACACAAGACTATTTTCAACCGATATATTTTTGTGTCACAACAGTCAGGAGACACTACTGTTTTTCTTTACGGAAAAAACTACCAAAAGCTGAATAATAGAGATTTTTTTACCGTGCGATGGCAAAACCACAGTTATTGTTTACTGGGGTATACCACACTTTTTTAAATAGAGATATTTGCGGCTGAACAGTGAGCGACACACTCAAACTGCTTTTTTTTTAGATACCAAAGGCCCAAAACTGGATAGTACAGCGATTTGACCCGTGGAACTGCGAAACCACACTGGGATGTCGGGCCTACACAAGACTATTTTCAACAGATATATTTTTGTGTCACAACAGTCAGGAGACACTACTGTTTTTCTTTACGGAAAAAACTACCAAAACCTGAATAATAGAGATTTTTTACCGTGGGATGGCAAAACCACAGTTATTGTTTACTGGGGTATACCACACTTTTTTAAATAGAGATATTTGCGGCTGAACAGTGAGCGACACACTCAAACAGTTGTTTTTTTTAGATACAAATGGCCCAAAATGAATAATACAGAGGTTTGAACCGTGGAAGTGCAAAACAACACTTCTGTTTCTCTAGCCTACACCAGACTATTTTCAACAGTTATATTTGTGTCTGAAAAATCAGAGACACGCTTTTTTTTTTTTTGGGGGGGGGGGGGACACAGTGTGAAGGAGGAAAAAAAAAGGAGGATTTAGATGAAAAAAAAAGGATTTTTCCTGGCCCCCGACACCTGGTGCTAAGTCCAGCAATTTCAGCAACAGGAGCACACAGGACTGTAATGCAGCCTTTGCTGATATAACCACTGTGTCTCCTATACAGCCTGCCTGCCTGGTATCTGGGATGGATATTAGTCCTGAAAAGGACTGTTTGTTTGTTCTGGCAGCCTTTACAGACCCTACACTAACTATTTCGCAGTTTATATCTCTCCCTAAATCAGCAGCGCTGTCCCTACACTGTCTAATCCGGAGCGACTGTGTCCAAGATGGCGGCGCCCGGTTTTAAATACTCGAGGTGACGCTGTGCGGCCAGCCAATCACTGTAATGCCCACAACCAACATGGCTGCAGCATTACAGTGACTGGCTGGCAATCCCTGCATGTTCATTGGCTCTGTAAAGAGCGCCAAACATGCAGGGCGGAGACCCGAGCTCCCGCCCGAGTAACCCGGAAATGCTCGGTGCTCGCCGAACATCCCGAGTAGCGTGATGCTCGGGCGAGTACCGAGCAGTGTCGAGCATGTTCGCTCAACACTAGTTAGGATTTATTGTGCGCATTTATTACCCAATTCTTTATGGTACCACCTAGGAGTAGTTATTTTCTCCCTCAGTCCTAGCTTGGGTTTACATGGACTTTTACATATTTTATTGATTCTTTTCAGCAGACTCCATTGTACTACGGTGTTCTCCTTTATCTGCTTCATTTCCTTGGTCAAATTTTTCATTCAACTTCTTTACTTATCACTTCAGTAGGACCCAAACAATAATCCTGCAATGCACTGTGTCCTTCTCAAATAAAACCTGTTTTTCTGCTCTTTGTTTGTCAGTAGTTATCACCAAGATGAATAATCTCAGGGTTTTGTGCTTCAGACCAAGGAGAACGATATTTTAACAAAATTTTACATGTGGCTTATTTCCAAACTTCTCTACTCTGAGCCATGTGATCCCCTCTGGTCTCGTCACATAAACAAAATCACATGACCACTGTAGTCAATCAACAGCCACTGATTGGCTGCAGCCTTCAGAATTCCACCAGGATTAGTGTCAATCTTGGTTTCTAGTTCAGCGATCTGTCCTATCATTTCTGCTACAGGTTATAAAAAGTGTGACCATTAAACACCTTGTAGCTAACTGGATCATTAGTAACAGGGTTGGAGTTTGGTGATCCTGTGGGTTAAAGTGACCTTTTCACTGGTGACAAGGACCTAATTCTTTATGGTTGGTCAGTATTATGAAATAGATAATACCTTGTTGTAGAATACACCATAGAATGTTAACAGCAGCAGAAGAGGAGTCAGATGGATTTATAGGAAGCAGTGACCGGAACTAGAGATGGGCCAATATTGTCTAGTGGAATTGAATTGTACTGGAATATTACAAAAATCTGCATTTGCCAAAATATTACATAAATTCCCATTTGCCAAAATGTGTCCTTTTTTGCATTTTGCTTTTTTTTTTCCATTTTGCTTACGCACAAATTCATCATAATGGCGACCACCAGCTGGACTGCAATGACGGCCAGCGGCTGAATTGTTTGCTGAACCATAAAAATGTAAGAAAGAACTTATACTCACCTTACCGTTCGCCTCTCTGACCCCTCCACTCTTCGTTGGTACTCTTTTGGGATTTGTCTCTGTGGAGACACGGGGGTCAGTGGGTGCTCTCGTCCACTCTCATCCGCTTTAGAAAGACCGCACGGGCCAGGACTTATCCCACTGAAAGCCCATACTCCTTCACCGTGGGCAGAATAATACTCAGACAACACGAGGTAAGGGTAACACACTGCGGAAATACTTGGATCACCAACAGTCAACAACATATAGTACATTCCCAGCAAGTACACAAGATTGTGAAAATGACAGAGTCTCACCCTTCCGCTAGTTCATCATGGATTAGAACCTCTGCAACTTCGGGGCATCCAGGGCCAACTACCCCAACCAGTAACATCCCGCTTTTGGTGGGCTCCCACAGAGATTAGGTAGCGGCAATCTTAGGAAGTTGACCGAGCATACTGAGGTATGTGGTCAGGAGACCTGATTGTCCCAAACTGGGTTCTCCAAACATCTTCATGGGTTCAGTGATGGGCAGTGGAGCAGATCTGTATTCCACCAACTGGAGCTGTAGTTCCTTGGGCTGATGTCCCGTAGAGTGTCTCTGGAGAAAGGGGAAGCCCCCTTCTATATTCCCCAGCTCTCATTCAGGGCATTTTCCCACAGGATTGGGGGAAGATGTGGGGAGGTAATCCCTCATTGTTCAACTAGCCTGGATATTTGTCATCCAAGTTGCGCAGACTAGTACATCGCAAGGGGCTGATACAATACATAATAAGCAGGCATTCCACAGATTAACATACAAAAAGAGTCAACATACAAGCATATATGAACAATGGCTCATGTCCCTTGACCTACAGAACAAAGGAACAGTACACAACAAAGGTCAACAGACAGACTCATATGAAACAATGGCTCATGTGCCTCAACCTACTGAACAAAGGAACAGTACGTCTGGCATAATTATGAATAATTCACCCCCGCACCAGTGATCAGATTGACGCTGTGTCATCACAGTTGCATTTTATTATCACCGTCACGGATGCACATCATAAAGTTGTGACCTTATGCGTGTTTGTAAATAACCTTGGAGCCTCATCAGAGCCGGAAGTCCTAGTCCAGTGGAATTCAGCACAAGCGGCAATGATAAGAAGATGCAACGAGGGCTAGACTGGTGACGGTGAGGAACAGAGGGCCCAGGAGGTGAGTTGTAAGGTGAGTATAAACCTTTTTTTCATTTCTTTTACATCTTAAATTTGTTATGCTCTGGGGTCTGGAGAAACTCAAGAGCATACTTAGAGATATTCAATTAGTGGAGAATAACTTTTCTGCAAATCGAATTTCCGCGTGGACAGGAGAATTTTAATTTTGCCCGATCTCTAATCTGAACTCAGGGTGACTATATCAGTGATACTATAAGGACAGAGTGTAGTTGATTGGGGTAGTGCCATAAAGTGCACGTGAATAGGACACTTTCTGGATAACCACATGATGGAAATGCTGTCAGCAGCAGGGGAGAAGTATGTTACTTTTGTGGGAAGCAGTGACCTCTCAACTTCTATAATTATTTTCTTTAGAATAGAGAGAAAATGTCACAGCAACTCATGTACAACACTTATTGTGATACTGTAAAGATATTTTTACTTTTACAAGAGCTACAACGCCAGATGTGCCTGCCAGCAATTTAGTATGTTAATTGATCGAGCTTTTATTACTGCTCATCAAAATCTGACATGTAGCATATGTCGACTACTGCATGTTATTGCCTTGGTCACCTGAACAGGCTTTGTTATCGCACGTACTGTAAAACGCTAATTATGAAGCCAGTAGACATTCTGAACAAATAATTATTTCTTATAATATCGGTATCATTTTTTTTTTTTAAAGGACTCATTACAGCCGTTGCGTAGGTAGAGTCAGAGAGGTGGCTGCTCTGGAGAGGTCAGACTATACTTTCATGGGAGTAGGGTGTACAATTTCCATAATTAAAGTTAATTTTTTTAAGAGCATCTTGCCGTTTTATTGGTCAAATCAAAATATAATATCCAGTTAATAATAATACAGAAAGATGTTGCATCCTACTTATACACTCACATTCTTGCGTTGCTTTACCGCCTCCATTAAAGAGGACCGGGCACTTCTCATATTTATGTAAAAAAAAGATTAAATTGTACTTTTGTTTTAAATGCCGCTGTTCTCCTGAATCTGGCGAAGTTTTTCTTTTGTTCTTACAGCTATCCATTCCTGAGATATGGCCTCGTCTTCCCTATATGAAAATTTAGTATTTTAGCCAACTAGGCGTGGTCATCAAAAATATGCCCATAGAAAAGAATTGAGTACCACGCCCACTTGGTGGAAACACTAGATTTACATGCATGGCCATATCTCAGGAACACAGACTAGGAACAAAAGATAAACAACGCTAGATTTGGGAGAACAGCGGCATTTACAGCAGGTAAAAAACAAATCATTATTTATGGCACGTATGTTCCACTTTAACATATCATAAATGTACAGGTCACTGACGCCTACAAGATCAACAGACTCTTACTCTTTTTTTTAGCCAAGTCACTGACACTTATGGCCAATGTCCTAACTATATGCTTGTTCTGCCCTACTACGATCTCTTCCGGCTCAGAGAAGTCACAGACCGCTCCTGGTTGCCATTCTCCTGCTTCATTTTGACTTCACATTGACAAAGCAGCTCTTGCTTTTCAGGTCTGCTCTGTCCAGGGGCGTCACTGCCAATGTCATGCTGATTGACAGCTCGTTCCCCAGTGCCTAACTGCGGGGAGCAGACTGTCAATTAGAATGAGGAAGTGATCGTTGCAGGGCAGAACAAGCATGCAGTTAGCAACTACCTTCCGACAAGTTCTTACCCCATAGGAAAAAAAAAAAAAAAAAAGTCCCAGATTATCCCTTTAAGTGTACACGTCACTGCTGCCTACAAGATCAACATGCACTTGCTATGCTGATGTCATCATTCCTATCACTTTGTGGAAAAATCAAAGTTTATGGGTAACTCATCTGGAACAATGCAAAATGGGAAAAATTTCCTATCTCCTTACTTCCCACCTGTGATTCTTATTTGGCAGTTGTAAGTTCTGTCCTATTAATTGGATCAGTTTGGACTCTAAATAGAAAAAAATAACAGTTTTCAAATAAAATGTTAAATGTCTTAATTTGTTGAATATGGTTATTTTGTGTTGACTTCCTGGGACCGATTCATCTTCATTCTCAACACTTCCAAATAATGTCAAGCAGATTACTTGATTACTGCCTCATTTCCATAATGAAAAGATTATTCTCATCCCCCTTAGGTCATTGTCACATATGACCTGAGATAGTGACAGGCTATTGGATAAAATGGCCACAAAGCAATGTAAGCAATAAAGATTTTCCTCTAGAGCCTTGAAGATTGACAATAAAATAATATAGGATTGGAGGCTAAGTTAAAAGTATTGTCACACAATGAAAATAAAACAATAATAATAATAAAAGACAACATAATGGTAAATGAAATTAGTTATGTTTCTTAAAAGGTGTTGATGGGGGTCTGTATCTTATCAATCAGTAGAATGAAGGGGCTTAAATTCAATAACTCAACAACATCTTTCTAGACAAAAGCCAAGAATATGGGTTTGTACCTTATAAATCAGTAGAACAAAGGGGGTTAAAGGAGTTTTCCCACAAACAAAAGTTCATTTTAATCAATAGACCTTGGAATAATAATAAGTTCCACAATTGGATGAGTTTAAATAAAATGTTCCTGTGCTGAGATAATCTTATAAATGTGCCCTGCTGTGTACTGTGTAATGGCTGTGTCTGACCGTGTACAGAACATGATCTGATCATACCACAGCTCGTGTGCAGGGGAGGACGCAAAAGAGTATACAGACATTACAGCAGGAGATCGCAATTGATTCTGGGTTTGAAGTAAAACATTGTTTAAAAACAGGCAGGGAAATGTTTTACCTCACAAAAAGAATCAGCTGTGATTCCCTGCTGTAATGTCTGTATACTCTTTTCCTTCCTCCCCTGCCCAGGAGATGTAGTATGATCAGACCATGTTCCTGCACAGTCAGACACAGCCATTACACAGTACACAGCAGGGCACATTTATAAGATTATCTCAGCACAGGAACATTTTATTTAAACTAATCCAATTGCGGAACTTATTATTATTCCAAGATCTATTGATTAAAATTAACTTTTGTTCATGGAAAAACCCCTTTAAATTCAATAACTCAGCAATATCCTTCCAGAGGGAAGCCGAGAATATGGTTCTGTACCTTATCAATCAGTAGAACGAAGGGGCTTAAATTCAATAACTCAGCAATATCCTTCCAGAGGGAAGCCAAGAATTGAAGGGTGTCCAAACTGAGCCAACTGGTACTAATAGCTGGGTGGGTCCCATGGCCTTGTCTCGCCAACACCTTTTGTTAACCATGTCCCAATTTTTTTCAGATGCGTTGCTGCCATCAATTTCTAAATAATTTATGGAAACATGTCTAACGTTCATCTTCTGATCTGTGTTCTATGCTCTGCTGTGAATAAAATATGGATGTAAGAGATTTCCAAATCATTGCATTCTTCTTTTCTTTACATTTTTCACCGTGTCCCAACTTATTTGGAATTGTGGTTGTATAATCAGTAAGTTCTGATAGACTCCATGAATGTTGTCTACTGGATATCCTGAATATAACCATGAGAATGAGGCCTTAGTCTTGTTATTTTCCAGTTTTAGAATCTTGTTAACTATTATTAAACTAACTTTAAAAAAAAGCCAAGGTACGTACTGTACCTGCTTCTCAACATAAGGATGTACATCATGCATAGAATACAAATCACAGCATCCAGTGGACAGGGGACTGCTGATATCCTATCGATAGCCCAGAGGTTCGGCACTTACATGTTTCTTCCTGTAGCACTTTACACTCCTCTCCTGTAGACCTCTACTGCCGAAGGGAAATTACACAATGTGCTTTCAGGACTGAAATCCCCATTGCGCATAGAAAAACGACTGAGATTAGCAGCCTAACAAAGCAGAAGGAAATCTTGTTTGAGTCTGTTATCTGGAAGTTACCGCTGATAGTTGTTCTGTTTTGTGTTCTACGTTAACTTATTGTCTGAATATTCGGACCCAGAATACTAAAATATGTCGATCTATTCTCATGAACAAAAGTAAGTTTTAGTTCTTTAGTAAGTAACTAAACAGGAAAAGTTTTTAAAATGACCATTCTTTTCTCAATTTATATATTATTTTACTTGGTAGAGCACCAGTTTGTCCTCCAGAACTGCACTTCATGTCATACTTGGAGACAGGAAGTTGCAATCATAGTCAACCATATTATAGGCTATGGATCTGAGCCTTTCTGTCAGGACAGATGTTGTTTTTTTAAGGTTAGAAAGAATTTTTAACTTAGTCTTGGCTGAGGCTGAGATACAGAAGGGCTGGCTTGTCTAATAAACTGTGTCAGGCAACCAGCTTCTCATACACATGACTGACACATAGAGACTAGTGATGAGCGAGCATACTCGCAAGTACTCGGTACTCGCTCGAGCATCTCAGTACTCGAGATGCTCGGAGCTCGCCGAGTACTTGCGAGATGCTCGGGCGGATGCTTGGGTCTCCTCCCTGCATGTTTGGCGCTCTTTAGAGCGCCAATCAGCATGCAGGGATTGCCTGCCACTCATTGTAATGCCGTAGCCATGTTGGTTGTGGCATTACAGTGATTGGCTGGCCACACAGCGTCATCAGGTCTATATCAGACCTGGAGCCGCCATGCTCGTCACAGTCTACTCCGCAATCAGGCAGTATAGGGAGAGGTGCTGCTGAGCTAGGAAGAGATTTGCTTGTTTCTAGTTAGCGTAGGTATACCAAACTATATTAGAGACACATATCCATTTCAACAAACAGTCCTTCTGAGGACTAATCCATCTGCAGAAATATCAGGCAGGCAGTGGATATAATCAGGCAGGCAGGGTATATAGCAGACTGCAGTGCATATAGCACAAGAGGCCCCATTCCAGTTCTGCCTTCTGCTGCTGTTAGATATTTCTAGACAAAGGCCCAGGTCTCAGGGGCCAGGAATAATTTTTTTTGGATCTTAATCCTCATTATTTGCTTAAAAAGCAATCCAGAGAACACTGTTTTTCTGTGCCATTTGCTTGTTGGCACTGCAGAATACAGCCAGGTCCTTTCCATATTACAGCTCTAGAAATCCAGCTATTTAAAACTGTGCTTTCTCCGTCACACGGATCACATATACGTTTTCAGAAAATACTGCCATTTCTGACCTCCATTAAAAATTTGTTTCAGTGTGTCAGTGAAGCAATTGACACCAGATTGCTGTTCACAATAGTTACCTACAGGCCAGGTATTTAAAATTGTGGTTTGTCCGTCACATGGATCACATACAGTACAGACCAAAAGTTTGGACACACCTTCTCATTTAAAGATTTTTCTGTATTTTCATGACTTTGAACATTGTACATTCACACTGAAGGCATCAAAACTATGAATTAACACATGTGGAATTATATACTTAACAAAAAAGTGTGAAACAACTGAAAATATGTCTTAGATTCTAGGTTCTTCAAAGTAGCCACCTTTTGCTTTGATGACTGCTTTGCACACTCTGGGCATTCTCTTGATGAGCTTCAAGAAGTAGTCACCGGAAATAGTCTTCTATCAATCTTGAAGGAGTTCCCAGAGATGCCTTCACTCTGCGGTCCAGCTCACCCCAAACCATCTTGATTGGGTTCAGGTCTGGTGACTGTAAAGGCCAGATCATCTGGCATAGCACCCCATCACTCTCCTTCTTGGTCAAATAGCCCTTACACAGCCTGGAGGTGTGTTTGGGATCATTGTCCTGTTGAAAAATAAATGATGGTCCAACTAAACGCAAACCGGATGGAATAGCATGCCCCACACCATCACACCTCCGCCTCCATACTTCACGGTGGGAACCAGGCATGTAGAGTCCATCCGTTCACCTTTTCTGCGTCGCACAAAGACACGGTGGTTGGAACTAAAGATCTCAAATTTGGACTCATCAGACCAAAGCACAGATTTCCACTGGTCTAATGTCCATTCCTTGTGTTCTTTAGCCCAAACAAGTCTCTTCTGCTTGTTGCCTGTCCTTAGAAGTGGTTTCCTAGCAGCTATTTTACCATGAAGGCCTGCTGCACAAAGTCTCCTCTTAACAGTTGTTGTAGAGATGTGTCTGCTGCTAGAACTCTGTGTGGCATTGACCTGGTCTCTAATCTGAGCTGCTGTTAACCTGTGGTTTCTGAGGCTGGTGACTCAGATAAACTTGTCCTCAGAAGCAGAGGTGATTCTTGGTCTTCCTTGGTCTTGCTTTCCTGGGGCGGTCCTCATGTGAGCCAGTTTCTTTGTAGCGCTTGATGGTTTTTGCAACTGCACTTTGGGACACTTTCAAAGTTTGCCCAATTTTTTGGACTGACTGACCTTCATTTCTTAAAGTAATGATGGGCACTCGTTTTTCTTTACTTAGCTGCTTTTTTCTTGCCATAATACAAATTCTAACAGGACTATCAGCTGTGTATCCACCTGACTTCTCCACAACAAAACTGATGGTCCTAACCCCATTTATAAGGCAAGAAATCCCACTTATTAAACCTGACAGGTCAGACCTGTGAAGTGAAAACCATTTCCGGTGACTACCTCTTGAAGCTCATCAAGAGAATGCCAAGAGTGTGCAAAGCAGTCATCAAAGCAAAAGGTGGCTACTTTGAAGAACCTAGAATATAAGACATATTTTCAGTTGTTTCACACTTTTTTGTTAAGTATATAATTCCACATGTGTTAATTCATAGTTTTGATGCCTTCAGTGTGAATGTACAATTTTCATAGTCATGAAAATACAGAAAAATCTTTAAATGAGAAGGTGTGTCCAAACTTTTGGTCTGTACTGTATAAGTTTGCTCCAAATTCAGTCATTTGTAGTGAGCGTGGAAGATATTGTCCTCCATTTAAAATGGGCAAGCCACGTGGCAGGGGACAGGGAACTGGACGTGATGGTGATGGTGCATGCAGAGGCCGAGGCCAAGGCTGTGGGCAAGCTGAAATTGTGCCACAACAAACACCCACGTCTGATCTTCCAGTCCCAATTCCTAGGGGACAGCAGCACACCACTATTGAACCCAGAGCAGTGTGAAAAGGTTGTTGGTTGGATAGCGGCTAATGCTTCCAGTCACTTAGCCACCACCACCACCACCCTGTCTTCCACACGGTCAAGTCTCAGTAGCCGTGAGTCTGGACCGCATATTCCTCACCCTGATCCTCCTTCCTCCCACCATGCCGAGTGCCTGGAGACAAATGATCCCACACTTGGACACTCTGAAGAGCTGTTCACTTTTCCATTTATAGATTCGGGCCTCTTGCCCGGTCTACTTGAAACGAAGCAAGAGGAGATCGCATGTAGCGATGCCCAAATATTTGAGCAGCCACGGTCACACAAAGGCGGCGGTGGGAACGTGTCACAAGAGGTGGACGATGATGAGACACAATTGTCTGAAAGTCATGAGGAAGACCAGGGTGCAGAAGTGGAAGATAGTGTAACTGACCCAACCTGGCAGGTGGACATGCAAAGCGAGGAGAGCAGCACACAGGGGGAGGGAGGCAGAGCCCCACAACAGGCAGGAAGAAGCAGTGTGGTGGCCGCAGACAGAAGGCAGGCAACTGTTCCCCGTAACACCAACACGAAGGAAGTTGCCAGTACAACTGTTAGGTCTTCCCGAGTCTGGTTGTTTTATAAAGACCCTGCCGATAACCCCAAAAAGGTCATTTGCACCACCTGCCAAGCCAGCATCAGCAGGGGTGGCAAAACTAGCAGCCTGACCACCACCAGCATGATCAGGAACATGGCAGCAAAGCACCCGACTTTGTGGGCTGAACCCCAGGGTCCAGGAACAGTGTCTGCGGGTGGCACCATTGCTTCTTCTGCTGTTGTGCATGCAAGCCAATCTCCTGTCCATGGTGCATGTGAAGATGCCTCCTGCACTGCACCTGTCATTGCACACTCTCAAGTAACATCATCAGGAAGCACGCCCACGTCCTTCTCCCAGCACAGCGTTCAGTTGTCCATACCCAAGTCCTTGGAACACAAGCGCAAATATGCAGCTAACGCCCCACAGGCCACACTACTAAATTCTCACATTTCACGACTGCTTGAGCTCAAAATGTTGCCTTTTAGGCTCGTGGAGACTGAAGCATTCCGCAACCTGATTGCGGCGGCCGTCCCTTGGTACTCGGTCCCCAGCCGCCACTATTTCTCCTGTTGTGCCGTCCCCGCATTACACAAGCTCGTGTCCTAAAACATTAGCCGTGCCCTCAACAACGCAGTTACCGGGAAAGTCCACCTGGACAAGTGCTTGTGGGCAGGGACGGTACATCTCGCTGACAGCACACTGGGTTAACATAGTGGAAGCCGGGACCCAGTCGGACCTTGGGACGGAACACATCCTCCCCACATCGAGGATTGCAGGCCCTATGTCAGTCACAGTTGCCCCCACAGTGTACAGCTCCTGCGCATCATCCTCCTCCTCCTCCTCATGTTCAGCCTCCATCTCAGATATCACCACATCAGTTACAAGCTGGAAGCACTGCAGTACTGCCTCTGCCAAGCGGCAACAGGCTGTGTGAAAATCATAAGCTTAGGTGATAAACCTCACACTGCTTGTGAGTTGTGGACAGCTGTGAAAGAGCAGGCAGATCTGTGGCTGAGACCGCTGAACCTACATCCAGGCATGGTCATGTGTGACAATGGCCGTAACCTGGTGGCAGCTCTGAGGCGAGGCGAGATCACACACATACCATGCCTGTCTCATGTGCTCAACCTCGTGGTTCAGCGGTTTCTTAAATCGTACCCCGAGTTGCCAGATCTGCTCGTGAAAGTACACCGCCTGTCAGCTCATTTTCGCAAGTCGGCTACAGCTTCCACCGCCCTTGCTGTGTTGCAGCAGCATTTGCAGCTTCCGGCACACCGACTGGTGTGTGATGTCCCCACACGTTGGAACTCTACCCTCCACATGTTGCTAAGGATTTGTGAGCAGAAGAGAGCAGTTGTGGAGTACCAGCTGCAACAAGGCCGTCGATATTCAGGTCAGACTCCACACATAAGACCTCAGAAGTGGACCTGGATGTCTGACATATGTACCATCCCGACAAACTTTGAGGAGGCCACCAAGATGGTGATTGGCGATGACGCCATCATTAGTGTCAGCATCCCACTTGTCTGTCTTTTGCAACGCTCTCTGCAGAGAATTAAAGAGGAGGCATTGCAGCCAGAGTATGATGAGATGGATCAAGAAGCCGTAGCGAGCGATTACACACAGCCCAGCCTCATCTCATCCCAACGTGCACTGAGGGATAATGAGGGAGAGGAGTAGGAGGAGGAGGAGGAAGAACAGGAGCTGGTATCATGCGCTGTAGACGGTAGTACCTCTACAACTGTCATACCGTCGGTTCAGCGTGGGTGGCCTGAGGACAGGGGGGAGGAGGAGGAGGAGGAGAGCATGGTCAGTCGTCATCTTGGTGAGTACACGGAAATCTTGCCCGTTACCAGTCTGGCACGCATGGTTGACTTTATGCTACGCTGCCTTAACCGTGACCCTCGCGTTGTCAAAATGTTGGGTGACAGTCATTACTGGTTTGTGACACTTGTAGACCCCCACTACTAGGAGAACTTTCACTCTCTTATTTCTGAGGTGGAGAGGTCTACAAAAATGGGGCAGTACCATAAGGCCCTTCCTGGAGAACTGTTAAAAAAATTCCCATCTGAACAAGCTAGCGGCAGAGGTCACAGTTCGTTGTTGCCCAAACAAGGCGTACATGCGAGAGAGACGCAACTCCAATCCAGCAGAGGCAGGGGAACACTGTCAATGTTCTGGGACAGTTTTCTCAGACCCTCCTTTCAGACAGACCCTGAGGCGCGGGGTACTCTCACAAGGAGTGGAAAGTTTCAAAAGATGGTGAGGGAGTACCTTGCCTCTGTGCCTTTTAATTATTGGGTATCCAAGCTGGACACTTGGAATGAACTCGCTCTCTATGCCTTGGAGGTTCTGGCCTGCCCTGCCGCTAGCGTGTTATCGAAGCGTGTTTTTAGTGCCACTGGGGGAATTATAACTGATAAGCGCACTCGCCTGTCAACTGACAATGCTGACAAGCTGACCCTTATCAAAATGAACAAGGGCTGGATTGGGCCAGACTTCTCATCACCACCAAATGACAGCAGAGTAACATAAAGTCAAATCCACTGTGTTATTTCGGGAGGTGTATTCACATGCACCGCTTCACACCCACACATGGGTATACGCTTCCTCATTTCGGCTGTTTTATGTTCTTCTCCTTATCCTCAGCCTCCACCACCACTATACCACCAGGGTGACCGTGGTGCATGTGGCCATTATTGAAAGTTCCTCCATCCTGATTTTTGTCAGCTTTTGCTTGGAAGGCATAAGCAAAGACTGTGGGAGACCCACTCCCCAATAATGGGAATAATATTTTTAAGATGCTGTACTGTATGGCTCTTCCAAGGGGCATTAAAAGCGTCTTGTTATACCACTCTGACCTCCACGTCTCTTCTGAAGGGCATTAAAAGCATCTTGTTATACCACTCTGACCTCCACGTCTCTTGTAAGGGGCATTAAAAGCGTCTTGTTATACCACTCTGATCTCCACGTCTCTTCAGAGGGGCATTAAAAGTGCCTTGTTATACCACTCTGACCTCCACGTCTCTTCCAAGGGGCATTAAAACCGTCTTGTTATACCACTCTGACCTCCACGTCTCTTCTGAGGGGCATTAAAAGCATCTTGTTATACCACTCTGACCTCCACGTCTCTTCCAAGGGGCATTAAAACCATCTTGTTATACCACTCTGACCTCCACGTCTCTTCTGAGGGGCATTAAAAGCGTCTTGTTATACCACTATGACCTCCACGTCTCTTGTAAGGGGCATTAAAACCATCTTGTTATACCACTCTGACCTCCACGTCTCTTCTGAGGGGCATTAAAACCGTCTTGTTATACCACTCTGACCTCCATGTCTCCTCTGAGGGGCATTAAAAGCGTCTTGTTAAGCTACCGGGACCTCCACGACTCTTCGAACGGGCATTGCATTTCCTCATATTTTTTGGAAGCTTTTGGTTGGAAGGCATAAGCAAATACTATGGGAGACCGACTCCTCAATAATGGGACTAAAGTTTGTAATATACTGCACTGCATGGCTCTTGTAAGGGGCATTGCAAGTTGCTCCGTTCTAATTTTTGGAAGCTTGTGCTTGGGAGGCATAAGCAAATACTATGGGAGACCCACTC
This sequence comes from Phyllobates terribilis, assembly GCF_046119375.1. Taxonomy (NCBI): domain Eukaryota; kingdom Metazoa; phylum Chordata; class Amphibia; order Anura; family Dendrobatidae; genus Phyllobates; species Phyllobates terribilis. The sequence goes on from NW_027362764.1 coordinate 739,909,110, forward strand.
CCCAATAATGGGAATAATGTTTGTAATATGCTGTACTGCATGGCTCTTGTAAGGGGCATTGCAAGTTGCTCCGTCCTAATTTTTGGAAGCTTGTGCTTGGGAGGCATAAGCAAATACTATGGGACACCCACTCCCCAATAATGGGACTAATGTTTGTAATATGCTGTACTGCATGGCTCTTGTAAGGGGCATTGCAAGTTGCTCCGTTCTAATTTTTGGAAGCTTGTGCTTGGGAGGCATAAGCAAATACTATGGGAGACCCACTCCCCAATAATGGGAATAATGTTTGTAATATGCTGTACTGCATGGCTCTTGTAAGGGGCATTGCAAGTTGCTCCGTCCTAATTTTTGGAAGCTTGTGCTTGGGAGGCATAAGCAAATACTATGGGAGACCCACTCCCTAATAATGGGGCTAATGTTTGCAATATGATGTACTGCATGGCTCTTGTAAGGGGCATTGCAAGTTGCTCCGTCCTAATTTTTGGAAGCTTTTGCTTGGAAGGCATAAGCAAATACTATGGGAGACCCACTCCCCAATAATGGGAATAATGTAATATGCTGTACTGCATGGCTCTTGTAAGAGGCATTGCAAGTTGCTCCGTCGTAATTTTTGGAAGCTTGTGCTTGGAAGGCATAAGCAAATACTATGGGACACCCACTCCCCAATAATGGGACTAATGTTTGCAATATGCTGTACTGCATGGCTCTTGTAAGGGGCATTGCAAGTTGCTCCATCCTAATTTTTGGAAGCTTGTGCTTGGGAGGCATAAGCAAATACTATGGGAGACCCACTCCCTAATAATGGGACTTATGTGTGTAATATGCTGTACTGCATGGCTCTTGTAAGAGGCATTGCAAGTTGCTCTGTCCTAATTTTTGGAAGCTTGTGCTTGGAAGGCATAAGCAAATACTATGGGAGACCCACTCCCCAATAATATGAATAATGTTTGTAATATGCTGTACTGCATGGCTCTTGTAAGGGGCATTGCAAGTTGCTCCGTCCTAATTTTTGGAAGCTTTTGCTTGGAAGGCATAAGCAAATACTATGGGACCCACTCCCCAATAATGGGACTAATGTTTGTAATATGCTGTACTGCATGGCTCTTGTAAGGGGCATAGCAAGTTGCTCCGTCCTAATTTTTGGAAGCTTGTGCTTGGAAAGCATAAGCAAATACTATGGGAGACCCACTCCCCAATAATGGGACTTATGTTTGTAATATGCTGTACTGCATGGCTCTTGTAAGGGGCATTGCAAGTTGCTCCGTCCTAATTTTTGGAAGCTTGTGCTTGGAAGGCATAAGCAAATACTATGGGAGACCCACTCCCCAATAATGGGAATAATGTTTGTAATATGCTGTACTGCATGGCACTTGTAAGGGGCATTGCAAGTTGCTCCGTCCTAATTTTTGGCAACTTTTTTTTGCAAGGCATAAGCAAATACCATGGGACACCCACTCCCCAATAATGGGACTTATGTTTGTAATATGCTGTACTGCATGGCTCTTGTAAGGGGCATTGCAAGTTGCTCCGTCCTAATTTTTGGCAGCTTTTTTTTGCAAGGCATAAGCAAATACCATGGGACACCCACTCCCCAATAATGGGACTTATGTTTGTAATATGCTGTACTGCATGGCTCTTGTAAGGGGCATTGCAAGTTGCTCCGTCCTAATTTTTGGAATCTTGTGCTTGGGAGGCATAAGCAAATACTATGGGAGACCCACTCCCTAATAATGCAACTAATGTTTGTAATATGATGTACTGCATGGCTTTTGTAAGAGGCATTGCAAGTTGCTCCGTCGTAATTTTTGGAAGCTTGTGCTTGGAAGGCATCAGCAAATACTATGGGAGACCCACTCCCCAATAATAGGAATAATGTTTGTAATATACTGTACTGCATGGCTCTTGTAAGGGGCATTGCAAGTTGCTCCGTCCTAATTTTTGGAAGCTTTTGCTTGGAAGGCATAAGCAATTACTATGGGACACCCACTCCCCAATAATGGGACTAATGTTTGTAATATGCTGTACTGCATGGCTCTTATAAGGGGCATTGCAAGTTGTTCCATCCTAATTTTTGGAAGCTTGTGCTTGGAAGGCTTAAGCAAATACTATGGGAGACCCACTCCCCAATAATGGGACTAATGTTTGTAATATGCTGTACTGCATGGCTCTTGTAAAGGGCATTGCAAGTTGCTCCATCCTAATTTTTGGAAGCTTGTGCTTGGAAGGCTTAAGCAAATACTATGGGAGACCCACTCCCCAATAATGGGACTAATTTTTGTAATATGCTGTACTGCATGGCTCTTGTAAGGGGCATTGCAAGTTGTTCCATCCTAATTTTTGGAAGCTTGTGCTTGGAAGGCATAAGCAAATACTGTCGGAGACCCACTCCCCAGTAATGGGACTAATGTTTGTAATATGCTGTACTGCATGGCTCTTGTAAAGGGCATTGCAAGTTGCTCCGTCCTAATTTTTGGAAGCTTGTGCTTGGAAGGCATAAGCAAATACTATCGGAGACCCACTCCCTAATAATGGGACTTATGTGTGTAATATGCTGTACTGCATGGCTCTTGTAAGGGGCATTGCAAGTTGCTCCGTCCTAATTTTTGGAATCTTTTGCTTGGAAGGTATAAGCAAATACTATGGGAGACCCACTCCCCAATAATATGAATAATGTTTGTAATATGCTGTACTGCATGGCTCTTGTAAGGGGCATTGCAAGTTGCTCCGTCCTAATTTTTGGAATCTTTTGCTTGGAAGGCATAAGCAAATACTATGGGACCCACTCCCCAATAATGGGACTAATGTTTGTAATATGCTGTACTGCATGGCTCTTGGAAGAGGCATGGCAAGTTGCTCCGTCCTAATTTTTGGAAGCTTGTGCTTGGAAGGCATAAGCAAATACTATGGGAGACCCACTCCCCAATAATGGGAATAATGTTTGTAATATGCTGTACTGCATGGCTCTTGTAAGGGGCATTGCAAGTTGCTCCGTCCTAATTTTTGGAAGCTTGTGCTTGGAAAGCATAAGCAAATACTATGGGAGACCCACTCCCTAATAATGGGACTAATGTTTGCAATATGATGTACTGCATGGCTCTTGTAGGGGCATTGCAAGTTGCTCCGTCCTAATTTTTGGCAGCTTTTGCTTGCAAGGCATAAGCAAATACCATGGGACACCCACTCCCCAATAATGGTACTTATGTTTGTAATATGCTGTACTGCATGGCTCTTGTAAGGGGCATTGCAAGTTGCTCCGTCCTAATTTTTGGAATCTTGTGCTTGGGAGGCATAAGCAAATAGTATGGGAGACCCACTCCCTAATAATGCGACTAATGTTTGTAATATGATGTACTGCATGGCTCTTGTAGGGGCATTGCAAGTTGCTCCGTCCTAATTTTTGGAAGCTTTTGCTTGGAAGGCATAAGCAAATACTATGGGAGACCCACTCCCCAATAATAGGAATAATGTAATATGCTGTACTGCATGGCTCTTCTAAGAGGCATTGCAAGTTGCTCCGTCGTAATTTTTGGAAGCTTGTGCTTGGAAGGCATCAGCAAATACTATGGGAGACCCACTCCCCAATAATGGGACTAATGTTTTTAATATGCTGTACTGCATGGCTCTTGTAAGGGGCATTGCAAGTTGTTCCATCCTAATTTTTGGAAGCTTGTGCTTGGAAGGCTTAAGCAAATACTATGGGAGACCCACTCCCCAATAATGGGACTAATGTTTGTAATATGCTGTACTGCATGGCTCTTGTAAAGGGCATTGCAAGTTGCTCCGTCCTAATTTTTGGAAGCTTGTGCTTGGAAGGCATAAGCAAATACTATGGGAGACCCACTCCCCAATAATAGGAATAATGTTTGTAATATGCTGTACTGCATGGCTCTTGTAAGGGGCATTGCAAGTTGCTCCGTCCTAATTTTTGGAAGCTTGTGCTTGGAAGGCATAAGCAAATACTATCGGAGACCCACTCCCCAATAATGGGACTAATGTTTGTAATATGCTGTACTGCATGGCTCTTGTAAGGGGCATTGCAAGTTGCTCCGTCATAATTTTTGGAAGCTTGTGCTTGGTAGGCATAAGCAAATACCATGGGACACCCACTCCCCAATAATGGGACTTATGTTTGTAATATGCTGTACTGCATGGCTCTTGTAAGGGGCATTGCAAGTTGCTCCGTCCTAATTTTTGGAAGCTTGTGCTTGGGAGGCATAAGCAAATACTATGGGAGACCCACTCCCTAATAATGGGACTAATGTTTGCAATATGATGTACTGCATGGCTCTTGTAAGGGGCATTGCAAGTTGCTCTGTCCTAATTTTTGGAAGCTTGTGCTTGGAAGGCATAAGCAAATACTATGGGAGACCCACTCCCCAATAATAGGAATAATGTTTGCAATATGCTGTACTGCATGGCTCTTGTAAGGGGCATTGCAAGTTGCTCCGTCCTAATTTTTGGAAGCTTTTGCTTGGAAGGCATAAGAAAATACTATGGGACCCACTCCCCAATAATGGGAATAATGTTTGTAATATGCTGTACTGCATGGCTCTTGTAGGGGCATTGCAAGTTGCTCCGTCCTAATTTTTGGAAGCTTTTGCTTGGAAGGCATAAGCAAATACTATGGGAGACCCACTCCCCAATAATGGGACTTATGTTTGTAATATGCTGTACTGCATGGCTCTTGTAAGAGGCATTGCAAGTTGCTCCGTCGTAATTTTTGGAAGCTTGTGCTTGGAAGGCATCAGCAAATACTATGGAAGACCCACTCCCCAATAATAGGAATAATGTTTGTAATATGCTGTACTGCATGGCTCTTGTAAGGGGCATTGCAAGTTGCTCCGTCCTAATTTTTGGAAGCTTTTGCTTGGAAGGCATAAGCAAATACTATGGGAGACCCACTCCCCAATAATGGGAGTAATGTTTGTAATATGCTGTACTGCATGGCTCTTGTAAGGGGCATTGCAAGTTGCTCTGTCCTAATTTTTGGAAGCTTGTGCTTGGAAGGCATAAGCAAAGACTATGGGAGACCAACTCCCCAATAATGGGAATAATGTTTATAATATGCTGTACTGCATTTCTCTTGTAAGGGGCATTGCAAGTTGCTCCATCCTAATTTTTGGAAGCTTGTGCTTGGAAGGCATAAGCAAATACTATGGGAGACCAACTCCCCAATAATGGGACTAATGTTTGTAATATGATGTACTGCATGGCTCTTGTAAGGGGCATTGCAAGTTGCTCCATCCTAATTTTTGGAAGCTTTTGCTTGGAAGGCATAAGCAAATACTATGGGAGACCCACTCCCCAATAATGGGAATAATGTTTGTAATATGCTGTACTGCATGGCTCTTGTAAGAGGCATTGCAAGTTGCTCTGTCCTAATTTTTGGAAGCTTGTGCTTGGAAGGCATAAGCAAATACTATGGGAGGCCCACTCCCCAATAATGGGACTAATGTTTGTAATATGCTGTACTGCATGACTCTTGTAAGGGGCATTGCAAGTTGCTCCTTCCTAATTTTTGGAACCTTTTGCTTGGAAGGCATAAGCAAATACTGTGGGAGACCGACTCCCCAATAATGGGAATAATGTTTGTAATATGCTGTACTGCATGGCTCTTGTAAGGGGCGTTAAAACCGTCTTGTTAAGCTACTGCGTCCTCCACGTCTCTTCAAAGGGGCATTAAAAGCGTCTTCTTAAGCCACTCTGAACTCCACAGCTCTTCCAAGGGGCATTGAAATGTTGTTTTTAATTACCTCTAATCTTCACGACTCTTCCAACGGGCATTGCATTTCCTCCTAATTTTAGTCAGCTTTTGCTTTTCAATGCAAAGGTCAAAACTAAGGGAGACCCACTCCCCAATAATGGGTAGAAGGTTTTTAGTACACTGTAATCCACGTCTGTTTCAAGGGGCATTGCAGTTCCTCATAATTTTTGGAGAGCCTTCCATTCACTGCTTAGGCCAACAGTGCACAAGAGACCCAGTTGCTATAAATGGAAAAAATGGTTTAGTTAAGGCCCTCTGACCTCCATGTCATTTCCAAGGGGCATTGGAGTGCCTCAAAATTTTTGGTAGGCATTGCACTCACTGTATGCCCTATAACTGTGTAGCCAAACCGCTCCTTTTGTTACAGAAACATATCCTACAAGACATGTGTGGTTGACTGGCCTGATATTGATGTGAATGGTCCCTGTTCCTCCTGCTCTTTCTCCTTTGCCACTACCTCATCCATCATTCATCACCTGAAGCTTTGTTTTAACGGGAGTCATAGAACTGGGATAGTAGCAGGAAACATCCAGCAATCCTCGGAGAAGGTAGGATATGCGCCAAAGCGCTTACCACCTCAGGCCTAGCCACTACTACATACATGCGCTTGTGTAGCACCCTGAGGATTCGGCTGCTACAGGGGTATTACACCTCACGCCAGAGGTGTGGTATTCCACTCCCGGGTAAGGATGGAGTGTGGAACTGAGCTAGTAGGCTGCATGCACTACATACATCCCATTTCCGGGGGACAGAACGACGGTACTCCCACCAGTTTATGTGCAGGTACGACAGCGTCTGTCCCTGGCTGGAGTGGGAGGGGGGTGGAACATCCCAGTAGTGTAGGGGCAGATAGGGGGAGTAGTCTGGGTAAAGATAGGAGCTCATTGGGTGCTGGTCACCTGAGCTCACACATAGAGGGAGTATATAAGGTGGGCACCATCTTAGAACAGGGTCAGAGTTTAGCCTGAGGAGCAGAGCAGAGGAGCTCAGCCAGGAGGACTGACAGGGAGCTGTGGCTCCGGCTGGGCCCAGCTCCAGAGCAGAGCCTGCAGAGGGAGAGAGGAGAAAAGAAGGACCCAGAGAGGAGACAAGAAGGGAACCCCAAGATCCCAGAATAAAGACAAAAGGGTGAAGGGTTGGCGGACAAGGGTACCGGATCCCAAGCTGGCAGAGGCCAAAACCAACCTTAGCCAGGAACCGGAGGTCGTGGTCAGGATCTGCCACGACCCTCACCAAATCCACTAGAAAGGCACACCGAGTATAGGGTCAGGGAGCCCAAAGGAGGCTTGACCACCAAGAGACCCGAGGGAGCCGGCCAAAAGTGGATCCCTGGTGGGAACGGCCAGAGGAAGGGAGAGTCAGAAAGGAGCTCAGGACCACGCTCCGGAATTGCCTGGGGGTTGGCCGAGTCCAGGACCTGGTGGACGCAGCACGGCTCGGGTGGTCACTCAAGGCCAGAGTGACCAAGAGAACACCAGTAAGTAAAAACCCTGAACTGCATCTCCTGACTCTGAATCTTCTTTCTGCATCAGCACAACCCCCATCATCTACACCTGCTGCCCTGAGGCCATACCCCTCCCGTTGGGGGTTATACCATTACTGCTGCACATATACCACCGGCCTCAGTGGACTGCTCTGCAGCGGCGGCTTCAAAGCCGCACTCAACGGGTGGCGTAGTCGACAATCAAGTTAACATCTACTGCCATAGACTGCCACTTAGTTTGACACCCTGGGCACGGACCGGGTCACCGCCACAAGGACTACTACCCCCATCGAGATCCGGCTCCGGGTATCCCCTACAGCACTGGCCCAGGGGGCGCGTCACTTGCATTCCTTGAAAACAAAGCAGATGCTAACTTCTATCATCCTCATCATGCTCCTCACCTTGGCACTCTCAACTCCCCTGATGGAGAAGCCAGGGCCCACCGGAGGAGTCGGGTTCTCAGGTGGGCTCGTCCAATGCTGCCCTAAAGCAGGCCGGGCTAAGAAAATTGTGGGGGGGGGTGTTCCAAGGAGAAATAGGAGCGGCTGGGGACCGTTTATGGACACCTGGCTGCCCCCAGGCGGCTGGGGACCGTGTGTGGGACACGTGTGTGGACACCCGGCCGCGGGGCAGCTGGGGATCGATTATGGACACCCGGCCACCCCCTGGCGGCTGGGGACCGAGTGTGGACACCCGGCCGCCGGGTGGCTGGGGACTGAGTATGGATTCCAGGCCGTCAACGCAGCCATGACATGGTGGCCAGATTCCGCCTCCACATGCCTAAAAGGCCAAATTTCAAGTGCAAGCAAGCAGTATGGTATTGCAGCCTGGGGGTGGGTGGGTGGCAGACTGCATACTTGCGCTTGCATTGCAAGGAATGTGAGAGGTACAATTGAACACTGCCCTGGGACAAGGACTTGAATGGGGATAGCTGCAAGTCTGCAACGACAGGTGCAGGGTGGGAGGCATCTTCGCATGTACCATGAACAGGGGTTTGGCGTGCACATACTACAGCGGAATAGGCTGTCCTTCCCACTAAATGCACTGGGGAGAGAACAGGTAATGTTTTGGTATGCGCGCTTAATCTTATGTATAAGGCACACCGGGACAAATAGGGGCGGCTGGGGACTGAGTATGGATACCTCGCTGCCGAAGCAGCCATGAGGTAGTGGCCAGCTTCGACCTCCTCTAAACTAAAAGGCCCCATTTTAAGTGCAAGCTAGCAGTATGGCATTGCAGCCTGGGGGTGGGTGGGTGGCAGGCTGCACACTTACACTTGCATTAAAAGAAAACAAAGCAGATGCTAACTTCTATCATCATCATCATGCTCCTCAACTTGGCACTCTCAACTCCCCTGATGGAGAAGCCAGGGCCCACCAGAGGAGTCTGGTTCTCTGGTGGGCTCGTCCAATGCTGCCCTAAAGCAGGCCGGCCTAAGAAAAGTGTGCGGGGAGATGTTCAAAGGAGAAATTGGGGCGGCTGGGGACCGTGTGTGGACACCCCGCCGCGGGGCAGCTGGGGACCGATTATGGACACCCGGCCGCCCACCGGCGACTGAGGACCGAGTGTGGACACCCGGCTGCCGGGCGGCTGGGGACTGAGTATGGATTCCAGGCCGCCAACGCAGCCATGACGTGGTGGCCAGATTCCGCCTCCACATGCCTAAAAGGTCCAATTTCAAGTGCAAGCAAGCAAGCAGTATGGTATTGCAGCCTGAGGGTGGGTGGGTGGTTGGCTGCATATTTGTACTTGCATTGCAAGGAATGGGGGAGGTACAATTGAACACTGCCCTGGGACAAGAACTTGCACGGGGATAGTTGCAAGTCTGCATCTTCTGATGCGGCAAGGATGACTTCTGATGGGCACACTTTTAGGCAGTGACCTGGGTGTCAGAGATGCTTCCAGGGGTCTTCCCCATGCTGTTCCCATGTCTTTTCAGCACTGTATGCATGTGTCACACAGCACATGGCCAGATAAGGATTGTAAAATGTTAAAATTACATTTCCCGGTGAATGCATTTGTCACGGTTGAAAGCAATACAAAAGTGCAAAAACGCATAAAAAATGCTACTTGTGAACATAGCCCAAGGTGTGGAGGAGTATTTTTTTTTACAGTTATTTATTTTACCTTATACACAAGTCTTTACCCTGGAAAGGAACTTCCTTAACATATTTCACAGGAAATCAGTTTCAGTTTAGTTTTTGAACGTTTTATTGGAAGCCCTTAAAAGTGGCTTAATACCTCTGACCACATTGTTGACAGCAGTGACCTGGGGGTCAGAAATGCTTCCTGGGGCGATCCCCATCATCAACCCAGTATCCACCGCGCGCTTTCCCAATGAATGGTGAGAGGCAGAGCGCGTGGTGGATGCCGGGTGTCACGTGCTGGATAACCCCGCCCACAACCCAGCATCCACGCAGAAGGGGGACCCTGAGCTGCAGCCTAGACTTGTTGTGACGTCAGCGGATGTTAGCGCCAGCTGCAGCCGGGGGTCACGTCATGCCTGTCAGCGGCCAAGGATAGCGCCACTCACAGGCATTATCTGCAACGTAAGGTAATTACAAAAACACTTATGAGCCCAGGGGGGATACATTGGGGAGGGGATAATAAGTAGTGGACAACCCCTTTAATGAAAAATTACACATGTTGGATTCAACAATTAAATAGTTATTAATGGAAAAATAAAAAAACATGTAAGACTATTTAAAAAAACAAAGACAAAAATGGGGGAGGCAAGGAGACATCAACAGCATGTATCAATAAGTGCAAAGTGCTAGATCGGGAATCACCCTATATAATCAATGTATAAATATATAAAGTGCTTCAATTAACATTGTAATTTTTCATTAATTCCCAGATAGTCTATTTTCCTCAATATAGCGTCTTGACAATTTGGGTTGTGTTGTACTGCACTTTTTTGGCGTTTTTGGATTGTATTCCTGTCATAGGTTTAAAATTTGGAGATAAGTGACTAATTCCATATTTGACTCCAAGGACTTGTTTTTCAACAACACAACGCTGCATGTTGCTACTGCTACTGTGAGTAACCTGCATGGCCTAAATGTACTGCCATGGCCTGCAGTGTCTCCGGACTTGACTCCCATTTGGCACATGCTTGCAAAGGGAGCTGCCAGCAGCAGATTTTGATGATTTGACTATGAGAAGATGGAGCAGCTCCCCAAGAAAGTATCTTCGTTTGAAGGCCGCCGACACTGTTAACAGCTGATCTGCTGGGGTGTGGGGTGTCGGATCTCGACCGATCAGACCAGATAGGTCATCAATTCTAAAGTAGTGGACAACCTCTTTAATAACCTCACTGATAGCAGCCGAGGCTGTAAGAGTGTGGATTTCTATATGTGGTTCATACTCCAGAATGAATAGATCAAGGTGTTTTTAAAATATTGTTCACACTTTTTCATCATTTGCAGATCAGTAACATGTCTATCCATCCTCTGATTTCCAAAACTCCATGACTATTAATTTTCCTTTTTGGTGTTGCAATAAAGGCAATATCTACAGAAAATTTTGTAAATAAATGTATTATTGTTATTATTATTATTATTGTTATTATCATTGCTATTACTATTAATAAATGTTTTGATATTGGATCTGATACTGTAACTCTGCAGAGAGGTTACTTTGGGGATCGGTATAAAATATGGATCAAATCCAAATTCATAGCAAAATGTCCATAGTGTAATCATTTTTTTTTAATGATTTTGAAAGAGAAAAAAACCATGTGTGTATGTGAGGCATAAACCCCCCAGACGAAATAAAAATAATGAATTTTGATCCCAAAACTTTGAGTGAAAAATTCAAGTGGCTCTGGATTTCCCCTTGACCTTTCTTTATATGATATCGCTGATACAGAATAGCTACATAAATAACGTGTCAGTAAAGGTTTGTGATGTCAGGAAATTTTTACCAGATGATCAATAAGAAATATTTTCTAACCTGCTTGGGCCTAGATCCGAGTAATCACAGGCCTGATATATTACATCTAGAGGAATTGCGAGAACTGAATTGAAAAAGCCATGTTGTGGTGTATGAAATAAAAATTTCATTGTGCAGCCGTCCCCTGGAGACAGTTTTTTTTTTTTCTTTCTTTTTTCTTCTTCGGTCTCCAATCTCATCTTTACTGAGATGTCCTTGTAAGGCCTAACTAGATTTGGGACTTTTTTCTGGGTAGTTTCATAAAAAGCAAATAGCTTCATAGATGAACTGTAATAAAACTCAGAAATATTTTCTTAGAGAGCCTTTGGTGACAATGTGAATCATAAAAGCAGCGTCTCCTGGGTTTGGCTCCGTGCTTGCAGCCACAAGATGGAACTCTTTCCCTTTTACTTCCATATAAATCTCTGCTCTGAAACTTTCCAAAGTGCAACGCTGTTCACTATATAGAGGAAATGTTATGGGGCACGTGCTGCACGTGGGATGCTGGGAGGTCCTACATTGGCATGAGAAGTACTTCTTCCTATTATTCATGAGACCATGCTCATGTGTTTCAATACTTATGTGGGTGCAGGGTGTGGTGCTGCGTGGGCTGCAAATGGTCAAGGTCAAGGCAAGAATAGCACGCTAGGATCGATTCACAAAGGATCAAGTTTGAGTCGAATTTCCTGAGATTTGTGGTTTCACGCAAATTCAAAGGACCTCCTTATAAATCCCTGCAGCTATGACATCTAGCGGATTATCATACGTTCTACAGTGGTGGTCAGTATCGAGGCCATCACAGATCAGTGGATCCCAGTGGAGCACAGTCTGTACAGTAGACTCATTTTCCATCTCCAGAGTCACTGGGTACCGTAAGTCTCTTTCTCCTGTAGAGTATAAACTCTTATGGTCAGCAGGGTCCTCTCTCTCACCTGTAGAGTCTAAGTTCTTATGGTCAGCAGGGTCCTCTCTATCTCCTGTAGAGTGTAAACTCTTATGGTCAGCGGGGTCCTCTCTCTCCCCTGTAGAGTCTAAGTTCTTATGGTCAGCAGGGTCCTCTCTCTCTCCTGTACAGTGTAAGCTCTTATGGTCAGTGGGGTACTCTCTCTCTCTTGAAGAGTGTAAGCTCTTATGGTCAGCGGGGTCTTCTCTCTCCTGTAGAGTTGAAGCTCTTATGGTCAGTGGGGTCCTCTCTATCTCCTGTAGAGTGTAAGCTCTTATGTTCAGCAGGATCCTCTCTCTCCTGTAGAGTGTAAGCTCTTATGATCAGCAGGGTCCTCTCTGTCTCTCCTGTAGAGTGTAAGAACTTATGGTCAGCAGGGTCCTCTCTCTCTCCTGTAGAGTGGAAGATAATGATAATCTTTTTATTTATATAGTGCCAACATATTTCCATACATTATCGGCACTGTCCCCATTGGGGCTCACAATCTAGATTACTTATCAGTATGTCTTTGGAGTGTGGGAGGAAACCGGAGAACGCGGAGGAAACTCACGCAAACACAGGGAGAACATACAAACTCCTTGCAGATGTTGTCCTTGGTGGGATTTGAACCCAGGACCCCAGCGCCACCCCTATAAGCTCCTATGGTCAGCAGAGTCCTCCTCTCTCTCTCCTGTAGAGTGTATGTTCTTATGGTCAGTGGGGTGCTCTCTCTTCTGTAGAGTGTAAGCTAGTATGGTCAGCAGAGTCCTCTCTCTCTCTCCTGTAGAGTGTAAGCTCTTATGGTCAGGGAGGTCCTCTCTCTCCTGTAGAGTGTAAGCTCTTATGGTCAGTAGGGTCCTCTCTCTCCTGTAGAGTGTAAGCTTTTATGGTCATCAGGGTCCTCTCTCTTCTGTAGAATGTAAGCTCTTATGGTCAGTGGGGTCCTCTCTCTTCTGTAGAGTGTAAACTCTTATGGTCAGTAAGGTCCTCTCTCTCCTATAGAGTGTTAGCTCTTATAGTCAGCGGGGTTCTCTCTCTCCTTTAGAGTGTAAGCTCTTATAGTCAGTGGGGTCCTCTCTCTCTTCTGTAGAGTGTAAGTTCTTATGGTCAGTGGAGTTCTCTATCTCTCCTTTAGAGTGTAAGCTCTTATGGTCAGCAGGCTCCCTCTCTCCTGTAGAGTGTAAGCTCTTATGGTCAGTGGGGCCCTCTCTCTCCTGTAGAGTGTAAGCTCTTGTGGTCAGTAGGGTCCTCTCTCTCCTGTAGAGTGTAAGCTCTTATGGTCAGTGGGGTTCTCTATCTCTCCTGTAGAGTGTAAGCTCTTATGGTCAGCGGGGTCCTCTCTCTCTCTCCTGTAGAGTGTAAGCTCTCATGGTCAGCGGGGTCAGCTCTCTCTCTCCTGCAGAGTGTAAGCTATTATGGTCAAAAGGGTCCTCTCTCTTCTGTAGAGTGTAAGCACTTATAGTCAGCAGGGTCCTCTCTCTCCTGTGGAGTGTAAGCTCTTATGACCAGCGTGGTCCTCTCTCTCTCCTGTAGAGTGTAAGTTCTTATGGTCAGCAAGGTCCTCTCTCTCCTGTAGAGTGTAAGCTCTTATGGACAGCGTGGTTCTCTCTCTCTCCTGTAGAGTGTAAGCTCTTAAGGTCAGCAGGGTTCTCTCTCTCCTGTAGAGCGTAAGCTCTTATTGTCAGCATGGTGCTCTCTCTCTCCTGTAGAGTGTAAGCTCTTATGGTCAGCATGGTCCTTTCTCTCTCTCCTGTAGAGTGTAAGCTCTTATGGTCAGCGGGGTCAGCTCTCTCTCTCCTGTAGAGTGTAAGCTCTTATGGTCAGCGGGGTCAGCTCTCTCTCTCCTGTAGAGTGTAAGCTCTTATGCTCAGCAGGATCCTCTCTCTCTCTCCTGTAGAGTGTAAGCTCTTATGGTCAGTGGGGTCAGCTCTCTCTCTCCTGTAGAGTCTAAGCTCTTATGGTCAGCAGGGTCCTCTCTCTCTCTCCTGTAGAGTGTAAGCTCTTATGGTCAGCGGGGTCTTCTCTCTCTTCTGTAGAGTGTAAGCTCTTATGGTCAGTGGGGTCCTCTCTCTCTCCTGTAGAGTGTAAGCTCTTATGGTCAGCAGGGTCAGCTCTCTCTCCTGTAGAGTGTAAGCACTTATGGTCAGCAGGGTCCTCTCTCTCTCTCCTGTAGAGTGTAAGCTCTTATGGTCAGCAGGGTCAGCTCTCTCTCCTGTAGAGTGTAAGCACTTATGGTCAGCATGGTCCTCTCTCTCTCCTGTAGAGTGTAAGTTCTTATGGTCAGCAAGGTCCTCTCTCTCCTGTAGAGTGTAAGCTCTTATGGACAGCGTGGTTCTCTCTCTCCTGTAGAGTGTAAGCTCTTAAGGTCAGCAGGGTTCTCTCTCTCCTGTAGAGTGTAAGCTCTTATTGTCAGCATGGTGCTCTCTCTCTCTCCTGTAGAGTGTATGCTCTTATGGTCAGCGGGGTCCTCTCTCTCTTCTGTAGAGTGTAAGCTCTTATGGTCAGTGGGGTCCTCTCTCTCTCCTGTAGAGTGTAAGCTCTTATGCTCAGTGGGGTCCTCTCTCTCTCTCCTGTAGAGTATAAGCTCTTATGGTCAGCAGGGTCCTCTCTCTCTCTTCTGTAGAGTGTAAGTTCCTATGGTCAGTGGGGTCCTCTCTCTCTCCTGTAGAGTGTAAGCTCTTATGGTCAGCAGGGTCAGCTCTCTCTCCCGTAGAGTATAAGCACTTATGGTCAGCAGGGTCCTCTCTCTCTCTCCTGTAGAGTGTAAGCTCTTATGGTCAGCAGGGTCAGCCCTCTCTCCTGTAGAGTGTAAGCACTTATGGTCAGCAGGGTCCTCTCTCTCTCTCCTGTAGAGTGTAAGCTCTTATGACCAGCGTGGTCCTCTCTCTCTCCTGTAGAGTGTAAGTTCTTATGGTCAGCAAGGTCCTCTCTCTCCTGTAGAGTGTAAGCTCTTATAGACAGCGTGGTTCTCTCTCTCTCCTGTAGAGTGTAAGCTCTTAAGGTCAGCAGGGTTCTCTCTCTCCTGTAGAGTGTAAGCTCTTATTGTCAGCATGGTGCTCTCTCTCTCTCCTGTAGAGTGTAAGCTCTTATGGTCAGCGGGGTCCTCTCTCTCTTCTGTGGAGTGTAAGCTCTTATGGTCAGTGGGGTCCTCTCTCTCTCCTGTAGAGTGTAAGCTCTTATGCTCAGTGGGGTCTTCTCTCTCTCTCCTGTAGAGTGTAAGCTCTTATGGTCAGCAGGGTCCTCTCTCTCTCTTCTGTAGAGTGTAAGCTCTTATGGTCAGCGGGGTCCTCTCTCTCTTCTGTAGAGTGTAAGCTCTTATGGTCAGTGGGGTCCTCTCTCTCTCCTGTAGAGTGTAAGCTCTTATGGTCAGCAGGGTCAGCTCTCTCTCCCGTAGAGTATAAGCACTTATGGTCAGCAAGGTCCTCTCTCTCTCCTGTAGAGTGTAAGCTCTTATGGTCAGCAGGGTCAGCTCTCTCTCCTGTAGAGTGTAAGCACTTATGGTCAGCAGGGTCCTCTCTCTGTCTCCTGTAGTGTGTAAGCTCTTATGACCAGCGTGGTCCTCTCTCTCTCCTGTAGAGTGTAAGTTCTTATGGTCAGCAAGGTCCTCTCTCTCCTGTAGAGTGTAAGCTCTTATGGACAGCGTGGTTCTCTCTCTCTCCTGTAGAGTGTAAGCTCTTAAGGTCAGCAGGGTTCTCTCTCTCCTGTAGAGTGTAAGCTCTTATTGTCAGCATGGTGCTCTCTCTCTCTCCTGTAGAGTGTAAGCTCTTATGGTCAGCGGGGTCAGCTCTCTCTCTCCTGTAGAGTGGCAAGCAATTATGGTCAGCATGGTCCTCTCTCTCTCTCTCCTGTAGAGTGTAAGCTCTTATGGTCAGCGGGGTCAGCTCTCTCTCTCCTGTAGAGTGTAAGCTCTTATGGTCAGCGAGGTCAGCTCTCTCTCTCCTGTAGAGTGTAAGCACTTATGGTCAGCAGGGTCCTCTCTCTCTCTCCTGTAGAGTGTAAGCTCTTATGACCAGCGTGGTCCTCTCTCTCTCCTGTAGCGTGTAAGCTCTTATGGTCAGCAGGGTTCTCTCTGTCCTGTAGCGTGTAAGCTCTTATGGTCAGCAGGGTTCTCTCTCTCTCCTGTAAAGTGTAAGCTCTTATGGTCAGTGGGGTTCTCTCTCTGTCCTGTTGAGTGTAAGCAGAGTGCAATGTGAACTTACCCTAAAGATTCTCATGCAAAAAGATGAATGTTGGCCAAACCTAGTAATTTCAACAGACAACCGTCTAACGTGCATGTAATGCCCAACTCTTCTGGAAATCAGCCATCAGTAGAAAGAAGGGTCTGGCATAGTGGATTGCGAGCTGCTTGATCCTGTAGTTCTCCTGCAGTTTACTTGTTTCTTTTACATGACTGGTTCACTTTAAGGAGGTCTATAAAGAAGACTGGTCACTCAGTATAAATATGTAATTTTCACTTAATCTGAATCTGGCATAGTTTTCCTCTTGTTCCTGCGCCTCTCCATTCCTGAGATATGGCCTCCTCTTCCCTGTATATAAATCTAATCTCTTTAACCATATAGATGTGGTACTCAAGGAGACCCTCAGAGAAGAGTCGATGGCCACACGCAGTTGGTTAAAAATATTAATTTACATGCAGAGAACATGGGGCCATATCTCGGGATCGGAGAGGCACAGGAACAAAATAAAAACCTGCTCTTATGGTCAGCATGGTCCTCTCTCTCTCTCCTGTAGAGTGTAAGCTCTTATGGTCAGTGGGGTCCTCTCTCTCTGTCTCTCTTGTAGAGTGTAAGCTCTTATGGTCAGCATGGTCCTCTCTCTCTCTCCTGTAGAGTGTAAGCTCTTATGGTCAGCAGGGTCCTCTCTTTTTCCTGTAGAGTTAAAGCTCTAATGGTCAGCGGGGTTCTCTCTCTCTCCTGTAGAGTGTAAGCTCTTATGGTCAGTGGGGTCCTCTCTCTCTCTCTCCTGTAGAGTGTAAGCTCTTATGGTCAGCAGGGTCCTCTCTCTCTCTCCTGTAGAGTGTAAGCTCTTATGGTCAGTGGGGTCCTCTCTCTCTCCTGTAGAGTGTAAGCTCTTATGGTCAGTGGGGTTCTCTCTCTCTCCGGTAGAGTGTAAGCTCTTATGATCAGCGGGGTCCTCTCTCTCTCCTGTAGAGTGTAAGCTCTTATGATCAGCGGGGTCCTCTCTCTCTCCTGTAGAGTGTAAGCTCTTATGGTCAGCGGGGTCAGCTTTCTCTCTCCTGTAGAGTGTAAGCTCTTACATGTGTAGCACCCTGAGGATTCGGCTGCTACAGGGGTATTGCACCTCAACCCAGAGGTGTGATATTCCACTCCCGGGTAAGGATGGAGCGTGGACCTGAGCTCGGTAGGCTGCATGCACTACACACATCCCATTTCCGAGGAGCAGACCGACGGTACTCCCACTTAGAAATGTGCAGGTACGACCGAGTCTGTTCCTGGCTGGAGTGGGAGGGGGGTGGAACATCCCAAGTAGTGTAGGGGCAGATAGGGGGAGCAGCCTGGGTAAAGATAGGAGCTCATTGGGTGCTGGTCGCCTGAGCTCACACATAGAGGGTGTATATAAGGTGGGCACCATCAAAGAACAGGGTCAGTCTGTCAGAGTAAGAAGCAGAGGTCCAGATGAGCCTGCAGAGAGAGAAAGAGTGGAGCAGAGAAGGAAAGACCCAGAGGAGACAAAGAGAGGACTCTGAGAACCCAAATTCAATCCCCGGGTGAAGAGTCGGCAATAGGGTACCGGATCCCAAACTGGTGGGGGCAAAAGCACACCCCAGCCAGAGACCGGAGGCCGTGGGCAGCGTCTGCCACGGCCACCCACCACATCCACCCCGAAGGCATACCACGTGGAGGGTCAGGGAACCCAAGGCCAAGGGTGTCCCAACAGAAGGCCCGAGGGAGCTGGACCTAGGTGGATCACTAGTGGGGACGGCCAGAGGAAAGGACAGAAGGAGAGCTCAGGGTCACGCTCCGGACTTGTTTGGGGGTTTGCTGAGTCCAGGACCTGGTGGACGCAGCACGGCTCGGGTGGTCACTTGAAGCTGGAGTGACCGGAACATCAGCAGTGAGTAAATACCCTAAACTGCACAACCCGACTCTGTCTTCATTTAACATCTATGCTGCACCACCACAACCCCCATCCTCTGCACCTAACCCCCTGAGGCTATACCCCACCCGTTGGGGGTTATACTATCAAAAGCTGCACCAACACCATCAGCCTCAGCGGACCCTGCTGCAGCGGCGGCCATAGTGACCGCAATACAACGGGTGGCGTAGTCGACATTAAGAACTTTATAACATCTGTAGGACTGCCACATACAACTGAGTTTGACACCCTGGGCACGGACCGGGTCACAGCCACTCGGAAGACTACAACTCCCATCTGATCCGGCTCCGGGTATTCCCCTAAAGAATATGGCCCAGGGGGTGCGTCAACTTTGGCGTAGTCGGCAGGATTACGTGCCCACAACAACCGGGTACTGCGTGCCTGAAGAAAAGAACAAGTTTACCTCAAAAAGAAGTCTCCTGCCGGTTCCGGAGGGTCCCCGCCATCGGACTCCATCACAGGTCGATTCCCGCCGGTTGTCCGCCATTAACAGCTTTTTCCCGCCATCTGCAGAGTTTCCCGCCACTGGGAGACGATTCCCGCCATTTCCAAAGGTTTCCCGCCTTGGAAGAGCGGACGCCATTATGGGCGTGCCAGAGGATGGCAAGAGGCCGCCTCCCATCGTGGGCCAGGACCGAAAATGGCGCCAAAAGTGGAAACCGCCCCCACCAACAGAGACTGTGATGCTAGAGGTGTCTGTCAGCGTGAACGAACTGCCCCTGGAGCTGACAATCACCAAGTGGCCCCGGGACCGCCCTCGAAGTGGGAGGACTGAGAAGAAGAGAGCAAAGATGGGTGTCGCTTGGAGTAGTCTGGAGCGAGCGCACCCGGAGGCAAGAAGCCTGGAGAAGAGTATCGGAGGAGCTTACCCGGAGATGGCGAGAAAGCAGAGCAGCACCGGCCCGTTGGCCAGGAGCCTGCTAGAAACAGAGGAGGGAGAGCAGAGCAGCACCGGCCCGTTGGCCAGGAGCCTGCTGGAAACAACGACCCCACTAGGCCTAGTGGAGGTCCTAGCACAGCTTCCCCGAGACCGGGAGTGTGCACAGACCGCTCTGGAGGGCCTCGCAAGGAGGATGGCCCGGGTGCAGCGAGAGACGTTGGCGGAGTGGAGCCGAGAGATGGCCCAGCAGACCGAGACCTGTCAGCGGAGCACGCCACCCGAGACGAGGAGACAGACCGCCTCTGAGGATGGCGCGGGAGGACTGAAGGCCGGAGACGGCGCCGAGAAGGGAGCCGAACGAGTGGAGGCAGGTAAAGGGGACGTCTATACCCCAAACCGGGAAACCGTGTACCTGCCCCAGCTCCCCGTCGCAGAGCCCGAAGTCTATCCTGCCGTGCCCGTCGCTGCAACGTCACCGCCGCAGACTATGCCTCAAATGGGAGCCGCGACCCCTGTGACGTCACACGCCTCGACCCCGAGCGTGACCAAGCAGGAAGTACCACCAGCCTGGTCGCAAGGCCTAGTACCCCCGGGCGCCGCAATACCAACAGCGCCCCCTACCTCCGCGGAGCCACCGGCCTGGTCGCAGGGCCAAGTAGCCCAGGGCGCCGCCGTCCTTACGGTGCCCTTCACCTTCCAGATACCCCAGGCCTGGCCGCAAGGCCCGGGCAACCCGGGCGCTAACACCACTGCGCC
Source organism: Phyllobates terribilis (assembly GCF_046119375.1). NCBI lineage: Eukaryota > Metazoa > Chordata > Amphibia > Anura > Dendrobatidae > Phyllobates > Phyllobates terribilis. The sequence goes on from NW_027362764.1 coordinate 739,928,965, forward strand.
CATAAGACCAAGAGTGCCGCATCTGGGAGAGGACCTGTTTAACCAACACACGTGCCCGGATGGGCAGCCTTTCATCTGGCCCCAGGAATATCATGAACTGGAACGGCAGAGGAAGGCTGGGGCCATGTGTGCACCCCTGATCCCGGCTCCAAAGCCCGTAAAGAGGATCTCGCCCCCGCTAGAAGAGACCCAGTTTGAGTGGGACCCCACCGGAGAAGACCTCATGGGGTTCACTCAGGAGACTCGGGCAGCTGCAGCGGAGCGTGCTGAGTGCTGCCGCCAACAGCTCGAGGTCTTCGAGAGGGAGCGGAGAGAGAGGCGGGTCCGGGAACAGCAAGCTCAAATAAGGAGCGCGGAGCAGAAGAGCCGGGCCAGGAGAGACCCCCGTGCAGCGCATAGTCCCCGCACCACCGGGACTGTGATCAAGTTTAACATGCAGCATGGGTGGGGCTTCATCCGAGACCACCGAACCCTAGGCGACGTCTTCGTGACCAGGAGAGACGTTGAGTCCCACCTACCGGAGGGACACAGAGGTCGTGACCTTTACATCGGGGACGAGGTCACCTTCACCCGGTCACACGTTGCACAGTGACCGGAGGAGGAGCCAGAGGCGACGAGAATGTTTTATATGAAAAGTTTTATGATGCTGCTAATATATGTTGTTTTATATGTTTTATATGTTTATGCAAAAATTTGTATGTTTTGTGGTGTTTTGTTCTTACAGCCCGAGGACGTGCTGTGATTTACCAGGGGGGAATGTAGCACCCTGAGGATTCGGCTGCTACAGGGGTATTGCACCTCAACCCAGAGGTGTGATATTCCACTCCCGGGTAAGGATGGAGCGTGGACCTGAGCTCGGTAGGCTGCATGCACTACACACATCCCATTTCCGAGGAGCAGACCGACGGTACTCCCACTTAGAAATGTGCAGGTACGACCGAGTCTGTTCCTGGCTGGAGTGGGAGGGGGGTGGAACATCCCAAGTAGTGTAGGGGCAGATAGGGGGAGCAGCCTGGGTAAAGATAGGAGCTCATTGGGTGCTGGTCGCCTGAGCTCACACATAGAGGGTGTATATAAGGTGGGCACCATCAAAGAACAGGGTCAGTCTGTCAGAGTAAGAAGCAGAGGTCCAGATGAGCCTGCAGAGAGAGAAAGAGTGGAGCAGAGAAGGAAAGACCCAGAGGAGACAAAGAGAGGACTCTGAGAACCCAAATTCAATCCCCGGGTGAAGAGTCGGCAATAGGGTACCGGATCCCAAACTGGTGGGGGCAAAAGCACACCCCAGCCAGAGACCGGAGGCCGTGGGCAGCGTCTGCCACGGCCACCCACCACATCCACCCCGAAGGCATACCACGTGGAGGGTCAGGGAACCCAAGGCCAAGGGTGTCCCAACAGAAGGCCCGAGGGAGCTGGACCTAGGTGGATCACTAGTGGGGATGGCCAGAGGAAAGGACAGAAGGAGAGCTCAGGGTCACGCTCCGGACTTGTTTGGGGGTTTGCTGAGTCCAGGACCTGGTGGACGCAGCACGGCTCGGGTGGTCACTTGAAGCTGGAGTGACCGGAACATCAGCAGTGAGTAAATACCCTAAACTGCACAACCCGACTCTGTCTTCATTTAACATCTATGCTGCACCACCACAACCCCCATCCTCTGCACCTGACCCCCTGAGGCTATACCCCACCCGTTGGGGGTTATACTATCAAAAGCTGCACCAACACCATCAGCCTCAGCGGACCCTGCTGCAGCGGCGGCCATAGTGACCGCAATACAACGGGTGGCGTAGTCGACATTAAGAACTTTATAACATCTGTAGGACTGCCACATACAACTGAGTTTGACACCCTGGGCACGGACCGGGTCACAGCCACTCGGAAGACTACAACTCCCATCTGATCCGGCTCCGGGTATTCCCCTAAAGAATATGGCCCAGGGGGTGCGTCACATGCACAGAACATGGGGCCATATCTCGGGATCGGAGAGGCACAGGAACAAAATAAAAACCTCGCCGGATTCAGGAGAACAGTGGAGTTTACACCAAGGAAAAAAATACATATTTATGACAAGTGACAGGTCGTCCTTAAGTTGTGTTAGAATAGAGAGCGTCTCTCACTTGTCTCATAATGAGGTTTTTGGTGTATGGGGGGATTGTCTTTGAAATGCCGATCAGAATAGAGAAAGGGACCAGGGGCACCCTATAAATACAAAGTCTTGAAATCAGAGTTAAACCTTGAGTAAATACTTATATTATTAAAACAGCAATGATAAAAAGGTTAATGCCTGCACTTGCTTCAGGACTGAGTCGAATAGTTTATTCACTGGCTGAAAATCGCTGCATTTATCTGGAATTCATTCCCTGTATTGAGCCCCTTATGCAGCATACTATCTAGCGCAGGCACCTGCTTTCCAAACACAATTGCTAAGCACTTACAAACACGGAGAATCTCTGCCCTTTGGAATAAAAAGATGAAAAAAACTCTTTCTGTATTATTCCAGCTTACTCCATCGACTTTTTAACAAACAAACAAACCTGGAACACGTTTTCCAATCTTTATCAATGGGACGACTATGAATGTATTATTCTTCCATTCAGCGGTTTTTATAATGTCAGCAATGCAGAGCAATGTTCCAAAAATATAACACACATTCCTCCATGCGCTCTCGCAGAATAATGTTTCTTAGGTTAAGAATGAGATGAATGTTAGGAAATAATGGATTGATTTGAAGCGAGTGCAATGTATTTGTAATATTACTAGTCCTCGGGTGTTATAGACTTTCTGTAGACAGAACCACTAAACCTGATGAACTAGTATTTTGTAAAGGGGGTCTAGAATTAGTGAAAGGGTCACGTGTAATAGATTGGAATCTCAAGAGTAGGGAAATAAAACAAAGCCCTTTTTGGTGCATGAATAATTATTGTACCATCCATGTGCACAGTGGTGGAACTTGAAGCTTATTGACCCCAATGTAAAATCTCAAGCTCTTTAAACATATTGGCTTTCTTTTATGGGTCAAAGGGACTTTTGGGGCCCCTACTGGCTCCAGGGACCAGATGTGACTGCAACCCTTGCACCCACAATTGTTATGCCCTTGCATGTGTATCTAGATGTGACAACCTCATTTAAAAATGAGTTTTTTCACTTGCTGAAAAAAATTTAGATAAATATCTTGCTAAAAATGCATGAGCTCCCCTTATTCTGCAGCTCTTTTCCGCTTTGCTCTACATCGCTCCATGGCAGAGATATTCACATTAGACTCTTCTGGAACGCAGTATGTGAAATCTCTGCCTTTAAGTCCAATTGGGCGTTTTTTCAGAGTCTTCTGTGGGGCGTACACTTTTACCCCTCACTCCCAGATGCAGCCAATCACAATTCGGCAGCTGATCTATCTGTCTCACTTGCTGTCGAGCTGTGATTGGCAGCATCTGGGAGGGAGGGGTAAAAGCGTCTGCCCCCAGAGAAGACTATGAAGAAACAAATAGTTGCACTGCAAGGAGAGATTTCACATATTGCCTTACAAAAGTAACAAATATGCATATCTCTGCAATAGAAAAGAGTGGCAGAATCAGGGGAACTTGGGGATTTAATATACTGTAACTCCCTTTTTTGAGCAAGTGAAAGGTCCTCTTTATGCGACTGAGGCTGAACTGCAGTACCAGACTTTGCATATGTTAGATACTATAGCGAGTGTCATAGCCTTTTTAGTCTGCTGAATAATTAGGATCCTTGGATAGGTCATTGTTAAAAACTAGAAAACTCTTGAGCCTCAGGATGTTCAAGTCTCGGAGAGCAACAACTGTATCCTGTAAAGCCCTGGTCTCTTGTTTTTCTTAACGCTTCAACGTCATCCGATTTCTTATCATCTTCTTTCTGATGGCAGCATTCCCACAGAGAATGTCTCTAAGTGCATAGCATCAAAGATCCGACGGATCTCATCAAAGGAAAAATAGAAAAGGATTGTCAGCAGCACAGTGGGTCCCAGCTAAAAAAAATGCACCAGTCGGTCCACACAGGTCAGATCACATCTGTTATTTAAAATGAGCAAAGGATCTCAGCATATCTTCAAGGTTCCTTTATTTAGGCATAAAATCTTACAAAAAAAGAAGTGACGTTTCCGATTCAGCTGCCACTTCCAGTTTCTTTTGCCAGTCATCTAATAACAGATTAGCTCTATTAAACTTAGGTAGGTAGTTAAGGAGAACCAACAGGTACCATAGGATGAGCAAAACTAAAAAAGGATGCAGTTGTCCTGCTCATATCCTACCCTGCTGACTACCCCAAAGTGTAACCCTGAACAGATGTTTGAAGCTAGTTCTTTCTCTACTGGGTTTCAGAAAAAGATGTGTAAATATACAGATTAGTGATGGGCGAGCACTAAAATGCTCGGGTACTCGTTGTTCGAGTCGAACAAATTGGAATACTCAGGTGCTCGGACCGAGTAACGAGCCCAATGTAAGTCTATGGGAAACTCGAGCATTTTTCCGGCCCCCCGCCCCACCTGTTCCCTGCCTGTCTGCAGAGGGCCTAAAAATTGCCCAAATCGATGGGAACAGTGCTCAAATGACATGGGAACAGCATGGGAAGACCCCTGGAAGCATCTCTGACTCCCAGGTCACTGCTGTCAACAATGTTGTCAGAGGTATTACGCCACTTTTACGGACTCACCATAAAACATACAAAAACGAAACCAAAATGGATTTTCCTGGGAAATATGTTAAGGAACATCCTTTCAAGGGTAATGACTTGGATATAAGGCAAAATAAATATACAAAAAACAAAACTGCTCCTCCACACCTTGGGCTATGTTCACAAGTAGCGTTTTTGATGCGTTTTGTACTTTTGCATTGCTTTCAACTGTGACAAATGAATTCACCGGGAAATGTCATTTTAACATTTTACAACCTTATCTGGCCATGTGGTGTGTGACACATCATCAGACACATCCTGTTTCATTTATGATGGAGAGACTCTGAAAGTCACAAAGCTTATTTTTATAGGGTCATCAGGCGGCCCTCGCTATTGTTAGAGAGCCATCAGCCAGCTATGCTTTGTTGTTCCCATTATTAACGTGTGGGTCTCCTATACTTTTATTACGTATGCAGTGACTGCAAGGGCTGCCAAAAATTTGGACGCAACCCAATACCCCTTTGAAGAGACATAGAGAAGGGTTTCAGTAGAAAAAATGTTCCCATTATAAAGGAGCAGGTCTCCTATAGTGGTAATACCCATGCTGTGACTGCAAAGGCTGCCAAAATTTGGGAAAAACCCCACTAACAATTTAAAGACACATAGAGCTGGGCCACAGTAATGACATGTTCCCATTAGAAAGGAGAGGGTCTGCTATACATGTATAGGGTATGCAGTAAGTCCAACGGCTGCCAAAATTTAGGAAAAACCCCACTAAGAATTTAAAGACACATAGAGCTGTGCCAAAATAATGACATGTTCCCATTAGAAAGGAGAGGGTCTGCTTTTCAGTTATAGGGCATGCAGTGAGTCAAATGGCTGCCAAAATTTAGGAAAAACCCCAGTAACAATTTAAAGACACATAGAGCAGGGCCAAGTAGCAACATATTCCCATTAGAAAGGAGCCGGTCTCCCATACTGTTTGCCTATGTAGTGACTGCAATGGCTGTCAAAAATTTGGAGGCAATCCAATGCCCCTTGCAAGAGACGTCGATGTCGGAGGGCTACTGAAAACAATGTTCCCATTATTAGGAAGTGTGTCTCCCATACTGTTTGCCTATGCAGTGAAGCTACGGCTGCCAAAAATTTTGAGGAACTCCAATGCCCCTTGCAAGAGACGTAGAGGTCAGAGAGCCTCCTGAAAACAATGTTCCCATTATTAGGAAGTGTGTCTCCCATACTGTTTGCCTATGCAGAGAATGCAATAGCTGCCAAAAATTTGGAGGAACTCCAATGACCCCTGCAAGACAGGTAGGGGTCAGAGGGCCCCCTGAAAAAAATGTTCCCATTATTAGGAAGTGGATCTCCCATACTGTTTGCCTATGCAGAGAATGCAACGGCTGCCAAAAATTTGGAGGAACTCCAATGTCCCTTGCAAGAGACAAAGATATGTTCATGTGGTACATATGGTGGTGATATGGTGGTGGAGGATGAGGATGCGGAGAAAGAGGAGGACACGAGCAAATAGACAAAATCAGGAAGCGTATACCCATGTCTGGGTGTGAAGACAGAGGTGCATGGGAATAAAGTTAGACCTCCCCAAAAAAAGACACTGTATTTGAGTTTATGTTATGCTGCTATCATTCGGTGGTGTTGAGAAGTCTGGCCCAATCCAGCCCTTGTTCATTTTTATAAGAGTCAGCCTGTCAGCATTTTTAGTTGACAGGCGGATGCGCCTCTCGGTTATAATTCCACCAACAGCACTAAAAACCAGCTCTGACAAAACGCTAGTGGCAGGGCATGCCAGGGCCTCCAAGGCGTAGAGAGCCAGTTCATGCCACGTGTCCAGCTTGGATACCCAATAATTATAAGGCACAGAGGAATCACGGAGGACATTGGTACAGTTGGCAAGGTACTCCCTCACCATCTTCCTAAACTTTTGCCTCCTTGTGAGAGTAACCCGCTTCTCAGGGCTTGTGCGATTGGAGGGTCTGAAAAAACAGTCCAAGAACTTTGACAGTGTTCCCCTGCCTCTGCTAGATTGCATTTGTGTCTCTCTCTCCTGTACTCCTTGGTTGTCCAACGAACTGTGACCTCTGCCACCAGTGTTTTCAGATGGGAATTTTTTAAATAATTCTGCAACAAGGGCCTTCTCGTACTGCCCCAGTTTATTAGGCCTGTCCTGCGCAGGAATAAGAGACATGGGTCTAGAAGTGTCACCAACCAATAATGACTGTCACCCAAAATTTGGACAACGCGAGAGTCACGGGAAAGGCAGCGTAGTATAAACTCAGCAATGTGTGCCAGACTGCAAAGAGGCAAGACTTCCATTTTCTCACCAAGTAGACAACTGACCATGCTCTCCTCCTCATCCTCCTCCTCTTCCTCCTTCTCCCTGTCTTCAAGCCATCCACGCTGAACAAACAGTATGACAGTTGTGCAGGTAGTACCATCTATAGCACAGGAAACTAGAAGCAGGATGGTGACGCTTATTATGGCGTCATCGCCGCTCACCATCTTGGTGGAGTCCTCAAAGTTTTGGAGGATGGTACATGTGTCTGACATTCATGTCCACTCCTGAGGTCTTATATGTGGAGTCTGAACTGAATACCGATGGCCTTGTTGATGCTGATAGTCAACAACTGCCCTCTTCTTCTCACAAATCCTTCCTACCATCTGCAATGTAGAGTTCCAACGCATGGGGACATCACAGATCAGTCAGTGAGCTGGAAGCTGCAAACACTGCTGAAACACGGCAAAGACGGCAGAAGCTGTAGCTGACTTTCTAAAATGGGCACACAGGCAGAGTACTTTAATCAGCAGATCTGACAGATCCGGGTAGGTTTTGAGAAACTGCTGAACCACGAGGTTAAGCACATGGGCCAGGCATGGTACGTGTGTGAGCTCGCCTCACCTCAGAGCCACCACCAGGTTCCAGCCATTGTCACACATGACCATGCCTGGCTGTAGGGTCAGCGGTTTCAGCAACAGATCTGCCTGTTCTTTCACAGCTGTGCAAAACTCTTCAGCATTGTGTGGTTTGTCACCTAAGCATATTAGCTTCAGCACAGCCTGTTGCTGCTTGGCCGAGGCAGTGCTGCAGTGCTTTCAGCTTGCGACTGATGTAGTCATTTCGGAGATTGAGGCTGAAGAGGCAGAGGAGGAGGTGCAGGAGCTGTAGAATGTGGGGGCAACCCTGATTAACCCAGGGCCTGCAATCCTCGGCGTCGGGAGGCTGTGTTCCATCCCAAGGTTCGACTGGGTCCCGGCCTCCACTATATTAAACCAGGGTGCGGTCAGCGAGATGTACCGTTCCTGCCACATGCACTTGTCCACATGTCCGTGGTTAGGTGGACTTTCCCAGTAACTGCGTTGTTGAGGGCACGTCTAATGTTGTGGGACACGTGCTCGTGTAATGCGGGGATGGCACAGCGGGAGAAATAGTGGCAGCTGGGGACCGAGTACTGAGGGATGGCCGACGCCATCAAGTTGTGGAAATCTTCCATCTCCACAAGCCTAAAAGGCAACATTTCGAGCGCAAACATTCGTGAAATGTGTGAATTTAGTAGTTTGGCCTGTGGGGCGTTGGCTGCATATTTGCGCTTGTGTTCCAAGGACTGGGGTATGGACAACTGAAAGTTGCGCTTGGACAAGGATGTGGACAAGCTTGCTGATGGTGCTACTTGAGAGTATGCAACAACAGATGCAGGGCAGGAGGCATCTTGGCATGCGCCATGGACAGGGGATTGACGCGCACGCACAACAGTGGAAGAAGCATTGGTGTCACCCGTAAACACTGTTGCTGGATCCTGGGGTTCGGCCCACTTAGTCGGGTGCTTTGCTGCCATGTGCCTGCCATGTGTGGTGGTCAGGCTACTAGTTTTGCTACCCCTGCTGATGCTGGCCTGGCAGGTGGTGCAAATGGCATTTTTGTGGTTATCTGCAGAGTCTTTAAAAAATAACCAGACTCGGTAAGACCTAAAACTTGTACTGGCAACTTCCGTCATGTTGGCATTACAAGGAAAACTTTCCCGCCTTGTGTCTGCGGCCACCACACTGCTTCTTCCTGCCTGTTGTGGTGCTACACCTCCTTCCCCCTGTGTGCTGCTGTCCTCGCTCTGTATGTCCCCCTGCCAGGTTGGGTCAGTTACTATATCATCCACCACCTCGTCTTCCACTTCCGCACCGTGGTCCTCCTCCTGACTTTCTGGCAATTGTGTCTCATCATCATCATCCATCTCTTGCGAGAGTAATTGCACTTTCCCACCGTCGCCTTCATGTGACCGTGGCTGCTCAAATATTTGGGCATTGCTACAAGCGTTTTCCTCTTGACTAGCTTGAAGCTGGCCGGACGAGAGGCTCAAATCTACAAATGGAAAAGTGAACAGCTCTTCTGAATGTATAAGTGTGGGATCAGTTGTCTCCAGGCACTCGCATGGTGGGAGGAAGGAGGATCAGGGTGAGGAATATGCGGTCCAGACTCACGGCTACAGACACTTGACCATGTTGAAGACAGGGTGGTGGTGGCAAAGTGACTGGAAGCATTATCTGCTATCCAACCAACAACCTTTTGACACTTCTCTGGGTTCAATAATGGTGTACTGCGGTCCCCTAGTAATTAGGACAGGAAGGTTGAGCGGCAAGATATGGGTGTTTGTTGTGGCACAATTTCAGCTTGCACATGGCCACGGCCTTGGCCTCTACATGCACTATCACCATCACGTCCACTTCACCGTCCTTTGCCACGCACCTTGCCCATTTTAAATGGAGGACAATATTTTCCACATTCACGAGAAATGGCTGATTTTGGAACGCAGTTATATGTGATGTGTCTGACAGAGAACCACTATTTTAAATAGCAGGCCTGTAATTTACTAATATTATTCTACACAGAGACCTAGTGTGAATAGCTTGACTGACACACTGCAACAGAATGGAAATGGAAGAAATGTCTGATTTTTGAACAGCCTTATAGGTGATATGTCTGACAGAGAACCTCGGTTTTAAATAGCAGGCCTGTAATTTACTAATACTATTCTTCACAGACACCTAGAGTGAATAGCTTGACCGACCCACTGCAACAGAATGGAAATGGAAGAAATGTCTGATTTTGGAACAGTCTTATAGGTGATATATCTGACAGAGAACCACGGTTTTAAATAGCAGGCCTGTAATGTACTAATACTATGGTTCACAGACACCCAGTGTGAATAGCTTGACCGACACACTGCAGTAGAATGGAAATAGAAGAAATGTCTGATTTTGGAACAGTCTTATAGGTGATATGTCTGACAGAGAACCACGGTTTCAAATAGCAGGCCTGTAATTTACTAATACTATGCTTCACAGACACCCAGTGTGAATAGCTTGACCGACACACTGCAACAGAATGGAAATGGAAGAAATGTCTGATTTTGGAACAGTCTTATAGGTGATATGTCTGACAGAGAACCACGGTTTTAAATAGCAGGCCTGTAATTTACTAATACTATTCTTCACAGACACCTAGTGTGAATAGCTTGACCGACACACTGCAACAGAATGAAAAAGGAGGCCAATATTTTCCACGTTCAGTTCAAATTTCTGGATTTTTATCGCTGAATTATGGAACAGATCTGGTTTTATTCTGCAGTGCTAACAAGCAAATGGAGCAGAAAAATGGTATACTCTGGATTGCTTTTTAAGCAAATAACCAGGATTAAGATAAAAAAAAATTGCCCTGGCCCATGATATCTGGGGCTATGTCTACAAATATCTGTAATTATTAAAGCAGCAGCAGACAGGGCGTTCAACTGACCCTCTTGTGCTGTATCATACACTGCAGTCCGCCACATACACTGCCTGCCTAGCACTGATTATATGCAGCTGGATTAGTCCTCAGAAGGACTGTTGGTTCAGACGGATATATATAAATATATATGTTGTGGAATACCTCTACTAACAGGACGTTTAATGGACCCTCTTGTGCTGTATCATGCACTGCAGTCTGCCACATACACTGCCTGCCTGCCTAACTCCTGCTATCACCACTGAATATATGCAGCTGGATTAGTCCTCAGAAGGACTGTTAGTTCAGATGGATATAGATATATGTTGTGGAATACCTATACTAACTATAAGCAAGCAAATCTTTCTCTGACGCAGCAGCAGCTCTCCCTACTCTGCCTGTTTCCGGGGTAGACTGTGACGAGCATAGTAGTGCCAGGTATATATATAGACCTGATGATTAGTGTTGAGCCACCCCCGTAGTGTTCGAGTTCGGTTCGGTTCGTCGAACACCCGTGTGTTCGCCGAACTGTTCGTCGAACTGTTCGTCGAACACCTTCGAACACCGTTAAAACCAATGGCAGGCAAACAAAAACACATAGAAACACATAGAAAACACCTTCAAAGGTGTCCAAAAGCTGACAAACTGCTCAGAAGACACAACTAACACATGGAAAAGTGACAAGTACATATAGTCATGCGAAAAGAAAAGAGGTGGAGGAGTAAAAGGAGGGGGAGACACAGATATAGGCATGTCATGCCCTTCTAAAATCCAAAAAGTGAGAAGCCGAGACGGCCAGTCCGCTCCTGCCCGTGCCACCTCCGTGTCGCCGGGTTTGTGCCAGAGCCGCGGTGAACCCTGACGGCCAGCCCCCCTCTCCCAATACTGGTGCCTGTCCGCTGGTGGGTCGAGAGAGCCCCCCTGTGGTGGAGGCAGCTCTAAGCTTTTTAATTTAAATTGTCCCTCTAATTTGAATGAATACACTTTAAATCCATTTACAAGGATCTATTGGAGGGCAAGTCTCATGCCAGCAGCCGCGTAATTCCAGCTCCAGTAGCGTCCACTAAAGCTGCTGCAGTTAAAAAGCTTTTATAAGGATCGAGCTCGGCTGTCCACCGCAAGGCATCCTAGTGCCAGTCCCAGCCCCTATGCCTTGGGGTGCCTCCTGATGCTCTTCACTAAGTATCCCGTGGTCCCGAAGCATTTCCTTTGAAAAAATTAAGTGTCCAAACTACAGGTGGTGTAGCTTGCTTAACAGCCGGGATAATCCGCTGACTAGCAGACACTGCTACTAGGCACAAAGTATTTCCTGGGCTAGATGCAGTTAAAAATTTGTAAGTAGATACTCTCGTTGGATGCTGAAAAAGCATTCCATAGAGTCTCCTGGCACGCCATATATGATTCTCTTAAAAAGCTTGGGGTAGGGGTCTAGGGGACCCTTTTATAGCCAAAATCACGGCCCTGTATCACAATACGTCACCTAGGCTGAAGATAAATGGAACTGTAGCACCGAGGGCTTGGTTGCTACAGACGTATTGCACCTCACCCAGAGGTGTGATATCTCACTCTCAGATAAGGATGGAGTGTGGATCAGGACCCGACACCTGCATGCATTACACCACATTGCCGTGGGGCAGGGCGACCAATATGCCCCTGAGATGGGCACGACAGTCCCTGTCCCTGGCTGGAGTGGGGGGAGGGAACACTGAGGAAGGGGAACCCTGCAGTGCAGGAGCAGGGAGGAAGCAGTTCCTGGGTGCATTGAGAAGGGAGTATAAAAGGTGGGCACCATCTTAGTTCAGTGCAGAGAAGTCTGAGCAGAAGTGGCAGGGAGCAGGGGCTCTGCATGAGCTCTGCTCCGGAGGCGGGCCTAGTAACAGAGGCCCAGGCCTGCAAGAGGGAGAAGGAAGGAAGAGGAGCGGAGAAGGCTCCAGGAACGAGGAATGAAGGGATCCCAGGGGTGCGGACGGGCGAGTCGCCACCGCACGCCCGAATCCACCTGCGTGGAGGGGTCAGGCCAAAGGGGGAGACCGGTCCCCGAACTAGTGGAGGCAGGAAACGACCCTCAGCTAGAAACCGGAGGCTCTGACATTTTATGTGGCGCAGCCCCTTGCTCCACCCGCTAGGAAGGCACCACATAGGGTCAGGGAAACTGGCGCCAAGTTTACCAAGAGGAGGCCCGAGGCAGCCGGACAGAAGTGTTGGTAAGAAAGGCCAGACAAAGGACACACAAAGGGGGTCCTGTGAAGCGCTCCAAAGTTATCTGGGAGTTGTCTGAGCCCCTCACCTGGTGAGCACAGTACGACGTGGGCAGCCGTTACCTGCAGACGTGGTCTGGATAATAAGAACTGTGAGTAAAGGCCCTGAACTGCATCACTGACTCTGTGTCGTTACTGCTGCTGCCCTGCATCATCACCCCCATCCTCCGCATACACTGCCCTGAGGCTATACTCCTCCCGTGGGGAGTTATGCTACGCTCTGCTGCACCCACAACACCAGCCTTAGCGGTCTGCCCTGTAGCGGCGGTTCACTCTGACCGCAATCCACGGGTGGCGTAGTCGGACATTTAAACATCAAAACCACATAAATAGTTCCGCCACTGGTTTGACCGCACTGAGCCACGGAACCGGATCGCCGCCACGAAGACTACAACCACCAGCATCCACCAAAAAGGGTCCGGCTCCGGGTGTCCCAAGGCCCAGGGGGTGCGTCAGAACATTTTCATCACCTTTCACAATCACCAATGGGACAAGGCAGGGATGTCCTCTGTCCCCTCTCTTATACATCCTAGTGACGGAGCACCTGCTCTCATCAATTCGCCATAACCCCAATATTAGGTGGATTGAGGTGGGAGGCACCGAGTACAAGTGCTCTCTATTTGCTGATGATGTCCTAGTATATATCACTCAATCACATATATCCATCCCTGCTGTTATGGCTGAAATAGATCACTTTGTTACATGGTAAAATTTTAAAATCAATGCAGCGAAGTCTGAGGCCCTCGATGTCTCCCTCCCTAAATCCATATAGGATTCCATCCAGTCCAACTTTCCCTTTGCCTGGCCCTCACAGGGTATCAAATACTTAGGAATTCCTATTCATAGAGACCTCTCCCATCTATGTTATCTTAATTTTGGGCCCTTTATTGAACAATTCCATACAGACCACGGTTGGCAAGTTGGAACTGTGAGATTCACTATGTGCACCACTGGTATTTTGTGGAAAAGCACATGTAAGATTCTGCAACAGTCTCTGCTGATACTCCTGCATGCGTGCATCCCTTTCTATGGCAGGAATAATTTCTGCAAATTTACTTTTGTACCGGGGATCTAACAGTGTGGCAACCCAGTAGTCAGGATTATTTCTAATTCTCACAATTCGAGGGTCATGTTGCAGGTAGTGCAGCAAGAAGGCACTCATGTGTGTTGCGCATCCAGGAGCACCAAGTCCCTGTTGTGTTGGTGGCGAGGTAACAATCATGCTTCCTTCCTCTGTCCTCTCCCCCCAACCTCGCACAACAGAAATGTGATCAAGGTCTCCCTCATCTGATGAGTCTTCCATCAGTTCGTCCTCCACTTCTTCCTGGGCTCCTGCACCTTCCTCACTAGTTTGGCTGCTACCATGCGCCCTGGTAAAATCATCTCCCCCACCCTCACATGCCTGCCGCCCTGGTGCTGCCGACCGTCTGGACCTTGCAGATGTTAGCCCTTCCGCATACAACTCCTCCTCCTCTACTTCCTCCACCTCCTCTTGTGCCACCACCTGACTCCGAATTCTGTTTAACATGTGCTCCAGCATGTAAATCACCGGAATAGTCATGCTGATAATGGCATCGTCAGCACTAAACATCTTCGTCGCCATTTCAAAACTGTGCAGAAGGGTGCATAGGTCCCTGATCTGAGACCACTCCTCCAGCGTGATTTGCCCCACCTCTGAATCTCGTTGGCCCAGGCTATACGTCAGAACGTATTGCACCAGGGCTTGTCGGTGCTGCCACAGTCGCTGCAACATGTGCAGAGTTGAATTCCACCGGGTAGGCACATCGCATTTTAGCCGGTGAAGTGGCAGGCCCAACGACTTCTGTAGAGATGTAAGTCGCTGAGCTGCGGGATGCGAACGGCGGAAGTGAGTACACAGCGACCGTGCCCTCTGCAGAAGGCCATCTAGTCTGGGATAGTGGGCTAAAAATTGCTGGACAACCAGGTTCAACACGTGAGCCATACAAGGCACGTGTGTGACATTGCCCCGGCGAAGGGCCGCACCCAGGTTTGCAGCATTGTCGCACACGGCCTTCCCTGGTTTCAGGTCCAGTGGAGACAACCATTCATGAAATTGGTTCTCCAGAGCTGACCACAACTCCTCAGCTGTTTGACTCACATTTCCCAGACATTTCAATGTAAAAACCGCCTGATGACGTTGAGCCCTACTGCCAGCATAGTAAGGAGGTGTGCAGGATCCCTTCTGCGCAGTTAGAAAGCTTGTGGCATGACCAGACAGGCTTTGGGTGCAGGTGGAAGACCGAGAGGAGGTTGAGGAGGCAGAAGCAGTGGAGGAAAAATGACATAAAGAGGATTGACGCACAACTCGTGGGGACGGCAAGACTTGGACAGCAGCCCCTTGTCCTGCTGTCACCATAGTTACCCAGTGCCCAGTCAGCGACATGTAACGCCCCTGTCCATGCCTACTCGTCCAAGTGTCTGTGGTGAAATGCACCCTGTCACACACAGAGTTTCTCAAAGAAGCGGTGATGTTGTGTGCGACATGCTGGTGGAGCGCAGGCACACCTTTCTTTGAGAAGTAGTGCCGACTGGGCATCTGGTACTGGGGCACTGCGACGGACATAAGGTCTCGAAAATCCTCTGTGTCCACCAGGCGGAAAGGCAGCATTTCTGTAGCCAAGAGCTTGCAGATGGTGAAATTCAACCTCTTAGCTTTCTCATGGCTAGGAGGAAATGGTCTTTTACTTGTCCACATCTGAGGGACCGAGGGCTGGCTATTGTGCTTAGACGGGGTTGATAAGGGTGTCCCCGGCAAACTGCCGGTCTGTGAGGAAGATGCAGGCGGACATGTTAGGTTGCCTTGATCCAAAGGTGGTGCTATCGATGTCGGACAGCGCTCAAGACCAGCTGGTGTTACCACCTCCAAAGAAAATGATGACCTGCCAATCACGCTGGCTGTTGCGGGTAAAGAGGTGGCAGGTCTGCGCCCCAAAACAGGTGTGACTGCTGTCCCCCCAGTCACAGAGGATGAAGAGGCCGCGGATGCACAAGATATGGCAGACGGTGGTTGGCCCGGCCGGCTAGACCGCATTGTAGCACACTGAGCTTCCCACTGCAACTTATGCTTCATGTCCATGTGCCGGTTCATGCATGAAGTACTCAAACTATGTATTTTTTGGCCTCTACTTAGCTTTTGCTGACAAATGTTACAGATAACACGAGTTGGGTCATCTTTATCGATCTGAAAAAATGCCCAGGCTATGCAAGGCTTAGCACCCATGCGACCTGAAGAGCCACCACGACTTGTGGTGAGAGGCAGAGTTGTGTTTGAGGATGCAGTTGTTGACGTGCTTCCAGTACTACGTCTCTGTCCAGGAAGGCGCAACCTGACCTCGTCGTCACTAGCATCTTCCTCCACCTCCTCTGCTGACCTCATCTCTTGGCTGACTGTGGGTTGACAGTAAGTGGGATCTCCGACCTCATCATCATTCATCACCCTGTGCGTTATCACACCCGTCGTCCTCAGAGCCAACCTGCTCCTGCCCTGACAAAAAACTAAAGTTGTCGCTCCAATCAGGTATTTGAGTCTTATCATCGTCTTCCTCATTGTCTCCACCAACAGGAGTTACAGTTTGGGAATGAGGGTCTACATTATGGTCAGAACCTTCTGCGTCTGGTCCTGGATCCGACTCATAAAGATTCTGGGCATCAGTGCAGATCATTTCCTCGTCTGGATTCACAGAAGCGCTGGAGTCGACCTCTGATTCCCAGGCTATAGTATGAGTAAACAGCTCTGCAGACTCAACCATCTGTTCTACCTCATACTCAGACGGGCAGCTGGAGATTTGGGAGCTGTGAGGAAGCAAGTGCGATTTGGGTGACACCTTTGAGGACTGGAGTATTTGTGATGTTGAAGTTGATGTGGAGGAGAGCCCACTTAAAGGAGCACTTGATATCCGTTGAAGCACCTGCTGTTTTTGTGCCTCATCTGGAATTTGTAGTGATTGGCGTGGCCGTAAGAAAGGGATCTTATCACATTGTCCGCTAAAAGAAGTAGACATTTTAGTTTGGCTGGAAGATGGTCTTTCTTCTGCACCTACCCCACGGACACAACCTTTTTTCCCCTTCCCAACACGCCTATTCCCCTTTCCACCAGCAGCAGGCCTTTTTCCATTCATTTTGGTGGTTAACTAATTCACAACTCTGGAGTTGTTTGCACAAAAAAACAATGGATGGTAACCGAGCAGAGCTGAGTGGCCAAACTGTGGTATTAGGCCAAAACTATTGGCTGGGTTAGATGCAGAAAAAAATTATTTTTAATTTGCAACCTGATGGAGGTCAGTATAGATGGACTAATAGACCAAGTCCCACACACTGCTAGAAGCCCAAATATTTTTTCAGAGCTAGATGCAGAAAAAAATTATTTTTAATTTGCAACCTGATGGAGGTCAGTATAGATGGACTAATAGACCAAGTCCCACACACCGCTAGAAGCCCAAATATTTTTTCAGAGCTAGATGCAGAAATTTTTTTTATTCAATTTGCAACCTGATGGAGGTCAGTATAGATGGACTAATAGACCAAGTCCCACACACTGCTAGAAGCCCAAATATTTTTTCAGAGCTAGATGCAGAAAAAAATTATTTTTAATTTGCAACCTGATGGAGGTCAGTATAGATGGACTAATAGACCAAGTCCCACACACCGCTAGAAGCCCAAATATTTTTTCAGAGCTAGATGCAGAAAATTTTTTTATTCAATTTGCAACTTGATGGAGGTCAGTATAGATGGACTAATAGACCAAGTCCCACACACTGCTAGAAGCCCAAATATTTTTTCAGAGCTAGATGCAGAAAAAAATTATTTTTAATTTGCAACCTGATGGAGGTCAGTATAGATGGACTAATAGACCAAGTCCCACACACTGCTAGAAGCCCAAATATTTTTTCAGAGCTAGATGCAGAAAAAAATTATTTTTAATTTGCAACCTGATGGAGGTCAGTATAGATGGACTAATAGAACAAGTCCCACACGCTGCTAGAAGCCCAAATATTTTTTCAGAGATAAATGAAGAAAAAAATTATTTTTAATTTGCAACCTGATGGAGGTCAGTATAGATGGACTAATAGACCAAGTCCCACACACTGCTAGAAGCCCAAATATTTTTTCAGAGCTAGATGCAGAAAAAAATTATTTTTAATTTGCAACCTGATGGAGGTCAGTATAGATGGACTAATAGACCAAGTCCCACACACCGCTAGAAGCCCAAATATTTTTTCAGAGCTAGATGCAGAAAAAAATTATATTCAGTTTGCAACCTGATGGAGGTCAGTATAGATGGACTAATAGAATGATGCTATGCCCAAAAGATTTTACTTCACTAGGTGCAGTAAAAAAATTGGTATTCTATACACAGGTGGTATATCTTGCAACACAGATAGGCTACTCCACTGACTAACACACTCTGCAATAGGCCAAAAAGGATTAGCTTTGCTAGATTCAGCCAAATGCTGTGAAAAAAACTTGCACAGCACTGGCACAGACCTGCCTGGCAAAAACTGATAGGAACTGATGTAACCTAGTCCTGAAAAGGACTCCAATTACAATTAGTCTTTACTCCCACAATCTATCTATTTAAGAGCACAGACCTGCCTGATAAAAGTCGTAGGAAATGCTGTAACCTAGTCCTTAAAAGGACTGCAATCACAACTATTCCCTACTCCCAAGCTATCTGTATATTTGTGCGAAAATTGGCTTGAAATTAACAAGGTATAGCGCACACAGCAACAGCGGTGCCGTCTAACACGCAGCTGCAGCAGTGAGAAAATGGTGGCGACGGGGAAAATGGCTTGGTCTTATAGGGCAAGGACATGTGACATACACTGCCAATCACACATGCCCTTGCTTGTGTGAAAAAAAGCACTTCGCTCCGTGTGTGCGCTGCTGATAGGCTGACAGATTGCACCTCCCCACTGCAAATGCGGGAAAGAGAAAAAAAAATGGAGATCTTCATTGTTCCTGCAGAGATCCATCCCCTGCCCCTCCCCCCGCCCCGCTGTACACTCAAACTGCGTATTAACATTAATTTTCATCATTACTGAGAAAAAATCCAGTTATGATTTTGGTGCACGAACAGTTATCGAACATAACCTCGAACAGCCGAATTTTTCTCAAATTGTTCGTGTTCGCCGACCGGCTCGAACACCGCCCAAAACAGCTCGAATTTGAGATTGGCGAACAGTTCGAGTAGAACAACGCTCATCTCTACTGATGATGCTGTATGGCCAGCCAATCACTGTAATGCCACAACCAACATGGCTACGGCATTACAGTGCGTGGCAGGCAATCCCTGCATGTTCATTGGCTCTCTAAAGAGTGCCAAACATGCAGGGAGGGCACCCGAGTTCTCGCCCGAGCAAGCCGGAAATACTCGCCGAGCTTGTCGAGCACAGTGATTCTCGAGCGAGTACCGAGCAGTGGCGAGCACGTTCGCTCATCACTAATAAAGATAACATACTTGCACACATATACTATATATATGGCAGGTACTCAGCAGATCTGTAGCCAATGCTTGAGCAAAATGTCACAACAAACTTGAACAGCAAACAGCACAGTCTTTAAAGAGGTCCTGTCACTTGCTTAAAAAACGGAGTTAAACACTAATTGTAAAATCCCTGAGCTCTTCTGATTCTGCCTCTCTTTTCTGTTTTGCGCTGCGTTACTTCATTGCAGAGATATTCACATTTGTTGCTTTTGGAGTGCAGTATGTGAAATCTCTGCTTGTAGTTCAACTGAGTGTTTCTACAAAGTCATCTCTGAGGGCGTACGCTTTCACCCCTCCCTTCCAAATGCTGCCAATCACAGCTTTGGCAGCGGATCTAGTAGTCTACCAGTCTCAGATGGTCCAAGTGCTCTAGGCTAAGGTCACACAAGCATATATTCTCTCATCCAAGAGAATCGGATGAATTATGCAAATCACACTTTGATCAAACTCTAATCAGAGTTTTTGTGCTTCGATTCTCTCGGATGAGGAAAAGATGGAGAAAATATATTTTCCATCTTCTCCATTCTGTCAGTGCTCAGAAATTAGACTGCATTCATATGTCATCCGATGCAGTCCGATGTTTTCCGCAGACTCATTGGCTTGCATGGCTGAGTGTGATCCAACTATTAGATCAAACTCGAAAATGCAGCAAGTTTTGCCTACGACAGGCTCTGTCGGAGGAAAAATCAGATATGTGCCGATGAATTTATGGATCGCAATTGAACCAAAAATGTGGCCGTCAGCACGAGCCCTTAATTCATCAAATGCAACTTTTTTAAAAATTTACAAAATTTGGCACAAATGTAGGCCAGTCCTCCACTGAAGTGTTTTATGTACACCAAATTATTTTTGGCAACAATTTGCAAAACGGGCTACTTTTTACACTAAATAGTCACAGAACGGGTCAAATACAGAAAGAAATATTTGTTTCTTTTTTATTTTGTTCAAAATTTATGCAGCACGTGTGCCATTTTAAAAAATTTGGAGCGAAAATTGGCAACGAAAAACCACGAGACAAAAAAGGAAAAGTAACTTAAACAAAATCTTCAAATGCTGAATCGGGGCCATTGTTCTAAGTGACGCTGGTGCTGAAATACAAAGGATTTGCGCATTTGTTGCTATTTAAATGTGTTTTTCGACACCTTTCAATGTCATTAATGCATAAATTAAACAGCCGCAGTCCTAATGCTGATCCCAGTGGGACTCCGTGTGTAAAGCTCCATTTTGATAAATGTGTTCCATTTATAATCTTCTGCTTCTATTTATTTCTCTATACTAAAAACAATTTGTCTGTTCGCACTGTTTACATTGGAAGAGTAATCACCGGAGCGGCTCATTAAAATATCTCTCTGACTTTCCGCAGAACGTTAGTTGGAACCATCCATCAGGATTCATGTCTGTATAGAAGACTTCAGAGGTGATCATGCATATTCTGATCATATATTAATCATCTTCATTAGCTATTGGTAAGATGACGCTAATTATAGGACCTCTGATGGTAAAGTCTCCATAGGCCATACAACATGCTGCGGATATATTGGTATCCTACCAGTCGAAGGATCGAAGTTTGTAGCGATATTCAGAAAATCTTATTTTAGAAATAAGTAATCACATATTAGACATTAGGATAAGACATAAATGTCTAACAGATGAGGTTCTCATCTCTAGAACAGGGGTTTGTCTCTTGTAGCAGCCGCTGTAAATGGACAGGTGGCCACATTCTGGAGATCGGTGCAAGTCTAACAGGTGGGAACTGCATCTCTTACACAATTATGGAATATTCTATTGATATGCCATAAATATGTGAGGTGGGAGATTATCTCTTTTATTGTATTTCCCAATGCACATCTAAGTCTCTGTGCTCCCTTCACCTTCTTTCTTTTCCTGCCTTTTTTCTGCCAAAAGCAAACATGACAAAGATGTTCTTAAAATCCACAGTGTATGAGCTACAGAAAGACAAATAGCAATGTAGTCACCGATCCAGGTTCCCCCATTGTTCAATCCCTGAAATGCATTATAGCCACCAAAGGAGAACAAATGTGTGGCTGGGTCTTCTGTTATATAGATAAGGATTCTTTCTAGATATGAGCGGATTTTTTTAAGTTCTAATTCACCGATTTTTACCAAATTTTACCAAATAAATATGTGTGAATGTCAATGCTGGAAGGCTTGTAATTGGTCAGAAAATACACGTGGGGGAAAGGAGAGAGGGAGAGAAAGCACTCTGCTGATAATAAGAGCTTACAGCATACAGGAGAGAGAAAGGACCCTGCTGACCATAAGAGCTTACACTCTACAGGAGAGAGAGAGAGGAACCCATTGACCATAAGAGCTCACACTCTACAGGAGAGAGAGGACCCTGCTGACCATAAGAGCTTACACTCTACAGGAGAGAGAGAGGACCCTGCGGACCATAAGAGCTTAGACTCTACAAGGGAGAAAGAACCCCACTGACCATAAGAGCTTATGACGTGCCCCCTGGGCCATGTGGGGGGAAATACTTGGTTTTCAGTGTTGAAATGTCCGACTACGCCATCCGTGGATTGCGGTCACTGAGAACCGCCGCTGCGGGGCAGACCACTGAGGCTGATGTTGTGTGCGCAGCAGAGGGTAGTATAACTCCGTATGGGAGGAGTATGGCCTCAGGGCAGCGTGAGGGTTGTGGTGCATGGGCGCAGCAGAAATGACTCAGAGTCCGTGCAGTGCAGTTCAGGGTCTTTACTGTTGGTAATGAAGAAGGCCCTGCCGGGAGTACTGGCTAACATTAGAGGCCTGATCAGTCTGTGAGCAAACAAGAGTCCCCCTGGCCAGGTGGAGGTGTAGGTCTTCCCGTCTGACTGCACTCTTCCTGGCTACCTTGCTGTAGTCGTGTAGTAGCCCACGTCCCTGAGTGTACCATGTGGTGCACACACGTATGGCTGATGACTTGGGGCCTTTGGTACCTTCCGCTCCTCGATGGCGGTGCCAGTCCCTTGCGTGTGACTGAGCCTCCGGGCTTTCTATGGCCAGAGGACCTGAAATCCCCTGCCAGATGGTTTCTGCTGCTGGATGTGGATATCCTCACAACCTCGGACTCCAGTGTCCGGTTCTCTGCGTCTTCTGCCAGGATGAGCTCTATCAGCTCCAATCCCTGGCCTTCAGCTCCTGGCTCCTACAGAGCTCCTTGCTGCTCCTCTGTCCCTTCCTCTGGAACTAACTAACTAACCCCGCCCCAGATCCAGTTTATAAAGGGCAGGTTCCTCCCCTCCCTGGACTGGGGCAGGAGGCGTTGCATGCAAATGTGCTCCTGACCAGGAAAACCCATGCTCGCTCCCAGACATGGTATTTCTACCACTGTGGCAACCAGACCCCCTGGGGTGCCACATTCCCCCCTGGTAAATTTTAGTACTCCGGGACTAAACACATTTTATGAAAACATACATAACAGGGTATAAGCAATAACACATCAACATATGTACAAGCAGTTCAGTCTTTATAGGTCACGGCGCTTCCGTAACCAGGTGTCCATGTCACCCAAGATGTATTTTGAGGGACCCGTCCCAAACCCTCCACGTAGGCCCTGGGGTGGCTACAGGGCATCGATGATCCGGCGTTGGACCATGTCTTCAGCCACCTCCACGGGTTTTTGTTCTGTGGTCTGGCACAAAAGGGGCACTTAACAGGTGCAACTATTTACAAGGTACAGTTCCGGTTATTCATTGTCCATAACCTGTCAGTCCATAAACCCTGTCGGGTAACTTGAGAAACATAATTATTATTCATGCAACAAACATAAAACATTTCAACATTTGCAATATACAGGTAGATATCAATTTGTTTTAGATTCTCCAGCGAGCGGGCTTCTGACCTCTAGTGCTCCTGGTGGACCTACGTAACACACTACCTGGTGGTGTTCTTTCTGGGTCCCCTGTTTCCACCCCTTGTGTAGTGGGCTCGCTAGTGTCTGCACTACAGGTGTTTGGAGAAGTTACGGGTAGGTTGGGCAGCTTTCTGCGTACTCTTTGGCTTACCACGGGCACGGCAGGCTCACTACTAGCAGAGGGTTGATTCTCCTGGGCTGCTGGTCTGGAATCTTTTGCCTCCAGGGCCGGTTGCTCTCCCAACACTACTTGCTCTTCTGTAGGCCCTTGAGGGGCTGGCTGAAGAAAGGTAAGGACGGTTACCACAATAGCGTTGTTAATTTGCGTCCAGGACCGGGGAAATTCTCAGAGTACTGTACTGACCATTTCTTCCCTTTCCTCTGCGGGTTGAGGGCTATCTTGGTCTTCATCAGTGCTTTGCAGCTGCTCAGGACACTTCTTCAGGTGGTCTCTGGAGACAGTGGCTGTGGTCTCTCCTCCATCCTTACTGATAACGCATATTTTCGGATTTTCATGGCTTGAGGGCAGTACTGTGTACGGTTCTTTCTCCCACTGGTCATCCAACTTATGGAGCCACCTCTTCCTCTTCAAGACCTGCTCTCCAGGTGCCAGGGGAGCAGCGGCAGCATGCTGGTTGTAAGTCCTCTCTTGCCTTTCTCTTGCTTGAGACAGACTTCTCTCAACACTCTCCTGCACTTTCCAGTACTGCTGCTGCCGTTCTGTATCCCAGTCTGCCTCTGGCGAGGTGTCCTCGGGTGTCAGGACTCCCATATCCAGGTCAATAGGCAGCTTACCAGGTCTTGCTCTCATTAGGTAAGCCGGGGTGCAGTTGGTGGAATTTACTGGGATGTGGTTATACAAGTCAACCAGATCAGGCAGTTTTTCAGGCCACAGACTGCGTTCTTCCAGGGGCAACGTTTTCAGCAAGTCTATCACCACCTGGTTCATCTTCTCACATAATCCATTGGTTTGGGGGTGATAGGGCGTTGTCCTTATCTTCTTGCAGCCATACAGGTTGCAGAACTCCTGGAAGACCTCCGCTTCGAAGGCAGGTCCTTGATCAGTCAACACTTGCTCCGGATACCCATGTGGACAGCAGAAGTGCTGCTGGAAGGCTCTAGCTGCTGTCTGAGCCGTTAAGTCCTTGACAGGGACCACCACCAGTAACCGGGAGTAGTGGTCTACGATGGTGAGGGCGTAGACGTACCCGGACCTACTTGGAGCCAGCTTCACATGGTCCAGGGCTACCAGTTCTAGTGGCTGCTTGGTGATGATGGGCTGCAGGGGAGTCTTCTGACTGGCACGGTCCTTCCTTCTCAGGTGGCACGGGCCACAGTCTCTGCACCATCTCTCAATGGCCCCTCTCATGCCTACCCAGAAGAACCGTTCACGCATCAGGAACTCCAACTTCTTCCATCCAAAGTGCCCTGCTCCGTCGTGGTATGCCTACAAGACCATAGCCACGTCTCGTCTTGGGACCACTACCTGCCAGGTCAGCTCATGTGTCCGGGAGTTGACAATTCTCCGGCACAGCTTCCCTTTGTAGAGAAACAGTTTACTCTTCTCCTTCCACAGCTGCTTGGTCTCTTCCGGAGCATCTGGGTCAAGGCGGGCATCAGCCTGTGTCAGCATCTCTTTTACCAGGCGGACTGCTGGGTCACTGTCTTGCGTCTCCGCCCAGCTGTAGTGGGGTAAGGGATTGAACATGGCAGAGTGCTTGTCCCTTACACAGTGGGAACACTGGGTAATCCCATGACGGTGGAACGCAGGGAGTTCAATCTCTTCCAGTTCTTCTGGATCTTCCCCTCCGTCCGGCAAGTTTTGCATCCTGGACAGGGCGTCTGCATTGGCATTTGTGGGTCTCGCCCGGTATTTGATGGTGAACTCATAGTTGGACAGCCGGGCCATCCATCTTTGCTGCAGGGCACCAAGTCTTGCAGTGTCCAGGTGTGTCAACGGGTTGTTTTCCGAGTACACAGTGAACTTGGCAGAGGCAAGGTAATGTTTGAAACGTTCCGTCACTGCCCACACCACTGCCAGGAACTCTAGCTTGAAGGAGCTATAATTCTCAGGGTTTCTCTCTGTGGGCCGTAGTTTTCGGCTGGCGTAAGCAATTACCCGTTCTCTGCCCTGCTGGATCTGGGATAGTACGGCTCCTAGCCCGATGTTGCTCGCGTCCGTGTGGAGAATAAAAGGCTGGCCGTAATCAGGGTAAGCCAGGATCTCATCCCCCGTGAGGGCCATCTTCAGCTGGCGGAAAGACTCCTTTTCCAGCTTGTCCCACGTGAAGGGCGGCTTCTCATTCTTGGTCTTTGACTGACCTAACAGGAGGTCTTGCATAGGGGCTGCCATTTTGGTGAACCCGGGGATGAATCTTCGGTAGTAGCCTACCAACCCGAGGAACTGCCGCACTTCCTTTATGCTGGAGGGTCTTGGCCAGTCCTTAATCACTGTGATATTATCAGGGTCTGGAGCTACTCTGTCAGCACTCACCACGTGTCCCAGGTACTGTACCTTTGGTTTCAGTAGATGACACTTGGAGGGTTTCACCTTTAGACCGTAGCCTGCCAGGGTGTCAAACACCTCTGCCAGGTGTTTCAGATGGTCCTCATATGTTTTGGAATACACGATGATATCGTCCAGGTATAGCAGGACCGTCTCGAAATTCCTGTGCCCCAGGCAGCACTCCATCAACCGCTGGAAAGTTCCTTATGCGTTGCAGAGCCCGAACGGCATACAGTTGAATTCGCTGAGACCCATCGGGGTGGTGAACGCGGTCTTCTCCTTGTCGGCCTCTGCTACAGGAACCTGGCAGTACCCGCTAGTAAGATCCAAAGTGGAGAAGAAGTTAGCAGACTTTAATGCAGCTAAAGATTCCTCTATCCTAGGTAACGGGTACGCATCTTTGTGTGTGATACGGTTGACTTTTCTGTAATCTACACACATTCTCATGGTGCCATCTTTCTTTTTCACAAGAACTAGTGGAGCTGCCCAGGGGCTACAGCTGTCCCTGATTACCCCAGCCTACTTCATTTCTCGCAACATTCCCTTGGCATTCTGATAGTGTGCAGGGGGTACAGGTCGGTATCTTTCCTTTATGGGTGGATGGTCTCCTGTGGGGATGTGGTGTTCTACCCCCTTTACTTGCCCTAAGTCTAGCGGTTGTTTGCTAAAGACTCTTTCGTACTCCTGCACCACCCGGTAGACTCCCTGTTTTTGGTGTGAGGGAGTGGAGTCGGTGCCCACATGCAGCTTCTGACACCAGTCCTCCATTTGTTTCTTGGAGCCGTTACTCTCCTCTGGTTGAGATGGAGGCAAGGGTTCCACGGCCTTTACAGAGTTTTGGTTAACGGTGAACAATTTGGCTAGAGTGGCATACCGGGGCAAGTATACTTCTCTTTCCCTAATGTTTAGGATGCGGACGAGTACCCTCCCATGGCGTACATCGACCACCCCCGTGCTGTCAATATGGTGGGCCTACTGTTTGAGTAGACGGGTTCTACCATGGCTTGGTAGTCCCTTCCTCTTAACCCGATTGCAGTCCGGCACCAGATCATCTCACTTTTTGGGGGCATAGCGATAGGGAACGGGTCACTCATCCTAACACTACCAATTTCACCACCAGACAGTTCTACCTGTTGCCTTTTCATCAGGGCTATGTTCTCTTTTTGTAGGACACGCTGCTGGCTGGAGCTGGCGTTCACCGCAACCTGTTGTAATATGACAATTATCTCTGCAAGACAATTTTCAAAAAATTAGTACCCAAGGTTATCTTAGGGTGGCTTTCACGACGGTCAATATCCACAATAATCAGTCCTTGCGCTGGCAGTTCAACTTTACCAATTTTGATGGTCACCTCCTTGAATCCCACCTGCGGTAAGGGCTGACCATTGCTGGCGATGATGCTCAAATCGTCATCTGGGTAGCGGGTAATATCTGAGTCATTCCAGTACCGCTTAAAAAGCACATAGGGGATGGTGGTTACCTGTGACCCGGTGTCCAGTAGTGCACTCATAGGAATGCCATCCAGCACCACAGGCAAGACCGGTCGTCCCCCTACGTACTTATCACGCCAGCTCGATGGGCCTGATGGTCTTATGCCTGGGGGTCGGCCCTCTGCCCCAGGTTGGGCCCGTTTAAATGACAGTACCTTGCCATATGTCCTGGTTGGTTGCAGTGGCGGCAGATGGGTTGTCCGTCCTGGTCGTAGTGGTCGCTGGGCCTTCCTCTGGACGATGGGATCCTCCTCTGTCGGCTCCAAGGGACGTCCTCCGGACTGGAAGCCAGCTGGATCTTTCCTGGGGGGGACACCTGTAAAGACTGCACAGTTCTGGTTAGCGCGGCAACGCTTTTGGTCAGCTCTTGGACCTGATGGTGCAGGTCTGCAGCCGGGGCTTTGTCCAAAGCCTGTGCATCAGCTCCCACAGGCTCTGCAGACAAGGGCGCCGCCTCCTGGTGATAGGTAATAGCAAGGCGCCTGTGGGTTACAGCGCCACCTGGTGCCGGTTCTCGGAGTACCCGGATGGCCCTGTCTTTGAATTTCGCAAAGTCCAAATCAGGGTTCTGCAAGGCCATTACACGCAACTGGGTTCGGTGGGCGCTGTACTGTAGACCCTCAATGAACTGTTCAGTCAACAGCTTATCCTCATTCCGCACGCTGTCAGGGTCTGCCTGCTTAATGGCTCTCAGGGCCTCCTGCAAATTCAAAGCATAGTCCCGTATACTGTCTTGTGCCCGCTGTTTGCATCCATAAAATTTTAATTTGATCTCTGCTGAGGTGCGGGTATCAAAAGTGTCCTTTAGACAGGCCAGTATTTCCTTTACAGTCCCCTTTTCCCTGGCTGACCAGGACTTCACTTTTCTTTGGGCTGCTCCGATTAACTGACCTATCAGGATGCTCACTTTTTGTTCCTCGGACAGGGGGTATACTTTGAATAGGCTATTCAGTCTTTCTTTAAAGTCGCTCAGGGAATGCGACTCCCCTGAGTACTGGGGTAACCATGCCGCTCCGGGGATATACGGCATCGTGAACGGCATCACTGCGGCAGCAGCCGCACTGGCGGTGGGAGCTCCCTCCATTCCTGGTGTCTTCCTCCCCCCTAGTTAACCGTGGCCTACCTTCCGTTGCTTCTTCTCCGTAGGCTGCGGCTCCGCAGGCGATCGTCGGGGTCGGGGACCTTGCGTCGCACGCTGGTGACGTCGGCATCCGCTGGGCTCCTTCCAGGACCTTGCGCAGCGTCAGTACGTAAGGCGGGGCTTCAGCTCTCGCGCGCTTTTGGCGTCCACGCTCCTCTTCTTCCCACGCGGCGTCCCATAAATGGCGCTCAATGGCGGGAAAATGGCTGCGGATGGCGGGAAAAGGGCTGCGGATGGCGGGAAAACGGCTGCGGATGGCGGGAAACTTCATCACGGTAAGTATCACGGTCTTTCTTCAGGCACGCAGTACCCGGTGGTTGCGGGCACGAAATCCTGCCGACTACGCCAAAGTTGACGCGTCCCCTGGGCCGTGTGTGGGGGAATACCCGGAACCGGGTCTCTGTGTAATGTCAGGGGTTGTAGTCTCCGTGGCGGCGACCCGGTCCCGTGGCTCAGGGTGGTCAAACCAGTGGCGGATCTGTTAACTTGGTTTTTAGTGTTGAAATGTCCGACTACGCCACCCGTGGATTGCGGTCACTGAGAACCGCCGCTGCGGGGCAGACCGCTGAGGCTGATGTTGTGTGCGCAGCAGAGGGTAGTATAACTCCCCACGGGAGGAGTATGGCCTCAGGGCAGCGTGTGTAGATGGTGAGGGTTGTGGTGCATGGGCGCAGCAGAAATGACTCAGAGTCCGTGCAGTGCAGTTCAGGGTCTTTACTGTTGGTAATGAAGAAGGCTCTGCCGGGAGTACTGGCTAACATTAGAGGCCAGGTGGAGGTGTAGGCCTTCCCGTCTGACTGCACTCTTCCTGGCTACCTTGCTGTAGTCGTGTAGTAGCCCACGTCCCTGAGTGTACCGTGTGGTGCTCACCTGTATTGCTGATGACTTGGGGCCTTTGGTACCTTCCGCTCCTCGATGGCGGTGCCAGTCCCTTGCGTGTGACTGAGCCTCCGGGCTTTCTATGGCCAGAGGACCTGAAATCCCCTGCCAGGTGGTTTCTGCTGCTGGATGTGGATATCCTCACAGCCTCGGACTCCAGTGTCCGGTTCTCTGCGTCTTCTGCCAGGATGAGCTCTATCAGCTCCAATCCCTGGCCTTCAGCTCCTGGCTCCTACAGAGCTCCTTGCTGCTCCTCTGTCCCTTCCTCTGGAACTAACTAACTAACCCCGCCCCAGATCCAGTTTATAAAGGGCAGGTTCCTCCCCTCCCTGGACTGGGGCAGGAGGCGTTGCATGCAAATGTGCTCCTGACCCGGAAAACCCATGCTCGCTCTCAGACATGGTATTTCTACCACTGTGGCAACCAGACCCCCTGGGGTGCCACACTTACACTCTACAGTATAGAGAAGGGACCCCGCTGATCATAAAAGCTTACACTCTACAGGATAGAGAGACTTACCCAGTGACTCTGGAGATGGAAAATGACTCTCCGATACTAACTGCTCCACTTTGAACCGCTGATCTGTAATGGCCTCGGTACTGACCACCATTGTACAAGGTGTTATAATCCGCTAGATGTCATAGCTGCCGGAAATCATGGGGAGGGCCACGCGGCAACACAAAATGATGTTACACAGCTCTCTCATGCTTCAACAGTGTGGGAAATGGTGTCGCGCAATGTTTTTTTTTTTTTGGAACTGCAAATCGAATCTCAAAATGCTGAAATTCACATGAAACCACGAAATTCAGGATCGATCCGTTCATCTCTGGTCCTGTCATATTGATGCTCATGTAAGTCTCGACTTAGCTTGTGGTCTGATAGTAGACCATGGACCAAAGGATGACAATTTCATAATTGGTTATTCTAATCCTCTTCTCTCGATCTCCGCACCCTCTGCTGCACTGTATTTGTGTGTCTTGTATTGCTTATGGCTATCTTCTTTTTACTTCTTTAATTTTTGGATATTGGGTAATATTGGCTAATGCTGAATTAATTTCCACTGACACCTTATTCCTTTATACTTGGATGCTTTACTGTGTGGCCTTGAAATATAGTTTATTGTACAGCATATTATTATCTGGTTTAATAGCATTCAGTAGTAATGATTAATTAGTCTCCTGACACTAATCACAGCCTGATTATTTATAAAAGCCACCTACCCTTCTCTTTATTTGATGGTCGGAATGAGATTTATATTTGTAGTAGGGTGTTTTTGGGGAGTTCAAACTGTTATTTTTGTATTCTGGATAAAGGTGATCTGTCACCAGGTTTCATAACACAAACAACATGCATAATTAAATAAATATATATATATATATATATATATATATATATATATATATATATATATACAGTGGTGGCCAAAAGTATTGGCACCCCTGCAATTCTGTCAGATAATATTCAGTTTCTTCCTGAAAATGATTGCATCACAAATTCTTTGGTATTATTACCTTCATTTAATTTGCTTGCAAGGAAAAAACACAAAAGAGAATGAAGGAAAAATCAAATCATTGATCGTTTCACACAAAACTCCAAAAATGGGCCAGACAAAAGTATTGGCACCCTCAGCCTAATACTTGGTTGCACAACCTTTAGCTAAAATAACTGCGAACAACCGCTTCCGGTAACCATCAATGAGTTTCTTACAATGCTCTGCTGGAATTGTACACCATTCTTCTTTAGCAAACTGCTCCAGGTCCCTGATATTTGAAGGGTGCCTTCTCCAAACTGCCATTTTGAGATCTCTCCACAGGTGTTCTATGGGATTCAGGTCTGGACTCATTGCTAGCCACCTTAGAAGTCTCCAGTGCTTTCTCTCAAACCATTTTATAGTGCTTTTGGAAGTGTGTTTTGGGTCATTGTCCTGCTGGAAGACCCATGACCTCTGAGGGAGACTCAGCTTTCTCACACTGGGCGCTACATTATGCTGCAAAATTTGTTGGTTGTCTTCAGACTTCATAATGCCATGCACACGGTCAAGCAGTCCAGTGCCAGAGGCAGCAAAGCAACCCCAAAACATCAGGGAACCTCCGCCATGTTTGACTGTAGGGACCGTGTTCTTTTCTTTGAATGCCTCTTTTTTTTTCCTGTACACTCTATGTTGATGCTTTTTGCCAAAAAGCTCTACTTTTGTCTCATCTGACCAGAGAACATTCTTCCAAAACGTTTTAGGCTTTCTCAGGTAAGTTTTGGCAAACTCCAGCCTGGGTTTTTTATGTCTCGGGGTAAGAAGTGGGGTCTTCCTGGGTATCCTACCATACAGTCCCTTTTCATTCAGACGCCGACGGATAGTACGGGTTGACACTGTTGTACCCTCGGACTGCAGGGCAGCTTGAACTTGTTTGGATGTTAGTCGAGGTTCTTTATCCACCATCCGCACAATCTTGCGTTGAAATCTCTCATCAATTTTTCTTTTCCGTCCACATCTACGGAGGTTAGCCACAGAGCCATGGGCTTTAAACTTCTTGATGACACTGCGCACGGAAGACACAGGAACATTCAGGTCTTTGGAGATGGACTTGTAGCCTTGAGATTGCTCATGCTTACACTGAGGAACATTTTTCTGAAACTGTTTCACAATTTTTAGACACAGTTTTTCAGAAACTGGTGAACCTCTGACCATCTTTGCTTCTGAGAGGCTCTCTCATCACTGTATATATTATACCTGCCCTATGACATCACTGTATATATTATGACTAGCCCAGGGGAATGGGGATGACTCGGTACCCGGGCCTTTAGCCTTAGGGATGTCGCGGTGGTCGGCTCCCGTGCCCGTACCCTGGGGTCGCTCTTTAAAAAGGGTGGATGTTTGTTAATATTAGTTTTATGAAAGAGTTTGTGACGCCACCTGTGGCTTCTGGTGAGGATCACCAGCGCTGCGCAGTCCACTGAGGCCGATGATAAGGCAGCTTGATGGTATAGCTCCCCACAGGTGGAGCTAGGCCTCAGGGCAGTGTATGATGGGGTATGCAGGACAGGCGAGACCCAGACGGGTCAGAGCAAGAACAGGGACAGACAAGATAGTCACTTCAGTACCTTTTACTGATGGAAATTCAGGCACGTCCCGGAGCACTGTAGGGTGAAGGGTGCATGTCAGGATCCTCCCCAATGAGCGGGTTTTAGGGCCTCCTGTTACTTGCCTCTGCGTAGTAAGTTTCTGACCTGCCTGGAGCTAGGCCTAACTGTGTCTCTGTCCTGCGCTGGCTGACCTTGTGGTAGGGCCTTCTCTTGGAGTACACGCACCTTATCTGTGGGGCTATGTGTCTCCTGGCTCTGTTACGTATCAGCACTTTAGCAATCCTGGGACTTTTAGTTCTCCAGGGATTCCGGTTTATCTTACTGGGTCATAGAGATCCCGGTAAACTTCGGACCCGGTGTCCGGTAACTGCTTCGGGGTGAGCCAGTTAAGCTCCTCTGCCCCCTATGTACTAACTCTCCACTCGCCTTCGGCCTACTCGGGCCCTCACTAGGCTATTCACACTAACGGCAGCTTGCCGCGCTTCACCGATCTTATGGCGCCGGCACACCTAAAGCTCACCTCTCTGAGCTACACGGAGTCTGGATCTGGATAAGCTCCACTGCAGACTGACCTCTCTCTGTGTCTCACTCTGCAGGAACTCTCTCAACAGGTTTGCTCTCTGTCGACTCCAGTCTAGACCAGACTGAACTAGACTCTGTCTAGACTCACAACTCTCAACTAACTGCTGCCTGGCTCCACCTTCCCTATTTATCTATCCCTAATGGGCTCCCTCTGGTGGTCTGAGGTGGAAGGTGGAGATGTGTGAATGGTTATGGGGCCTCTTGTGGAGGAATCCTTCAATACACCCTTCTAGGATCTGTGATACCAAGCGCAGCTGGGCGTCACATATTATACCTGCATTATGACATCACTGCATATATTATATGACGCGCCCCCAGGGCAATGGCGTACTCGGCGTCCGGGCCTCTATGGATGCTGGGGGGGTATGTCACAGTGGCTGGCCCGGTCCGTGGCCCAGGGCGGTCAACCAAAAAGGGGGATTGTAACTTGGATAAAAATAAATAAAGAGTTCGTAATGCCACCTGTGGTATCTGATAAGGATTACCAGCGCTGCTTCACACCTCCGGGGGGGTAATGGGATGGCAACTAAGGTGTTTCTGCTCCCCACAGGTGGAGTGGGCCGCCGGGGCAGTGTGGTGTTTGGTGGGTGGTGAAGCTGGGACTTGTAGTGCAGAGGGAGAGATGGCGCAGCTGAAATAATGGACAGAGGCTGTGCAGTGCAGTCATCCGAGTCTTTACTCACAGTTCTTATGTAAGTTCCACAGGTACACTGCGTGGGTGCCAGCCTCCCACGTCGCGCTGCATTCACCAGACCAGGGGTTCAGCTCTTCCTCAGGTAGGTCAGGAGCACTTGACGGTACCCCGCTTTCTTATGTTCCTCACTAGACCAACTTCTCACGCTGGGTCTTCTCCCTCCTGCCCTGCGCTTCCCCATACACAGTCCCGCTCGGGTGGTCTGAAGTCCCTCTGGGCAACTTGGAGTTCCCGGACCTGCTTGACCCTCACGGTGTCTAGGATGAGGCTGTGGCAACTGCACTATATGTCAGAAGCCTCCGGTTTTTCCAGCCGAGACCTGGAGTAACACGGCTGGTCCAGGGGCCGGTCCCCTTCTTGCGGCCTGATCCCTCTGACACCTGGCAGATTCGGGGCGTACGGGTGCGGTCCTGCACTCGCCGTACCCCCTGGGATCCCTTCTATAGAACGGAGCCTTCCTCCTCTGCTCCCCTCCTGGGCCTCTATTGCTAGGCCCCACTTGTGGAGCAGAGCTCCTAAAGAGACTCTCCTCCCTGACTGACTGTCCTCACTCACTCCTCCTACTGACTGACCTGCCACCCTAAGATGGCTTCCCTTTATATACCTCCTATTAAAGTGCTCCTCTAAACTGCTTCCTCCACCCACACCCACTACTGGTTCCCCCTACCTTTGGTTCCCCCCACTCCAGCCAGGGACAGGGCTCAGCAGGAAACACATTGCATCTTGCCCTTCCAGCCGGCCTGGAGTAGTGTAGTGTTGAATGTGGGTGTTGGGGTTCCGGGCAGCACTCCCTCCTTACCTGAGAGAAGGGGATACCATACCTCTGGGTGAGGTGCAGTACCTCTGTGGCGACTGAACCCTCAGGGGCGCCACATTATACCTACCTACAGTATGACATCACTGTAATGACATTAGCATAATCGTCCCGATTCTTTACCCCAGCCTAAAAACCATGGCTCCCCTTCCCTTAAGTTCTACAGCCAAGGTTTACCTGAGCCATCCTGATTACGACACTACTTTATTTCAGCTTGAAACACCTTGACAATTTACAGTCTCTGCATTGCTAAATGTGAACTGTTTTTTTGCATGGTGATTTCCATAAAGTCCTCTACACAATTCTTGTTCCTGATTCCTAAAAAATATGTACGGTAACTTCCTGCGAATAATCTTACGTTCCTGTCTTCATCTTATTAGTATTCAGCTGTTATCTCACAATTTCTTATGTAGTACTTGCATTTTCTGCTTGTCTGCTTCTATTGCTCCAAGGCCCCATACGCTCAATCCCATTTTTCTCTTTTTTTTTTTCTAACAACATCTATAACTGTTTTTAAAACTCGGTTATCCCTTCCCTTTACACATTGATATTTCTAGACGAAGATTACGTACCCAAGTTCATAGGTTGGAAACAAAATTCTCTTAGTGACCAAAAACAAGGAAATCTACACTCACAAAATGGACTCCCCTCCCCACTTTTGTGGTCAGTGAGATAAACGATATCACCTAAATTGTAAAACGCATAAAACAGAATATGCAAAGCAATCTCCATAGCCGGCAGATGTTGTTCTATTGAGCGTCTGGTGGAAGTATCATTTTCTTTGCAAAAGTGCTACAAAAATGACTCCAATAACCTGTATATGATACTAGTAAAATGGCCAATCTGCTACAACAAGCTGAAAAATGGGTGAAAACGTAAATGATCCCTGCAGTACGTATGTGACTATGGTTTTTATAGGTTGGATTAAGTTCAAAGTCATTTTTCCAATGATGTCAACTTTTCATCATAAGAAAAAAAAAAATCTTTGGAAATTTGAACTCTCCAGCTTGGTTTAATTTTTTCCAAAAATTTGATTTGCAGAAAATTGCAATAGCCTCTAATTACCCGGAAAAGATTTGTGTAACACTTTGAGGTTTCCTAGGACTGCATCAAACAGCTTGCTAGATCTTTAACCAAATACAGCTCTAGTAATGTCAAAGCGACCTCAACATATCTGGCTATGAATAGACACTGGATGGTAGCAATTGGTAACCATCAGCCTGTTTCACAACACACTGCACTTACAGACTTTTTATGCCTTTTTAAATTATAAAAATGGCCCCCAAATTATCCTTTTTGTTGGAGCAGATCCCTGCCTTGTTGGTGTTTACAAACATGTGGTATACATGGAGAAAGCTATGCCTTTTTGGCAAGTGTTAGTTAAAACATTATCATTGTTTGGAGAGTAGCAGGAGGGTTTGTTGTTTGTTAAATGAAGAAGTGATCGCTTTTTAACAAGCCTTCCCTAAATTATCCCTATTTTGGGGTCAGCAACAGATTTGCTGTTTGAAAAATTAAGAAGCAATGGCTTTGTTCAAGTCTATGCAAAAATTATCCCTTTTGTGGAAGCAGTTTTAGGTTTATTTACCCTCTGAAGAGTAAGGTTCACATCAGCAATACAATGTAACTATAGAATACGATAGATAAACAGGAGATGTGTGGCAGCCTACTGGCAGTGGCTGTGTGCCGCCCAGGGGATGGGGACTACTCGGCGCCTGGGCCTTAATGCCTGGTCTTGGGGGATGTTGCGGTGGTCGGCTCCCGGGCCCGTACCCTGGGGTCTCTCTTAAAAAAGGGGAAAATAAAATGTCAGAGTTCGTGACTCCACCTGTGGTGTCTGGTGAGAATCACCAGCGCTGCGGCAGTCCACTGAGGCCAATGTTACGGCAGCTTTGATGGTGTAGCTCCCCACAGGTGGAGCTAGGCCTCAGGGCAGTGATGTTTGACGAGGTGCACGATATGGCGGTGACCCAGCCGGGTCCAAGGAAGGACAGGGGACACACACACACGGTTTGCTTCTGTACCTTTTACTGGTGGAAATGCAGGTACCGTCCGGAGCACTGTAGGGTGAGGGGTGTGACGCGCCCCCTGGGCCGTGGGGGGATACCCGGAACCGGGCCTAGTAGATGCTGGGGGGTAGTAGTCACCGTGGCGGCAACCCGGTCCGTGACCCAGGGCGGTCAAACCAGTGGCAGTCTATGTGTATAGGTTTATATAGTCCGACTACGCCACCTGTGGATTGCAGTTATGGAGAACCGCCGCTGCGGAGCAGTCCACTGAAGCTGGTGGTATGTGCAGCAAGTGTTATATAACTCCCCACAGGAAGAGTGTAGCTTCAGGGCAGCGCAGGTGAATGATGGTGGTTGTGAGGGGCGTCCCAGTGCAGTGCGTGCTGGCGCGGTAAGAAACACGGAGACAAGATGATGCAGTCCCAGGGTCTTTACTAACGGTTGTTAGTTTCCAAGTTACACTGCAGATCATAACTTCCCACGTCGTGCTGTGCGTACTCAGTGAGGGGCTCGGTCCACCCTCAGGTATCTCCAGAGCACTTTTCAGGACCCCGTTCTGTGTACCTTTCTCTGGCCTCTCTCCTTGAACCTCACACCTAGCGGCACCTCTGTCCAGTGTCCTCGGGCCTTGGCGTGCGACGTGTGTTCCGTCCCCTGGCCCTATGTGGCTACCTTCCTGATGGCTGGTGTGGGCGGCCTGCTGACTTAAAGTGCTGCAGCCTCCGGTTCCCAGTTGAGCCCTGGAGTCTCTGCTAGTTGAGGGATCCGGTTCCCTTCTTCTGGCTTGACCCCCCTACCTCGTGGCAGCGGCGGGCGTACGGGTGGCAGCTGCACGGCCCGTACCCCTGGGGTCCCTTCGGTTCCTCTCCTGGAGCCTTCCTGCTCCCTCTTTCCTCTCCTTTCTCCTTCAGGCTCAGGCCTCTTGACTAGGCCTGCCCGTGGAGCAGAGCTCGTACAGAGCCCCTGCTCCTACACTCTCCTCCTCTGACTGAACTCTCTGCACTGAACACTGATTTAAGATGGTTTCTAGTTCTTATATGCTCCTACTCCAGTGCGCCCAGGATCTACGTCCTCCACCCATCGACTACCTAGTTCCCCCTCTCTAGTGGTTCCTCCCCACTCCAGCCAGGGATCAGGGACAGTTGTGCTTCCCCACAGGAGCATTGTCGCCCTGTCCCCCAGAAATGTGGTGTAGTGGATGTAGTGTTAGGGCCCTGAGCCATACTCCTTCCTTACCTGAGAGTGAGATACCACACCTCTGGGTGAGATGCAATACCTCTGTGGCGACCGAACCCTCAGGGGTGCCACAGGTACACTGCAGGACTCTCCCCAGTGAGCAGGTGTAGGGCCTCCTGTTTCTTCGCCGCTTAGTGTTAGTCTCTGGCCTGCCTGGAGCTAGGCCTAACTTAGTCTCTGTTCTGCACCGGCTGATCCTGTGGTAGGGCCTTCTGTTGGAGTACACACTCCCTGGTATATGGGGCCTCGGTAACTCCTGACCCTGGTATAACAGTCGGCGTTTGGTATTCCTGGGACATGTAGTTCGCCAGGGGTTCTGGTTGTCTTCTGCTGGGTGTAAAGAATTCCTGCAGACTCAGACCCGGTGTCCGGTATATGGTTTCTGAGGTGAGCTGGTAAAGCTCCTCTGCCCCCAATGCTACTCACTCCTCTAGCCTTCGGCCTACTCAGGCCCTCACTAGGCTATACACACTGGCAGTTAGCTGGCTGCCTCTTCTGCTGCTCTCTGAGCGTCAGCAACGCTCCTAGCTCACTTAACTCGAGCTGTTTGAGTCTGACTGAGCTCCCCTGCAGACTGACCTGTTTCTCTGTGTCTCACTCTGCAGGAACTGGCTGTGGACTCCAGACTGTTCTGTCTCCACTCACTTCCTGAGGAGAACTAACTCACAGACTCTCTCTGCCTAGCTCCACCCTCCGTATTTATATCCCTATCCGGGCTCCCTCTGGTGGTCTGAGGTAGGGTGGAGCTGTGTGTATGCTCTGAGGGCCTCTTGTGGAGAAAACCTGAAATGCACCCCTCCAGGATCTGTGGCTCCATGCACAGCAGGGCGTCACATTCCCCCCTAGTTGAACTCAGCACTCCCGGGCTGAAGCACATTTTGTAACAACAACAATAACAAGCTTCCCTTTAAGGGAGGTTAGGACACTTGAACGTTGCATAACCAGAACATGGATAAATACACATATATAGTTCAGTAAACATTGGGCAATGAGCAACCAGAAAGTCCAAGTCTCTTCCGGAGAGGTTGCTCAAAGGGGCACTCAGGGAGTGCAAATATGTACAAATAAAGTCTTTGGGCTGCACATAGTCCTCAGCCACAGAGTTTTTAGATACCATAGCGGGTAATGGGAAGCAAATAAGTAAAGTGTCCGTTTCACTTGGATTGTCCATTAGAGGGGCAAAATATAAGTTAAAGGCATGTAAAGGCAATAAATACATAGCAATCCATACGCAGGATAATGCAATAATATACAGTATTATACAATACAATACAATACCTCAGGGGTAACTATCTACATCTGTCGGGGTTTAACTATTTTACTTAGTGTACCTGACAGGGAGTTGACCTTTCGTGCTACGTGTAGATCTGTGTAGTGCGGTGGTCTGTGTAGTGTCAGTGTTTCTCTCAGCTACCCTGTTAGTTCTACTAGCGATGGTATTGAAAAACTGCCTTAACCTCGCTACTGGGCTGGCAAGTTCACCATTGGCTGGGCCTTCCTGTTCCGCTTCTGCCGGGGATCCTTCTTGAGCAGGCTCTTCTGCGGCACTAGGCTCTTCTGCAGCATTTACAAGTTCAACTTGCGGTGGAGGGTCTTCTGGCTGTTGGAAGAATTGGAGTACTGGAATTATGACTGCTCCTCCGATTTGAGGCCAATCTGCCGGAAAGTCTCCTAAATCAGTATGTATTACTGCTTCATCAGGTTCCTCCGGGAAAATGAGAGACACTTCTTCTTGGGGTTTTAGCAGATCTGGACACAACTTCAGGTGGTCCCTAGATACTGTTGCAGTTGTTCTTCCTCCATCTTTGCTGATCAGACACGTCTTCTTGTTGTCAAACCTTGAATTCAACACAGTGTAGGGTTCTCTCTCCCACTGGTCATCAAGCTTGTGGTTCCTCCGCTTCCTTTTCAATACCACTTCTCCTGGTGTGAAGGGTTCTGCTGGTGCACTTCTGTTGTATTGTGCTTCTTGTTTATCCCTCACCCGAGTGAGACTGTCTTCGACACAGGCTTGTACTCTTCTGTACTGCTCCTGTCTGGTAGTGTCCCAGTCTTCAGTGGTCACGTCTGCCTCTGGTTCTACAACACCAAGCTCCAGGTCCATGGGCAACTTTCCTGGTCTTGGCTGCATGAGATATGCCGGAGTGCAATTGGTGGAACTTACTGGTATGTGATTATACAGATCCACTTGGTCAGGTAGTAGGTCTGGCCACTGGTTTCTCTCTTCTAATGGTATAGTCTTCAGTAGATCGATGATGATGTTATTCATCTTTTCACAGAGACCGTTAGTTTGGGGGTGGTACGGTGTAGTCCTTATCTTTTTATACCCGTACAGATGGCAGAACTTGAACAATTCAGCCTCAAAGGCCGGGCCTTGGTCAGTCAGTACCTGCTCAGGGTATCCATGGGGTCTGCAGAAGTACGTTTGGAACGTCTTCGTTGCCGTCTCTGCTGTCAGGTCTTTGACAGGGGTGACCACCAGGAACCTGGAGTAGTGATCCACCATGGTCAGGGCATAGGAGTATCCTGACCTGCTGGGTGACAGCTTGAAATGGTCCAGGGCCACGATCTCCAGGGGTCGAGTCGTCTTTATGGGTTGCAGGGGTGCCTTCTGGCTGCTGTAGTCTTTTCTTCTTAGGCTACAGGGTCTACAGTCTCTGCACCACCTCTCAATGGAGCTGCGCATTCCCACCGAGTAGAATCAACACTTCAACAGGGTCTCTACCTTTTTCCAGCCAAAGTGCCCCGCCTGATCGTGGTAGGCCTCCAACACCATCTGGATGTCCGTCTTAGGGACCACTATCTACCACACCATCTGATGGGTTTTCGGATAAACAGCCGGCTTCTCTCATTCCACAGCTGCTTTGCTTGGAGAGACGCATCCTTCTCCAGGGAGGAATCTTCTTGGGTTATCAGCTCCTTGATTCGGCTGACAACCGGGTCACTGTCCTGGGTCTCCTTCCAGCTGTGGTAGGGCAAAGGGTTTAATGTCTTACCACGCTGCCTCCTGGAGGCTCGTTGCTCGTGGATCATCCCATTCCGATGAAAGGCAGGTAGCTCAATCTCCTCCAGGTCATCCACTTCTTCTTCTGTGTCTGACTGGTGAGGCATCCTGGACAGGGCATCAGCGTTGGCGTTCTTGCGGCCCACCCGGTACTTAATTGTGAACTGGTAGTTTGACAGCCGAGCCATCCATCGTTGTTCCTGGCTCCCAGCTTGGTTGTTTCAAGATGAGTTAAGGGGTTATTGTCAGTGTAGGCAGTGAACTTGCTGGAGGCTAGGTAGTTCTTGAACCTTTCTGTGATGGCCCAGACCAAGGCCAGGAACTCTAACTTAAAGCTGCTATAGTTCTCTGGGTTCCTCTCTGTCAGGCGGAGCTTCGTGCTTGCATAAGCGATGACTTTCTCCTGGCCATTCTGCTTCTGACTTAGGACAGCTCCCAATCCTTCATTGCTGGCATCAGTGTACAGCAGGAACGGTTGGCTGTAGTCAGGGTAGGCTAGGATCTCATCACCTGTCAGGATCTCCTTCATTTCTTGAAATGATTCAGCCTGTTCTTTACCCCAGTGGAA
Source organism: Phyllobates terribilis (assembly GCF_046119375.1). Taxonomy (NCBI): domain Eukaryota; kingdom Metazoa; phylum Chordata; class Amphibia; order Anura; family Dendrobatidae; genus Phyllobates; species Phyllobates terribilis. The sequence continues at coordinate 739,969,978 of NW_027362764.1, forward strand.
TGGGGGATTTCTGCCCTTGGGGGACTGTCCTACCAGGAGGTCTTGCAGAGGCGCTGCTTTCTTCGTGTAATCTTTTACAAACCTCCGGTAGTATCCTACTAGTCCCAGGAACTGACGCACCTCCTTGAGGTTCTTCGGCTCCGGCCATTTCTGGATGGCAGTGACCTTCTCCGGGTCTGGTGCTACTCCCTCTGGACTAACAATGTGTCCCAGGTACTGTACCTTTTTCTTGAGCAGGTGGCACTTTGTGGGCTTCAACTTCATCCCATACCGGGACAGTGACTCAAATACCTCCGCCAGGTGCTTCAAGTGGTCCTCATACATTTTGGAGTACACTATCACGTCATCCAGGTATAGTAACACAGTCTCGAAGTTTCGGTGTCCCAGGCAGGTGTTCCACTCCATCAATCTCTGGAACGTTCCGGGGGCATTGCAGAATCCAAACGGCATACTGTTGAACTCGCAGAGTCCCATCGGGGTGGTGAAGGCCGTCTTCTCCCGATCCTCCTCAGCCACAGCTACTTGCCAGTACCCACTAGTGAGGTCAAGGGTGGAAAAGTAATTTGCAGACTTCAAGGCAGCCAGGGATTCCTCAATACGGGGTAAAGGGTATGCATCTTTATGTGTAATGCGATTTACTTGTCTGTAATCTACACACATTCTCATGCTTCCATCCTTTTTCCTGACTAGAACTAGGGGAGCTGCCCAGGGACTACAACTATGCCTTACTACCCCTGCCTTCTTCATGTCATGCAACATCTCCTTCGCTTTCTGGTAGTGTGCTGGAGGTATAGGCCTGTACTGTTTCTTGATGGGGGGATGGTTGCCTGTGGGGATGTGATGTTGTACCCCCTTAATCCTCCCATCAAGTGGATGTTTGCAGAATACCTGCACGTATTCCTGAACCACCCGGTGTACTCCCTGTTTCTGGTGGCCAGGAGTGGTGTCTGTCCCAAAGTGGAGCTGTTGACACCAATCCTCCACCTGGGTTGCAGGGTCATTATCCTCCACTTGGTCTGGGGAGGTTAAGGACTCCGCCGTGTGAATAGAGTTATTATTTACAGTGTACAGTTTGGCTACAGTGGCATAGCGTGGTAGTCTGACCTCGTCTTCCCCATAGTTGAGAAGACGGACGGGCACCCTCCCATTGAGTACATCTACAACCCCCCTGGCAGTTAAGAGTGTAGGTCTGTGCTCTGAGCTAAGCGGTTCTACTACCGCCTGGTAGCTCTGTCCTTTAAGACCTATTGCTGCTCTACACCAGATAAGCATTTCGCTCATTGGGGGAATCACAATGGGTATCGGGTCTGTTACCCGCACGCTACCAATCTCACCACCTGTCAGCTTCACTTGCTGCTGGTACATCAGGGCTCGGATCTCCTTCTGGATCGCTCTCTTCTGCCCTGGTATGGCAACGTCAGGGAGCTGTTGGAGTAAAAACACAACCTCCTCCAAACAGTTACCAACAATGTTAGTGTCTAGTACCACATTCTGTCCATTTTCCTCATTGACAGTCTTCACTACAATGAGTCCCTGGTCCGTTAACTCCACTCTCCCCACTTTAACTGCTACATTCTTAACCCCAAGTAGGTCAAGAGGGAGGCCGTTAGAGGCATATACTGAAAAGTCTGGGTTTGGGGGTTGGAGACTCTCCATGGACCAGTATTTGCTATAGAGGATATCAGGTATGATTGTTACCTGGGATCCGGTGTCCAGCAGGGCAGGTATCGCAATGCCGCCCAGTATGATGGATAGGAAAGGTCTTGCTCCCATGAACCTGCGGTGCCAGACTGAGGGGCCTGCTGAGTCTATTCCTGGGTGCTGGCCCTCGGACCCAGGGTTTGCTTGTTTAAAGGACCCTGGTGCACTGTGTGACCTGCCTTCTGGCAGCGGTGGCAGATGAACTCTTGGTGAGGATGGCGCTGGTTGTTGGTCCTCCCTGGGGGCAAAGTTGTCCTCCTCCGGGGTGGTGATGTCCTCCTCCGGGGTGGCGACGTCCTCCTTCTCCTCCAGTTCATCCAGGAGACATCCTCAGGGCAGTCGGCTAGCAGGATCTTTCCCTCTGTCTCTGGCTCCGTCCGTAGTTGCAGGGCACCCATTACAGTGGCCAGGTTTTGTGTCAGCTGGCACACTTCTGAGTGCAGACAGTCCAGCTCAGTAGGGGTGCTGCCTGCACTTTGGCTTCAGCAGCCAGCGGGGAAAAGGTGGGTGCTTCTGGCATTAGAGTGGCCCCACCCTGGTAACGCTGGATAGACGTATCTGCTGTCTCCAGGGGTTGCAGTCCCTTGATAGCCATGTCCTTAAGGGTGTCAAAGGTAGCATCTGGATGATCCAAGGACCACCAACGCACAGTCCTGCTCTCCGCTTGGGACCCCAGCACCCGGACAAATTGTTCTTTTAGCATTTTCCTCTCATTAGTTATGCTAACTGGACTAACCTGTTTTAGAGCTCGCAGGGCCCCTTGTAAACGGCAGGCATAGTCCCGAACGCTGTCCTCCGGTTTCTGAGAGCATTAGTAGAACCTCATCCGGAGGTCTGCCTCAGTGCGGTCCTCAAAGGCAGTCTGTAACTTTTTGAAAATTGCGGACACTGATTCCTGGTCTGCGGCCGACCAAGTCTCTACTTCTCTCTCCGCAGCACCAGTCAATTGTCCCACTACTACTGCAGCTCTTTGTTTGCCCGTCATAGAATACATGTCCAGTATGCTGCATATTTTGCACTTGAATCCAGACAGGGTGTCTGGCTTGCCGCTGTACGGGGGATGTATGGTAAAGTCAATGGTACGATAGGGGCTACAGGCCCTGGTGATGGAGCGGCTGCTCCGTCTTGCGCGGCGGTTGCCGCGGGTGCATCATTGGGGCTGTCAGCCTGGGCCGCGACGTCGGGTTGTTGCTGCAACATCTTGGCGCCCCCCTAGTGAACTGTGGCCTACCTTCCTTCTGTAGGCCGCAGCTCCGCAGGCGACGGTCTTCTGGTAGGACCTTGCGTCGCTCACATTCCACGTCAGAGCGTTCGCTGAGGCTTCCTGCCAGGACCTGATGCTGCATCAGTGCGTGAGGCGTGTCCTCGACTTCGCGCGCTTCCAGCGGTTACGCCCCTCTTCTTCCCACGCGGCGACCAGAGAGATGGCGGCCAGTGGCGGGAAACTCCAGAAAATGGCGGGAAAAGCTTCACCACTGTGAGTTTTAAAGTTTCTTAAGGCGCACAGTACCCGGTGGCAACGGGCACGCAATCCTGTTCGTGACGACAGTTAGAGTGATGTGGCGCCCAGGGGATGGGGACTACTTGGCGCCCGGGCCTTAATGCCTGGTCTTGGGGGATGTCGCGGTGGTCGGCTCCCAGGCCCGTACCCTGGGGTCTCTCTTAAAAAAGGGGAAAAAAAAATGTCAGAGTTCGTGACGCCGCCTGTGGTGTCTGGTGAGAATCACCAGCGCTGCGGCAGTCCACTGAGGCCGGTGTTACGGCAGCTTTGATGGTGTAGCTCCCCACAGGTGGAGCTAGGCCTCAGGGCAGTGATTTTTGACGAGGTGCATGATATGGCGGTGACCCAGCCGGGTCCAAGGAAGGACAGGGGACACACACACACGGTTTGCTTCTGTACCTTTTACTGGTGGAAATGCAGGTACCGTCCGGAGCACTGTAGGGTGAGGGGTGCACTGCAGGACTCTCCCCAGTGAGCAGGTGTAGGGCCTCCTGTTTCTTCGCCGCTTAGTGTTAGTCTCTGGCCTGCCTGGAGCTAGGCCTAACTTAGTCTCTGTTCTGCACTGGCTGATCCTGTGGTAGGGCCTTCTGTTGGAGTACACACTCCCTGGTATATGGGGCCTCGGTAACTCCTGACCCTGGTATAACAGTCAGCGTTTGGTAATCCTGGGACATGTAGTTCGCCAGGGGTTCTGGTTGTCTTCTGCTGGGTGTAAAGAATCCCTGCAGACTCGGACCCGGTGTCCGGTATATGGTTTCTGGGGTGAGCTGGCAAAGCTCCTCTGCCCCCAATGCTACTCACTCCTCTAGCCTTCGGCCTACTCAGGCCCTCACTAGGCTATACACACTGGCAGTTAGCTGGCTGCCTCTTCTGCTGCTCTCTGAGCGTCAGCAATGCTCCTAGCTCACTTAACTCGAGCTGTTTGAGTCTGACTGAGCTCCACTGCAGACTGACCTGTTTCTCTGTGTCTCACTCTGCAGGAACTGGCTGCGGACTCCAGACTGTTCTGTCTCCACTCACTTCCTGAGGAGAACTAACTCACAGACTCTCTCTGCCTAGCTCCACCCTCCATATTTATATCCCTATCCGGGCTCCCTCTGGTGGATTGAGGTAGGGTGGAGGTGTGTGTATGCTCTGAGGGCCTCTTGTGGAGAAAACCTGAAATGCACCCCTCCAGGATCTGTGGCTCCATGCACAGCAGGGCATCACAGCTGCAACTGCACAGCATAGAATATGATGATGCAGGAAAGGGAATGTCTAGCAGAGTAGGGTCAGAACTGGTAGCCCCGGCAGCAGCAGCAGCAGTAATACAGTATACATGGACAGAAAGGAGATGCCCACTGGGTGGTACACTGGAGGCTGGACATAACAAACCTGGCCAGTCCTTGCCACTGATCCAATCTGCTGATCCAGAAGTTCATGGGATTGAGGCACAGGAAATCTGCTGGAGAAAGGACACAGTCCAGGTATGACCGAACCTGTTTGTTCAGCTACTACATCTCTATTTTCTGATGTGTATCAGGTTGGCTCAGTGGCAGATAAAACATCTTGATATCATGTCAAAGATACTGTAATCGCTGCTGTAACATTGACCTCTTATAGCCCCAGTGCTGGCTCAAGCAGGGAGTGTTGGCTCCACAAAAAGCGCAGAGGTGTTTGCTGGTCGGCAGATATCCGCTTGGCAAAAGCTTCACAGAGCAGGGTACACAGCTTATCCAGGTAAGAAGCCAACTTTGACTTTATTTCCTAAGCTAAAAAAATTCCACCATTTTCCTTTTATACTGAGGGTCCGAAAGAATGGCTATCCATGATGGTAACAATATGACTGTCCACCCACAAGAATTCTTGCATGCAGTTTGCTAGCATGATGAGGGCCCTTTGGTTCACCCTCCGCACCCTTCTACGACATTAAGTTGTCATGACCAGAGATGTCTTATTCATAAATTTCACTCTGGCTGTTAGCCTCGTCCCATGTCTGTAACTCATTGTCCCCCTCCACATCCCCCAATTGCTGCTCTTCCCGTTCCTGCACACCTTGCAGCATGTAACATTGACCTTAAAGATGACTTGTCACCAGGTCAGAAGTGGGCTGTTTTTGCTCTTATTTTATTCCCACTACTCCCCTGAGTATTATCCTTTTTTTTTTTATTAAATCCGTGATAAGGTTGCAGAGATATTGGCCTATTTATTTATTGCCAATTCTGATGGTTTTTACCAAGGAGGTGTGGCCCACAGGACAATAATGAAGAGGAGCATAAAGACACACCCCTGAGGATCCTGTGATCCATGCCCTCTCTGTAAAAAACATAAAATTCAACACTAAATAAAAAGGCCACATATCTCTGGAACCATATAGGATATATAAAGGGGAAAAAAACAGAAAACTCAGGGGAGCAGCAAGAATTAAATAAGACCAAAAACTCATGTTTGACCTGGTGAAAAATCCTCTTCAAGATGGACACTAAACAAAAGTTGATTGATCCTATAGAGCTGGATATTGATGTATAAGACCCATTAAACTCATAGAAAGAGCTTGACGTTCTGTGCTAAGATTCATACGACTCCATACTCTAGTTAAAACAGCATTTAAAATTCTGGATTTTAATGTTTTGGAGCAGATGTTCTCTTTATTGAAGTTTTATGGCAGCAGTGTCTATCAACAAGCATCATCAACTGCTCCACAAGTCACCACAATCAGATGTAATCCGCACAATAAGAGATAAAATCTCATCAGGGGCGGAAAAATTTCCAGAAACTTTTTTTTTTTCCTTCCAATTCTCTGCAGGTTTCTCGGTAATAAATGTTTATGATTCTAAGTTGAAATGAAAAATATTGGATTTTTCTCATATCGTCTAACATAATTTTTCTTAGCAAACGGGTCTTATATTAGGTTTTAACTATGATCACCGGTGATGAGGCTTGTGAGACCACAGTCCTGACTTGACTGCAAAAGAAAAGATAAATTAGACTTTACTCATGATTTAACTGAGGGGAATCCAGCCCGGTGCCATCTGTCAAAGTAGATCTGTATCTGCCAATTACAGAATGAAAGTGAGAAAATGAGATTATGTTTCCAGTGCGCGCAATACAGCGTTCTTCTCTCCTATGACTTTCTAAAAAAGATTTGCACAAAATAATAATGATCATTCTAGAAATAGTTCTGACATCATTAATCACAAAGGGGAAAGGGGGCACTTTAAATAATGCAAAACGTAAAAGAAAAAAAAAACAATGAAAAAAATATAATAATCAAATAATATAATACGACATACAAATAACATAATAATAATAATATACTACTATAATAATATAAAATAGTACTATAATAACAATATTACAAGATAATACAAATATACCGTAATATAACAATCTTATAAAATACTATAATAGCATAGCCATAAAATAGTACAATAATAATAAAAATAATATTAATAATACAAGAAAATAGAGATATTATTTAATATTATAAAATACTATAATAATATAGTAATTAAATAGCATGATAATAATAATACAAAATACTACAAATATAATATATAATATAATGTTCATAATATAGGAATAATAATAAAAAAACACTTATCATTATTAGAATAATATTAATCATACAAAATAATACAAATATAATAACTATATTTGTTTTTCTATCATAATATAGCAATAGTATAGTACATACAATAATGCTGCAAAATAATACAAAATACAAATAACATAATAATAATATACTAATATTATAATAATATAGTCATAAAATAGTATGACAATAACAATACAAAATACTCCAAATAATATATAATATATTTTTTCTAATAATAATATTACTATTATTATAATCATTATATTTATGTTATGATTATTATTTACTTTTACTATAATAATCTAGTTATAAAATTGTACAATAATACAAAATATTACAAATATAATAATATATAATATAATTTTTCTAATAGTAATATCACTTATTATAATCATTATTATGTTTATGTTATTATTATTATTTACTTTTACTATAATAATCTAGTTATAAAATTGTACAATAATAATACAAAAAATTTCAAATATAATAATGATATACTTTTATTCTAATAATATAGTAATAAAATAGTTCAATAATAATGAAAATATTACAAATAAAATAATAATAGTAGTAATAATAATATTAAAATAGAAAAGTAATACAACTAACTGCACTGCCATTGTCATTTCATGTTGAGTGGTGCTCAGCACATGTAGTCTTGCCAGTGGGGGTGTAATTATAGGGGTTGTAGTTGTGTAATGCAGGTGCCGGAATGCAACGCACAGAGACACAAGGCGAGAACAGTCAGAGATGATTGTAAACAGTTTTATACAACAGGTATACTGAAACAAGGGATTAGCAACAAGGGTAATGAACAGTGGTTTGAAATATCAGCAAAATACGAAATTTCTCAAAGTAAGGTGCAGTCTCTTAAAGTAAGGTGCAGTCTCTCAAAGTAAGGTGATGCCCTCAATCATGGGAGACACCACACAAGTTCTTTAACTGTGCATTTGGCCCTAGCGGGGGTCACCGGTTATTCCCGCTAGGCCGTGAGTTTCTTCCGGATAAATTCAATTAGATCACGTTGTGCTACTTTAGCCCCAACTGTTCCCCTCCCAACCAGAGTACATAAACCCAATTGTCCCGGGTACCGTGGGTGAACAGTGGAAGTGACGGCCCTGCTCACATATGCAGCTCCTCTGCTTTCGCTGGCGTGACTTTCCTGGGGCAACCGTCTCTCAACTCCTCTCTGCTTGGCTGTTGGGGGCAGTCTCTCGAGCCTTGGATAGGGGGGTCCAGGCCTCGTCTGTTGGCGGGCGACGTCAGGTTCCGCGAACTCACTCAGCACCGCGATCAGGTTCTTAGTCCCCTCAGCAGGCACAGCACTCGGGTCACAACTGTGAGGGATCCGGAGCTCTTTTACCTGTGCCCGGCTGGAGCACCTCTCAGGCCTCTGGATTTGGCCTGTCACGCGGGGTTTCTCAGGACGCAGGGAGCACGTCTGCTCCTTTATGCTGCTTGGCACCAAAGACCCCTCAGGTTTGGCGCGCTGGCCTCTTATCTCCTGGAACTCCTTCCTGGAAGTCACCTGATCGGGTCCAGCGTCTGAACCTGCCCTCCCTGCAACTTCCCTTGCATATTTTGGTTCCGCTTGACTGTATCTGGCCAGTAGATGGCAGTCTCGCTCCATCCTTGAAACATCATGTTGAAGTTCTTTTACAAGCTTTCTTGCCTGTTCTACAGTTGCACCTTGGCCCTGGTGTTTGAGGAGGCCCAATAAGACGAGGAGGCCCAATAAGACATCTTACTTATATGAGGACACCAGCTCTGTCACTGACATGGTGTAATTGTGGGACCCATTGCAGGTTTTGCATTAGAGGAGTATTCCAGTCTACGAAAATGGCTTTAAAGATGAAAGAATAATGACCTGGCTCCCCTTTTTCATCGGACCTAAACCCTATGGAGAACTTGTGGACCTTGTTAAATGAGAGAATTATAGTGAAGAAGAACAGGTTCTTCTTTGGTGCTGCCCAAAAAGACGATCGTCAACAAATTAAGAAACAGAGAGACTCCAGAGCTTATGTCTGTTATTGAGAAGAAGGGCAGATATATTACTATATTACTATATTCGTTTTAAAATCTGCACCCCAAATCGACCTTCTGTGCAGATTCCGCCCCAAGTTTTTCCAATGTGTCGATTATATTTGGTAAAATCTCATCCATTTTCATGTTACTTTTAGAATCTGAAGATTTTCGTTCCAGAAAATCAGGACTAAACATACCTTTTCTGTTAGGAAATCAGACACTTATTTCATGTTTCATGTTTTTTTTCCAGAGTATGTGCCATTTATGATTATAAAAAAAGTTATGCTTCTGGTTGCACACATCTTCTGAAAGTCAGGAGAAGACAGTGGGTCACATAACATTTCTTATATACTTTTTTCGTACGTTTCTTTCCTCATTTCACACACATAAAATCTTTTTCATACCCTTATAACTTTTTTTTCCTACTTATTTTTGTCCTAAAACAGCAAGTTCACTATATAGGTCAGCGGCTGCTCCCAGGAGAGCGGAGAGGTGTTTGTAAGGCATACAGCCAAGCGGAAAAGAACATAAAGGGACATCGGCATCAAGGTCTCACAGCTTCGTACCATCATCATGAAAGGATAATACATAATACATGGAGCAGATAGCACTTTATGCTGGCTATTTTGCAGATGTGTTAGTAACCTTACAGTTGACATGTCAAGAGTAGCCGCAGTCGATTCCCTACAAATGTCCCCAAAATGAGCACAAATGTATCGGCAGCATAATAGTTGCATCTTTACAAGTTTACAGCATCAGTCCCACTGGAATCAAGCACTTTTTTCCCTGTTACATTTTTACATTATCTAGTTTTTTTCCTTAATTATATGGTTACGTTGTGTTCCACCTTATAGTCTCTCATTACCGAAATCACAACTCAATCAAGAAATATTTAGTCAAGTAATCACTGAATCAGCTTCGAGACATGAGCGGGAGACATCAGGAATTGAGCGCCGGAAGGATTGTCCAGCTGAAAAAATGGAGTTAAATTGCTTAAATTAGTAAATTATGCAATGTACTGATATACTTTACGTCTTGAAAGAGTCCCAATCTCTGGTCCAGGGCTCAGTCAGCACCTTATTCCAGGTGGTGAGAACCTTTGCAGGACTATATTCAGAAAGCTGCATAATTGACCCAAGCTTTGAAATGAAGAAATGGACACCATGCCTTTCTGACCTAGGTAGAAAAAATTCAGCTCTGGAATTGTTGGTCCATTTTGACTTTTTTGCTATAGGGCCATTCCTCTTTGATGCCCTTTGATGTACACCACTTACTAAAGATGAGGAAAGCAGAACAAAATCTAGCTCAAGCTCATGTCTGGTCATATGCCTTGACTGACTGAAGTGAACTCCCAATCCTAATAGTTTTAGCCTAAAGTGTACCTGTCCTTTCACATAAAACCAGTAGAAAGCAATAGTCTTGCTACTCTCATCCCCTTACTCAAGTTTTTCATGAGTAAGGATGGTGTACCACTGCGGTCGCGTTCCTGTCCCTGAAGACACCAACTGCATCAATGTATAGTGTAATATGAATTGTATGGTATTGTGGTGTTAGCCTGTGTAATGTTTGGGACTAGCCCAATGTTTAGCATTGTTGCTTTGCAGCACTGGGGTCCTGGGTTCAAATCCCACCAAGAATTTGAACCCAGGACCCCAGCATTTGTATGTTCTACTTGTGTTTGCGTGGGTTTCCTCCAGGTACTCTGGCTTCCTTTCAATATGCCAAATACCTGCTCGTAAGATCTTAAATTGTGAGCCCCTATAGGGACATTGATGATAATTAGTGTTGCGCGAGTATGCTCGGGTGCTGCCGGGGTATATTCAGCGTGCTCGACAACTATGTTCGAGCCGCTACGGCTGCATGTGTTGCGGCTGTTAGACAACTGCGACACATGCAGGGATTGCCTAACAAACAGGCAATCCTTGCATGTGTCGCCGCTGTCTAACAGCTGCAACACATGCAGCCGTGGCGGCTGAAACTGGCCCGAGTCAGTTCAGTGAAAGGGTTAAGCGAGCACGCTCACTCACACTTATTATTACTAATGATAATGTCTGTAAAGCGCTGAGGAATTAATGGCGCTCAATAATTAAGCATAATAAATAATTAAAGCCCCCTCCCCACATTGAAGATCAGCATCAAAACAATCATAAATTTAATGAAACGTGTCAAAGTATTTAGGAGACACAACAATGGAGCTTGAAAAAAAAAGAAAGGAGTGGAAGAAGGAGAAATGAAAAGAAAAAAAATGGAGTAAGGTAAAGGGGACAGGAAAACCTAAGGATTGTGTCAAGTTGCTCTGGTCATTGTGGACAATAGTCTGCAATACTCCGAGCTGCATTGAACTTTGAAACAGTAGTGGAGATCCCCCGGATGAAGGAATATTCGAAACTCGCGTCGGGTTCTGGGTGGCTGCCAAATCTTTTGTTCATTAATTTCTAATGCAGACATTATTTAATTACTTACTTCATTACCACGTAGGTGTATATGTAATCATTGCCTGAATCTGATTATATGTATATCTATATTCTATATGGTGTGCTAGGATCGGGCTGCCCACTTTTTATCTCATCATTGTGCAGTATCATTTTTTTATACATTTTTTACATCTCAGTAAAGATTATTCTTCGATTTATGGTATTGATTGTGTCTTTTACCTGTTATAAGTCTGTTATCTATGTTATGTCTTATATCTTTTCCCATTAATTGTTATAGTAGACATCATTTCTAAGGAGCTTTGTTATAGGAGTAGAGATGAGCCAATCGATTTTGAAGCGAATCAAATTTGTGACAAATTTTTAGAAATTCACAAACCAGCGAATTCAAACAATATGTGATTTGCGTTGTGCAATTCGTCTCAATTGGGTGCCATCATTTTGCACACTTCAAAAGAAGGATCACATAACTTCATACATGGCTGTTTGGACTTCCCTATAATGCCTTGCAGCTATCACATCACATGGTATAGCACAGACCAATCAGGAGAGATTATCTCAGCCTGTTTAAAAGTTGAGGCAGGGAATGCAGCAACCAGTCTGTGGGGAATTTGGATAATGAGATGATGGCACATCTCTCAGCTTAGCCACAGAGATAGGAAGAGATAGCAATAAAACACTAAATGAACTGTACAGAGAATGTGTGACAGCACGGCAGTGAAGAATAGGTTCCATCCATTTACCATAGCCATATACAGTATGTTCAGGTTACTTTGACACTACCAAGGCTGTGTTTGCATTAAAGAGCTTGGAAGAGGTTTGATACAGTCCTAGGAGACCTCAGAGTGTTACACATGACTTTTCAGGAGGGATGGAGAGTTTATAGAACTTGCGCTATGCATCAAATTGAGTTTCCTGGCAAAGTTTGTCGCAGCTTGCAAAATCGGATTCCAAAACATTTACTCATCTCCAGCCAGGAGGCATTTTAAGAATCTAGCAACAGTCCTGATGCCCGGTGTCCAGGCTCTTTGTACCACAATTTATGAAAGCTGGTATTGTGCTATTATAATGTAGACTGCAATCTGGGATACCATCATGGACAGAGATACGTTGGTTGCAAAATGTTCAATATTGTGGTACGGCAAAGAATTTGCACCAAAGTCATTGGGACTCTAATTCCACCACTGCGAGGAAACAAGAATCTTTTTTTTATGAGCGATGTTATTGTGCTGTGCATTGGAAGAAAACACATCATTTAACCTGCTCAGCTGTACGGGGGATTGACTTTCATCCTCCAATCTGAAGATCTAATATAACAAGTAATGTTTTTATTGAGTTCTGAGCTGCCACAAAAATATTGTTTATCATATCAATAGTGTTTAGAATTTCTCCATCTACCTTATTGCCCAGGCAGCTCGATGAACTAAGCCTATAATCTCTAGGGCTCAGTTGCCAGCAACCTCAGCCCGAGCGGGAGGCAAAGCAGGACAGTAACAATGAGCAATAGTGAGCAACTTTATCTTGTTATCAGCTTATCCTGAGATCCAGTGTACTCCCAATAACTGTATACTTTTGCAATCCTTGTTGTACAATATACAGTCCTAAACATCAGAGAGAAAAGTCGAGATGCTGAAACATTTGCAGAAACATAGCTTGAAGGTAAATACGTCTAAAAAAAAATACAATATTGGAATATTGATGGCAGCCAGAAAATTAGCTAATGTTCCAAAAAATATATAACTTAAAAACCTAAAATATTAACTACATTTTTATGCTAAAAGAATAAAGCTGTGGTTGCATGCACCCAACTAAGAAACCAACTAGGCAGATCTGTCGCTCCAGGACTACGGTGGGATGGTCATGTTGGGTTCAACCTAGTTGATCAAGGTCTTGAATCCATCAAGACTATACTTTGGCATCCTTAGGTTAAACCATCTTCATATTCAGGTTTCTGTTGTGTCCTCATTATTCTAAGATTAGTATCTTGGGGAGATGACCTCTCAGCTTTGGTCAAGAAGTCACTAAATGTTTTATGTTTGTGCTATGGGTAAAAAAAAGAGAAGAATAGAAGATCCAAGACCAAAAATGTCTCTGTCCTCAGTTGCTTGCTGTTGCCTTTTCATTCTCACTTTTCTCATGTTGGTTTCAGATGGAATTATGATCACGTAACCAAAGTTTTATCAGTCTGCTTTACTTTCTGATGTCAGAAGGGATTGGATAAGCCCCAAAAGATGTTGAAGTATATCTTAAAGTGACCTTCCATCCTGACACTAAATGTGACTATACATTTCCAAAGAATAAGCACCATACTGAACATTCTTGGTCCTGCTACTGCCTCCATTAATCAGATCGGTGACACGTTTTTTTCTTTTTCAAAATGGTCAACATAGAGGCTTGGGAAGTACTGAGAAAAATCTGCATCATTCTTCCCCTGCTTCTTCATTGGTGTTGGATGGAACAGTGCAGATGAAAATAGGTGCTTCTCCCACCTCATGGCAGGAGTGGCATGGTTCAGACTTTCTACAGCTCTACTCATGCTTATGTGGTGACCATATTGGAGATGAAAAGAATAGGGAACTGATCTTCGAGATGGAGGCAGTTGCTGCAGGGTAGAGGACATTAGGTATGGTGGAACGTTGCTTTGAATAGTGTTTTTTGGAGACTTTATTTGGTATTACAACTAAATCTCCAGCAGCAGATCTTATGCTCCACTCTTCTAGAGATGTTGGCCTGGCAGATACCCATAAGAGCTCCAAATGTGTTTTTTCTTCCATTTTTGTCCTGGCTCAACTTATCCAGGGATGAATGGCATGACATGACCCGTTTATTTAAAAAAACATGATTTTTTGATACTCTGTCAGGGAATATTTATACAATATAACGTAGCGATGAGTAGAAATTCAAATTTGCTCGTTAATGCAGATTTTCCTTGGAAAATCCAGGAGTTTAGTATTCCTTATTATGCTCTAGGATTTCTCAAGACTCCAGATCCTAATAAATATAATATTTAAAAAATGTAAAAAAGTTCTTACACTTACCTTACCCCTCACCTCTCCAGCTCCTCACTGTCACCCATCCAGTGCTTGTTGCATTGTCCTTGTTGACATTCCCGGACCTCTCATACAGAGCCGGGTCTTTCATGAAGCCCAGGAGGGTTCTACGCAGGCGTATGTAAGGTAATGGTGTTATAACGTCATACAGTGTGCCATGACCTTACGCAAGCGTGCACAGAACCATTCCAGTCCTCAGGATCGGGGATTTCAGAGCTTGAAAAAAATAGGCTCCAGTCATTGAATGCAATATACCACATTTTATTTTTCCTGCAGGGCTACAAGCAAAGGATGACACCACTGAGTCTTAGCTTTATTGTTGGCAGAATTGGAAAAAAATGAAAAAAATATCAATCAGTTCCTAAGTAGAAGTGTAGGATATGGAGTCAGAGGAAGTGAGAAAAAAAACTAATTTTGACTCCTCAGCTGTGAATCAGGGTCATTCCCTGGATCAATCTTGTCACATAAATGTAAATGTTATAGCTATTGATAGCAGATACTAACATTTGTTTTATGCGGTGCCTGCAATAATTTCTTAAAGTTCTCTTGAAAATCTGATATTGCTACTGTGGCGCCCCTGCGGGTCCAGTTGCCACAGAGGTACGGCATCTCACCCAGAGGTGTGGTACCCCACTCTCAGGTAAGGACGGAGTACTACCCGGGACCCACACACCCACATCCAATACTCTCCACTTCAGGAGGGAAGGGTGAGATTGCTCCTAAAGGAGAGCACAGTCCCTGGTCCCTAGCTGGAGGGTGGAACTAGGTAGAGTAGGTGGGCGGAGGAAGAAGTTCACTGGAGCACAGACAGAAAGAGTATAAAAGGCAGATAGAAACATCTAGAAAGGGTTCAGAGGTTCAGAGAGGAGTCTGTAGGGGAGTTGGGAGCTCAAGAGGAGCTCTGCTCAGGAGAGCAAGGAAGGAGTGAGAGAGGAGTCGGGCCTAGTGAGAGAGGCCCAGGAGGAGAGTGAGGAGAGGAGACGGAAGCAGTGGGAAAGGCTCCAGTGAGACAGAAGGGATCCCAGGGGCACGCTGAGTGCAGGATTCCACCCGTGCGCCCGAATTCACGTTGACGTGGAGGGATCAGGCCGCAGAAGGGGACCGGCCCCAAACTAGTGGAGAACAACCAGGCTCAGCTAGCCAACCAGAGGCCGCAGCATTTTCAAGGTGTTGCAGCCGAAATTCACAATTACATCGCCGAAAAAGAGGCCACATAGGGTCCAGGGGATTGCAAGTCGCCCGACAAGGCCCGAGGCCACTGGCTTGGGACACTGGGTGTGAGGCGTAGGGCAGGAAAGTGAGAGCCAGCGCAGTGAGACGACCTGGAAAGGTACATAGAACGGGGTCCCGTCCAAGTGCTCCTGAGATACCTGAGAGTCTGCTGGATCACTACCCCGGAGGACACAGGACGACGTGGGCGGTTGCACACTGGTAACTGTAACTTGGAGAACTTAAGAACTGTGAGTAAAACCTAAAGACTGCACCCCACTGTGTCCTTGAATAATTGCTGCGCCATCACCTGCACTAAACTGCACCAACAACATCTACCTCCACAATTCTTCATATACTGCCCTGGAGCTTAGCTCTGCCTGTGGAGAGCTGAACCAACTCTGCTGCGTCACCATCAGCTCCAGTGGATCTGCACCGCAGCGGCAGCCCCATATAGCCGCATACCACAGGTGGCGTCACGAACATTATCTCTAAAAACTTTATTCCCCTTTTACTTTTCCCATAATTATTTGACCTCCCAGGGCCACGGACCGGGTAACTGCCACCGCGACATCCCCAGCACCGACCGGCCCGGCTACCGAGTACCCCACGGCCCCAGGGGGTGCGTCACTACATCTGCAGACCCTGTTAATAAATTTTCCAGATGGGAATAAATAAAGATGAGCAATTCTGCAAAAATTAAAATTTAGCAGATTCACTCGAATTCGGCAGCAAAATTCGATTTGCATCAAATTTATTCCCTCTAGCGATAAAATAAGGGATAAAAAATGAAAAAAAAAATTATACTCTTCTCGTCACTCACTAGTCCTGCTGCCACAGCTCCCCATCTGGTCCTCCTCTGGCCCAACCTCTCCTGCTCCGGTCTTCTTCTCTTCAGCCTGCTTCGTCATTGACGAGGTCTCATATCATGTAAGGCACTGAAGACAGAGGGAGCTGGATGGAAGGCACTGATGGAGGACGGTAGTCAGCATTTTTCTGAACAGTAAAGAGACTTCAAAATATTAAAAAAGTAAAAAAAAATCCTTATACTCATCTTCCCACTCAACTCTTCGGCCCTTCCGGTCCTCTTCATCACCTCTCCGGTCTTTATCCCATCTTCTGACCCAGGACAGTTCTGCGCATTCACGCTCAAGGTCACTTCTTGCACAGAACACACATGGGCCAGAAGTTACAGCAGAGAATGAGAGGCCCGGGGATTTAATCACCACTCACAGAGACAATCAGAAGATGTGACGACGACCAGACGGGTGACCATGAGGGGTGAAGGGGTTGCACAGGTGAGCGGTAAGGTGAGTATAAGTATTTTTTAAATATTACGTTAATGACACTTTAGGGGCCGAAGAGACCCCAGGGCACAATAAGGGACATTAAAATTACAGAGAATAAATGCCCCCACACAAATTAGAATAATGTCGATTAACCCCGCGGATATCGATGGATTCAGCCAAAGGTCTAATGTGTATGGTGGCGCCGGCTGACTCATGGTCGGGAGAGATGTCAATCAAACATGTCCAATTTTGGGCTGCCGATCACATTGTTCTCCCAGAGATAAGCCGCCGTGTCAGTCGGCAGCTTTGTCATAAAGAACACAGGAGCTCTTGGCCGAACGAGCGCTCCTTTGTTTGGGAGAGTTGGCTGAGATGGCTGAATAATTGGCTGAAGCATCATTTGACAGCAATCCAATGTGTATGGCCAGCTGAACTTCTTTGCAAACTGAATTTGCTGGAAAAATCAACACAAACAGGCAAATTTGAATTCTGCCTGATGCACACATCCCTACAAATAACCCATATGAATGAACTCTTCAGGTAAATACAGTCGTGTAGATACCTAGTATGTGTAGGGAGTTTCATTCATTTTGTTCATTTCATTTTTTAAATGGAATTTGTCATAAGGATTTTTTTTACCCCATCTAAGAGCAGCATGATGTAGAGGCAGAGAACATGATTCCAGTGATATGTCACTTACAGAGCTACTTGCTGTTGTTTTGATTAAAAACTGTTTTATCTGCTGCAGATCTATCAGTTCTCTGAATGCTGAGTTCTGTATAGTACTGATTGGCAGCTTTCCGTGTACACTGTGCATAGGTAGAAAACTGCCAATCAGTGGTGTGGGAGGGGTTGGACTACCTGTCAACAGGCTAAGTAGTCCACTAGTGATAATTTCCTACTGATAAAATAGGCATTTTATGAAAATTATACAAAGCGTCTAAGTAAGCGACACATCACTGGAATCAAGGACTCTTAGGGTATGTGCACACGATGCAGAAATGCTCAGGATTTTTTCCTGAGCGTTTCTGCATCTCTCTGGCAGGAAAAAACGCATGCGGATTGTACATGCGGATTGTACATGCGGTTTCCTGCCAGGGACATGCGGAAATGAAGCGGTCTTCACTTTCATTTCCGCATGCGGGTTGACAAGCGCTTCCCAAGCGATTTTAGCATCACTTGGAAAGTGCTTGTCAACTTCACACTATATAAATCCATGCAAACAGCATGGATTTATATAGTGTGTGATGTCAAAAAATAAAAAATAAATCTATACTTTACCCTCTGATGGCCCCCGGTGTCCTGCTTCATCGGTCCCGGCTGCCGGCAGTGAAGACTTTAGGACCTTCCGACGTCAGCGTCACGTGACCCGGTCACATGACTCTGACGTCAGCGAAGGTCCTTCATTCAACCGCGAAGTGCCCGGGAAGCCAGCAGGACGCAGCGCGGGCCGTCAGAAGGTGAGAATATATATATTTTTTATTTTATTCTTTTTTTTTTTAATGGTACCTGGGTCTGGATGAGAGTCCTCTCATCCACACCCGGGTACCATCCGCACATTAGACCGCATGAAAAGCGCATCAACATATACAGTGATGCGGATTCCATGCGGTCTAATGCAAGTCAATGGCGGCAAAAGAGCAGCGTTTCCGCAAAATTAATTGACATGCTGCGGATTTTTGACCGCAGCGTTTACGCTGCGGAAAAATCCGCATCATGGGCACAGCACATGCGGATTTCAATTGTGGAACATTGCTGCCCTTCTACCATGCGTTTTTCATGCGTTTCCGCGGCGTTTCCGCAACTGCAAAAACGCCGCGGAAACGCATGAAAAACGCATCGTGTGAACTCAGCCTCAGGTTGCAAAAGTCTGCTGACAGATTCTCTTTAAATTATATGCATGTTATAATGTTGTTTTCATATGTTGCATAGATTTGTTTATTTATTACATAATTTGTTCCCAAAGAGATCATAAAACATCTCTAGGGAACCTATTGTTTATTCCTATATTTTTCATATTTCCAGTGTAACTGGGGCATCTATGGAAGCCCTAGTTACAGGGGAAAACAGCCCCCTCTTGTGCTCCATGTTACTGGCAGCGCTAATATTGCCCTTCTTGGATTCGTCAGCTATCTTTTGCCGATAGATATCCAGCGATCATAAGATCGCCAGGACCTACAGAAACATTGGTGGTTCCTATGCTTCTTTACACTACATAATGCAAACTAAGCGCTATTTAGTCAGAGAAATAGAAGACAGAAGCAACTCAAACAGCTTCGCCTTCTCCCTAGGGTCCCCAGTTGGGGTTAAAGCTTAGAATTAAGCACCATTAACAGTTTAATAGAGTACAGCTAAATTTTCCTATAGACATTAGACTAGCATAGATCGAACTGGCCAATATCAGTGGGATCAGCCAGATGTCAAATGTGTATGTAGGCCTCCCGACGCTTCCATAGCAGATGATATTGGGGGAGAGAAGGATCCGGCACGTGGATTTACTATGCTTGATCCTTTTGTTTTCACTTAGCAGATAAGAAGCCACCAGAGGAGTCAGGCAGCTTTCCCATAGAGAACCAAGGATGGTTGGCCAAGCTGAGCGTTCCTGATTATGGAGGCGTTGGGAAAGAAAGCTGTCAATCAAATGTTTCATAGAAGGATTGACACGCCCAGGGGATGGGGACGACTCGGTACCCGGGCCTTTGCCTGGTTTTGGGGAGTCGCGGTGGTCGGCTCCCGGGCCCGTATCCTGGGGTCACTCTTGAAAAAGGGGATTGGAACTTGGATAAAATAAACAGTTTGTGACGCCACCTGTGGTACCTGGTAATGATTACCAGCACTGCTTCAGACCTCCGGGGGTGTTGGGATGGCAGCTGAGGTGTTTCTGCTCCCCACAGGTGGAGCGGGCCCCCGGGGCAGGGATGGTGCAGATGGTGCAGGAGAGAGGGAACCCAGCTGGGTCAGAGGAAGAACAGACACGCACACAGGGGTTCGCTTCAGTACCTTTACTGATGATGGTGGTCAGGTACGGTCCGGGGTACTTGAAGGTGGTGTGCACTTCTGGACTTGCTCCCCAGTGAGCGGGTGTAAGGCCTCCTTGCCTGTATCCTTCTGTCTATCTCCCTGGAGCTTCTGACCTGCCTGGAACAGGGTCTAGCTTCCTTGATGTTTCTCTCACCCGTATGCTTGGCGGCGACGGCTTTCCCACGGTTACCACTATCCCTGGACGCCAGGGCCGTCGGGGTACCTAGTCCTCTGAATGCGCGGTATTCACGGGTGGACTGAGGGATATGAAATCCTCCTCAGTATGCCGGATTCCCTACTGGGCATAAAGGTCCCAATAGGCTCGGGCCCGGTGCCCGGCTTGCATGAGGGGACGAACCCTCTGTGGTTCCTCTGTCCCTCATGGCTCTTCTCTTCTCCTTGCCTTCTAGCCCACTCTAGGCTCTCACTGGCCAGACTAGCCCGCAGCTTGGGCCTAGCCTGGCTTTCAGCCACACAGACTTCAGCTTGTCTGGTGCTGCAGCATCGTGTCACACTCACTGCTGCTTCCCACTGACTGACTTCCTGAACTCCACCCCCCAGTATATATATATACCTGACAGGGCTCCATCTAGTGGACTTGGGTGGAGGTGTCTGCATGTATTGAGGCCACTGGGGAGAATCCATCTGTGCAACACCCAGGCATCACAGGATCATTCAGCTGCCAGCCATCTATTGGGTATGGGAGGCTTTACTCCACCAACAGCAAACACTTAAGATAAAGTAGGATAAAGTAAGTAACCCTCAAAAGAACTCATATTTATTTTAGCATTTGAGTACATCCAATTTAAAGATTAACTAAACTTTCATTAATATTTTTGTTAGAATTTTATCTAGCATGGAAAGTTCTGAAACTTTGCAAATGACTTTATTAGGGAATTTGTCTTCATTCCTGTAAAAAATTGCACTGAAGTCAAGGAAGAACAGGAGCTGACAAACAGGCAATCCCTACATGTGTCACAGCTGTGTAACAGCCGCGACACATGCAGCCGCGGCAGCTGAAACAGAAATTCCGATGAGTACCCGAGCATGCTCATTTAAAGGGTTAAATGAGCACACTCGCTCATCACTAGTGGTAAAATGTTAAAATTACATTTACTGTTGAATGTATTTTTCACCGTTGAAAGCAATGCAAAGTTGCAAAAACGCATCAGAAACGCTACGTGTGAACATAGCCCAAGGTGTGGAGAAGCATTTTTGTTTTTGGTTATTTATTTTGCCTTATATACAAGTCATTATCCTGGAAAGGATGTTCCTTAACATTTTTTCCTGGAAAATCCATTTTGGCTGCAGTGACCTCGGAGTCAGAGATGCTTCCAGGGGTCTTCCTCATGCTGTTCCCATGGCATCTGAGCACTGTACCCATCGATTTGGGCAATTTTTCGTCCTCCTCCAGACCTCCAGGGGGGGGGGGGGCCGCAAGAATTATGCTTGAGATTCCCATTGACTTATATTGGGCTTTTAATCGGGTTGAGCACCCGAACATTACGGTTTGTTTGACCCAAGCAACGAGCACCCGAGCATTTTAGTGCTCACTCATCACTATTTTATATATGTATACCACAGTGGGAATAAATATTAAAGTATATAAATAGCAAAAAAAAGTGCCAGTGCATATGTAAATAGTCATATATCCAGGAAATCACACATCTTGTGTTTTTAGTAGCACAGATCACTATTATAAACAAGTGTAGATGCTGCTACAACATAGCTATCTAAAGAACCCAATACTCCTATAAATATAGACCGGAATGTATAAATATATCTGTTACCTTACGGCCTACAGGAGATATTTAGGTATAGAGCTCATGTGGTGTGGTCAGGTCTGCACCTCTGTTTACATATGCACTGGCACTTTTTTTGCTATTTATATACTTTAATATTTATTCCCACTATAGTAAATGAGGTTGAGCTGCCATGCCTGACATGTGAAACCTAGCTTGGACAAGAATATCCCCTTGAGTGTGCACTGCTAGAAACTTTCTAAAATCTTTCTAAAATCCTATTTCAATACCTAATGTATCTCATAATGTATCTAATTTCATAGAAATATATGAAGCTGTCACGCTCGGAACCAGAGCGCCACCGGCCAGTCCAAACATTGCGTTCCGATCTCGTTCCAATTTATATGGCCGTTGGACTGCGCACTAACAATGCACAATGATCACACCAAGCAAACAAATTTTCATTTAAATCTCTTGCCATTAATAAATCATAGGCTGTGATACATCACATTTCCATCTCATCAAAATGCAAAGTACATGTTTGTTTTAAAGAAAATAAGTTTAATAGCTCCTAAATAGCAGCTGCTATCTCCGGGTCTGAATACTCCCACTCTTTTTGCTTTATTGTGTGATTTTTACCTGCCAAGTTTAATCAGGCACCAGGATGATCATTAATATCAGCTAACGTCAAAACCGCTATTTGCAGAATCATTTTTTTTCTTA
Source organism: Phyllobates terribilis (assembly GCF_046119375.1). Taxonomy (NCBI): domain Eukaryota; kingdom Metazoa; phylum Chordata; class Amphibia; order Anura; family Dendrobatidae; genus Phyllobates; species Phyllobates terribilis. The sequence goes on from NW_027362764.1 coordinate 739,992,248, forward strand.
GTTAAACACGGAACACAAAGAGCTGAAATGATTATTTACCAACAAACACTTAACACTTAGGAATACGTTTTTTTCATCTGTAGATTTTTAACAAATGAGGTATGTGAAGGATCCAGACCTCGCCACCCTGCCTGATGTCACTATTACGTCAGCGGGATCACATGGTACGGTCTCCCCACTTGTACCAACGTGACATTCCGCACCCCCTGGGGACACATAAGGTTATCTTGGTACAGTTTTACATCCCTTGGGGCATGGGAGGGAGAGGATGTGGCCCACTAAGTCACAGACGTGGCACCATACTTGCCCACAACCCTGACAGGGTGAGAGGCCCCTTTCACTAGCACCAGTGAAACAGTGCCTGATCAGCCCAGTAGAACTGCCACCAGTTCCTGTTCGATATAAGTCCAGTCCATTAACGGAATTATATCGGGCCAGAAACCAGCCCCGGTAGCATGGAAAGTTAAACCTAGAAACGGACGTGTGGATTCATGGATCGAGATAAAAAAGCAGCCCAAGATTAAATTATATATTTAATTGCCTTAAGGGCACACTAGACAATACACTATATAGACTATGGTTATACATACAGTCATATGAAAAAGTTTGGGCACCCCTATTAATCTTAAGCTTAATGTTTTAGAAAAATTGGTGTTTTTGCAACAGCTATTTCAGTTTGATATATGTAATAACTGTTGGACACAGTAATGTTTCTGCCTTGAAATGAGGTTTATTGTACTAACAGAAAATGTGCAATCTGCATTCAAACAAAATTTGACAGGTGCATAAGTATGGGCACCCTTATCATTTTCTTGTTTTAAATACTCCTACCTACTTTTTACTGACTTACTAAAGCACTTTTTTTGGTTTTGTAACCTCATGGAGCTTTGAACTTTATAGCCAGGTGTATGCAATCATGAGAAAAGCTACTTAAAGTGGCCACTTGCAAGTTGTTCTCCTGTTTGAATCTCCTCTGAAGAGTGGCATCATGTGCTCCTCAAAACAACTGTCAAATGATCTGAAAACAAAGATTATTCAACATAGTTGTTCAGGGGAAGCATACAAAAAGCTGTCTCAGAGATTTAACCTGTCACTTTCCACTGTGAGGAACATAGTAAGGAAATGGAAGAACACAGGGACAGTTCTTGTTAAGGCCAGAAGTGGCAGGCCAAGAAAAACATCAGAAAGGCAGAGAAGAAGAATGGTGAGATCAGTCAAGGACAATCCTCAGACCACCTCCAGAGAGCTGCAGCATCAACTTGCTGCAGATGGTGTCACTGTGCATCGGTCAACTATACAAGGCACTTTGCACAAGGAGAAGCTGTATGGGAGAGTGATGCGAAAGAAGCCGTTTCTGCAAGCACGCCACAAACAGAGTTGGCTGAGGTATGCAAAAGCACATTTGGAGAAGCCAATTTCTTTTTGGAAGAAGGTCCTGTGGACTGATGAAATCAAGATTGAGTTATTTGGTCATACAAAAAGGCGTTATGCATGGTGGCAAAAAAACACAGCATTCCAAGAAAAACACTTGCTACCCACAGTAAAATTTGGTGGAGGTTCCATCATGCTTTGGGGCTGGGTGGTCAATGCTGGCACTGGGAATCTTGTTAAAGTTGAGGGACGCATGGATTCCACTCAGTATCAGCAGATTCTTGACAATAGTGTTCAAGAATCAGTGATAAATATGAAGTTACAAAGTGGATGGATCTTTCAGCAAGACAATGATCCAAAACACCGCTCCAAATCTACTCAGGCATTCATGCAGAGGAACAACTACAATGTTCTGGAATGGCCATCCCAGTCCCCAGACCTGAATATCATTGAACATCTGTGGGATCATTTGAAGAGGGCTGTCCATGCTCGACGACCATCAAACTTAACTGAACTGGAATTGTTTTGTAAAGAGGAATGGTCAAAAATACCTTCATCCAGGATCCAGGAACTCATTAAAAGCTACAGGAAGCGACTAGAGGCTGTTATTTTTGCAAAAGGGGGATCTACTAACTATTAATGTCACTTTTCTGGTGAGGTGCCCATACTTATGCACCTGTCAAATTTTGTTTGAATGCAGATTGCACATTTTCTGTTAGTACAATGAACCTCATTTCAAGGCAGAAACATTACTGTATCCAACAGTTATTACATATATCAAACTGAAATAGCTGTTGCAAAAACACCAATTTTTATAGAACATTAAGCTTAAGATTAATAGGGGTGCCCAAACTTTTTCATATGACTGTATACAATGGTCATATATGCAAATACAAGAGTGGTAGGACAAAAGATATAAGCAGATAGATCATGTCAATTACAGGTGTGATGCTCGACCATGGGGGCCTGGGCTACCAGCCTACTCCTAGTTCCTTCACAGGACGTTACTCGACGTTGGCCCCCCTTTCGAAGTCAACAGCAAGCATGACAGAGAGCGAGCATATGGCCTTACACTAGCTTTAATCCCCTTTGGGCCCTCCCCTTCCCGAGCCTCTAGCAGCTAAAAACTCCAAAACTTAAGATGGGTCATAATTCCTTAATGGACTATCCTTGGGAGGCGGTTTTGGTACCATCGGATCCAGGTGGGCCTTTGCTATGCGTTGAGAACAAACACAGCTATGCTGTCTATTTCCTACTAGCTTCTCTACTTATCTCCCCACCCTGTGAGGCTAGAACGGATCGAGACCCTGGAAGGCGTTCGGTCCGGCCTAGAGATCTCGAAAATGTAACTGGTGTGTGACCAGGACGTACAATAAGTCCACATTCTCTTTATGAAACCATAGCTGACTCAACAAAGCAATTTTGACTACATGGTATTCACATTGCAAGCAAGCCTATTGTTTTGAGCTTAGCTGGCTCAAGGTGTGAGATCTGTCACTCACAGCCTTTGGAGGTCTGACCCCCCTCTGCTGAGTTAGTTGTTCTGTACAGCTGCACACTGAAGGGGGTTTTGCAATCCCATTCCAAATAGGATACAAATGATTGACATGAAATTATATTTCCAATATTCTTCACAAGACTAAAGGGGAGGTAGAAAAAATGTTTAAAGATGTGTCCTGCATTCCTTACCTTTACTGTTGGCTCAACGTATTCTGAACTGGGTTTATTTTATATTTATTAATACATGTTATATTTTATGGTGCTCTAATTTCTGTGTCTTATATGTAGGTATAATATTCTGAAATTAGTAACACAAGATGATCAGTTCTAAAGGAAAAAAATGTAACTTTACAATGCTCTGCCGGGAAAATGTTATGTTGTATGTGCCCACTGAGTGGTTGTAATTTGCATTACCATCTTTCAAAGATTTTTCTAGGATTGTATTGTATTATATGAAATTTTAACAAAAATTGGGAAAGGGAAGGGTTAAAAACCATTTAAACACATTAAAGGGGTCGTCCAGGACTAATATGTTGATTACCAATCCAGAAAAGGGTCATCAATATCATATTGGTGAGTGCCCAACACCCGGCATGCCGATCAATCAGCAGTTATCTGTTCCTGTGGTGATGAAAACAATGTATAGAGCCGCTAGCTGCTATAAAGATATTTCACCCCCTTAACGACCTATGATACACATTTTCATCATAGGTCACTAAGGAATGTATGAAACCGGATTGGCAGACAACGGTGAGGCATTTCTCGTTTTGAAAGTGACGGTCAGTCTTCTGATATTTGTATATGTAGCACCCCGAGGACTCGGCTGCTACAGGGGTATTGCACCTCAAACCAGAGGTGTGGTATTCCACTCCCGGGTAAGGATGGAGTGTGGGACTGAGCTCAGATAGCTGCATGCACTACACTCACCCCATTTCCGGGGGACAGAACAACGGTACTCCCACCAAATAGTTGTGCAGGTACAACAGCGTCTGTCCCTGGCTGGAGTGGGGAGGGGGGAGGAACATCCCAGTAGTGTAGGGGCAGATAGGGGAGAGGCTCTGGGCATAGAGGTAGGAGCCCAATGGGTGCTAGTCACCTGGGCTCACACATAGAGGGAGTATATATGGTGGGCACCATCTAGAGACAGGGTCAGTGAGTTCTGAGAGAGAGTTCAGCCAGGAGGGCTGACAGGGAGCTGTGGCTCCGTCTGGGCCCAGCTCCAGGGCCAGGCCTGTAGTGGAGAGAAGGAGGAAGAGAGGCCCAGAGACACAAGACAAGAGGGAACCCTGAGATCCCAGAAGTAAACCAGAAGGGTGAAGGGTTGGCAGAAAAGGGTACCGGAGCCCAAACTGGCAGAGGCAAAATATCCTTAGCCAGGAACCGGAGGTCGTGGTCAAGCTTTGGCACGACCCTCACCACATCCACCAGGAAGGCATACCACGAATAGGGTCAGGAAAGCCAGGAAAGGTTTTGCCACCAAGAGGCCCGAGGGAGCCGGACAAAGGTGGGTCCCTGGTGGGGACGGCCAGTAGGAAGAAAGAGAGAGGGGAGCTCAGGACCACGCTCTGGAACTGCCCGGGAGTTGACCGAGTCCCGCACCTAGTGGACGCAGCACGGCCCGGGTGGTCACCCTTGGCCGAAGTGACCGGAGCAACACCTGTGAGTAAAAACCCTGAAACTGCATCACACGTCTCTGAGCTTCCTTGCCGCACCATCACTACCACCGTCATCTACATCTGCTGCCCTGAGGCCATACCCCTCCCGTTGGGGGTTATACCATCTACGCTGCACAATCCTATCACCGGCCTCAGCGGTCTGCCCTGCAGCGGCGGCCTCATAGCCGCAATCAACGGGTGGCGTAGTCGAACATTTTAACATCTACTGCAAAACGCTGCCACCCAGTTTGACTCCCTGGGCACGGATCGGGTCACCGCCACGAGACTACTACCCCCATCTGATCCGGATCCGGGTAAGCTTCCCCGTGCGCGCGATGCCGCGCGACGCAGTAGGCCCAGGGGCGCGTCAACTTTGGCGTAGTCGGCAGGATTTCGTGCCCGCAACCACCGGGTACTGCGTGCCTGAAGAAAAGTTTATACAGTGCCTACAAGTAGTATTCAACCCCCTGCAGATTTAGCTGGTTTGATAAGATGCAAATAAGTTAGAGCCTTCAAACTGCATTCGAGAGTAGGTTTTATGAACAGAAGCATAAATCTTACAAACCAAAAAGTTATGTTGCTCAGTTGAATTTTATTAAATTTTAAACATAAAAGTGTGGGTCAATTATTATTCAACCCCTATGTTTAATATTTTGTGGAATAACCCTTGTTTGCAATTACAGCTAATAATCGTCTTTTCTAAGACCTGATCAGGCCGGCACAGGTCTGTGGAGTTATCTTGGCCCACTCCTCCATGCAGATCTTCTCCAAGTTATCTAGGTTCTTTGGGTGTCTCATGTGGACTTTATTCTTGAGCTCCTTCCACAAGTTTTCAATTGGGTTAAGGTCAGGAGACTGACTAGGCCACTCCAACACCTTGACTTTTTCCCTCTTGAACCAGGCCTTGGTTTTCTTGGCTGTGTGCTTTGGGTCGTTGTCTTGTTGGAAGATGAAATTACGACCCATCTTAAGATCCTTGATGGAGGAGCGGAGGTTCTTGGCCAAAATCTCCAGGTAGGCCGTGCTATCCATCTTCCCTTGGATGCGGACCAGATGGCCAGGCCCCTTGGCTGAGAAACAGCCCCACAGCATGATGCTGCCACCACCATGCTTGACTGTAGTGATGGTATTCTTGGGGTCGTATGCAGTGCTATCCAGTCTCCAAACGTCACGTGTGTGGTTGGCACCAAAGATCTCGATCTTGGTCTCATCAGACCATAGAACCTTGAACCAGTCTGTCTCAGAGTCCTCCAAGTGATCATGAGCAAACTGTAGACGAGCCTTGACATGACGCTTTGAAAGTAAAGGTACCATACAGGCTCGTCTGGAACGGAGACCATTGCGGTGGAGTACGTTACTTATGGTATTGACTGAAACCAATGTCCCCACTGCCATGAGATCTTCCCGGAGCTCCTTCCTTGTTGTCCTTGGGTTAGCCTTGACTCTTCGGACAAGCCTGGCCTCGGCACGGGAGGACACTTTCAAAGGCTGTCCAGGCCGTGGAAGGTTAACAGTAGTTCCATAAGCCTTCCACTTACGGATGATGCTCCCAACAGTGGAGGCAGGTAGGCCCAACTCCTTGGAAAGGGTTTTGTACCCCTTGCCAGCCTTGTGACCCTCCACGATCTTGTCTCTGATGGCCTTGGAATGCTCCTTTGTCTTTCCCATGTTGACCATGTCTGAGTGCTGTTCACAAGTTTGGGGAGGGTCTTAAATAGTCAGAAAAGGCTGGCAAAAGAGATATTTAATCCACACATGTGAAGCTCATTATTCTTGGTGCCTGAACTACTTCTTAATACTTTAGGGGGACCAAACAGAATTCTTGTGGTTTGAGGGGTTGAATAATAAATGACACTCTGAATTAACTTTTAAAGTTTTTAAAAAAAAAAATAAAAAAAAACAAAAACAAAATTTGCTGCAGTGCATTTCCCACTTCCAGTCTGATCTACAGTACAAATGTCACAATGCCAAGTTAATTCCGCATGTGTCAACCAGCTAAATCTGCAGGGGGTTGAATACTACTTGTAGGCACTGTATGTACCGTAAGAAGAAGTCTCCCGCCAATTCCAGAGGGTCCCCGCCATCGGACGCCATCTCGGGTCGTTTCCCGCCGTTTGCCCGCCATCTGCAGCCTTTTCCCGCCATCCACGGAGTTTCCCGCCATTGGGAGACGATTCCCGCCATCTGAGACGATTTCCCGCCCTGGCAGAGCGGACGCCATTATGGGCGTGCCAGAGGGTGGCAAGAGACCACCTCCCATCGTGGGCCTGGTCCCAGAAGAGCGCCAAAAGCGGAGACCGCCCCCACCAGCAGAGACTGCAATGATAGAGATGTCCATCAGAGCGAGGGGTCTGCCCCTGGAACTGACAATCACCAAGTGGCCCCGGGACCACCCTCAGTATGGGCGGATCAAGAACAAAAGAGAGAGGATGGGTGCAGCCTGGAGGAGTCTGGAAAGATCGTACCCGGAGATGGAGGGAGAGTCAGGCAGCACCGACCCTCTGGTCAGGAGCCTGTTGCAGGCCGCCACCCCAGAAGGCCTGGTGGAGATCCTGGCACAGCTCCCCAAAGATCGGGAGCATGCACAGACCGCGCTGGAGGGCTTGGCTCGGAAGATGGCCCGAGTGCAGCAAGAAGTGCTGGCCGAGTGGAGCAGAGAAATGGCCCTGCAGGCTGGAACCCGCCAGCAAAGGACGCCACCCGGGACGAGGAGTCTGACTGCCTCTGAGGATGGTGCAGGAGGGACGAAGGCCGGAGACGACGCCGTGGAAGGAGCTGAAGAGATGGAAGCAGGTAAAGGGGACGTCACCACCCCAGGCCTAGTAGCCGTGAGCCTGCCCCAGCTCCCCGTCGCAGAGCCCAAAATCCCCCGTACCGTGCCCGATGCTGCACCGCCACCGCTCCAAACTAGGCCTCAAGCGGCAGGAGCCGTGGCCACGCCCCCTGTGACGACACGCGCCTCAACCCTGAGCGCGGCCAAGCAGGAAACGCCACCGGCCTGGTCGCAAGGCCGAGTACCCCCGGGCGCCGCCGTTTCCACAGTGCCCTTCACCTTCAGAGTGCCACCGGCCTGGTCGCAAGGCCTGGTGAATCCGGGCGCCGCTACCACCACCGCGCCCTCAACCTCCACAGTGCTGACCTTGGGTGAAGACCTGTTCGCACAACATACTTGCCCGGATGGGCAGTCCTTTGTGTGGCCACCGGAGTACGTCAATCCCCGACTCCGGAAGGAATGGCCCCTGTGTGAGCCCCTGATCCCGGCTCTGGCGCCCGCCAAGATCACCCCACTCCCGTTGGAGGAGGCTCAGTTCGCACGGGACCCCACAGGTGAAAACCTCATGGGGTTCACCCAAGAGACCCGGGCGGCCGCAGCCCAGCGTGTGGAGTGCTGCCGACAACAACTAGAGGTCTTCAACAAAGAACGGCAAGAGAGGCGGGTCCGCGAAGAGCGGCTGCAGGTACAGAGCGCGGAGCAGAAACGCCGGACCCGGCGAAACCCCCGTGCAGCCCACGGTCCCCGCGCCACCGGGACCGTAATCAAGTTCCAACTGGAGCACGGTTGGGGCTTTATCCGGGATCACAGAACCCCCGGCGACGTCTTCGTCACCCGTAGGGATGTTGAGTCCCACCTGCCAGAGGGACACCGCGGACGTGACCTTTACCTGGGTGATGAGGTCACCTTCACCCGGCATCAGTGTGCCAAAGGACCATACGCCCTTCACGTGCACCGATTGACGGAGGAAGAGCTGTGGTATGAGGAGGAACAAGAGGACCCGGACTGGTTTGAAGATTACCCTCCGGAAGGAAAAGGAGGGCATAGTTATCACTGAACGGTAAAGAGAACTGTATAAAGTTACCCGTCGGGGTACAAGAACTGTTGCCAATTTAAGTGGTCCCCGTTGGGACTGGTGTGAACTGTTTCCCGTGTGTCCCTATCCCTAACCAGGCTGAGGACTGTGAGCAACCATTCCTAATCCCCACTGGCCGAGGACTGAGAGCGGCCATATCCTGTAAATAGTTGCGCTTCCTAAGGCGCCCCCTACCGGTTTTATAGGAGAACTGTTTTTCTACTAGTGACTGTTGCACTTTACCTGGTCACAAGTTGCACCGTGGCCAGAAGATCAAGGGCGCTATATATGAAAAAGTTTTATATCAAAAGTTTATGCTGCTAAAATTATAATATGAAAAGTTACCTGTAATGTTTTATACCTGTAAAGATGAAGGAGAAAAGTACCTCCCATAAAGGGATGAGTTCTTTGTTAATGTTTTATATGTGAGTGTACACTTTAAAATTTTGTATGTTTTGTTTTACTCTTTTCCAGCCCGAGGACGTGCTGTGGTTTACCAGGGGGGAATGTAGCACCCCGAGGACTCGGCTGCTACAGGGGTATTGCACCTCAAACCAGAGGTGTGATATTCCACTCCCGGGTAAGGATGGAGTGTGGGACTGAGCTCAGATAGCTGCATGCACTACACTCACCCCATTTCCGGGGGACAGAACAACGGTACTCCCACCAAATAGTTGTGCAGGTACGACAGCGTCTGTCCCTGGCTGGAGTGGGGAGGGGGGAGGAACATCCCAGTAGTGTAGGGGCAGATAGGGGAGGGGCTCTGGGCATAGAGGTAGGAGCCCATTGGGTGCTAGTCACCTGGGCTCACACATAGAGGGAGTATATATGGTGGGCACCATCTAGAGACAGGGTCAGTGAGTTCTGAGAGAGAGTTCAGCCAGGAGGGCTGACAGGGAGCTGTGGCTCCGTCTGGGCCCAGCTCCAGGGCCAGGCCTGTAGTGGAGAGAAGGAGGAAGAGAGGCCCAGAGACACAAGACAAGAGGGAACCCTGAGATCCCAGAAGTAAACCAGAAGGGTGAAGGGTTGGCAGAAAAGGGTACCGGAGCCCAAACTGGCAGTTGCAAAATATCCTTAGCCAGGAACCGGAGGTCGTGGTCAAGCTTTGGCACGACCCTCACCACATCCACCAGGAAGGCATACCACGAATAGGGTCAGGAAAGCCAGGAAAGGTTTTGCCACCAAGAGGCCCGAGGGAGCCGGACAAAGGTGGGTCCCTGGTGGGGACGGCCAGTAGGAAGAAAGAGAGAGGGGAGCTCAGGACCACGCTCTGGAACTGCCCGGGAGTTGACCGAGTCCCGCACCTGGTGGACGCAGCACGGCCCGGGTGGTCACCCTTGGCCGAAGTGACCGGAGCAACACCTGTGAGTAAAAACCCTGAAACTGCATCACACGTCTCTGAGCTTCCTTGCCGCACCATCACTACCACCGTCATCTACATCTGCTGCCCTGAGGCCATACCCCTCCCGTTGGGGGTTATACCATCTACGCTGCACAATCCTATCACCGGCCTCAGCGGTCTGCCCTGCAGCGGCGGCCTCATAGCCGCAATCAACGGGTGGCGTAGTCGAACATTTTAACATCTACTGCAAAACGCTGCCACCCAGTTTGACTCCCTGGGCACGGATCGGGTCACCGCCACGAGACTACTACCCCCATCTGATCCGGATCCGGGTAAGCTTCCCCGTGCGCGCGATGCAGCGCGACGCAGCAGGCCCAGGGGCGCGTCATATACATAGGCCTTCTGACTTAGCACTCCATCCCTAAGCCTCAGGCAGTTTTAAGTACAGCAGGATCTTCCTGTAACGGGTCTGGGAGGTGGAACCTCTGAGCAACTATACAAAGGGGCAGTCCTTGTAAGGAAGCGGGTGGCTCCCAGGGAAGGCGGGCAGGTAGTCACGGCAAGTGACAGGGACAGTCTCTGGGTAGAAGGGCAGGAGGTCACGGCAAGTGACGGGGACAGTCTCTTGACAGGCGAATGGTCACGGCAAGTGACAGCAGGGTAAGAGTCTCTAGACGGGCAGGTGGTCACGGCAAGTGACAGCAGGGAAAGAGTCTCTAGACGGGCAGGTGGTCACGGCAAGTGACAGCAGGGAAAGAGTCTCTAGATAGGCTAGCAGGCAGGTAGCAGGTGAGCGCTCCCAGGTGAGCGGGCAAGAGTCTCTGGACAGGCAGGTGGTCACGGCAAGTGACGTCAGATCCTCCAGGTAGGCTAGCAGGCAGGTAGCAGGTGAGCGCTCCCAGGTGAGCGGGCAAGAGTCTCTGGACAGGCAGGTGGTCACGGCAAGTGATGGCAGAGCCTCCAGGCAATCTAGCAGGCAGGTAGCAGGTGAGCGCTCCCAGGTGAGCGGGCAAGAGTCTCTGGACAGGCAGGTGGTCACGGCAAGTGACGGCTAAGCCTCCAGGTAGGCTAGCAGGCAGGTAGCAGGTGAACGCTCCCAGGTGAGCGAGTAAGAGTCTCTGGACAGGCAGGCAGGTATCAGGCAGGTATCTGGCAGGTACTTCCTGGTCCGCAGGCGGACTGATCCATAGACAGACTGGCAGGTGCTGGTAAGCAGACTGTCGGACCACAGGATAGCAAGCAGGTAAGCAGATATCAGGCAGGTATCAGGCAGGTATCAAGCAGGAATCTGGCAGGTGACTGGCAGGTAACTGGTAACGGGACCTGAGGGCTGAAGCAAAGTTGAAAGGCTTTGCAACAACATTGCTCGGGCACCTCCATTTTGGAGGAGGTGCCTTATATATGGTGAGGTCCTCCGGCCATTGGCCGGGGACTCCTTAGGACGGCGCGGGCGGCTCCTTTAAGAGAGGGGAAGCGCGCGCACGCGCGCCCTAAGCACAGAGGCCAGGAAGCAGCGCGCGCTGCCTGCAGAGCGGGAGGAAGACGCCGGGCACGGAGCGGAGAGGTGAGGGGAACGGCGTCCCTGCCTAGCAGGAGGCAGGGACGCCGACGCTACAGTACCCCCCCCTTTAGGCCCCCCCTTTTTTAGGCCAGACAGAAATTTATCAAGGATGAGCGGGGCATGGATGTTCTCCCGGGGCTCCCATGTAGAGATGAGCGGTGTTCGACTAGAACTGTTCGCCAATCTCAAATTCGAGCTGTTTTGGGCGGTGTTCGAGTTGTTCGACGAACCCGAACGATTTGCAAAAAATTCGGCTGTTCGAGGTTATGTTCGATAACTGTTCGTGCACCAAAAGCGTGTCCTGCATGTCTGGCGCTATTTAGAGCACCAATCATGCAGGGATTGTCTGCCACTCACTGTAATGCCACAGCCATGGTGGTTGTGGCATTACAGTGATTGCCCAAATCGATGGGAACAGTGCCAACAGTGAAACATGAAAAGCCGGCAATTCAGCAGCGGCATACACCTGTACCCGACAATTTAGAACCGAAAGAATAGAGCTTCACACATAGATTAGATAGATATAAACATATCAGCCACATATATACGAAGTACAGTGAAAGTGCTGCTTACTGTACTTGTCATTTAGCGTAAAGGATTTATCAAAAAAAATAATAGTGTTTTCATGCACCGTCTCTTTAAAAAAGCCGGCTGGCAATTCAGCAGCGGTACCCGACAATTTATAACAGACAGAATAGAGCTTCACACATAGATTAGATAGATAGAAACATGTCAGTCACATATATATGAAGTACAGTGATAGTGTTGGCTACTGTACTTGTCATTTAGTATTAAAATAAAGGATTTATTATTAAAAAAATTGGCGTGGGGTTCCCCTTAATTTTAGGCTCTAGCGGAGGTTAAGCAGACGGCTGGGGCAGATGTTTGAAGCCTGGGAAGGGGGTAATACCCACGGAGCTTCCCAGGCTACTAATATCAGCCCCCAGCTGAATACATAGCCTTTACTAGCTATTAAAATGGGGGACCCCCCAAAAAAAATGACGTGGGGTCCCCCCTAATTTAATAGCTAGCAAAGGCTAGGCAGACAGCTGGGGGCTGATATTAATAGCCCAGGAAGGGAGCCATGAATATTGGCCCCCTCCCAGGCTAGAAACACCAGCCGTCAGCCGCCCCAGAAATGGCGCATTCATAGGATGCGCCAATTCTGGCACTTAGCCTCGCTCTTCCACGCTGCCCTGGTGCGGTGGCAGGGGGTAATAGGGTTGGGGTCGATGTCAGCTTATAATGCCAGCTGACATCAAGCCCAGGTTAGTAATGGAGAGGCGTCTATAAGACACCCCCATTACTAACCCCATAGTCAAAGTTAAAAAAAACACAAACACCCAGAATAAAGTCCTTTAATTGAAATAAAGACACAATCCTTTATTGTTCTAAATTAAACCATACTTACCGTCACGCCCATTCCAGCTGAAGCCAACGATCTCCTGCAATAAAAGAAAAATAATAAAGCAACCTCATCCTTACCTTTCCATGGTTCCCACGACAGCTTCAGCTCTGCTACATCGAGATGACAGGCTGCACCGCAGCAGAACGCTGCCATCCAGCCTCTCATCCCGCAGACACTGAGAAGCGCAGGCTTGCTTGCGCTGCTCAGCGTCTCTCTGTGACGACATCCAGATGAGCCGAGTTCATGTCCAATGAACTCGGCTCACCTCATGCACGTCACTGACAGCGTGGGAAAATTCTCACGCTGAAGCGGTGAGTGCAGGAGAATTCTCCCACGCTGTCAGTGACGTGCATAAGGTGAGCTCATGTCCAATGAACTCAGCTCACCTCCTGCACGTCACTGACAGCGTGGGAAAATTCTCCTGCAATCAGCGCTTCAGCGTGAGAATTTTCCCACGCTGTCAGTGACGTGCATGAGGTGAGCCGAGTTCATTGGACATGAACTCGGCTCATCTGGATGTCGTCACAGAGAGACGCTGAGCAGCGCAAGCAAGCCTGCGCTTCTCAGTGTCTGCGGGATGACAGGCTGGATGGCAGCGTTCTGCTGCGGTCCAGCCTGTCATCTCGATGTAGCAGAGCTGAAGCTGTCGTGGGAACCATGGAAAGGTAAGGATGAGGTTGCTTTATTATTTTTCTTTTATTGCAGGAGATCGTTGGCTTCAGCTGGAATGGGCGTGATGGTAAGTATGGTTTAATTTAGAACAATAAAGGATTGTGTCTTTATTTCAATTAAAGGACTTTATTCTGGGTGTTTGTGTTTTTTTTAACTTTGACTATGGGGTTAGTAATGGGGGTGTCTTATAGACGCCTCTCCATTACTAACCTGGGCTTGATGTCAGCTGGCATTATAAGCTGACATCAACCCCAACCCTATTACCCCCTGCCACCGCACCAGGGCAGCGTGGAAGAGCGAGGCTAAGTGCCAGAATTGGCGCATCCTATGAATGCGCCATTTCTGGGGCGGCTGACGGCTGGTGTTTCTAGCCTGGGAGGGGGCCAATATTCATGGCTCCCTTCCTGGGCTATTAATATCAGCCCCCAGCTGTCTGCCTAGCCTTTGCTAGCTATTAAATTAGGGGGGACCCCACGTCATTTTTTGGGGGGGGTCCCCCATTTTAATAGCTAGTAAAGGCTATGTATTCAGCTGGGGGCTGATATTAGTAGCCTGGGAAGCTCCGTGGGTACTACCCCCTTCCCAGGCTTCAAACATCTGCCCCAGCCGTCTGCTTAACCTCCGCTAGAGCCTAAAATTAAGGGGAACCCCACGCCAATTTTTTTAATAATAAATCCTTTATTTTAATACTAAATGACAAGTACAGTAACCAACACTATCACTGTACTTCATATATATGTGACTGACATGTTTCTATCTATCTAATCTATGTGTGATGCTCTATCTTTCTGTTATAAATTGTCGGGTACCGCTGCTGAATTGCCAGCCGGCATTTTTAAAGAGACAGTGCATGAAAACACTATTATTTTTTTAAATAAATCCTTTACACTAAATGACAAGTACAGTAAGCAACACTATCACTGTACTTATTATATATGTGACTGACATGTTTCTATCTATCTAATCTATGTGTGAAGCTCTATTCTTTCTGTTATAAATTGTCGGGTACCGCTGCTGAATTGCCGGCCGGCTTTTTTAAAGAGACGGTGCATGAAAACACTAATATTTTTTTTAATAAATCCTTTACACTAAATGACAAGTGCAGTAACCAACACTGTCACTGTGCTTCTTATATGTGTGACTGACATGTTTCTATCTATCTAATCTATGTGTGATGCTCTATTCCTTCTTGTCTAAATTGTCGGGTACCGGTGTATGCCGCTGCTGAATTTGCCGGCCGGCTTTTTTAAAGAGAGTGTCTTCTGAGCAGTTTGTCAGCTTTTGGACACCTTTGCAGGTGTTTTCTATGTGTTTCTATGTGTTTTTGTTTGCCTGCCATTGGTTTTAACGGTGTTCGACGGTGTTCTAAGGTGTTCGACGAACAGTTCGACGAACAGTTCCTCAAACATCCCGGTGTTCGACGAACCGAACCCGAACACTACGGGGGTGGCTCAACACTACTCCCATGTTCTCTCCTCAGGACCAAACCCCTTCCAATCCACTAGAAAAAAGGTCCTTCCTCTTACCCTTTTGGTGGCCAGAATGTTCTCTACCTCAAACTCGTTTTCAGCGGAAACCGGAGCAGGAGGCGTACCTGTAGACTTGGAAAAAGAGTTAAGTATCACGGGTTTGAGTAGAGATACATGGAAGGAGTTAGGAATCCGCAAATTGGCCGGGAGTTTCAATTTATAGGCCACCGGGTTGATTTGTTTGATAACTTCCAGTGGGCCGATGAACCGAGGCCCTAACTTGTAGGAAGGAATCTTGGGCCGGACATATTTGGATGAGAGCCAGACCTTATCTCCAGGACGGAATTGTGGTGGATCCAGACGTCTCTTGTCAGCCTGTTTTTTCATCCGCTCGGATGACTGAAGAAGTGCGGATCTGGTACTTTCCCAAATGGAGGAAAATTCGTTAACGAGAGATTCCGCAGCCGGATTGTCCACCGAGGCGGAGACGGGAAACGGGATCCGAGGATGCTGACCGAAGACTACAAAAAACGGCGATTTGGAGGAAGATTCGCTCTCGTGATTATTGTAAGAATATTCGGCCCACGGTAAAAGATCCACCCAGTCGGAATGGTGAGCATTAGCAAAGTGCCGGAGGTAACTGGTTAAAATTTGGTTGATCCGTTCTACTTGGCCATTGGACTGTGGGTGATAAGCAGAAGAAAAGTCCAAGGTGACCCCCAGCAGTTTACACATGGCTCGCCAAAAACGAGAGGTGAACTGAACCCCTCGGTCGGATACGATGTGGAGAGGAAGACCATGAAGACGGAAGACATGATGGATAAAGTCTTTAGCTAACTCTGATGCAGACGAGAGACCCAGCAGGGGAATAAAGTGAGCCATTTTGGAGAAGAGGTCAGCGACCACCCATATGACCGTACAACCAGCAGAGACAGGGAGGTCCGTAATAAAGTCCATAGCTATATGCTGCCACGGGGCAGCAGGTACAGGAAGAGGAAGGAGACGGCCGGCTGGCAGATGTCTCGGAACCTTGTTGCGGGCGCAGGACACACAGGCTGAAACAAAGTCTATTACGTCCTTGTGCAGGGTAGGCCACCAGTAATGCCGGGTAATAAGCTGGAGGGTCTTTTTCTGACCAGCGTGGCCAGCTAGCTTGGACGAGTGTCCCCAGTGTAGAACCTTCTCACGATCAGGAACAGTTACGAACGTCTTACCGGGTGGAAGACGATTTAGATTCACGGGGGCCACCTGCATTACTTTGGCAGGGTCGATGATGTGTTTAGTCTCCTCCTCAAGATCAGAGACCAAAAAGGATCGGGATAAGGCATCAGCTTTGATGTTTTTGTCAGCCGGGCGAAAATGAAGAATGAAATTAAAGCGGGCGAAGAACAAGGACCACCGGGCTTGGCGCGGGTTAAGTCTCTGGGCACTCTGGAGGTAAGCCAAGTTCTTGTGGTCCGTGTAAATTATTACCGGGTGAAGAGCCCCCTCGAGCAGGTAACGCCACTCCTCCAGTGCCAGCTTAATGGCCAACAATTCTCGGTCTCCTATAGAATAATTGCGCTCCGAAGAGGAGAAGAGTTTGGAGAAGAAGCCACAAGTTACCATTCTTCCAGAAGACGACTTTTGGGTAAGTACTGCTCCGGCTCCGGAGGAGGAAGCGTCGACTTCTAGAAAGAATTGTTTGTTGCCGTCCGGACGATGCAGCACAGGGGCGAAGGAAAAAGCTCGTTTTAAGGAAAGGAAGGCCTCCTCTGCTTCGGGTGGCCATTCTCTGGGATTAGCGCCCTTACGGGTGAGCGCCGAGATAGGGGCAGTCCGGGAGGAGAAGTGCGGAATGAAGAGGCGGTAGTAGTTGGCGAAGCCCAGGAACCGCTGAATAGCCTTCAACCCCTCTGGTCGGGGCCACTTCTCGATGGCAGACAGTTTCTCAGGGTCTATTTGTAGGCCGGTCTGAGAGATTATGTAGCCCAGAAACGGAAGCGAGGTCTGCTCAAAGAGGCACTTCTCATATTTAGCATAGAGGTGGTTCTGCCTGAGCCTGAGCAGGACCTGACGAACGTCCCTCCGGTGAGTGAGAAGATCCGGAGAGAAGACCAAGATGTCGTCCAGGTACACCACCACGCAGGAGTAGAGAAGGTCACGGAAGATGTCATTGACCAACTCTTGAAAGACGGCGGGAGCGTTACAGAGACCAAAGGGCATTACAAGATATTCAGAGTGGCCATCCCGGGTGTTGAAAGCCGTCTTCCATTCATCCCCCTGACGGATACGGACCAGATTATACGCCCCACGGAGGTCCAGCTTGGTGAAGATTCTAGCCCCCCTCAGACGGTCAAATAATTCAGGAATGAGTGGAAGGGGGTATTTATTCTTCACTGTGATCTGATTAAGGCCTCTATAGTCTATACAGGGACGGAGTGAGCCGTCCTTCTTTTTGACGAAAAAGAAGCCTGCTCCTGCCGGGGAGGTTGATTTCCGGATAGATCCCCTGGCCAGATTCTCCTCAATATATTCAGACATGGACCGGGTCTCAGCAGCGGACAAAGGGTAAATACGCCCACGGGGAGGAGTAGCGCCGGGCATCAGGTCAACTGGGCAGTCGTTTTGTCTATGAGGGGGTAATGTCTCTGCTTCTCTTTTATTAAAGACGTCGGCAAAAGACCAATAGGGAGCCGGTAGGCCGGGTAGATTGGCTGGGGTAGGAGAAGGACGAGCAGGATGAACGGGAACTAAACAAGTCTTATGGCAGTCCTGTCCCATGCGAAGAACTTCTCCGGTCTGCCAATCAAGCACGGGTGCATGTCTCTGGAGCCAAGGTTGGCCTAGCAAGAGGGCGTGAGAGAGTCCAGGCAGAACATGGAAGCAGATGCTCTCAGAGTGCAGCATTCCCACCTGCAGAGTTATGGATTCGGTGATGAGTTGGATGGGATGTGGTAAGAGGCCCCCATCCACCGCGGCGACAGATAAGGGTACAGCCAGAGGTTTGGTGGGAATGCGGTATTTCTCTACCAGGGACTGAGAAATGAGATTTCCGGCAGCTCCAGAGTCAAGTTGAGCCAGTTCAAAATAACGGTTCTCCCCGCAGATGATAGAGACCGACAGCATTAGAGATGGAGAGGGTTTATTTCTGTCTAGGGTGACCTCTCTGAGCGATCCTAGACACAGGCGTTTCCCGATCTCTCCGGGCAGGAACGGATCCAGTGCTCCTTACTGCCACAGTAGAAGCAGCTCCCCCCAGCACGGCGTAATTCTTGACGGGTCTTGACCATCTTGGTCTGGTCGACCTGCATAGGCTCGAGTGAGTGCGCCGGAGGAGTAACGGAGGAAGTGACGGATCTCTGGAAGGTAGGGGCAAGGCGTGGAAACCTCCTCTCACGGGTGACCTCTTT
Organism: Phyllobates terribilis; assembly: GCF_046119375.1. Taxonomy (NCBI): domain Eukaryota; kingdom Metazoa; phylum Chordata; class Amphibia; order Anura; family Dendrobatidae; genus Phyllobates; species Phyllobates terribilis. The sequence goes on from NW_027362764.1 coordinate 740,010,466, forward strand.
GGTGCGCTCCTGGAACCGGATGTCAATCCGGGTGGCAAGTGTAATTAAGTCGTCGAGAGTGGTAGGAATGTCCCGACCGGCGAGTTCATCTTTAATACTGCCGGACAGACCCTCCCAGAAGACGGACACCAGGGCGTCGTTATCCCAGGCAAGCTCCGAAGCAAGGGTACGGAACCGTATGGCATATTGGCCCACGGTGAGACTTCCTTGGCGGAGGCGTAGCAGAGATGAGGCGGATGAGGTCCTCCGTCCTGGTTCATCGAAGACCTTCCGGAAAGCCGAGAGAAAGGCTGGCAGATTGGACACCAGGGGGTCTCCTCTCTCCCATAGAGGATTTAGCCAGGCCAGCTCCTCCCCCGTGAGATGGGACATGATGAAGGCTACTTTGGCTCGGTCGGTGGAAAACTGGTGTGCCAACAGTTCGAAGTGCAGAGTGCACAGGTTAATGAAGCCCCGTGCCTGACCGGGATCTCCGCCAAAACGAGGCGGGGCGGTGAGGCGGGGACCGGGAAGAGATGCCATGGAATTGATGGGCAGCGGCGCTGTCGGGGTAGGAGTCGTGCGACTGGAAGCTGGTCCCGAAGATGTAGTCAGTGTGTCCAGACGGGAGTTAACACTACGCAGGTGGCTCAGGATGGACTCCTGTTGGGACCTCTGACGGGACAGTTCATGGCATAGGTCCGAGAGCGAGGGAGCTTGGGTGCCACCGGGTTCCATGGCCTGAGCAAACTGTAATGGGTCTGGGAGGTGGAACCTCTGAGCAACTATACAAAGGGGCAGTCCTTGTAAGGAAGCGGGTGGCTCCCAGGGAAGGCTGGCAGGTAGTCACGGCAAGTGACAGGGACAGTCTCTGGGTAGAAGGGCAGGAGGTCACGGCAAGTGACGGGGACAGTCTCTTGACAGGTGGATGGTCACGGCAAGTGACAGCAGGGTAAGAGTCTCTAGACGGGCAGGTGGTCACGGCAAGTGACAGCAGGCAAAGAGTCTCTAGACGGGCAGGTGGTCACGGCAAGTGACAGCAGGGAAAGAGTCTCTAGATAGGCTAGCAGGCATGTAGCAGGTGAGCGCTCCCAGGTGAGCGGGCAAGAGTCTCTGGACAGGCAGGTGGTCACGGCAAGTGACGGCAGAGCCTCCAAGTAGGCTAGCAGGCTGGTAGCAGGTGAGCGCTCCCAGGTGAGCGGGCAAGAGTCTCTGGACAGGCAGGTGGTCACGGCAAGTGACGGCAGAGCCTCCAGGTAGGCTAGCAGGCAGGTAGCAGGTGAGCGCTCCCAAGTGAGCGGGCAAGAGTCTCTGGACAGGCAGGTGGTCACGGCAAGTGACGGCAGAGCCTCCAGGCAGGCTAGCAGGCAGGTAGCAGGTGAGCGCTCCCAGGTGAGCGAGCAAGAGTCTCTGGACAGGCAGGTGGTCACGGCAAGTGATGGCTAAGCCTCCAGGTAGGCTAGCAGGCAGGTAGCAGGTGAACGCTCCCAGGTGAGCGAGTAAGAGTCTCTGGACAGGCAGGCAGGTATCAGGCAGGTATCTGGCAGGTACTTCCTGGTCCACAGGCGGACTGATCCATAGACAGACTGGCAGGTGCTGGTAGGAAGACTGTCGGACCACAGGATAGCAAGCAGGTAAGCAGATATCAGGCAGGTATCAGGCAGGTATCAAGCAGGAATCTGGCAGGTGACTGGCAGGTAACTGGTAAGGGGACCTGAGGGCTGAAGCAGAGTTGAAAGGCTTTGCAACAACATTGCTCGGGCACCTCCATTTTGGAGGAGGTGGCTTATATATGGTGAGGTCCTCCGGCCATTGGCCGGGGACTCCTTAGGACGGCTCCTTTAAGAGAGGGGGGCCGATACAAATGTACAAAAAAGAGGCATTTCGCCAATTGAAAAACAAAATTTGTTATAAGAGGCTTACGTACAACCCCTTGTCTGCTTTTAGACAGCAGCTGCAAACCATTTTGGATAATGCCGTCAACAGTGGAGTTGTCACCCGAGAGTTAGCTTCAGCACTGTCGGTTACTGAGCCCACAATACCGACGTTCTATTTGCTCCCAAAACTCCACAAAAATTTGGAGACACCTCCGGGGCGCCCCATAATATCTGGAAGGGGCAATTATTTGGAGCATGTGAACAAGTGGATTGATTCTAAATTACAGCCCCTAGTTGAAGATCTTCCTTCATTCCTGAAGGATACAGGGGATCTATTATGGAGGGTGGATGGGTTGTATCTAGAACCTTATGCATTGATGGTAACAGCAGATATAGAATCTCTGTATACTAACATAAGACACAATGACGGCCTAAGGGCAATCAAATTTTTCCTTGATAGTTCCAATTTACCAGTCACCATACGCCTATTGGTGATTGAGTTATTGGAATTCACGTTGACGCACAATTTTTTTGTCTTCAAGGGGTCTTTCTTCCTGCAGCTCCAGGGAACAGCTATGGGGGCAGCTTTCGCTCCCTCATATGCCAACCTGTTCCTGAGGCCTGAGGCTGTGGGAGAGGGACCTCCTCCTGTCAGATCGGCATTCGTCGATGGACCGCGTCCCTTCTTGGACGCGGTACATCGACGATATATTATTGATCTGGCAGGGCCCGACCCAACAATTAGAAACTTTCATGTCCGGTCTAAATGGTAATGATCTAAATGTCCATATTACATACGAATATGATCCAAATAAGGTGGTCTTTCTAGATGTCACGCTTAGGAGAGGTAACGGGAATGCAATACAGACCAATATATATAGGAAGCCCACGTCCACCAATATGCTCCTACATGCATCAGCTTCACACCCAAAACATATGGTCCAATCTGTTCCTGTGGGGCAGTTCCTGCGTCTCCGCAGGATCTGCTCCACCTATCAAGATTTTGAAAATCAGGCCCAGGACCTAAAAAACAGGTTCTATGATAGAGGGTACAGTCCCAGGATGATTAAAAGAGCATACCATAGGGCTAAGTATACGTCTCGCCACAATCTCCTATATGGTTCCCGTAACACCAATGATGGCGACTTGGTGAGATTCATCACCAAATTCCATTCACAAGCCCCTGCAATGAGGGAAGCGCTATGTAAAGCATGGCCAATTTTGAAGGCGGATCCAATAGTTTCAAAATTTATACCTGAAACACCTGCCATTGTGTTTAGACGATCTAGGAACCTCCGTGACCGCTTAGTGAGGAACCATTTCGTGGGTGAACCCATAATTACCTTTTTGGACGGTATCACCAGAAAATATGGATGCGTTCCATGTGAACACTGTGTGGCGTGTCCTAACGTGGAGCGTTGTACTTATTTTTCCGACTCTAGTGGATCTACTAATTACAAGATAAAGAAACATATTACATGTCTATCGAGAAATGTAATTTATTATGCCAATGCCACATGCCCTTGTCGGTTGATCTATGTTGGACTTACGACACGCCAACTCAAAATACGTGTCAGGGAACATGTTTTGGGCATAACTGCGGCAGCAGAACACAGGGACGCATCCACCCTTAAAACAATCCCAAGACATTTTAAATTACACCATCAGTGTAATGCTAAATTATTAAGGGTGAGAGGAATTGATCTGATTGAGGTGGGCATTCGTGGCAGACAGATATCTCAATGCCTTGCCCAACTTGAGTCCAGGTGGATATGGACTCTGAACACTGTCCATCCAGCTGGTCTCAATAAGAATCTGAGTTTTGCTCCATTTTTGTGATCACCAGTAATTATTTATTTATTATTTTTTGAGCTTCAATCTCTAGCCAACATCACTCTAGTCTATTGCCATGTGCTGTTGTTATGTATTTTTAATTTATTTTTATTTTTATGAGGTCTTTGGTCCAGTGGCATCTACCTGGAAGTGGTTAACGCTCCGGCTTTCTTCTGCAGTGTTTCTCCTGTCACAATGATATGCTCCACCTGATCCTTTGAAACAAAAGAAGATTATATAATTCCGTGTGTAAAAGGTTATGACAATATGTGACGTAAGTTTGGATAGATATATAATTGGTAGTTGCATGTATTTTAACATTGGTGTAGACTCCTATGATTTGTGGTTTGTGAATAGTATCCCCTGATGGGGGAAGCCTTTACGATATATGGAGTCCATATTTATAGAGCTGATAATACTTTATGTATCTATGTCTCATTAGTTGATTGGATATATAATCTGTGTATGTTACTATCTGGTTTCTTGGTGATTTACCCTTGTATTTGGTCCCTTATATTGATCTGGTAGGTTTATCTTCTCTAGTACTTGACATACTTAATATATAGTTATCTATATTATCTATATATTTTTTCCCTTCCAACTGGACTGGTGCCAATAAGCTGTTGCCTTTTAGTTTTTACATAAATAGAGAAATATAGCCTACACTAATGCACATACTTACATCCAGTTAATAATACCTACATATTTCATGCATTAGCATCGGTTTTTTATTGATCTTCCCTCAGTTACCGCTGTACCAATTGGATGTTATGTGTTACCAGCACGCATGCGCGCCATGGTCCTGGCACCCCCGCTGGCCTTCGGCATCTCCAGTACTGTCTGGCGTGTGGTGCGTCCCCGCCATTCAGTCTTGATGCCGACGCCGCAGAGCGTCCCTGTTACCATGACGACGTGTGCTGCGTCGTTTCCGGCACACATCCGATATCCCTGAGACATCCTTACTGCGTCATTATGACTACGGACGTCACTTCCGGTGCGGGCACTATTCCGAAGAGCCCGCTTTTTTTGCCACATTTTCATTGGACAAACTTCTTTTAAATACACGCTTCGTTTACAGACTCATTGCCCCTTGACAAAGGCCCACGCCGAAACGCGCATCGGGGTTGAGCTGACAGGTCGGACTTCTGATACACCGCTATACAGGTAACTGGCCAACACTTTACATTCACCAGGTGGGGCCTTATATAATTATGTAGGTATACACTAGTTCATTCTTTACCTGTTGCAGCATTTTGAGTGACTGTATTTATGTTAGTAAATTGATATTGTCGTCCCTAGTACCGGTATTAATGCATACACATTAGCAAAATTATATTGTCGCTCTTAGATACGACTATGGTTTCCACAAGCATGTCCATGTAGTCCACCTGTGTGCTCTCTTTTTCCATATGGCAACTGCTGTTGATGTTTTCATCCTACACTAACCTGTTTGTTATTTTTAATAATAAAGGATATTTTTGCACGTTATGGACGCTATTATCATTATTTAGGCGATGTTGTCGTCTCTCCCCCCTATGTCATATAAGATGATTTGTCCTTTAGCTGGTCCTAAATCTGACAACCATTAGTATTACATGAACATGTCTAGTGTTTATTTATATATTTGGCTGTTTTCTGTTAGCTACCCTTATCTTGCATTGAGGGAATGAAGAGCCTTGGGATTCCAAAACTGTTGTTATTAATACAAACGCGTTTCTGTGCCGGACCGATGCCTTTCTCAAAGTGTAAAAACCAAATGACTTGGTTAATTCTTCCTGCCTGGGTCCTCCAGGGGAGCATATATCCTTAAGATATGGGATTTCATAATTTTTGGTACCTGAGGCTCCATCTTCTTTACCAGTCCTCATTTGAGGTCACCAGGGGAGGTAGGTGGGAGTGGCTGGTACCTGGTAAAAGCAGGTTCTGACCTAGAACCCATGTTCAGTTCTGGGAGATACAGCGTTCTGTAAGGACTGCGCCATTTCTATGACAACTGGTCTAGTAGCTTTCTTTTGTTTATTTCTTTTAGTTTTATGTGACTGTATATACTGTATTGTCTTGTCTCATTTGTAACGTCTTGTAAATTTTAATAAGCACTGCCTAAATGTTGGATTAAATATATAAAATATAATAATTAAATTTTTCTTGCTCTATAATCCGCACCTCTGAAGCCTCACGAGGCTCCACATTGCCAGTAACAGGTCGGGTGTCCAAATGGCTTGTTATTGCTGGTGGCAGCTAGTTTTTTCTTTGGTTACTGCGGAGCTAGGTGGTGACCGTACCGAAGTATATACAGTATATATGGTATACCCATGTGTTGGATTTTCCCTCGACGGATGCTGGTTAAGGCTGGAATCGGATGTGTGTCCTGACAAATTGGTGGCTGCAGTGGGATTGGTAGTGTCGGTCCCTGATATTTGGTGGCAGCGGTGGGATATCTACCAGACATATTGTATAAGAGACTGAATGATCGCAGGTTTAATTCCTCTTGTTTTAAAAAATATAAAACAATAAGAAAATGTATAAAAGATATACTGTATAAAAGTTTAAATCACACCTTTTCCTCCTTCGAAAATAAAGAAATTCAAAATTGAAAAAAATAAATATATTTGGTATCATCGTGTACAAAAAAGTCTGATCCATCAAAATGTTAAACTATTTAAACTGTACATTAAAAAAAAAATCAAAATATTAGATTTGCCATTTTTCAAATGTCGAACTTTCACAAAAAATATAAAAAAAGAGATTAAAATGTCATATCCACCCTAAAATGGAATCAATAAAAACATCAGCTAAACAAGTTAAAATAATAAAAACAAAACTGGACAGGTTCTGTATCGCTGTAATTATATTCACTCAGAGAATCATGTTGTCAGGTCATTTTATCACACAAGACTGCAAGGAGTGTAAAGCTTAGTCCTTAACCAACTTCGGGCTATTTAAAACCAAAAAACTTAAGATAATACAATAACACCTTTGTGGGTCAAAGGGTTGGCCTCATCATAATCCAAAAAAAAAGCGTACAAAAATATAACTCATTCCATGCCCATTTATTTTTTTCTTCTGTTTTCTTTTTAAACCAAAAGCCAACCGCTGTAGTACAGTGGTCCTTGCAATTAAAAACTTAAGTCGGCCTGGAAGAGACACCCTGCCCCACTGTGAAAACTTTCTTACAAAACAATATCATATTATTAACAATCAACTTCCAACGACGCAACTCCTTCACCTCGCTGGCTGACACCATATGCATCTGCCGTAGTAACCGCCCCTATCCTGAAAGAGTGTGTCCCAAAATCCACCAGAACTAACCCTAGTTCCTTAACACTTGCCTTGAATATTGCCGAAAACTGATATCTAGTCAGAGGGGAATTGTCCATGTGCAAAACAAAAACTTCCCCACAACCTCTTACAAACATGTATTGCTTAACCACCTTTACTGGACAAAATTCTGACCCTAACTCATTGACTGACAACTATGTACCTCTTCTGATACAAATATTCAACATACTCTGTAAAATCACCACGTCCTTCCTCTGCAGACCCTTAACTGCTTTTTTCGCTCAGTGGAACCAACTCCCCGATTCTCAAAGCCCCATAAAAAGCCAAAGAAAAAGCAGCTCTATACTGAGCCACTTTCTCTTAATTCACACAAACTATGCCAAAATTTGCATTAATTTTTCCAATAAATTGAAAGATACAGGGCAGCATTTGTCGAAAACCACCGCCTTCTTACTCCAACCCTTAAAAATCTGCCTAACAGCAAATGCCTTCGTCACGTCTGTCCTCTCATGCAATTTAAGAAAATATGCTATCCCTGCTAAACCTTTCCGAGCTTTGCTCGCCGATGCACCAATTATCCTCAGCTTACTTAAATACTCTAACGTTACCGCTAATAGCCGTGCTGTACTTTTCGGTACTCTGTTCTTTGTGCATGGCAGCCAATCATTCCAAGCTGTCGTATGCGCCCGGCATGTATTCACTGACACAGAAATTTCAAACTAGCTCGATAAGTTCTGCTCTACCAGCGTCCATAAGAAATCGGGGCAAGTGTAACCCATCATTTCCACACTCGGATGCAACTCCCGGAAGGCACGTATCTGTGAGCAGGATAAAGCATCAGCCACCACATTCTGGCTACCTGGCACATACTTTGCTTTAAATAATATGTTGTGTTGTAAACATTTCAACACCAAATGTCGCAACAATGCCAAAACCGGAGGAGACTCTGATGTTTGCGAGTTCAATACAACCACCACTGAACTATTATCCGTCCAAAAACAAATCCTCCTATTCCTCATCTCCTCACCCAATAACTCTAGAGCCACTACAATCGGAAAAAATTCGAGAAGCGTCATATTTTTCAATAACATTTTTTTTTCCAGTATGGAGGCCATTCTCCCTTGCACCAGTGCATACCAAATATAGCTGCAAAACCGTCACCTCCTGACGCATCTGTAAACAAACTAAGATCATCACTAGACACCTCATCCTCCTGGAACAATGTCCTACCATTAAAAGATTGTAAAAATTCCTTCCAAGTCTTTCCTCATGTTACGTGTAACCCTGATAAAATGATGCAGCTGAGAAACACCCCTAGTGGCTAAAGATAACCTTCGAGAAAAAACCCTGCCCATCAATATCACTTTACAAGCAAAAATCAGGAAACCCAACAACACTTTCATTTGATGTACTGTTACCTTCCTAGCACTACAAACCTCCTCTACACGCTCCTTTAATTTCACCACCTTGTCTTCCAACATCTGAAAACCATCTGCTCTGTGTCTATCTCAATACCCAGAAACGTTAAACGCATTCACGGACCCTGCGTTTTTTTTAGCCGACAGTGAAACGCCTAACTCTGCCATTAACATTTCATACTTATTTAACAAATATTGACAAACTCCCGAAGCACCTGGACCTACAAAAAGAAAGTCATCGAGGTAATGTGTTGTCGATAGGATGCCCGTCTCAAATCTAAGCATCCATTCCAAAAAGGAGCTGAGCATCTCGAAATAATGGCACGAGATCGAGCATCCCATCGGCAAACACATGTCCACGAAATACTCTCCCTCAAAATGACAACCAAGCAAATGAAAACATTCCTAATGTATGGGCAATAACCTGAAAGCGGCCTCTATATCAGATTTTGCCAACAATGCTCCCCTACCCGCTTTCCTTGTAATAAAAATTGCCATATTAAAAGATGTATATTTTACTACCGCTTCCTCTTTCGATATTCCATTATTAACAGATGACCCAGGTGGAAAAGACAAGTGAAGAATGAGGCGGAATTTACCCGCTTCCTTTTTAGGGACTAGCCTAAAGGCGATATTCTCAAATTCTCGCAGGGTGGATGGATAAAAGGGCCAGCCATCCGGCCAGCTGACACTTATTTCATCAGCTGGTCTCTAACCACCTGGCTCTGTTCTCCAACCAATTTTAGATTAGATGCATATGTAGCTACCGACGAAAAAAGGTGCGATATGTAAAAACCCTGACTAAATCCCTCCAGAAGGACCTTTGCCTCCTTCTTGGGATACTGCTCTAAACAATCCTGTAGCACTTCCTTTCTCGCCGGTGTTCTCTACTGCACTGACACTGTCCATTCTGTCTATGGAAGCAACATATGGCCGAGTGTGCCCCCCCACATATTGAGCATTCATGTCCGAACTTCCAGGTTGCATAGAAGCGACAGCGTCCCTCAGTATACAGCCAGAAAGTTCCCGTGGACTTCGGGACCACCACTGCCGGAGGCTGTCCACCAGGGGCAGTCCCCACGGGAAAGGAATGTTGTGCCGGTTTCTATGCTAAAATTAGCTGGATCCACACATCCATTGCTTTCGCGGCCCACCCAACATTTGGACAGAGTGGAAAGCAACAATGAACTTTTTCATCATACCTCCACCATGCCGCTCCTCCATGTAATTTATGAGCACTGAAAATCGTGTATATATACACCAATAGCTCAGGATCCTTCTTGTGCTGTCCACGACAAATCTCAGCACCAAAAAAGCCTGCCGCCAATTACTGAAAGTTTTCAGCACCATCGGTTTTCTATCACCTCTCTCAAAAACCCGCTTCCTATCGATTGTCACCATTCATCTCGTCTAATTTTTTTTCTGGTTTCCATGCTCAAATGAGTCCTGATCTGGCTGCTTGGTGAAGCACCGGCCGGCACTGCAGGCTTTAATAGTTCGGTCCTCCTAATGTTAGCCTCGCTCTCCCTCCGAGCTGAACTCAGATTTCCTCACAATACACAACAGTCCCGACCATGTTGATGGATGACCGTATGGCGCATTGATCTTCTCTTATCTGGCGAGGAGGCCGAAGTGCCCGACTCCGATCTCACCCCCGTGAAGACCTTCTCCCAACGTGACGAATCCCTTCCGCTCTGTGGTGACCATGCCGTGCACTCCCCCTCCAGACCTTCATTTTTCGTCCAGCGATGGAACCTGTAAGAGAAAAATCAGAAGACGAAGCTGCTCCTGTACTGTAGTCCACCAGGTTGTGAGTACGGCCATGTCCATGATCACCTAACCTGTACTGTCCAGCCCCATTAAGCTTCCTACTTCACAGTCCTGCTCTCCCCTGCTGATGTTTTTGCTGCCTCAGTAATCCTACCCCCCCACACCGGCATTCTTCCTTTCATCACCGTCGTAGCCCAGCCGTAAGCTGTGCTGGGTCCTCTTCTCCGGGTGTGACGTCATCTTCCTGCGTCCCTCGCCTCCGATGCCGGAACACAGGGCAGGGGCTCAGACTCTCTGGTGCTCTCGCGCGATGGCAGGGCCTACCACGCTCCAATATCCTCACTTCTCCTGATGCCTCCTCCTCTCCCTGTCTCTGCTGCGAATCGGCCAGGAAACCTTGCAGCCATCCCAGGTCCTCCTGCTCGATCCTTTCTCATATCTGATCCTCCTGGCCAGCCATCCTCAACTGGTATGCTTGTGTTACTCTGGTAAGCCTGTGCCCCAACTGACCTTTTTGGCATCAAAGCACCTTATATATGACCCCATATCTACACCTCTAAAAAAACAGGTCAGCACTCTATTTTCCCCACACTTTTATTAACCCCTTCACTACTCCCTTGCAGTCCCTGGGCCTATCCTTAACCAGTTCATGCCCTGCTATGAATGCTGTAAAATCAAAATTCAAAAAACAATGGCGGAATTATAGGGTATTTTTGTAATTGTTCCACACTTGGAATTTTTTTCCAATTTCAAGTACATTTTTTTTGTAAAATGAATGACGTAATTTAAAACTAGAACTCGTCAGGCAAAAAACATGCTCAATAGGAAAAAAAGTTATAACTAGGGGAGGAAAAAGGGAAAGATTATAAAATGAAAAATTCTGTGGAGTTAAGAAAGGAATCAGCACAGACTTTCAAAACTATTTAGATTAAAATAAAAAATGATATTTAAAGGATGGACATTTATCTTTGGGCTCGATTTTTTTCAATCCCTTACATGTGAAGGTCATCATTTTTTTTTATTTCTAGATTGAAATCAAAATTTATGAAGTGCCAATGGGTTAAAAAAGTGATTAATTCAGATTTAAATGTAGACATAATTTCCAACACGTCTCTGGACTCTATGGTTTGCGTTTGCCAATGTTCTTAGGTGTCCCCTGCTGATTAATGCATTAATGCATGTGTGCAGTGCTAAACTTTCCAACCATCTTTTGTATTGTAAAATATAAATTACCCTTCCATACAGTTTCTACATTTAGAGAAAGAGCTCAAATAATTGAGTTTCCACTAAAAAGCAGTTCTGGAATAACATACTGTATATATAACATAATCCATTAGTGTCAAGTCCATCAAGTTCAACCTCTCTTAGATTGAACTATTTTGTCCAGTATAAGACGAAACAACCCCTCTGCCCAGTGGTAGCCAATTTGGCATCAAAAGTTGAAAAAAAACAACCCTTCATGACCCTATAAAGCTACATGAGTTTTATGCTCTTTTCACATTGTTTCTTTTTAGCAATAATAACTTTATAAAGATATTGTGGCAATACTTTTTCTGTCATATGATTTTATTTGGGTATTTTTACAGGTATAGAAATGACAATATCTCATCTTCCTTTTCCTCTATATATAATCTTCTACTTCCACAATATTCTCCATGATTTCCTCTTCCTTTCTAGTGGTATCCCTCTATCTCTTCATTTCCTTAATTTTCTTCATTATCTCTTTCTCATGCTCCTCTTTTTCATATTCTTCTTTATGCGCCTTTTCCTTTTCTTTGACTTCTTTGTCCTCTCCCCCGAGCTTCTCTTTTTCCACCTTACACTCTTCAACTTCTTTTTCTTTTCCACCATGCTCATCTTCTTTTTCAATTTCCTTTGCCTTGGCTTCATTTTCCCCTACATCATGCTCTTTTTCGCTTTCCGTTTCCATCTCTTTTACTTCTTTTTCCTCTCCCTTATACTCCCGGTTTTATTTTTCATCTTTCTCTTCAACTTGTTGTTTTTTACTTTCCCTCATGTTCCTCTTATTTTTCCTCTTCCTTCTTTTTGACTTTTTAATATGCCTCTTCTTCTTAATTCCTCACTCCTTCTCCTGTTTTTTTTCCTTCCTTCATTTACACCTCTTCTACAAATTCTATTTCTAACCCTGGTTTGGGTTTCACAAATGATATAACATCTGTCAATTCTGCTAATTCCTCATACTTTTCTTCCTTTTACTCATCTTTCTCATATGCCTATTCATCACTATCTTCTTTTAATTAGTAATACTCTTTTTTTCTGTTTCGTTCTTTCTTTTATTCATCTAAATCTTTTCTTTGTAATTCCTCACTCCTCTTGTTGGTCTTCTAGAAGACAATGTTTCTTCCTGGTTAATCACTTCATTCTTCTCCAGGTACTTACATACATGTTGTTTAATAATTTGTTCTATACTAGGAAAGATCTTTGAACAAATTATTAAACAACATGTATGTAAGTACCTGGATAAGAATGAAGTGATTAACCAGAGTCAGCATGGGTTTGTAACTAACAAGTCATGTCAGACTAACTTAATTTCCTTCTATGACAGAATCACTGACTGGGTGGATCAGGGAAATGCTGTAGATATAGTATATCTTGACTTTAGCAAAGCATTTGACAAAGTTTCTCACACCATCCTTATTGAAAAAATGACCAAGTATGGAATGGACAAGGCAACTGTTAGGTGGATTCATAACTGGCTTAGTGATCGGACTCAAAGAGTGGTCGTAAATGGCTTCACATCCAGTTGGATGAATGTCTCAAGTGGAGTACCACAGGGCTCAGTCCTGGGACCTATATTGTTCAACATCTTTATCAATGATTTAGATGAAGGAATTAAGGGTAAACTGATTAAATTTGCTGATGACACAAAGCTAGGAGGGATAGCTAACACTAGAGAAGAGAGAGAGAGGATTCAAAAAGACCTAAATAAACTGGAGCAGTGGGCAGTAACTAACAGAATGTTTTTTAACAGGGAAAAATGCAAAGTACTACATCTGGGCAATAAAAATGAAAAAAGCATATACAGAATGGGAGGAATAGAGCTAAGCAACAGTACATGTGAAAAAGACTTAGGTATACTAATAGATCATAGACTGAACATGAGTCAACAGTGTGATGCAGCAGCAAAAAAGGCAAATACAATTCTGGGATGTATTAACAGAAGCATACAGTCTAGATCACGTGAAGTCATTATCGGTCTTTACTCCTCTTTGGTCAGACCTCATCTGGAATACTGCGTCCAGTTTTGGGCACCACATTTTAAAAAAGACATAGACAAACTGGAGCAAGTTCAGAGAAGAGCGACCAGAATGGTGACCGGTCTGCAAACCATGTCCTATGAGGAACGGTTACAGGATTTGGGAATGTTTAGCTTGCAAAAAAGAAGACTGAGAGGAGACTTAATAGCTGTCTACAAATATCTCAAGGGCTGTCACATTGAAGAAGGATCATCTTTATTCTCATTTGCACAAGGAAAGACTAGAAGCAATGGAATGAAACTGAATGGGAGGAGACACAGATTAGATATTAGAAAAAAACTTTTTGACAGTGAGGGTGATCAATGAGTGGAACAGGCAGCCACGAGAGGTGGTGAGTTCCCCTTCAATGGACGTCTTCAAACTGAGGCTGGACAGATATCTGTCTGAGATGATTCAGTGAATCCTGCATTGAGCAGGGGGTTGGACCAGATGACCCAGGAAGTCCCCTCCAACTCTACCATTCTATGATTCTATGATTCCTTAAGCTCCTGCTTTTGTTCTTCTTTTCCCTTTCATCAGATTCTTAATCTTCTAATTTTCCATGCGTCTCCTTCTTATTTTTCTCACACTACATACCATCTTCATCTTTCTCGTATACTATAATTTTTTATTATTTTCTTTAGCTAATTCTGAAGACTTTTTTATTTATTTTTCTCATACACTTTTTCATTATCTTCCTCTCCAATTCCTCTTGTTTAGCTTTCTCAGACATGTCTTTTTCTTCTGCCAATTCCTCATATTTTTTATTTTCCTCTTCCTCATACCATTATTCTTCTCCTTCATCTTCTTTCTGTTTTTAATATTCTTCTTTCTCTGTGTTCTTTTTATTCTTCTGTAGAGTATGTTCTTCTCCTAGATATAGTGGAACTCGATCCACATATAATACTGGGGTAGTCTTGTAATCTGGATTAGGTGAATACAAGATTTATTTTTTTTGCAGGGCGGCTGCCCAAAAGTGTCATTAATATATTTAAAGATACATTCCATTAATTTAACATTGATGGCCTAGCACAGATGGGCACACAGGGATAGTTATTACTCTCTAGACGGCATCTATTACTGTTTGTGCGTACAACGAGGGCACTATTGCAACGTGGGGCACCAAAAGGAGCACTATTACAGTTAGATTATTAGATAAGATCCCTACTACTGTATTGGTTTCAAAAGATGACACTTTTTTCCTAGCAATGTCCTTAACAGGTTCTTTAAGTTTTCACTTTATGAAAAAAATATACAGGTGCCTCTCACTAAACTAGAATATCATCATAAAAGTTAATTTATTTCAGTTCTTCAATACAAAAAGTGAAACTAATGTTATATAGAGTCATTACACACAGAGTGATCTATTATATAGAGTCATTACACACAGAGGGATCTATTATATAGAGTCATTACACACAGAGGGATCTATTATATAGAGTCATTACACACAGAGGGATCTATTATATAGTTATTACAGACAGAGGGATCTATTATATAGAGTCATTACACACAGAGTGATCTATTATATAGAGTCATTACACACAGAGGGATCTATTTCACGTGTTTATTTCTGTTAATGTTGATGATTATGGCTTACAGCCAATGAAAACACAAAAGTCATTATCTCAGTAAATTAGAATACTTTATAACAACAGCTTGAAAAATTATTTTAAAATCCGAAATGTTGGTGTACTGAAATGTATGTTCAGTAAATGCCCTCAATACTTGGTCGGGCTCCTTTTGCATCAATTACTGCATCAATGCGGCAATGTGGCATGGAGGTGATCATCCTGTGGCCCTGCTGAGGGGTTATGGAAGCCCAGGTGGCTTTGATAGCAGCCTTCAGCTCGTCTGCATTGTTGGGTCTGGTGTCTCTCATCTTCTTCTTGACAATACCCCATAGATTCTCTATAACAGATTCTCTATGGGGTTAAGGTCAGGCAAGTTTGCTGCCAATCAAGCACAGTGATACTGTTGTGTGTAAACCAGGTATTGGTACTTTTGGCCGTGTGGACAGGGGCCAAGTCCTGCTGGAGAATGACATTTCCATCTCCATAAAGCTTGTCGGCAGAGGGAAGCATGAAGTGCTCTAAAATGTCCTGGTAGACGGCTGCGCTGACTGTGGTCTTGATAAAACGCAGTGGACCTACACCAGCAGATGACATGGCTCCCCAAACCATCACTGATTGTGGAGACTTCACACTAGACCTCCAGCAGCTTGGATTGTGGCCTTTCCACTCTTCCTCCAGACTCTGGGACCTTGTGGAGAGTGTCAGTGACTGCCTTTTGGACATCTATCAAGTCAGCAGTCTTCCCCATGATTGTGGAGCCTAATGAAACAGACTAAGGGATCTTTTTAAATGCTTAGGAAGCCTTTGCAGGTGTTTTTTGTTAATTATATTAATTTACTGAGATAATGACTTTTATGTTTTCATTGGCTGTAAGCCATAATCATCAACATTAACAGAAATAAACACTTGAAATAGATCACTCTGTCTGTAATGACTCTATATAATATAAGAGTTTCACTTTTTCTATTGAAGAACTGAAATAAATTAACTTTTTGATGATATTCTAATTTAGTGAGATGCACCTGTATATTATTATAGGGAGATAATCTGCAATATTTTTAAATTGCAAATCCCAAGCATCAATACAAGCCTGTCAGATTATAAGATGATTTCCATCCAGCATAACAGTAGCAATGTTATTCCCTATTTTATGTTGGTAACGAGTATGAGTCTGCTGAATATGTGATAAAGTAATGAAATAAACTACAAAAATTGTAAAATGTCTTTTCATTCAATAGAGAGAATTCACAATATGCACAGACAGTAATGTGAAAAATCAGAATAAGGTCACAAAGATTTTATGAATACAAAGAAGGTAAAAAATGATGACAGTTCTGTAAGGTTTGCGCACAGTTGGGGCTGCCGATGTGTTCTTATGTGTTGAATATATTTGAATAGGGTCCATGAGAATGAATCTGATCTAGGCTTGTGTGGGTTTCCTCAAGGTTGTATTTTCCCTTCTTTCCAAAATGTATTGTTAGGTCTGATGGCCCCCATAAGAATTTGTCATAGCGTGTGGGCACCATAAATAGTGGGATTAGTTTGTGAACTCCAGTGCGTACAGTAATAAAGTATAATATGATACAAAATATATACTGCTTTTGTACCTATAATGTGAAATAAAAGAAAAGAATTGCGTATGCGCGGTCACCTCTCCATCCACAGCAGCTGTGAGATGCTAACATATCCTTGAGATAGGTGCAGCACCCCCTTCTATCAGAGATTTATGGGATATCCATTGATGATGATTATAACTATAGAGGAGCAAAAAAAATTAGAATGGAATTGAATTTTAGTTAAATCTTACAAAAATCTGCATTCTCCAAAATATAGATCTTTAGTAATTCACTTCCGCGCAGATTAAGCAAAATAGCAGCCACATTACTTGATCTGTTGTAAACTTATTACTATTCCATTAAGGATCTTCATCAAACGCTAAATTTATAAATGCATGTGTAACATAGTGAGTTACACTAGATGGGTTAATGACATATTTGCCAATCAGCAGTCATTTATTAGCCTATTTAAAAAGGCTGACCACTTTTCCATGAGCATAGAATGATTGGTAATAAACTGGAGTTCAAGTTCAGAGAAGAGCTACCAGGATAGTGAGCGGACTGCAAACTATGTCCTACAAAGAACGGTTAAAGGAGCTGGGAATGTTTAGCTTGCAAAAAATGAAGACAGAGGAGACTTAATAGCTGTCTACAAATATCTGAAGGGCTGTCACAGTCCAGAGGGATCAGCTTTATTCTCATTTGCACAAAGAAAGACTAGAAGCAAAGGGATGAAACTGAAAGGGAGAATCTACAGATTAGATATTAGAAAAAACTTTTTGGCAGTGAGGGCGATCAATGAGTGGAATAGGCAATCACGAGAGGTGGTGAGTTCTCCTTCAATGGAGGTCTTCAATCAGAGGCTGGACAGACATCTGTCTGAGATGGTTTGGCGAATCCTGCATTGAGCAGGGTGGGTCAATATAACATTTTGAGGGCTATGTGGGAGCCGTTATACTGTTTGGAAGGCTATGTGGGGGCCATTATACTATTTGGAAGGCTATGTGAGGGCCATTATACTGTTTGGAGAGCTGTAGAGGGGAATTATACTGTTTGCAGGGCTATGGAGGGGCATTATACTTTTTGGAGGCTCTATGGGAGCCATTATACTGTTTGCAGGGCTATGTGGTGGCTATTATACTGTTTGGAGTGGCTAGTGGGAATCATTATACTGTATGCGAGCAATTATGCAATATGGAAGTGTGTTTGGGGACCATCATACTGTGTGGAAGGATGTGTGGGGGCAATTATGTTTGTGTTAGGGCAATCATATTGTGTGGAGGGTTGTGTTGGAGTCATCATATTGCGTGGAGGGGGGTGAGGGCTGTTTGCAGGGCTATGTGGGGGGGGCATTTGTGACGCCCTGCGGATGCAGGCTGTCACAGAACTCCTGGGTGTTGCACAGATGGATTCTCCCCAGTGGCCTCAATACATGCAAACACCTCCACCCAAGTCCACTAGATGGAGCTCTGTCAGGTATATACAGTACAGACCAAAAGTTTGGACACACCTTCTCATTTATAGATTTTTCTGTATTTTCATGACTTTGAAAATTGTACATTCACACTGAAGGCATCAAAACTATGAATTAACACATGTGGAATTATATACTTAACAAAAAAGTGTGAAACAACTGAAAATATGTCTTATATTCTAGGTTCTTCAAAGTAGCCACCTTTTGCTTTGATGACTGCTTTGCACACTCTTGGCATTCTCTTGATGAGCTTCAAGAGGTAGTCACCGGAAATGGTCTTCCAACAATCTTGAAGGAGTTCCCAGAGATGCTTAGCACTTGTTGGCCCTTTTGCCTTCACTCTGCGGTCCAGCTCACCCCAAACCATCTCGATTGGGTTCAGGTCTGGTGACTGTGGAGGCCAGGTCATCTGGCGTAGCACCCCATCACTCTCCTTCTTGGTCAAATAGCCCTTACACAGCCTGGAGGTATGTTTGGGGTCATTGTCCTGTTGAAAAACAAATGATGGTCCAACTAAACGCAAACCGGATGGAATAGCATGCCGCTGCAAGATGCTGTGGTAGCCATGCTGGTTCAGTATGCCTATAATTTTGAATAAATCTCCAACAGTGTCACCAGCAAAGCACCCCCACACCATCACACCTCCTCCTCCATGCTTCACAGTGGGAACCAGGCATGTAGAGTTCATCCGTTCACCTTTTCTGCGTCGCACAAAGACACGGTGGTTGGAAACAAAGATCTCAAATTTGGACTCATCAGACCAAAGCCCAGATTTCCACTGGTCTAATGTCCATACCTTGTGTTCTTTAGCCCAAACAAGTCTCTTCTGCTTGTTGCCTGTCCTTAGCAGTGGTTTCCTAGCAGCTATTTTACCATGAAGGCCTGCTGCACAAAGTCTCCTCTTAACAGTTGTTGTAGAGATGTGTCTGCTGCTAGAACTCTGTGTGGCATTGACCTGGTCTATGATCTGAGCTGCTGTTAACCTGCGATTTCTGAGGCTGGTGACTTGGATAAACTTATCCTCAGAAGCAGAGGTGACTCTTGGTCTTCCTTTCCTGGGGCGGTCCTCATGTGAGCCAGTTTCTTTGTAGCGCTTGATGGTTTTTGCAACTGCACTTGGGGACGCTTTCAAAGTTTGCCCAATTTTTCGGACTGACTGACCTTAATTTCTTAAAGTAATGATGGCCACTCGTTTTTCTTTACTTAGCTGCTTTTTTCTTGCCATAATACAAATTCTAACAGTCTATTCAGTAGGACTATCAGCTGTTTATCCACTAGACTTCTGCACAATACAACTGATGGTCCCAACCCCATTTATAAGGCAAGAAATCCCACTTATTAAACCTGACAGGGCACACCTGTGAAGTGAAAACCATTTCCAGTGACTACCTCTTGAAGCTCATCAAGAGAATGCCAAGAGTGTGCAAAGCAGTTATCAAAGCAAAAGGTGGCTACTTTGAAGAACCTAGAATATAAGACATATTTTCAGTTGTTTCACACTTTTTTGTTAAGTATATAATTCCACATGTGTTAATTCATAGTTTTGATGCCTTCAGTATGAATGTACAATTTTCAAAGTCATGAAAATACAGAAAAATCTGTAAATGAGAAGGTGTGTCCAAACTTTTGGTCTATACTGTATATACTGGGGGGTGGAGTTCAGGAAGTCAGTCAGTGGGAAGCAGTGAGTGTGACACGATGTTGCAGCACCAGACAAGCTGAAGTCTTTGTGGCTGAAAGCCAGGCTAGGCCCAAGCTGCGGATAGTCTGGCTAGTGGAGAGCCTAGAGTGGGCTAGAAGGCAAGGAGAAGAGAAGAGCCATGAGGGACAGAGGAACCACAGAGGGTTCGTCCCCTGATGCAAGCCGGGCACCGAGCCCGAGCCTATTGGGATCTCTATGCCCAGTAGGGAATCCGGCATACTGAGGAGGATTTCATATCCTTCAGTCCACCCATGAATACCGCACATTCAGAGGAAAAGGGACCACGAAGGCCCCAGCGTCCAGGGATCGTGGTAACCAGTGGGAAAGCCCTCGCCGCCAAGCAAGACGGGTGAGAGAAACATCAAGGGAGCTAGACCCTGTTCCAGGCAGGTCAGAAGCTCCAGGGAGAGAGGCAGGAAGATACAGGCAAGGAGGCCTTACACCCGCTCACTGGGGAGCAAGTCCAGAAGTGCACACCACCGTCAAGTACCCCGGACCCTACCTGCCTACCATCTGCAGTAAAGGTACTGAAACTAGCCCCAGTGTGTGTGTCTGTTCTTCCTCTGACCCGGCTGGGTCCCCTCTCTCCTGCATCCCTTCATACCATCCCTGCCCCGGGGCCCGCTCCACCTGTGGGGAGCAGAAACACCTCAGCTGCCATCCCAACACCCCTGGAGGTCTGAAGCAGTGCTGGTAATCGTTACCAGGTTCCCCTAGGTGGCATCACGAACTGTTTATTTATTTTATCCAAGTTCCAATCCCCTTTTTCAAGAGTGACCCCAGGGTATGGGCCCGGGAGCCGACCACCGCGACATCCCCCAAACCAGGTAAAGGCCCGGGTACCGAGTCATCCCCATCCCCTGGGCGCGTCACATTACACTGTTTTCAGGGCTATGTGAAGTGACATTATACTGTGTGGAGGGCTCTTATACATTGCACATATACTAACTTATGCTTTGGCTCATTTTTTGGTTTGGCTTCATTTTCTTGTACTTGCAAGGGCATGTCACCTCTTTCTTAGCTAGGCATTTATTCACATTTATTAGCTCTGCCCTTATTTATATTAAGGTTGTCTAACATAAGGTAAGGTTTTAATACTACAGACAGGCTAGGACCGTCCCGACTGGGTACACCTTGTCACCTTGTCAAGGTGGGATGGATTTTATGCTTTTTTTAATTAAAATAGCATTAATTAAGTACCCTTTGTTATTTACATGTACAATTACTGTATACTTATTTACATACAATAGGTTATATGCTCAACTTGTTTTTTTCTTGGGGGTCATTATTAGTGTTGAGCCACCCCCGTAGTGTTCGGGTTCGGTTCGGTTCGTCGAACACCGGGATGTTCGAGGAACTGTTCGTCGAACTGTTCGTCGAACACCTTAGAACACCGTCGAACACCGTTAAAACCAATGGCAGGCAAACAAAAACACATAGAAACACATAGAAAACACCTGCAAAGGTGTCCAAAAGCTGACAAACTGCTCAGAAGACACTCTCTTTAAAAAAGCCGGCCGGCAAATTCAGCAGCGGCATACACCGGTACCCGACAATTTAGACAAGAAGGAATAGAGCATCACACATAGATTAGATAGATAGAAACATGTCAGTCACACATATAAGAAGCACAGTGACAGTGTTGGTTACTGCACTTGTCATTTAGTGTAAAGGATTTATTTAAAAAAATATTAGTGTTTTCATGCACCGTCTCTTTAAAAAAGCCGGCCGGCAATTCAGCATCTGTACCCGACAATTTAGAACAGAAAGAATAGAGCTTCACACATAGATTAGATAGATAGAAACATGTCAGTCACATATATAATAAGTACAGTGATAGTGTTGCTTACTGTACTTGTCATTTAGTGTAAAGGATTTATTTAAAAAAATAATAGTGTTTTCATGCACTGTCTCTTTAAAAAAGCCGGCCGGCAATTCAGCAGCGGTACCCGACAATTTAGAACAGAAAGATAGAGCATCACACATAGATTAGATAGATAGAAACATGTCAGTCACATATATATGAAGTACAGTGATAGTGTTGGTTACTGTACTTGTCATTTAGTATTAAAATAAAGGATTTATTATTAAAAAAATTGGAGTGGGGTTCCCCTTAATTTTAGGCTCTAGCGGAGGTTAAGCAGACGGCTGGGGCAGATGTTTGAAGCCTGGGAAGGGGGTAATACCCACGGAGCTTCCCAGGCTACTAATATCAGCCCCCAGCTGAATACATAGCCTTTACTAGCTATTAAAATGGGGGACCCCCCAAAAAAAATGACGTGGGGTCCCCCCTAATTTAATAGCTAGCAAAGGCTAGGCAGACAGCTGGGGGCTGATATTAATAGCCCAGGAAGGGAGCCATGAATATTGGCCCCCTCCCAGGCTAGAAACACCAGCCGTCAGCCGCCCCAGAAATGGCGCATTCATAGGATGCGCCAATTCTGGCACTTAGCCTCGCTCTTCCACGCTGCCCTGGTGCGGTGGCAGGGGGTAATAGGGTTGGGGTTGATGTCAGCTTATAATGCCAGCTGACATCAAGCCCAGGTTAGTAATGGAGAGGCGTCTATAAGACACCCCCATTACTAACCCCATAGTCAAAGTTAAAAAAAACACAAACACCCAGAATAAAGTCCTTTAATTGAAATAAACACACAATCCTTTATTGTTCTAAATTAAACCATACTTACCATCACGCCCATTCCAGCTGAAGCCAACGATCTCCTGCAATAAAAGAAAAATAATAAAGCAACCTCATCCTTACCTTTCCATGGTTCCCACGACAGCTTCAGCTCTGCTACATCGAGATGACAGGCTGGACCGCAGCAGAACGCTGCCATCCAGCCTGTCATCCCGCAGACACTGAGAAGCGCAGGCTTGCTTGCGCTGCTCAGCGTCTCTCTGTGACGACATCCAGATGAGCCGAGTTCATGTCCAATGAACTCGGCGCACCTCATGCACGTCACTGACAGCGTGGGAAAATTCTCATGCTGAAGTGCTGAGTGTAGGAGAATTTTCCCACGCTGTCAGTGACGTGCAGGAGGTGAGCTGAGTTCATTGGACATGAGCTCACCTCATGCACATCACTGATAGCGTGGGAGAATTCTCCTGCACTCAGCACTTCAGCGTGAGAATTTTCCCACGCTGTCAGTGACGTGCATGAGGTGAGCCGAGTTCATTGGACATGACCTCGGCTCATCTGGATGCCGTCACAGCGAGACAGTGAGGAGCGCAAGCATGCCTGCGCTTCTCAGTGTCTGCGGGATGACAGACTGGATGGCAGCGTTCTGCTGCGGTCCAGCCAGTCATCTCGATGTAGCAGAACTGAAGCTGTCGTGGGAACCATGGAAAGGTAAGGATGAGGTTGGTTTATTATTTTTCTTTTATTGCAGGAGATCGTTGGCTTCAGCTGGAATGGGTGTGATGGTAAGTATGGTTTAATTTAGAACAATAAAGAATTGTGTCTTTATTTCAATTAAAGGACTTTATTCTGGGTGTTGTGTTTTTTTTAAATACTTTACTAGAAATTCATGGCGGTCATGTCTAATACTGGCGTGACCCCATGAATTTTGGGCTTGGGGCCAGCTGATAATACCAAGCTGGCCCTAACCCCTTTATTACCCAGTGAGCCACCGCACCAGGGCCCTGGATGAGTTGGGTACAGCGCCAGAAGATGGCGCTTCTATGAACGCGCCATTTTCCGGGGTGGCTGCGGACTGCAATTTGTAGCGGGGGGGGGCCCAGAAAGCTTGGGCCTCCCTGCGCTGCGGATTCCAGCCCCCAGCTGCCTAGTTGTACCTGGCTGGACACAAAAATAGGGCGAAGCCCCACGTACTTTTTTTTTAATTATTTCATGAAATTCATGAAATAATTAAGAAAAAAAGGCCTTCCCTATATTGTTGTGTCCGGCCAGGTACAAATAGGCAGCTGGTGGTTGGGGGCAGCCCGTTCCTGCCTGCTGTACCTGGCTGGACACAAATATAGTGCGAAGCCCCACTTCAATTTTTTTTAATTATTTCATGAAATTCATGAAATAATTAAGAAAAAAAGGGCTT
This sequence comes from Phyllobates terribilis, assembly GCF_046119375.1. Lineage (NCBI taxonomy): Eukaryota > Metazoa > Chordata > Amphibia > Anura > Dendrobatidae > Phyllobates > Phyllobates terribilis. The sequence goes on from NW_027362764.1 coordinate 740,034,237, forward strand.
CCCTATATTGTTGTGTCCGGCCAGGTACAAATAGGCAGCTGGTGGATGGGGGCAGCCCGTTCCTGCCTGCTGTACCTGGCTGGACACAAATATAGTGCGAAGCCCCACTTCAATTTTTTTAAATTATTTCAGGAAATTCATGAAATAATTTAAAAAAAATTGACGTGGGGCTTCGCACTATATTTGTGTCCAGTCAGGTACAGCAGGCAGGAACGGGCTGCCCCCAACCACCAGCTGCCTATTTGTACCTGGCCGGACACAACAATATAGGGAAGCCCTTTTTTTCTTAATTATTTCATGAAATAATTTAAAGAAAATTGACGTGGGGCTTCGCCCTGTTTTTGTGTCCAGCCAGGTACAACTAGGCAGCTGGGGGCTGGAATCCGCAGCGCAGGGAGGCCCAAGCTTTCTGGGCCACCCCCGCTGCAAATTGCAGTCCGCAGCCACCCCGGAAAATGGCGCGTTCATAGAAGCGCCATCTTCTGGCGCTGTACCCAACTCATCCAGGGCCCTGATGCGGTGGCTCACTGGGTAATAAAGGGGTTTGGGCCAGCTTGGCATTATCAGCTTGCCCTAAGCCCGAAATTCATGGGGTCACGCCAATATTAGACATGACCACCATGAATTTCTAGTAAAGTATTTAAAAAAAACACAACACCCAGAAAAAAGTCCTTTAATTGAAATAAACACACAATTCTTTATTGTTCTAAATTAAACCATACTTACCATCACGCCCATTCCAGCTGAAGCCAACGATCTCCTGCAATAAAAGAAAAATAATAAAGCAACATCATCCTTACCTTTCCATGGTTCCCATGACAGCTTCAGCTCTGCTACATCGAGATGACAGGCTGGACCGCAGCAGAACGCTGCCATCCAGCCTGTCATCCCGCAGACACTGAGAAGCGCAGGCTTGCTTGCGCTCCACAGTGTCTCTCTGTGAGGGCATCCAGATGAGCCGAGTTAATGTCCAATGAACTCGGCTCACCTCATGCACGTCACTGACAGCGTGGGAAAATTCTCCTGCACTCAGCGCTTCAGCGTGGGAGAATTCTCACACTGAAGCGCTGAGTGCAGGAGAATTCTCCCACGCTGTCAGTGACGTGCAGGAGGTGAGCTGAGTTCATTGGACATGAGCTCACCTTATGCACATCACTGACAGCGTGGGAAAATTCTCCTGCACTCAGCGCTTCAGCGTGGGAGAATTCTCACGCTGAAGCGCTGAGTGCAGGAGAATTCTCCCACGCTGTCAGTGACGTGCAGGAGGTGAGCTGAGTTCATTGGACATGAGCTCACCTTATGCACGTCACTGACAGCGTGGGAGAATTCTCCTGCACTCACCGCTTCAGCGTGAGAATTTTCCCACGCTGTCAGTGACGTGCATGAGGTGAGCCGAGTTCATTGGACATGAACTCGGCTCATCTGGATGTCGTCACAGAAAGACGCTGAGCAGCGCAAGCAAGCCTGCGCTTCTCAGTGTCTGCGGGATGAGAGGCTGGATGGCAGCGTTCTGCTGCGGTCCAGCCTGTCATCTCGATGTAGCAGAGCTGAAGCTGTCGTGGGAACCATGGAAAGGTAAGGATGAGGTTGCTTTATTATTTTTCTTTTATTGCAGGAGATCGTTGGCTTCAGCTGGAATGGGCGTGACGGTAAGTATGGTTTAATTTAGAACAATAAAGGATTGTGTCTTTATTTCAATTAAAGGACTTTATTCTGGGTGTTTGTGTTTTTTTTAACTTTGACTATGGGGTTAGTAATGGGGGTGTCTTATAGACGCCTCTCCATTACTAACCTGGGCTTGATGTCAGCTGGCATTATAAGCTGACATCAACCCCAACCCTATTACCCCCTGCCACCGCACCAGGGCAGCGTGGAAGAGCGAGGCTAAGTGCCAGAATTGGCGCATCCTATGAATGCGCCATTTCTGGGGCGGCTGACGGCTGGTGTTTCTAGCCTGGGAGGGGGCCAATATTCATGGCTCCCTTCCTGGGCTATTAATATCAGCCCCCAGCTGTCTGCCTAGCCTTTGCTAGCTATTAAATTAGGGGGGACCCCACGTCATTTTGTTTGGGGGGTCCCCCATTTTAATAGCTAGTAAAGGCTATGTATTCAGCTGGGGGCTGATATTAGTAGCCTGGGAAGCTCCGTGGGTATTACCCCCTTCCCAGGCTTCAAACATCTGCCCCAGCTGTCTGCTTAACCTCCGCTAGAGACTAAAATTAAGGGGAACCCCACGCCAATTTTTTTAATAATAAATCCTTTATTTTAATACTAAATGACAAGTACAGTAACCAACACTATCACTGTACTTCATATATATGTGACTGACATGTTTCTATCTATCTAATCTATGTGTGAAGCTCTATTCTGTCTGTTATAAATTGTTGGGTACAGATGCTGAATTGCCGGCCGGCTTTTTTAAAGAGACGGTGCATGAAAACACTATTATTTTTTTTGATAAATCCTTTACGCTAAATGACAAGTACAGTAAGCAACACTGTCACTGTACTTCGTATATATGTGGCTGACATGTTTCTATCTATCTAATCTATGTGTGAAGCTCTATTCTGTCTGTTATAAATTGTCGGGTACCGCTGCTGAATTGCCGGCCGGCTTTTTTAAAGACGGTGCATGAAAACACTATTATTTTTTTTGATAAATCCTTTACGCTAAATGACAAGTACAGTAAGCAACACTGTCACTGTACTTCATATATATGTGACTGACATGTTTATATCTATCTAATCTATGTGTGATGCTCTATTCTTTCGGTTCTAAATTGTCGGGTACAGGTGTATGCCGCTGCTGAATTGCCGGCTTTTCATGTTTCACTGTTGGCACTGTTCCCATCGATTTGGGCAATCACTGTAATGCCACAACCACCATGGCTGTGGCATTACAGTGAATGGCAGACAATCCCTGCATGATTGGTGCTCTAAATAGCGCCAGACATGCAGGACACGCTTTTGGTGCACGAACAGTTATCGAACATAACCTCGAACAGTCGAATTTTTTGCAAATAGTTCGGGTTCGTCGAACAACTCGAACACCGCCCAAAACAGCTCGAATTTGAGATTGGCGAACAGTTCTAGTCGAACACCGCTCATCTCTAGTCATTATACTGTTTGGAGAGCTATGTGGGGGCAATTATACTGTTTGGAGAGCTATGTGGGGGCCATTATACTGTTTGGAGGGCTGTGGAGGGGAATTATACTATTTGGAGGGCTGTGGAGGGGCATTATACTGTTTTGAGGGCTGTGGAGGGGCATTATACTGTTTGGAGGGCTGTATGGGAGCCATTATACCATTTGCATGTCTATGTGGGGCCTGTTATACTGTTTTCAGAGCTATGTGGGGGTTATTATACTGTTTGCAGGGCTAGTGGGGGTCATTATACTGTATGCGAGCAATTATACAATATAGAAGTTTGTGTGGGGTCCATCATACTGTGTGGAAGATTGTGTGGGGGCCATTATGCTGTTTGGAGAGCTAGTGGGGGCCAACATACTGTGTGGAGGGTTGTGTTGGAGCTCTCATATGGCATGGAGGGGTGTGAAGATGTCACGGGTGTGTCAGAGTTGACAGACAGTCGCCCTACAGTTGGTTGCAGGAGATCTCTATGTTTGGCATTACAGACATCTTCTTAGAGACTGTCTGTCTCTAGGACCCAGTGGCTACCTCTATCTGGCTAATTAGCTCCCTGGCCTGGGTGTATAAATACCTGGTGTGTCTGAGAGGAAGGTGCCAGCAATATTCATTACTACTTGGGAAGCTTTAGTGTGTCACCCTGGCCTGGATGCCACAAGTATATTAAAGCTGTGTCTGAGAGCAAGGGGGAGGTTCTCTAGTCAGGGGAACATTAGCATGCAATGCCTCCTGTCTCAGGCCAGTAGGGGGAGCTGGCTGCCCCTATAAAAACTGGTACTGGGGGCAGGGTTAGTGAGAACTTGACGACCTGTCTCAGGACTGAGACTTATGCCAGAGCAGAGCAGGGACAGAAAGTTGTATTGCACCTAAGAGGAAGTGTGGCAGGAGGAGAGCCACAAGCCAGAGACAAGAGACAAAGTGAGCCTGTCTTGGCAGATAGAGGACTTAATTTACCAGACTTTGGTGTCTGAGGCTGGGAGGATTCCACATTCTCCAGCAGATAACCAGTCCGCAGGGGACTGTATATTCCTTGGCCTAAGAAGCCTGGAGGCCCTGCCACAATAGAAGGGACCAGCAAAGCCGTACAAGGCTGGGAGCAGAAAGGAACCCACGTCGCAGGTCATACAGGCGAGAATACACGGAGAGCTCGGAAACGTGGGCTGTTACCCTATAAGGAGGAGATAGCCATAAGAAGCGCAGAAAGCACGGTAGGCCTACACCCTCACCCTGACCAGGGCCAATTTCCCCATTGCTCTCAGACATCCAGGTCCCCTCCTAGCCGGGACTGTTTGTGGGTCAGTTTACCTGTTCTAGTAAAGACCCTGGACTGCAACCTGTTGTCTGTGTGCTCCTTGCTCCTCCAGCACTATCAGCACTGGGACTCTCACTACCATCACTCCCACCATCCACTACACTGCCCTGGGGCCGCACTCTTCCCGTGGGGAGTCACACCATCCCAGCTGCATACATCATCAGCCCCAGCGGTCTGCCTTGCAGCGGCGGTTCCTAATGACCGCAAATCCATGGGTGGCGTAGTTGGACATAATCAATAGCACATAACGGACTACCACTGGCCTGACCACCCTGAGCCACGGAACCGGGTTGCCACTACTACTCACATCGTTCCCCTATTGCCCGGATCCGAGTGCCCCACGGCCCAGGGGGCGAGTCATTAGCAAGAGCAGTACTTCGTCCTCTCTGGAGCTTGAGGTCGAGTGTGCATTTGTCTGGAGTCATCTAAAGCTAAGCAATCCCCCCTGTTTGTTCACCCTTGTTGTCTATAGAGTTTAGTGGAGATCAACTAGTGCTCATCTCCTCCCATCCCTAGCCTTAGCCATACTCCAAAGAAAGTCAGGGCAAGACACACGTGCCGCGATTGGTGAAGAGCCAATATAGCCACGGTAGTTAAGACAGGGTGACACTAGACCAGACTAGGAGGTCTCCCCTTCCCCCTTTCCCTAGAGTCTGGGCTCTCTTTCTCTTTTCTCTTTGTGTTGCACTAAGTCTTTCCCACACCTGGCGTGACAGAAGGCCATTATACTGAATGGAGGGCTGTGTGGGGGCCATCTTATTGTGTGGATGGCTGTGTTCGAATCACAGTTTGTGCATCATACTGAGTCAGGGTCAACATGCTTTGTGTGGGGGTATAACAGGATATCATATTGTGTTTGTGGAGGGTACTATGGAGGAATTCACTGTGGTGGTATCAATGAATGTAATTCAGGTTCAGTACACAATAAGTAATGCAATGTATGTACACAGTGATTGAGTAAGGATGGTGTTCCTGCCCTAGAAGACACCAATTGTGATGTGCTGTATTGTAATGTGTATTGTGTCATGCGTCTTTAGTATATAATATGCAATGTGAATTGCATATATTGTGGTATGGTTGCGTACAGTGTTTAGTACTGTTATAAGAAATGTACAGTGTAGGACAAAGTATAAGATAGGTAGCATAGAGTAAGATAGAGTTAATTTTTGGACTAGCCCATAGTGGGAGAGGTTTAGTGTTAGGGCAAGTGACTGCTTACTGTAATTAGTGAGATAGGGTTTGGAGTGTGAAGAAAGCAGTGTTGCTGTTGGGGTGATCCACAGAAGGAGAGGAGACTTAGGGCCAGGGATAGCGAGTTCCTGAAGTAACCGACGAGACAGAGTGCGTCCTATCCAAAGACCCTTTTCCGGAAGGCCAGAGTCACGAAAACCTTGAGCTTACAAACGCGAAAGGTTAATGGGCCTAAACAGGACTCTGTTTGTGGGACTATTTAGGGTCCCGAGCGATAGATCCAGGGCGCCAGTACTGGAAGAAATATGAAGCAGAACCGCTGAGCGAGTAGTGAGACTTGCTGATCATGACTGTGGCATAGAAACTAGGTTGTGACAAAGTAGGGCAAAACAGTGTTCTTCACTGGCGTTGGAGTAGACTACAGAGGAAGAATGCTGTGTGAATGAAAATGCTTCGTACTGTAAAGGAAACGTTCATAAGGCTTTGTACCCGCTATCCCTTGTACATAACCTTTATCAAGTTACCGTCCAGTAAAGACTTTATTTTTGAACGAACATCTCCTTAATTGAACTATGGAACTTACAGTCCTGGCCAGCCAACACCACTGGCTAAAGGCAGCCTGCAAAGGCGTTAGGTAGTGATGGGCGAGCACTAAAATGCTTGGGTGCTCGATGCTCAGGTTGAGCAAATTGGAATGCTCGGGTGCTCAACCCGAGCAACGAGACCAATGTAAGTCTATGGGAAACTCGAGCATTTTTCTGGAGGCTCCCCCGGCAGTCTGCAGAGGGCCTAAAAATTGCCCAAATCGATGGAACAGTTCTCAAATGACATGGGAACAGCATGAGGAAGACCCCTGGAAGCATTTCTGACTCCCAGGTCACTGCTGTCAACAACGTTGTCAAAGGTACTACGCCACTTTTACGGACTCACAATAAAACATACAAAAATGAAACCAAAATGGATTTTCCTGGGAAATATGTGAAGGAACATCCTTTCCAGGGTAATTACTTGGATATAAGACAAAATAAATAACCAAAAACAAAAATGATCCTACACCCCTTGGGCTATGTTCACACGTAGCGTTTTTGATGTGTTTTTGCACTTTTGCATTGCTTTCAAACGTGACAAATGCATTCACCGGGAAATGTCATTTTAACATTTTACAACCTTATCTGGCCATGTGTTGTGTGAGACATCATCAGACACATCCTGTTTCATTTATGAAGGAGGGACTCTGAAAGTCACAAAGCCTATTTTTATAGGGCCATCAGGCGGCCTTTACTATTTTTAAAGGGCCAGCAGTCGGCAGCCCTCGCTATTCTTAGAGAGCCATCAGCCGGCTGTGCTTTGTTGTTCCCATTACTTAAGAGTGGGTCTCCTATACTGTTAATGCATATGCAGTGAGTGGCAAGTCTGTCCAAAATTTGGATGCACCCCAATACCCTTTTGAAAATTTGGATGCACCCCAATCCACCTTTGAAGAGACTTAAAGGAGGGCCTCCTGAAAACAATGTTCCCATTATTAGGAAGTGGGTCTCCCATACTGTTTGCCTATGCAGTGAATGCAAGGGCTGCCAAAAATTTGGACCTACTTCAATTCCCCTTGGAAGAGACGTAGAGGAGGGCCTCCTGAAAAAAAATGTTCCCATTATTAGGAAGTGGGTCTCCCATTGTGTTTGCCTATGCAGTGAATGCAAGGTTTGCCAAAAATTTGGAGGCACTCCAATGCCCCTTGGAAGAGACATGAAGGTCAGAGAGCCTCCTGAAAACAATGTTCCCATTATTAGGAAGTGGGTCTCCCATAGTGTTGGCCTATACAGTGAATGCAAGGGTTGACAAAAATTTGGAGGCACTCCAATGCCCCTTGGAAGAGACGTAGAGGGCCTCATGAAAACATGTTCCCATTATTAGGAAGTGTGTCTCCCATAGTGTTGGCCTATGCAGTGAATGCAAGGGCTGCCAAAAATTTGGAGGCACTCCAATGCCCCTTGGAAGAGACGTAGAGGGCCTCATGAAAAAATGTCCCCATTATTAGAAAGTGGGTCTCTCATAGTGTTGGCCTAGGCAGTGAATGCTAGGGCTGAAAAAAAATTGGGAGACACTATGCCCCTTGGAAGAGATGTAGAAGGCCTCATGAACAAATGTTCCCATTATTAGGAAGTGGATCTCCCATAGTGATGGCCTATGCAGTGAATGCAAGGGCTGCCAAAAATTTGGAGGCACTCAAATGCCCCGTTGGAAGAGACGTAGAGGGCCTCATGAAAAAATTTTCCCATTATTAGAAAGTGGGTCTCTCATAGTGTTGGCCTATGCAGTGAATGCAAAGGCTGAAAAAAAAATTGGGAGACACTATGCCCCTTGGAAGAGACGTAGAGGGCCTCATGAAAAAATGTTCCCATTATTAGGAAGTGGGTCTCCCATAGTGTTGGCCCATGCAGTGAATGCAAGGGTTGCCAAAAATTTGGAGGCAGTCCAATGCACCTTGGCAAAGACGTGGAGGAGGGCCTCATAAAAAAATGTTCCCATTAGAAAGGAGCGGGTCTCCTATACTTGTAATGCCCATAAACTATAAGTGTATGGGCTGACAAACATTTACTCCTGGAGGGTAGACATGAACATACTGTATAAAAAATTTTGTTACAGACATCATAAACACACTTTAAAAAAATTATGTTGGTGTTGCAGCATGGACCACGGTCACCCTGGTGATATGGTGGTGGAGGATGAGGATGAGGAGAAGGAGGAGGACAAGAGCAAATAGCCAAAATCAGGAAGCGTATACCCATGTGTGGGTGTGAAAAGGTGCATGGAAATACACTTCCCAAAAAAAGACACTGGATTTGAGTTTATGTTACACTGCTATCATTCAGTGGTGTTGAGAAGTCTGGCCCAATCCAGCCCTTGTTTATTTTTATAAGAGTCAGCCTGTCAGCATTTTCAGTTGACAGGCGGATGCGCTTATCAGTTATAATTCCACCAGAGGCACTAAAAACCCGCTCTGATAAAACGCTAGCGGCAGGGCAGGCCAGGACCTTCAAGGCATAGAGAGCCAGTTCATTCCACATATCCAGCTTGGATACCCAATAATTATAGGGCACAGAGGAATCACAGAGGACATTGGTATGGTCAGCAAGGTACTCCCTCAGCATCTTCCCAAACTTTGCACACCTTGTGAGAGTTTCCCGCGCCTCAGGGTCTGTGCAATGGAAGGGGCTGAGAAAACTCTCCCAGAACTTTGACAGTGTTCCCCTGCCTCTGCTGGATTGGAGTGTTGTCTCTCTCGCCTGTACTCCTTGGTTGTCCAACGAACTGTGACCTCTGCCGCCAGCGTTTTCAGATGGGAATTTTTTTAATAGTTCTGCAACAAGGGCCTTCTGGTACTGCCCCATTTTTGTAGACCTGTCCGCCTCAGGAATAAGAGATATAAAGTTCTCCTTGTAGCGTGGGTCTAGAAGTGTCACCAACCAGTAATGACTGTCACCCAAAATTTTGAGAACGTGAGGGTCATGGGAAAGGCAGCGTAACATTAATTCAGCCAAGCGTGCCAGACTGCTACCAGGCAAGACTTCCGTGTCCTCACCAAGAGGACGACTGACCATGCTCTCCTCCTCCTCTTCCTTGTCCTCAGGCCATCCACGCTGAACAGACCGTATGACAGTTGTGAAGGTAGTACCGTCTATAGCGCATGAAACTAGCTCCTGATCTTCCTCTTCCTCCTCCTCCTCTTCCTCATTGTCACCCAATCCACGTTGGGATGAGATGAGGCTGGGCTGTGTATAATCACCCTGTATGGTTCCTTGCTCCATCTCATCGTGCTCCACCTGCAATGCATCCTCTTTGATAGTGAGCAGAGATTAATTATGACATCATCGCCGCTCACCATCTTGGTGGAGTCCTCAAAGTTTTAGAGGATGGTACATATGTCTGACATCCATGTCCATTCCTGAGGTCTTATGTGCGGAGTCTGAACTGAATACCGACGGCCTTGTTGATGCTGGTAGTCAACAACTGCCCTCTTCTGCTCACAAATCCTTCCCAACATCTGCAGTGTAGAGTTCCAACGCGTGGGGACATCACACACCAGTCGGTGATCCCGAAGCTGCAAACGCTGCTGAAGCAAGGCAAGGGAGGTGGAAGCTGTAACTGACTTTCTAAAATGGGCACACAGGCGGCATACTTTGACAAGCAGATCCGGCAGCTCCGGGTAGGTTTTGAGAAACCGCTGAACCACGAGGTTAAGCACATGGCCCAGGCATGGTACATGTGTGAGCCCGCCTCACCTCAGAGCCGCCACCAGGTTCCAGTCATTGTCACACATGACCATGCCTGACTGTAGGTTCAGCAGTGTCAGCCACAGATCTGCCTGCTCTTTCAGAGCTGCCCACAATTCTTCAGCATTCTGCGGTTTATCACCTAAGCTTCAGCAGTGCTTCCAACTTGTGACTGATGTGGTCATTTCGGAGATGGAGGCTGAAGCGGAGGAGAAAGCTGAGGAGGATGAGGTGCAAGAGCTGTAAACTTTGGGGGCAACCCTGATTGACCTAGGGCCCGCAATCCTTGGCGTCAGGAGGATGTGTTCCGTCCCAAGGTCCGACTGGGTCCCGGCTTCCACTATGTTAACCAAGTGTGCCGTCAGCGAGATGTATTGTCCCTGCCCACAAGCACTTGTCCACGTGTCTGTGGTTAGGTGGACTTTCCCAGTAACTGCATTGTTGAGGGCACGGCTGATGTTGTGGGACACGTGCTTGTATAATGCGGGGATGGCACAACGGGAGAAATAGTGATGGCTGGGAACCATCATGTTGCGGAAAGCTTCTGTCTCCACGAGCCTAAAAGGCAACATTTCGAGCGTAAGCAGTCGCGAAATGTGGGAATTTAGTAGTATGGCCTGTGGGGTGTTGGCTGCGCATTTGTGCTTGCGTTCCAAGGACTGGGGTATGGACAACTGAACGCTGTGCTGGGACAAGGACGTGCTTGCTGATGGTGCTAGTTGAGAGTGTGCAACGACAGGTGCAGGGCAGGAGGCATCTTCGCATGCACTATGGACAGGGGATTGGCTTGCACACACAACAGCGGAAAAAGCAATGGTGTCACTGTTCCTGGACCCTGGGGAACGGCCCACAAAGTCGGGTGATTAGCTGCCATGTGCCTGATCATGCTGGTGGTGGTTAGGCTGGTAGTGTCGCTACCCCTGCTGATGCTGGCCTGGCAGGTGGTGCAAATGGCCTTTTTGGGGTTATAGGCAGAATTTTCAAAAAACAACCAGACTCGGGAAGACCTAACAGTTGTACTGGCAACTTCCGTCGTGTTGGTGTTATGGGGAACGGTTGCCTGCCTTTTGTCTGTGGCCAGCACACTGCTTCTTCCTGCCTGCTTAGGGTGCTTTGCCTCCCCCCCCCCCTGTGTGCTGCTGCCCTCGCTCTTCATGTCTTCTTACCAGGTTGGGTCAGTTACTATATCATCCACCACCTCATCTTCCACTTCCGCACCCTGGTCCTCATCCTGACTTTCTGGCAATTGAATCTCATTATCATCCACCTCTTGGGACTCTTTCCCACCGTCGCCTTCATATGACCGTGGCTGCTCAAATATTTGGGCATCGCTACATGCGATCTCCTCTTGCCCCGCTTCAAGTGGACCAGGCAAGAGGCTCGAATCTATAAATGGAAAAGTGAACAGCTCTTCGGAGTGTCCAAGTGTGGGATCAGTTGTCTCTGGGTACTCGGCATGGTGGCAGGAAGGAGGATCAGGGTGAGGAATATGCGGTCCAGAATCCAGGCTACTGAGACTTGACCATGTGGAAGACAGGGTGGTGGTGGTGGTGGCTAAGTGACTAGAAGCATTATCTGCTATCCAACCAATAACCTTTTGACACTGCTCTGTGTTCAATAGTGGTGCTCTGCGGTCCCCTATTAATTGGGACAGGAAGGTCGAGCAAGAAGATGTGGGTGTTTGTTGTGGCATAATTTCAGCTTGCCCACGGCCTCTGCCTCTGCATGCACCATCACCATCACGTCCAGTTCCCCGTCCCTTGCCACATGCCTTGCCCATTTTAAATGGAGGACAATATCTTCCACGCTCACTACAAATGGCTGAATTTGGAGTGAACTTATATGTGATCGGTGTGACGGACAAACCACAGTTTTAAATACCTGGCCTGTAGGTAACTATTTTTAACAGCAAACTGGTGTCAATAACTTCTCTGACACACTGAAACAACATTTTAATGGAGGCCAGAAATGGCAGAATTTTCAGCGCAATTATATGTGATCCGTGTGACTGACAAACCACAGTTTTACATAGCTGGCCTGTAGGTAACTATTTTTAACAGCGCCGACCTTGTGTCAATAAGTTCACTGACACACTGCAACAAAATTTCAATGGAGGCCAGAAATGGCAATATTTTCAGCGCAATTACATGTGATCCATGTGACAGACAAACCACAGTTTTAAATAACTTCATTTTTAGCCCTGTAATATGGAAAGGACCTGGCTGTATTCTGCAGTGCCAACAAGCAAATGGCACAGAAAAAACGGTGTTCTCTGGATTGCTTTTTAAGCAAATAATCAGGATTAAGATAAAAAATATATATATTCCTGGCCCCTGATACCTGGCGCTATTTCTACAAATATCTGTAAAAGCACCAGCAGACAGAACTGGAATGGACCGTCTTGCTATGAGCACTGCAGTCTGCTATATACCCTACCTGCCTGCCTAGTACTGATATCTCTGCAGCTGGATTAGTCCTCAGAAGGACTGTTAGTTGAGATGGATATGTAGAGAATCTTGTAGAATACCTACACTAACTAATAAACAACCAAATCTCTCCCTAGCTCAGCAGCACCTCTCCCTACACTGCCTTATTGTGGAGTAGACTGTGACGAGCATTGCCGGCGCCAGGTTTGATATAGACCTGATGACACTGTTCGGCCAGCCAATCACTGTAATGCCACAACCAACATGGCTGCGGCATTACAGTGTGTGGAAGACAATCCCTGCATGCAGGTAGGGGACCCGAGCTCCCGCCGTGCAACCCCGGAAATACTCGGCGGACCGAGCATCTTGAACAGTGAGATGCTCGGGCGAGCACCAAGCAGTAGGGAGCATGCTCGCTCATCACTAGCATTAGGCCCTTACAGCACGAGTACAAACACCCAGCCAGGAGCGACATTGTCATGTAGCATGCCTTGTCCTCGGCTACCGCCCCGTGCCATGCTACAACTGCACCAGAAGAATTGTGAGTGCAGCTCTGGAGTATAGTATAGGATGTAACTCAGTATGAATAGGGGATAAGTAATGTAATGTGCAGTTATATGAAAAAGTTTGGGCACCCCTATTAATCTTAAGCTTAATGTTTTATAAAAATTGGTGTTTTTGCAACAGCTATTTCAGTTTGATATATGTAATAACTGTTGGACACAGTAATGTTTCTGCCTTGAAATGAGGTTTATTGTACTAACAGAAAATGTGAAATCTGCATTCAAACAAAATTTGACAGGTGCATAAGTATGGGCACCTCACCGGAAAAGTGACATTAATATTTAGTAGATCCTCCTTTTGCAAAAATAACAGCCTCTAGTCGCTTCCTGTAGCTTTTAATGATTTCCTGGATCCTGGATGAAGGTATTTTTGACCATTCCTCTTTACAAAACAATTCCAGTTCAGTTAAGTTTGATGGTCGCCGAGCATGGACAGCCCTCTTCAAATGATCCCACAGATGTTCAATGATATTCAGGTCTGGGGACAGGGATGGCCATTCCAGAACATTGTAATTGTTCCTCTGCATGAATGCCTGAGTAGATTTGGAGCGGTGTTTTGGATCATTGTCTTGCTGAAAGATCCATCCCCTGCGTAACTTCAACTTTGTCACTGATTCTTGAACATTATTGTCAAGAATCTGCTGATACTGAGTGGAATCCATGCGTCCCTCAACTTTAACAAGATTCCCGGTGCCGGCATTGGCCACACAGCCCCAAAGCATGATGGAACCTCCACCAAATTTTACTGTGGGTAGCAAGTGTTTTTCTTGGAATGCTGTGTTTTTTTGCCGCCATGCATAACGCCTTTTTGTATGACCAAACAACTCAATCTTGGTTTCATCAGTCCACAGGACCTTCTTCCAAAAAGAAATTGGCTTCTCCAAATGTGCTTTTGCATACCTCAGCCAACTCTGTTTGTGGCGTGCTTGCAGAAACGGCTTCTTTCGCATCACTCTCCCATACAGCTTCTCCTTGTCAAAGTGCGTTGTATAGTTGACCGATGCACAGTGACACCATCTGCAGCAAGTTGATGCTGCAGCTCTCTGGAGGTGGTCTGAGGATTGTCCTTGACTGATCTCACCATTCTTCTTCTCTGCCTTTCTGATGTTTTTCTTGGCCTGCCACTTCTAGCCTTAACAAGAACTGTCCCTGTGTTCTTCCATTTCCTTACTATGTTCCTCACAGTGGAAACTGACAGGTTAAAACTCTGAGACAGCTTTTTGTATCCTTCCCCTGAACAACTATGTTGAATAATCTTTGTTTTCAGATCATTTGACAGTTGTTTTGAGGAGCCCATGATGCCACTCTTCAGAGGAGATTCAAACAGGAGAACAACTTGCAAGTGGCCACTTTAAGTAGCTTTTCTCATGATTGCATACACCTGGCTATGAAGTTCAAAGCTCAATGAGGTTACAAAACCAAAAAAAGTGCTTTAGTAAGTCAGTAAAAAGTAGGTAGGAGTATTTAAAACAAGAAAATGATAAGGGTGCCCATACTTATGCACCTGTCAAATTTTGTTTGAATGCAGATTGCACATTTTCTGTTAGTACAATAAACCTCATTTCAAGGCAGAAACATTACTGTGTCCAACAGTTATTACATATATCAAACTGAAATAGCTGTTGCAAAAACACCAATTTTTCTAAAACATTAAGCTTAAGATTAATAGGGGTGCCCAAACTTTTTCATATGACTGTAACTCAGGATATGTAAAGGATAACCTTCGAAATGTATTAACAAAGTTTCTCAAATTTTACTATTTATATAGACTATACAATTTGTCGATCTTAGACTTTAATATTTTTCCACAACTTTCCTATTTTCATTTATTTTCTGTTGTCATGTATTTGTTAGTCGAGCCGTTACTATATATGTGAAGTTCACATCTAGTGAAACACATCCAGTATCTGACTACATCTTGCACATAATAAATAATCTTCCTTCTCACCAGACAAGTCACTTATGACCTAAAGATGTCAACCAGGAGACGTTTCATTTATTTATGTGTTATGATAACCGACCTCTGACATTTTGTTACTGAATGTAAATTTGCTAATTATATAAAATATACAAACACGGCACAACTCAGATAACCTAGACAGACTGCAGGACCAGCTAGAAACAACTTATTATTTACTTCTCTGTGAAAGAAAAGATTGTGAAGAGAAAAGATGAAGAAGAGATAGGATTTTTTTGTTCTTTTTTGGTAAAAATAAATACTATACATAAGTATATCACAAAAGTGAGTACACTAGTGATGAGCGAGCACTAAAATGCTCGGTTACTCGTTGCTCGGGTCGAGCACATTGGAATACTCGGGTGCTCGACCCGAGCAATGAGCCCAATGCAAGTCCATGGGAAACTCGAGCATTTTTCAGGCGGCTCCCCCCGGCGGTCTGCAGAGGGCCTAAAAATTGCCCAATTCAATGGGAACAGTGTTCAAATGACATGAGGACAGCATGGGGAAAATCCCTGGAAGCATTTCTGACTCCCAGGTCACTGCCTAAAAGTGTGCCCATCATAAGTGATCCTTGGCGCATGCGAAGATGCCTCCAGCTATGCACCTGTCATTGCAGACTTGCAACAATCACCGTCCACGTCCTTGTCCCAGTGCAGCGTTCAGTTGTCCCTACCTCATTCCTTGGAATGCAAGCGCAAGTTTGCAGGCAGCCACCCACCCACCCACAGGCTGCAATACTATACTGCCAAATTTTTGACAGCTGCTTGCACTTGAAATGTGGCATTTTAGGCTCGTGGAGACGAAAGCTGTCCGCAATCTTATGGCGGCGGCGACCGGGTATCCATACTCGGTCCCCAGCCGCCACTGTTATCCGTGCCCTCCTCAGTGCACTTACTGGGAAGAACCGCCCAACCACAAACACGTGGACAGGTGAATGTGGCCGGGGACAGTACGGAGCCAGTCCACAGCTTTTTTTGCTGAGTTGTATTTAGCTCGGTGAAAGAACTGGCATAGAGGGAAACCGTATCTACTCTGGGTGTCATTTCTCCCACAAAGTCCTCTAATGCAGCTTGTTGCAAAAGCAATGGCAGCCCATCCAACATCAACTCGCACTTTTCAGTGGTGCTTTGACACACACACATCTTTCTTTGCGCATTTAATTTCATGACTACAGAGTTGGGATCTGCAATGCGGTTTGAGAAATAACATGCATATGTGGCACCTCAGAGGGTCTGGTTGCCACAGTGGTATTGCTTCCCTCAAAAGAAGTAATGCCATGTCTGGAGGCAAGCAGGGGTTTCCTGGTCAGGAACATAACACATGCAAAACTTCCTGGCTCTAGACCAGCAAGGGGAGATCCCTCCCCTTGGCAACTGGTATCTGGGGGCGGGGTTAGTTTAGTTCAGTGCAAGGAGTTGAGTTTAGGACATCGAAGAGAGAGGAGCTAGGGACTAGAGCTGAGGAAGCTCATCCTAGCTGGACTACACAAAGAACCGGACACCGGAGTCTGAGGCTGTGGGACCCTTCAGGCCCAGCAGCAGATACCGCAGGGAAGGAGATTGCAGGTCCCCTGGCCCCCATCAGACGCCCGGAGGCTCAGCAGCACCGATGGACCAGTACCGCCAAGGAGGAGCGAGGCATCCACAAGGCCCGAGTTGCCAGCCATATGGGTGAGCACAGCATGTCACACTCAGGGACGTGGGCTACAACACAGCTACAAGCAGAATAGCCAAAGAGTATAGTAAGAACGGCAGGCCTACAACTCCACCTGCCCAGGAGGACTCTATGCTTGCTCCCAGACTGACCGGACTCTTATCACTAGCCAGTACTCCAGTCCAGGCCTGTTTAAAGTGTCATCAGTAAAGACCCTGGGACTGCACTGCACGGACTCTGTGGTTATTTCTGCACCGCAACACTCTGCACAACCACCATCATCCACACACACTGCCCTGAAGCTACACTCTTCCTGTAGGGTTAAGAATTGGCTCAGTGATAGGAAACAAAGGGTGGTTATTAATGGAAAACACTCAGACTGGGTCTCAGTTAACAGTGGGGTACCACAGGGGTCAGTATTGGGCCCCCTTCTTTTTAACATATTTATTAATGACCTTGTAGGGGGCATACAGAGTAATATTTCAATATTTGCAGATGACACTAAACTCTGCAGGGTAATCAATACAGAGGAGGACAATTTTATATTACAGGAGTATCTATGTAAACTAGAAGCTTGGGCTGATAAATGGCAAATGAGCTTTAATGGGGATAAATGTAAGGTAATGCACTTGGGCAGAGGAAATAAAATGTATAATTATATGCTTAATTGTAAAACAATGGGCAAAACTGTCACTGAAAAAGACCTGGGTGTATTGGTGGACGACAAGCTCACGTTTAGTGGCCAGTGTCAGGCTGCTGCTGCAAAGGCAAATAAAATAATGGGATGCATTAAAAGAGGCATAGATGCTCATGAGGAGAACATAATTTTACCTCTATACAAGTCATTAGTGCGACCACACTTAGAATACTGTGTACAGTTCTGGTCTCCGGTGTATAAGAAAGACATAGCTGAACTAGAGCGGGTGCAGAGAAGAGCGACCAAGGTTATTAGAGGACTGGGGAGTCTGCAACACCAAGACAGGTTATTACACTTGGGGTTATTTACTGTGGAAAAAAGAAGGCTTAGGGGTGATCTTATTACTATGTACAGGTATATGAGGGGACAGTACAAAGACCTTTCTACTGATCTTTTTACTCTGAGGCCTGAGACGGGGACAAGGGGGCATCTTCTACGTCTGGAGGAAAGAAGGTTAATCATAATCACAGACGGGGATTCTTTACTGTAAGAGCAGTGAGACTATGGAACTCTCTGCCGCATGATGTGGTAATGAGTGATTCACTGTTAAAATTTAAGGAGGGCATAGATGCCTTTCTTGAAAAGTATAATATTACAGGTTATAAATACTAGATTCCTTGATAGGGCGTTGATCCAGGGAACTAGTCTGATTGTCGTATGGAGTCGGGAAGGAATTTTTTTCCCCAATGTGGAGCTTAGTGTTTGCCACATGGTTTTTTTTTGCCTTCCTCTGGATCAACAAGTTAGGCTATGGGTTGAACTAGATGGACTTAGTCTTCCTTCAACCTTAAAAACTATGTTACTATGTTACCTTTGCTGCCAAACCACCAGCTTCAGAGGACTGTTCCGCAGCGGCAGCCTCATTAACCGCACTCCACAGGTGGCGTAGTGGGATATTATATATAACCTATACACAGATACTACCCTTGGAATGACCGCCCTGGGTCATGGACCGGGTCACCGCCACAGTGACTATAACCCCCAGCATCTACCGGCCCGGCACCGGGTACTCCACGGCCCACGGGGGGCGTCACATAAGCACGTCCGATCCACATTAAAAAAGCAGCCATAGTGTCCGGGAACCTTTCCCCACACTTTTCTTAGCCAGGGCTGCTTCTCGGCAGGGATGGACGGACCCACCAGAAAACCGGAGACTCCTCCGGTGGGCCCTGGCTTCTCCTTCAGGAGGGTTCATAGTGCCGAGGTGAGGCCATGATGATGATAGAGACCACCATCTGCTTAGTTTTCTGTTATTTGGAATGCAAGCCCAAGTATTCAGCCAGCCACCCACCCGCCCACCCACAGGCCGCAATACTAAATTGCCAGATTTCTGGGCAGCTGCTTGCACTTGAAATGTGGCCTTTTAGGCTCGTGGAGGCGGAAGCTGTGCACAATCTTATGGCGGCGGCGACCGGGTATCCATACTCGGTCCCTAGCCACCAATATTTTTCCCGGTATCGTCTCCGCCTTCCACAAGCACGGGTCCCATAACATTACCGTGCCCTCCCCAGTGCGCTTACTGGGAAGGACCGCCTAACCACAAACACGTGGACAGGTGAATGTGGCCAGGGACGGTACGGAGCCAGTCCACAGCTTTTTTTGCTGAGTTGTATTTCACCACAGCCATATTCTTTAGCTTGGTGAAAGGACTTGGGAAACCATATCTACCCAGCTGTTATTTCTCCCAGGAAGTCCTCTAAAGCTGCTTTCACTTGAAATGTGGCCTTTTAGGCTTGTGGAGGTGGATGCTTTTCATAACCTCATGCCGGCAGTGGCTGGGTGTCCATACTCGGTCCCCAGCCACCACTATTTCTCCCGGTATCGTCTCCACCTTCCACAAGCAAAGGCTCCACAACATTACCAGTGCCCTCCCTCAGTGCACTTACTGGGAAGGACTGCCCAACCACAAACCCATGGACAGGTGAATGTGGCCACGTTACGGAGCCAGTCCACAGCTTTTTTTGCTGAGTTGTATTTATCTCGGTGAAAGGACTGGCATAGAGGGAAACCGTATCTACTCTGGGTGTCATTTCTCCCACAAAGTCCTCTAATGCAGCTTGTTGCAGAAGCTATGGCAGCCCGTCCAACATCAACTCGCACTTGTCAGTGGTGCTTTGACACACACACATCTTTCTTTGCGCATTTAATTTCATGACTACAGAGTTGGTCAATGACCTTATCTGCAATGCGGTTTGAGAAATAACATGCATAAGCATGTCCGATCCACATTAAAAAAGCAGCCATAGTGTCCGGGAACCTTCCCCCACACTTTTCTTAGCCAGGACTGCTTCTCGGCAGGGTTGGACGGTCCCACCAGAGAATCCTCTGGTGTGCCCTTGCTTCTACCTCAGGAGAGGTCATGATAGCGCTAACTTTGCAGCTGCTATGGGGCTCTTGAGTGGGGGAGAAAGGTTAGCCCTCAGAATCAAATCTTCTGGTGGGCGCAATGTTTTTCAATCTGAAACAGCTTCTCAGTGGGAGTTGTATTTCACAACAGCCATATTCTTTAGCTCAGTGAAAGGACAGGCATAGAGGGAAACCGTATCTACCCCGGCTGTCATTTCTCTGTCACCAGGTTCCGCCCATTGTCACACACGACCATGCCTGGCTGTATGTTCAGTGGTGAGAGCAGCAGATCAGGCTGCTGGTTTACAGCTTTCAACAACTCTGCAGCGCTGGCCGGTTTGTCAATTAAGCATTAAGCATGTTGTCTTCAGCACAGCCTGTTGCAGCTTGGCCAAGGCAGTGCTGCAGTGCTGTCAGCTTGTGACTGATGTGGTCATTTCGAAGATGGAGGAGGAGGTGCAGGAGCTGAACAATGTGATTACATTGAGGTTAAATTGGTGATGCTGTTTTTATACTAAAGAAAGATCCTATTGTTTTGTTTTTTTTATGTTATTTTTTAAGACAAATGCATTCACTGGGAAATGTCATTTTAACATTTTACATCTGGGAATGTGGTGTGTGACACATCATCAGACACATCCTGTTTTATTTATGATGGAGGGACTCTGAAAGTCATAAAGCCTATTTTTATAGGGCCATCAGACGGCCCTTACTATTCTTAAAAGGCCAACAGTCGGCCCTTGCTATTGTTAGAGAGCCATCAGCCGGCTATGCTTTGTTGTTCCCATTATTAACAAGTGGGTCTCCTATACTGTTATTGCGTATGCAGTGACTGCAAGGACTGCCAAAAATTTAGACACAACCCAATACCCCTTTGAAGAGACATAGAGGAGGGTCTCAGTAAAAAAAAAATTCTCATTATAAAGGAGCGGATCTCCTATAGTGGTAATGCCCATGCTGGGACTGCAAGGACTGCCAAAATTTGGGAAAAACCCCACTAAGAATTTAAAGACACATAGAGCAGGGCCACAGTAACGACAAATTCCCATTAGAAAGTAGAGGGTCTGCTATATAGTTATAGGGTATGCAGTGAGTCCAACGGCTGATCAATTTTAGGAAAAACCCCACTAAGAATTTAAAGACACATATAGCAGGACCACAGTAACAAGTACGACATGTTCCCATTAGAAAGTAGAGGGTCTGCTATACAGTTATAGAGTATGCAGTGAGTCCAACGGCTGACCAAATTTAGGAAAAACCCCACTAAGAATTTAAAGACACATAGAGCAGGGCCACAGCAATGACAAATTCCCATTAGAAAGGAAAGAGTCTGCTATACAGTTATAGGGTATGCAGTGAGTCCAACGGCTGACCAATTTTAGGAAAAACCCCACTAAGAATTTAAAGACACAAGGAGCAGGGCCACAGTAACGACAAATTCCCATTAGAAAGGAGAGGGTCTGCTATACAGCTATAGGGTATGCAGTGAGTCCAACGGCTGATCAATTTTAGGAAAACCCCACTAAGAATTTAAAGACACATATAGCAGGACCACAGTAACAAGTACGACATGTTCCCATTAGAAAGTAGAGGGTCTGCTATACAGTTATAGAGTATGCAGTGAGTCCAACGGCTGACCAAATTTAGGAAAAACCCCACTAAGAATTTAAAGACACATAGAGCAGGGCCACAGCAATGACAAATTCCCATTAGAAAGGAAAGAGTCTGCTATACAGTTATAGGGTATGCAGTGAGTCCAACGGCTGACCAATTTTAGGAAAAACCCCACTAAGAATTTAAAGACAGAAGGAGCAGGGCCACAGTAACGACAAATTCCCATTAGAAAGGAGAGGGTCTGCTATACAGCTATAGGGTATGCAGTGAGTCCAACGGCTGACCAAATTTTGATAAAACTCCACTAAGAATTTAAAGACACATAGAGCAGGGCCACAGTAAATAGTATGACATGTTCCAATTAGAAAGGAGAGGGTCTGCTATACAGTTATAGGGTATGTGTGTCACCCTGGCCTGGATGCCACAAAATCTAATAAAGCTGTGTCTGAGAGCAAGGGGGAGGTTCTCTAGTCAGGGGAACATTAGCATGCAATACCTCCTGTCTCAGGCCAGTAGGGGGAGCAGGCTGCCCCTATAAAAGCTGGAACTGGGGGCAGGGTTAGGGAGAACTGGATGACCTGTCTCAGCACTGAGAGGTGTCCCAGAGCAGAGAGGGACAGTTGTATTGCACCCTAAGAGGAAGTGTGGCAGTAGGAGAGCCACAAGCCAGAGACATGAGGCGAAGTGAGCCTGTCTTGGCAGACAAAGAACTCAATTTACCAGACTTTGGTGTCTGAGGCTGTGAGGATTCCACGTCCTGCAGCAGATAACCAGTCCGCAGGGGACTGTATGTCTCTTGGCCTAAGAAGACTGGAGGCTCTGCCACAACAGAAGGGACCAGCAAAGCCGTACCAGGCCGGGAGCAGAAAGGAAACCACGTTGCAGGCCATACAGGCGAGAATACACGGGGAGCTCGGAAACGTGGGCTGTTACTCTATAAGGAGGAGATAGCCAGAAGGAGCGCAGAAAGCACGGTAGGCCTACACCCTCACCCTGACCAGGGCCAATTTCCCAATTGCTCTCAGACATAGAATCATAGAATCATAGAATGGTAGAGTTGGAAGGGACCTCCTGGGTCATCTGGTCCAACCCCCTGCTCAAAGCAGGATTCACTAAATCATCTCAGACAGATGTCTGTCCAGCCTCTGTTTGAAGACGTCCATTGAAGGGGAACTCACCACCTCTCGTGGCAGCCTGTTCCACTCATTAATCACCCTAACTGTCAAAAAGTTTTTTCTAATATCTAATCTGTGTCTCCTCCCATTTAGTTTCATCCCATTGCTTCTAGTCTTTCCTTGTGCAAATGAGAATAAAGATGATCCTTCTACAATGTGACAGCCCTTGACATATTTGTAGACAGGTCCCCTCCTAGCTGGGACTGTTTGTGGGTCAGTTTACCTGTTCTAGTAAAGACCCTGGACTGCAACCTGTTGTCTGTGTGCTCCTTGCTCCTCCAGCACTAACGGTACTGGGACGCCCTACACCATCACGCCCATCTTCCATTATACTGCCCTGGGGCTGCAATCTTCCCGTGGGGAGTCACACCATCCCAGCTGCATACATCATCAGCCCCAGTGGTCTGCCTGGCAGTGGCGGTCCGCACTGACCGCAATCCACGGGTGGCGTAGTCGGACATTATCAAGAGTGCATAGCAGACTACCACTGGTCTGACCACCCTGAGCCACGGGACCGGGCCGCCACTACTACTCCTAGCGTTCCCTAATGCCCGGATCCACGTGCCCCACGGCCCAGGGGGCGAGTCAGCTTTGGCGTAGTCGGCAGGATTGTAACCAACCCGTCACAAACGGGTATTGCGTGCCTGAAAAAGACTGTAGATGTACCTGAAAAGAGGTTTCCCGCCATCCGGAGCCGTTTCCCTCCATTTCCAGCCGTCTCCCGCCATCTTCCGTCGGTTCCCGCCATCTTCAGCCGTTTTCCCGCCATCGGACGCCATCTTCAGGACCCCGCGCGGGAAGAAGAGGGGCGTGGACATCCAAACCACGCGAGATCCGAAGCTCCGCCCCACGCGCCGATGCTGCGCAAGGTCCTGGAAGGGAGAGAGAGCGACGCTGACGTCACCAGGACGCGACGCAAGGTCCTCGTCCGGAGCAGCATCAGCGGAGCCGCGGCCTACAGAAGAGGAGGCCACGCTTAACTAGGGGGGAGGAAGATGTCGGACACAGAGGCGCCCACTACCACCAATGTGGCTGCAGCAGCGGTGATGCCATTTTCCCTGCCCTACATCCCTGGAGCGGCCTGGCTGCCTAAGTATTCAGGGGAGCCCCATGCCCTGACTTATTTTAAGGAAAGGCTGTACAGTTTGTTCCAAGTCGACCCCCTGACAGAGGAACAGAAGGTTAGCATACTAACAGGGCAGTTAACTGGCGCAGCCCAGCGGGAGGTAAAGTCATGGCCCGCTGAGGAGAAAAGGACCGTAAAGGGTATTCTGGCCCGGCTGCGGGGTACCTTTGACACACGTACCTCCGCTGAAATTAAAATGAGGTTCTATGGATGTAAGCTGCGGGCACAGGACAGCATCAGAGACTATGCCCTAAATCTGCCGGAAGCCTTGAGGGCTATCCAACAAACTGACCCTGGCAGTGTGCAGGAAACGGATAAGCTACTAACAGAACAATTCATAGAAGGTCTGCTGTCTAGCACCCACAGGGCCCAACTGCGCCTCATGTTCTTTCAGAACCCTGATCTGACCTTTGCCCAATTTAAGGACAGGGCCATAAGGGTGCTCCGTGAACCTGCAACCAGTGGCGCTATAAACCCCCGGCGCCCTGCTCTCACCTACCACCAGGAGGCGGCGCCCTCCTCTGTGGACTCTGTGGGTGCTGATGCACAGGCCCTGAACCAAGCCCCGTCGAAAGATCTGCACCACCAAGTCCAGGAGCTGACCAGGAGCGTCGCGGCGTTGACCAGGACCGTCCAGGCGTTACAAGTGAACCCGTCAAGACCCATCGAGTTGGCTTCAAGTCCGGAGGATGTCCCGTGGCGTCGACAGAGGAGGATCCCGTCGTTACGAGGGAGGCCCACAGACCGCTACGCAGAGGATGGACAGCCCATTTGCCGTCGATGCAACCAGCCCGGACACATTTCCAGGTACTGTAATTTAAACTGGTCCAACCTGGGGCAGAGGGCCAACCCCCAGGCATAAGATCACCAGGCCCTTATAATTGGCGTGATAAGTATGTTGGGGGGCGCCCGGTTTTACCCGTGGTGCTGGACGGTATCCCCATGAGCGCCTTGCTGGATACTGGGTCGCAAGTAACCACTATCCCTTATGTACTTTTTAAGCAATATTGGACTGATGCTGATCTCACACGGTATCCAGACAGTAACTTGAGCATCATCGCCAGTAATGGCTTACCCGTGCCGCAGATGGGGTTCAAGGAGATGACCATTAAAATTGGTAAAGTTGAACTACCGGCACAGGGAGTGATTATCGTGGACATTGACCGTCGTGAAAGTCACCCTAAAATAACTGTGGGTACTAACGTGATTGAAAATTGTCTTTCAGAGGTAATTGTAATTCTTCAACAGACGGCGGTGAATGCTAGTTCCAGCCAACAGAGAGTCCTCAACAAGGAGATAAAAGCCCTGATGAGACGGCAGCAGGTAGAACTGTCTGGTGGTGAGATCGGTAGCGTAAGACTGAGTGACCCATTCCCCATTTCCATGCCTCCCAAAAGTGAAATGATGATCTGGTGTCGGACTGCAATCGGGTTGAGAGGTAGAGACTACCAAGCCATGGTAGAACCCGTGTACTCAGACAGCAGGCCCACCATTTTGACAGCTCGGGGGGTGGTTGATGTCCGTCATGGGAGGGTGCCAGTTCGCATTCTCAACATTGGGGAGAGGGAGGTACACTTACCCAGGTACGCTACACTCGCCAAACTGTTTGTTATCGAACACAAAGCTATCAGGGCCGTGGAACCCTTGCCTCCATCTCCACAGGCGGATGGTAATGGCTCCCAGAAACAAAAGGAGGACTGGTGCCAGAAACTCCATGTGGGTGCTGACTCCACTCCCCTGCACCAAAAACAAGGAGTCTACCGGGTGGTACAGGAGTACGAGAGAGTCTTTAGTAAGCACTCACTAGACTTCGGCAAAGTAAAAGGGATAGAACACCACATCCCCACAGGGATCCACCCACCAATAAAAGAGAGACACAGACCTGTACACCCTGCACATTATCAGAACGCAAAGGGCATGCTAAGAGAAATGAAAGAAGCTGGGGTCATTAGAGATAGCTGTAGCCCCTGGGCAGCCCCCTTGGTTCTGTTGAAAAAGAAAGACGGCACCATGAGAATGTGCATAGACTATAGACAAATCAACCGTATCACCTATAAAGACGCATACCCGCTGCCTAGAATAGAGGAGTCTTTAGCCGCACTAAAATCAGCTAACTTCTTTTCTACTTTGGACCTTACTAGCGGGTACTGGCAGGTTCCTGTGGCAGAGGCTGACAAGGAGAAGACCGCCTTCACTACCCCGATGGGACTGAGCGAGTTCAACTGTATGCCCTTCGGGCTCTGCAACGCACCCGGGACCTTCCAGCGGCTGATGGAATGCTGTCTAGGGCACCGAAACTTCGAGATGGTCCTCCTTTACCTGGACGACGTGATCGTCTATTCGAAGACCTACGAGGACCATCTAAAGCACCTGGCCGAGGTGTTCGAAGCCCTGGCAGGCTATGGCCTGAAGGTGAAACCATCGAAGTGTCACCTGTTGAAACCGAAGGTCCAGTACCTAGGGCACGTGGTAAGTGCAGAAGGAGTAGCTCCCGACCCTGACAAGGTCACGGCAATCAAGAGCTGGCCAAGCCCTTCGAACATCAAGGAAGTGAGGCAATTCCTCGGGTTGGTAGGCTACTACCGAAGGTTCATCCCCGGGTTCACGAAGATGGCAGCTCCTATGCAGGACCTCCTGATTGGACAGTCTAAGTCCAGAAGCCAAAAGCCACCCTTCAAGTGGGATAAACCGGAAGAGGAGTCCTTCCGCCAGTTGAAGATGGCCCTCACAGGGGATGAGATCCTTGCCTACCCTGATTATGGCCAGCCTTTCATTCTCCACACAGACGCCAGTAATGTGGGACAGGGGGCCGTACTGTCCCAAAACAAACAGGGCAGAGAAAGGGTGATCGCGTACGCCAGCCGGAAGCTGAGGCCCACCGAGAGGAACCCGGAGAATTACAGCTCCTTCAAGCTAGAATTCTTGGCGGTAGTGTGCGCCGTGATGGAACGCTTCAAGCATTACCTGGCCTCCGCAAAGTTCACCATGTACATGGACAACAACCCGTTAACACACCTGGACAATGCAAGACTGGGTGCCCTAGAACAGCGGTGGATGGCGCGACTCTCGAATTATGACTTCGTGATCAAGTACCGGGCAGGCAAAACTAATGCCAACGCGGACGCCCTATCAAGAATGCCTCACTTACCTGAAGGTGACGAAGATCCAGAAGAGTTGGAGGAGGTAGAACTCCCTGCGTTTCACCGGTATGGGGCCGCTCAGTACTCCCACCGCGTGAAGGAGGAGGATTTGACCACCGTTATGATCAACCCCCTGCCTCACCACAGCTGGGCCGAGACCCAAGATAGTGACCCTGCAGTCCGCTTGGTGAAAGATCTGCTGACCCGGGAAGACGCCCGCTTAGATCCGGATGCCCCAGAGGAAGCCAAGCAGCTATGGAAAGAGAAGAGCAAGTGGTTTCTCTATGAAGGCAAGCTGTGCAGACGACTTGTCAACCACCGGACACACGAGCTGACCTTGCAAGTCGTGGTCCCAAGGGGGAATGCAGCTATGGTCCTGGGGGCTTACCATGACAGAGCGGGGCACTTCGGTTGGAAGAAAATGGAGTTCCTGCTGAGAGGACGGTTCTTTTGGGTCGGCATGAGAGGGGCTGTAGAGAAGTGGTGCAGGGAATGTGGCCCTTGTAACCTAAGGAGGAAGGACCTCACCAGCCAGAAGACACCCTTGAGGCCCATCGTCACCACGCAGCCTCTTGAGCTGGTAGCTTTGGACCACGTCAAGTTGGCTCCCAGCTGGTCAGGATACATCTATGCCCTGACAATCGTGGACCACTATTCCCGTTTTCTAGTGGTGGTCCCAGTAAAAGACTTGACAGCCCAAACAGCGGCCAGAGCCTTCCAGCAATACTTCAGCCGTCCACACGGGTATCCGGAACAGGTCCTGACAGAGAAGATGAACAATATAGTCATTGATCTCCTGAAGACGGTGCCCCTGGAGGAACACAGCCTGTGGCCAGAAAAACTTCCGGACCTGATAGACTTATACAATCATATCCTGGTGAATGCTACAAACTGCACCCCGGCTTACCTGATGCGAGCCAGACCAGGTAAGCTGCCCGTAGACCTGGAGATGGGAGTCCTAACGCCTGAGGACACCTCCCCGGATGCAGACTGGGATACGGAAAGGCAACTGCAGTACAAGAAGGTACAGGAGAGTGTGGAGAGGAGCCTGGCCCAGGTGAGAGAAAGGCAAGAAAGACTCTTCAACCAACACGCCCCTGCTGGTCCCCTGGAACCTGGTGAGCAGGTCCTGAAGCGAAAGAGAAGGCTACATAAGTTGGACGACCAGTGGGAAAGGGAACCCTACACCATACTGCAGTCTGATCACGACAACCCGAAGTTGTGCGTGATCACCAAGGACGGAGGAGAAACCACTAGTACCGTCTCCAGAGACCACCTCAAAAGGTGCCACGAGCAACTCCGTAGTGCAGAAGAGGATCAGAGTGACCTTGAACCCGCAGAGGACAAGGAAAAAATGATCAGCACCGTTCTCGGAGAGTTCCTTCAGTCCTGGACTCGCATAAATGATGCCATAGTGGTACCCGTCCTGCATTTCCAGCAACCGGCTCAGCAACAACCTACACCAGAGCCCGAAGGTGAAGAGGAGCAAGCAGTTCCAGAGGCAGAAGAGCCGGTACCAGCAGCCCAGGAGAATCAACCCTCTGCTGACAGTGAGCCTGCCATGCCTGTGGTAAGCCAAAGGACCCGCAGACAGCTGCCTGCCCTACCTGTACACCAAGCTGGTAGCTGTACCCCTAACGCTAGTGGGGAAAGCCAGGTCGGTCCACCACCAGACAGTGGGTTAAGGAGGTCGACCAGGAGCACAAAGGGACACATACCCGCTCGCTGGAGAATATAGGGTGCACTAAAATTGTAAATAACCCTGTTGCCAAATGTTGAAATGTTTGCCAAGTTACATGCATGATTGGTAATTCTGTGTTTCAGTTTCTTACAGTTACCGTACGGACTCAAAGGTTATGGACTTTTGATAACCGGGACCTTGTATGGACTGCGTTCGGAGCCTAACCAAGGAATGAACTAAGACTGTAAAGGACTTGGGGTAAGGCAGACCCTCACCTGGTTAAGGCTCCCCGTTGTGTTGGTGATATGGACACCCGGTCACAGACCACACTGTGACCTTAAGAACTCAACTTGTGCGTCGTTTGTCTCTTAATGTTTTATGGTCATGCCTATTATCTTTGTTTATTGTTTAGTCCCAGAGTACTAAATTCTACTAGGGGAGAATGTGTCACCCTGGCCTGGATACCACAAAATCTAATAAAGCTGTGTCTGAGAGCAAGGGGGAGGTTCTCTAGTCAGGGGAACATTAGCATGCAATACCTCCTGTCTCAGGCCAGTAGGGGGAGCAGGCTGCCCCTATAAAAGCTGGAACTGGGGGCAGGGTTAGGGAGAACTGGACGACCTGTCTCAGCACTGAGAGGTGTCCCAGAGCAGAGAGGGACAGTTGTATTGCACCCTAAGAGGAAGTGTGGCAGTAGGAGAGCCACAAGCCAGAGACAAGAGGCGAAGTGAGCCTGTCTTGGCAGACAAAGAACTCAATTTACCAGACTTTGGTGTCTGAGGCTGTGAGCATTCCACGTCCTGCAGCAGATAGCCAGTCCGCAGGGGACGGTATGTTTCTAGGCCTAAGAAGCCTGGAGGCTCTGCCACAACAGAAGGGACCAGCAAAGCCGTACCAGGCCGGGAGCAGAAAGGAACCCACGTTGCAGGCCATACAGGCGAGAATACACGGGGAGCTCGGAAACGTGGGCTGTTACTCTATAAAGAGGAGATAGCCAGAAGGAGCGCAGAAAGCTCGGTAGGCCTACACCCTCACCCTGATCAGGGCCAATTTCCCAATTGCTCTCAGACATCCAGGTCCCCTCCTAGCCGGGACTGTTTGTGGGTCAGTTTACCTGTTCTAGTAAAGACCCTGGACTGCAACCTGTTGTCTGTGTGCTCCTTGCTCCTCCAGCACTAACGGTACTGGGACGCCCTACACCATCACCCCCATCTTCCATTATACTGCCCTGGGGCCGCACTCTTCCCGTGGGGAGTCACACCATCCCAGCTGCATACATCATCAGCCCCGGCGGTCTGCCTGGCAGCGGCGGTCCGCACTGACCGCAATCCACGGGTGGCGTAGTCGGACATTATCAAGAGTGCATAGCAGACTACCACTGGTCTGACCACCCTGAGCCACGGGACCGGGCCGCCACTACTACTCCTAGCGTTCCCTATTGCCCGGATCCGCGTGCCCCACGGCCCAGGGGGCGAGTCATATGCAGTGAGTCCAACTGCTGATCAAATTTAGGAAAAACTCCACTAAGAATTTAAAGAAACATGGAGCAGGGCCACAGTAACAAGTACGACATGT
Organism: Phyllobates terribilis; assembly: GCF_046119375.1. Lineage (NCBI taxonomy): Eukaryota > Metazoa > Chordata > Amphibia > Anura > Dendrobatidae > Phyllobates > Phyllobates terribilis. The sequence goes on from NW_027362764.1 coordinate 740,064,114, forward strand.
TCCCATTAGAAAGGAGAGAGTCTGCTATACAGTTATATGGTATGCAGTGAGTCCAACGGCTGAGCAAATTTAGGAAAAACTCCACTAAGAATTTAAAGACACATAGAGCAGGGCCACAGTAACAAGTACGTCATGTTCCAATTAGAAAGGAGAGGGTCTGCTATACAGTTACAGGGTATGCAGTGAGTCCATCGGCTGACCAATTTTAGGAAAAATCCCACTAAGAATTTAAAGACACATAGAGCAGGGCCACAGTAACAACAAATTCCCATTAGAAAGGAGAGAGTCTGCTATACAGTTATAGGGTATGCAGTGAGTCCAATGGCTGACCAATTTTAGGAAAAACCCCACTAAGAATTTAAAGACACATAGAGCAGGGTCACAGTAACAAGTACGTCATGTTCCAATTAGAAAGGAGAGGGTCTGCTATACAGTTATAGGGTATGCAGTGAGTCCATCGGCTGACCAATTTTAGGAAAAATCCCACTAAGAATTTAAAGACACATAGAGCAGGGCCATAGTAACAAGTACGACATGTTCCCATTAGAAAGGAGAGGGTCTGCTATACAGTTATAGGGTATGCAGTGAGTCCAATGACTGACCAATTTTAGGAAAAATCCCACTAAGAATTTAAAGACACATAGAGCAGGGCCACAGTAACAAGTACGACATGTTCCAATTAGAAAGGAGAGGGTCTGCTATACAGTTATAGGGTATGCAGTGAGTCCAACGTCTGACCAATTTTAGGAAAAACCCCACTAAGAATTTAACCCCTTACTGGCCTGGGGCGTATTAGTACGCCCCAGGCCATCACCCCCGGTTCAGTGCGGGCTCCGGCGCTGAGCCCACACTGAACCGGGCACATGTCAGCTGATTATTACAGCTGACATGTGCCTGCAACAGCCGCGGGTGGAATCGTGATCCACCCGCGGCTGTTAACATGTTAAATGCCACTGTCAATCTCTGACAGCAGTATTTAACATTGCCGTGCCGAAGTGCGGAATTAGCCCCGCCCATCGGTGACCCCGTCACGTGATCGCGGGTCACCGATGGGTGGTCATGACAACCCTGGGTCTGCGGCAGACTCCAGTGGTTGTCATGTAAAGATTACTATGAGCGCCACCTAGTGCTCATAGTACAAGAGCATTTCTGTTATATAGAGGTGATCTGCTGACAGACAGTTGCTGCTTTTAGTCTCTTATGGAGACTATGGAAGCATGCAAAAAGTTTAAAAAAAATGTTTTAAAAATATTAAAAAAAATAAAAAAATATAAAAGTTTAAATCACCCCCTTTTTGCCCCATTCAAAATAAAATAATAAAAAATAAACCCCACATACACATATTTGAATCGCCCGATCTATCAATATATAAAAAGAATTAATCTGATCGGTAAACGGCGTAGCGAGAAAAAAATTCCAAACGCCAGAATTACATTTTTTTGGTCTCCGCAACATTGCAATAAAATGCAATAACGGGCGATCAAAACATCGTATCTACCCCACTATGGTATCAATAAAAATGTCAGCCCGGCGCACAAAAAATAAGCCCTCACCCGTCCCCAGATCCTGAAAAATGGAGACGCTATGGGTCTCGGAAAATAGCACCATTTTTTTTTTTTTTTTTTAGCAAACTTTGGATTTTTTTTTCACCACTTAAATAAAAAAGAACCTATACATGTTTGGTGTCTACGAACTCGTAATGACCTGGAGAATAATAATGGTAGGTCAATTTTAGCATCCAGTGAACGTGGAAAGAAAAAAAACAAAACACTGTGGAATATCATTTTTTTTGCAATTTCACCGCACTTGGAATTTTTTTCCCGTTTTCCAGTACACAATATGTTAAAACTAGTAAGGTCATTTAAAAGTACAACGCGTCCCGCAAAAAATAAGCCCTCACATGGCCATATTGCCCAAAAAATAAAACCGCTATGGCTCTGGGAACAAGGGGAGCAAAAAACGAAAATGCAAAAACGGAAAATCCCAAAGTCGCGAAGGGATTAAAGACACATAGAGCAGGGCCACAGTAACGACAAATTCCCATTAGAAAGGAGAGAGTCTGCTATACAGTTATAGGGTATGCAGTGAGTCCAACGGCTGACCAATTTTAGGAAAAGACTGCTAGCAGGCAAGACTTCCGTGTCCTCACCAAGAGGATGACTGACCATGCTCTCCTCCTCCTCCTCTCTGTCCTCTGTCCATCCACGCTGACCAGACGGTATGACAGTTGTGTAGGTAGTAACGTCTATAGCGCATGAAACTAGCTCCTGTTCCTCCTCATTGTCACCCAATCCACGTTGGGATGAGATGAGGCTGGGCTGTGTGTAATCACCCTGTATGGTTCCTTGCTCCATCTCATAATGCTCCACCTGCAATGCCTCCTCTTTGATTGTGAGCAGAGAGTGTTTCAGAAGACAGAGTAGCGGGATGGTGACGCTAATTATGGCGTCATTGCCGCTCACCATTTTGGTGGAGTCCTCAAAGTTTTGGAGGATGGTACATATGTCTGACATCCATGTCCACTCCTGAGGTCTTATGTGTGGAATCTGAACTGAATACTGACAGCCTTGTTGATGCTGGTACTCAACAACTGCCCTCTTCTGCTCACAAATCCTTCCCGACATCTGCAGTGTAGAGTTCCAACACGTGGGGACATCACATACCAGTCTGTGAGCCGGAAACTGCAAACGCTGCTGAAACACGGCAAGGGCGGCGGAAGTTGTAGGGGACTATCTAAAATGGACACACAGGTGGTGTACTTTAACAAGCAGACCCAGCAGCTCTGGGTAGCATTTGAGAAACCGCTGAACCACGAGGTTAAGCACATGGGCCAGGCATGGTACGTGTGTGAGCTCGCCTCGCCTCAGAGCCGCCACCAGGTACCGGCCATTGTCACACACGACCATGCCTGGCTGTACGTTCAGCGGTGTGAGCCACAGATCTGCCTGCTCTTTCAGAGCTGTCCACAACTCTTCAACATTGTGCGGATTGTCACCTAAGCATATTAGCTTTAGCACAGCCTGTTGCCGCTTGGCCGAGGCAGTGCTGCAGTGCTTCCAGCTTGTGACTGAAGTGGTCATTTCAGAGATGGAAGTTGAAGAGGAAGAGGAGGCTGAGGAGGATGAGGTGCAGGAGCTGTAGACTATGGGGGCAACCCGGATTCATCTAGGGCCCGCAATCCTCGGCGTCTGGAGGACGTTTTCCATCCCAAGGGCCGCCTGGGTCCCCGGCTTCCACTATGTTAACCCAGCGTGCCATCAGCGAGATGTACCGTCCCTGCCCACAAAGCTCTTGTCCATGTGTCCGTGGTTAGGTGGACTTTCCCGGTAACTGCGTTGTTGAGGGCATGGCTAATATTTTGGGACACGTGCTTGTGTAATGCGGGGATGGCACACCGGGAGAAATAGTGGCAGCTGGGGACCGAGTACCGAGGGACGGCCGCCATCAGGTTGTGGAATGCTTCTGTCTCCCCGAGCCTAAAAGGCAACATTTTGAGCGCAAGCAGTGGTGAAATGTGGGAATTTAGTACTGTGGTCTGTGGGGCGTTGTCTGTGTATTTGCGCTCGCGTTCCAAGGACTGGGGTATGGACAACTGAACGCTGCGCTGGGACAAGGACGTAGACGTGCTTCCTGATGCTGCTACTTGAGAGTGTGCAATGACAGGTGCAGGGCAGGAGGCATCTTCGCATGCATCATGGACAGGGGATTGGCTTGCATGCACAACAGCGGAAGAAGCAATGGTGCCACCCGCAGACACTGTTCCTGGACCCTGGGGTTCAGCCCACAAAGTCGGATGCTTTGCTGCCATGTGCCTGATCATGCTGGTGGTGGTCAGGCGGGTCGTTTTGCCACCCCTGCTAATGCTGGCCTGGCAGGTGGTGCAAATGGCCTTTTTGGGCTTATCGGCAGGGTCTTTAAAAAACAACCAGACTCGGGAAGACCTAACAGTTGTACTGGCAACTTCCTTCGTGTTGGTGTTACGGGGAACAGTTGCCTGCCGTTTTTCTGCGGCCACCACACTGCTTCTTCCTGCCTGTTGGGGTGCTCTGCCTCCCTCCCCCTCTGTGCTGCTGTCCTCGCTCTGCATGTCCTGCTGCCAGGTTGGGTCAGTTACTATATCATCCACCACCTCGTCTTCCACTTCCGCACTCTGGTCCTCCTGACTTTATGGCAATTGTGTCTCATCATCATCCACCTCTTGGGACACTTTCCCACTGTCGCCTTCGTGTGACCGTGGCTGCTCAATATTTTGGCATTGCTACATGCGATCTCCTCTTGCCCCGCTTCAAGTGGACCAGGCGAGAGGCCCGAACCTATAAATGGGAAAGTGAACAGCTCTTCGGAGTGTCTAAGTGTGGGATCAGTTGTCTCTGGGCACTCGGCATGGTGGGAGGCAGGAGGTTCAGGGTGAGGAATATGCTGTCCAGACTCACAGCTACTGAGACTTGATCGTGTGGAAGACAAGGTGGTGGTGGTGGTGGCTAAGGGACTGGAAGCATTATCTGCTATCCAACCAATAACCTTTTGACACTGCTCTATGTTCAATAGTGGTGTTCTGCGGTCCCTTATTAATTGGGACGGGAAGGTCGAGCGAGAATATGTGGGTGCATGCACCATCATCACCATCACGTCCAGTTCCCTGTCCATTGCCACGTGCCTTGCCCATTTTAAATGGAGGACAATATCTTCCACGCTCACAACAAATGACTGAATTTGAAGCAAACTTATATGTGATCCGTGTGACGGACAAACCACAGTTTTAAATACCTGACCTGTAGGTAACTATTTTGAACAGCAAACTAGTGTCAATTGCTTCACTGACACACTGAAACAAATTTTTAATGGAGGTCAGACATGGCGGTATTTTCTGAAAACGTATATGTGATCCGTGTGACGGAGAAAACACAGTTTTAAATACCTGGCCTGTAGGTAACTATTTTGAACAGCAAACCGGTGTCAAAAACTTTGCTGACACACTGAAAAATTTTTTTAATGGAGGCCAGAAATGGCAGTATTTTCTGAAAACATATATGTGATCCGTGTGACGGAGAAAACACAGTTTTAAATGGTTGGAATTTTAGCTCTGTAATATGGAAAGGACCTGGCTGTATTTTGCAGTGCCAACAAGCAAATGGCGCAGAAAAACTTTGTTCTCTGGATTGCTTTTTAAGCAAATAATCAGGATTAAGATCCCCAAAAAATTATTCCTGGCCCCTGAAACCTGGGCCTTTGTCTAGAAATATCTAACAGCAGCAGAAGGCAGAACTGGAATGGAGCCTCTTGTGCTATATGCAGTGCAGTCTGCTATATACCCTGCCTCCCTATATACCCAGCCTGCCTGATATCTCTGCAGATGGATTAGTCCTCAGAAGGACTGTTTGTTGAGATGGATATGGGTCTCTAATATAGTTTGGTATACCTACACTAACTAGAAACAAGCAAATCTCTCCCTAGCTCAGCAGCAGCTCTCCCTACACTGTCTGATTCCGGAGTGACTGTGACGAGCATGGCGGCACCAGGTCTGGCCAGCCAATCACTGTAATGCCACAACCAACATGGCTACGGCATTACAGTGAGTGGCAGGCAATCCCTGTATGCTCATTGGCTCTTTAAAGAGCGCCAAACATGCAGGGAGGAGACCTGAGCTCCCGCCGAACAACCCCGGAAATACTCGGTGAGCGTCGAGCATGTCAAGCAGTGAGATGCTCGGGCGAGCACCAAGCAGTAGCGAACATGCTCGCTCATCACTAGAGTACACCCCTAAGTGAAAATGGCCAAATTGTATCCAATTAGCCATTTTCCCTCTCCCATGTCATGTGACTCATTAGTGTTATATAGTGATGAGCAAGACTGCTCAATCAGTGCATCAGGGTGATTGAGTATGCTCGTTACTCGAATATCGCGGGTGCGCGAATGCCATGCTTGAGTCCCCACCCCGTATTTTTTGTGGCTCTTAGACATCCAATAAACATGCAGGGATTCCTGCCATACACGGTAATGCCGTAGCCATGTTGGCTACTGACATTACTGTTATTGGCCGGCCACATCACGTCATTGGGTCTTATACAAGACCCTTTGATGCGATGCTTGGCACACTCTCTTCTGGTTGCAGTTCAGGGAGAGTTGTTATAGAGGAGAGCTTAGATTAGAGCCGTCATACAGTCAGGGTTTAATTGCTATTGCAGTACTTGTATACTGTTGCTGCACCAAAAGTCCTTTTCAGGGCTACATACTGTCCTTTATCTAGTAAAACTGCTGTTACCTGCATTCACTGTAGGGATAGCTGGTGGAGAAAGGATAATTTTGGATTAGAGGCACATAGGCTGGGTTTATTACCTTACAGTCCTTCTATACTGTAGGTATACCGTTGCTGCAACCTAAAAATAAAAGTCCTTTTCAATGCTAGATATTTTCTTTTACCTATTAATACCGGAAAGTTTGCAGGCATATATTTTTAACTAATTTAAAATTTGCAAGGCATGCGGTAATGGACAGGGAAGTGGACATTCAGCTAATGGTGCACGCAGAGGCCGAGGCTGTGGGCCAGGTGAAACTGTGCCTGCTGCAGGAGCACAACAAATATGCTTATCCACGAGATCGAGCTTCCTGTCCCACTTTGCAGAAGGGCACGGGACATCACTCTTGAAGCCAGAACAGTGCGAACAGGTGGTCGGTTGGATGACTGATAATGCTTCCAGTATGTTCCCCAGCACCACCCTGTCTTCCATACGGTCCAGTCTCACTAGCCAAGAGTCTGAACCACATAATCCTCAGCCTGACCCTCCTTCCTAACAATATGGTGAGTCCCAGGAAACAAGTGATCCCACACTCTGACACTTCGAGGAGCGCCTTACATTTCCATTGATTGATTTTGGCCTCTCGCCCTGCACGTTTCAAGAAGGACATGAGGAGATCGTGTGTAGTGATGCCCAAATATTTGAGCTGCCACGGTCAGAAGAATATGACAGTGGGTAACAGCAATTATTGTCTCAAGAGGTAGATGATGACAAGAAACAGTGTATGAAGTCCTCTTTTATGTCTAATACAGGTGTATAGGAGTCTCTCTTCCTTCTGTTTTTTGGCAGTTCATGCATTGCTCGAATAGGCTTTGTGAATTTCAGAGTCCCTCCTCCATATATTAAACAGGATGTGTCTGACTATGTCACACATACCACATGCCCAGATAAGGTAGTAAAATATTAAAATTACATTTACCAGTTAAGGGGAAGATGAGGCTTTTTTTTTCTCATTTTAATTTTCCCTTATATATAAGTCATTATACAGGAAAGAATGTTTTTTAACATTTTTTCCTGTAAAATCCATTTTATCTTCGGTTTTGTATATTTTATTGTCAGTCCGTAAAAGTGGGGTAGAACTCTGACAACATTGTTCCCAGCAGCAATCTGGGAGTCAGAGATGCATCCAGGTGTATTCCCCATGCTGTTCCCATTCAATTTGAGCGGTGTTTCCTTTCCTCCTGTTAGGGTCTTCCAGGAAAAATGCTTGAGTTTCCCATTGACTCCCATTATACTTGGCTTGGTACTTGAGTTGAGCTTGTCTGAGCGTCTGACCTGCTTGATTCGAGTACCGAGCACTCAAGCATTTTAGTGCTAAATCATCACTAGTGTTACAAGGTCTGAGGTGTGAATGGGGAGCAGATGTGTTAAATTTGGTGTTATCGCTCTCACACTCATTCATACTGGTCACTGGAAGTTCAACATGGCAAAGAACTGTCTGAGGATCTGAAAAAATAACTGTTGCTCTACATAAAGATAGCCGAGGCTATTAGGCGATTGCCAGCACCCTGAAACTGAGCTGCAGCACGGTGGGCAAGACTATACATCGGTTTAACAAGACAGGTTCCACTCAGAGCTGGCCTCGCCATGGACAACCAAAGGGGTTGAGGGCACGTGCTCAACGTCTTATACAGAAGTTGTCTTTTCAAAATAGAAGTATGAGTGCTGCCAGCATTGCTGCAGAGGTTAAAGGGGTCTGTCAGTGCTCAGACCATATGCCACACACCGCATCAAATTGGTCAACATGGCTGTCACCCCAGAAGGAATCCCCTTCTAAAGATGATGCTCTAGAACAGGGGTCTCAAACACGCGGCCCGCGGGCCGCATGCGGCCCCTGAGGCTGCTTTATGCGGCCCGCAGGCACAGACCCCTTGACGATCCCGACCTGGTCCAGGAGGAGCCGCCGACAGCAGCGCTGAATTGCCACACAGAGACTGTTTCCCAGCACTGCATTTCCAATGCCAGCCGCTGGCCAATCAGAGGCCAGCAGCTGATATCGGCGTGTCGGCGCAGCGAGTATGACGTCATTGCCATATGCAGATGTCAGCTGCTGGCCTCTGATTGGCCGGCGGCTGACATTGAAAATGCTGTGCTGGGAGACAGTCTCTGTGCGGCAATGCAGCGCTGCTGTCGGCGGCTCCTCCTGGACCAGGTCGGGATCGTCAAGGGGTCGGACTCTGTGGTGCCTGCGGGCCACATCTGCAGGAAGGCCGCCGAGGGAACGGAGGACAGGTGAGAATCATCTTTTTTTTTTTCTATTTTATGTGTGTGAAGAACAGCACAGGGGGCACATAGCCACAAGAGGGGACCTGGATGGGGCACATAGCCACAAGAGGGGACCTGGATGGGGCACATAGCCACAGGATGGGGACCTGGATGGGGCACAGAGCCTCAAGATGTGGACCTGGATGGGGCACATAGCCTCAAGATGTGGACCTGGATGGGGCACATAGCCACAAGATGGGGACCTGGATGGGGCACAGAGCCACAAGATGGGGACCAGAGCCACAAGATGGGGACCTGGATGGGGCACATAGCCACAAGATGGGGACCTGGATGGGGCACATAGCCACACGATGGGGACCTGGATGGGGCACATAGCCACAAGATGGGGACCTGGATGGGGAACATTGCCACAGGATGGGGACCTGGATGAGGCACATTAGTACAAGATGGGCGCCAGAATGGGGAGCGTTGCCACAGGATGGGGACCTGGATGGGGCACATAGCCACAAGATGGGGACCTGGATGGGGCACAGAGCCACAAGATGGGGACCTGGATGGGGCACAGAGCCACAAGATGGGGACCAGAGCCACAAGATGGGGACCTGGATGGGGAACATTGCCACAGGATGGGGACCTGGATGGGGCACATAGCCACAAGATGGGGACCTGGATGAGGCACATTAGTACAAGATGGGCGCCAGGATGGGGAACCTTGCCACAGGATTGGGACCGGGATGGGGCACATAGCCACAGGATGGGGACCTGGATGGGGCACATTAGTACAAGATGGGGACTTGGATGGGGAACATTACTACAAGATGTTTTCCATTATTACTATATGATGCTAATTGTAAGACAATATTACTGTATGTGGCCAATTGGGGGAAATAAAATTGTAAAAAAAATAAAAAATAAAATAAAGCATGAAAAAATATTGGGCACTAAAAATGCTGTTTTATATGTAAACTAAAGTAAACACAAAAAAGTGCACGTTTATTATCGCCACATCCATAACGACCCAAGCCATAAAAAAATAAACACGGCAAAAATGTTCAAAAAGTGTATACAAAAAAAATGGTATCACTAAAAATGTCACATTGAACAAAGAATGCGGCCCCCCAAATTCAAATTTTTTCCATGTGCGGCCCATATACCCAGCCGAGTTTGAGACCCCCGCTCTAGAAAGACAGCAAATAGTTTGCAGAAGAAGACAAGCAGACTAAGGACATGGATTACTGGATTACTGGAACCATGTCCTGTGGTCTGATGAGACCAAGATAAACTTATTTGGTTCAGATGGTGTCAAGAGTGTGTGGCAGCAACCAGGTGAGGAGTACAAAGACAAGTGTGTCTTGCCTATAGTCAAGCATGGTGGTGGGAGTGTCATAGTTTGGGCCTGCATGAGTGCTGCTGGCCAGTGGGGAGCTGTGAATGCCATCATGTACTGTGACATACTGAAGCAGAGCATGATCCCCTCCCTTCAAAAACTGGGCCACAGGTCAGTATTTCAACATGAAAACGACCCCAAACACACCTCCAAGACTACCATTGCCTTGCTAAAGAAAGTGAGAGTACAGTTGGGGAGATCTCAAGCGTGCAGTTCATGCTAGACAGGCTGTTTGCCAAGAAGAATGGGCAGCTTTACCATCTGAGAAAATAAAGAACCTCATCCACAACTACCAAAAGACTTCAAGCTGTCATTGATGTTAGAGTGGGCAATACATGGTATTAAGAACTGGGGTATGTGAACTTTTGATCAGGGTCATTTGAATGTTTTTGGTTGTCATTAAGATTCAAAAAGAGAAAACACAGTAGTTTGACGATAAATGGCTTCACACAACCAATAACCATGAGTGGAGAAAAAGTTTTTTTGTTATCATTCATATTCTCTGAAACAAGGCCAAGAAAGGAAAAATTCTGCCGGGGTATGTAAACTTTTGAGCATAACTGTAAATGTGCTGGACTGGCAAAGTATGTCTCCAGACCTAAACCCTATTGAGCATCTGTAGGACATTCTCTAACAGAAGATGAGGAGCGCAAGGTCTATAACATCGACCAGCTCCGTGATGTCGTCATGGAGGAGTGTAAGAATCATAGAATCATAGAATCATAGAATGGTAGTGTGGCACCCCAGGGGTCTGGTTTCCACAGTAATAGCAGTATTACGTCTGTGAGCAGGTGGGAGGTCTCCTGGGCAGGAATCCTAAGCATACCACACCTCCTGCCCAGTCCTGGGAGGGGAAGAACTTCCCCTACATAAACTGGGGCTGAGGCAGGGTTAGAGAGAGGAGTTCCAGACAGAGACGGAGTCTGGTCTGGACACACAGAAACAGGGACAGAGAGACATCAGGAGCTCTGTAGGAGCCAAGGAGAAGCGCCAGGGGCTGGAGCTGTGCAGAGCTCGCCCTGGGAGAAGGTACAAAAACCGGACACAGGAGTCCGAGGCTGTGGGGACTAAGATATACCCAGCAGCAGAATCCATCCGGCAGGGGATTCCAGGTCCTCTGGCCATAAAAGCCCGGAGGCTCAGTCACAACGAAGGGACCAGCACCGCCATCCCGGAGCGGAGGCTAACAGGAGGCCCCAGGTCACCAGCCATACGGGTGAGCACCACACGGTATACCCAGGGACGTGGGCTACTTGTAACCGCCGAAAGCAGGGTAGCCAGGAAGGGTACAGACTAACGGGAAGGCCTACAACTCCACCTGGCCAGGGGGACTCCGGCTTACTCGCAGACTAACCAGGCCCCAACTACTAGCCAGTACTCCCGGGGGAATTTGCCTTGTACCATCAGTAAAGACCCTGAACTGTACCCTCGCGTTTCTGTGCTTCCTTGTCGCACCGTTAGTGCTGGGACATCCACACCATCACTCCCAACATCATCCACATCCGCTGCCCTGAGGCCATACCTCTCCCGTTGGGGGTTATATCAACATTGCTGCACACCTATACCACCGGCCTCAGCGGTCTGCCCTGCAGCGGCGGTTTCATAACCGCATTCAACGGGTGGCGTAGTCGGACACTAATACCATCATACCAATAACCGCCACTTAGTTTGATCACCCTGGGCGCGGACCGGGTCACCGCCACACGAAGACTACTACCCCCATCGGATCCGGCTCCGGGTATCCCCCGCGTGCACGCGCGCCGCACTACAAAACTAGCCCAGGGGGTGAGTCAACTTTGGCGTAGCCGGCAGGATTTCGTGCCCGCAACCACCGGGTACTGCGTGCCTGAAAAAGAGACTTTTATACTTACCTGTGGTGAAGTTTCCCGCCGTCCGGAGTCGTTTCCCGCCATCTGGAGCCGATTCCCGCCATCCAACGCCATCTTCTGCCTTCTTCCCGCCATCCGTGGAGTTTTCCCGCCATTGGACGCCATCTTGAGGGCGCCGCGCGGGAAGAAGAGGGGCGTGGACTCCGAAAGCCCGCGAGAACTGAAGCCCCGCCTCACGTCCGGACGTTGCGTAAGGTCCTGGAAGGAGCCCAGCAGACGCCGACGTCACAGGAGCGCGACGGAAGGTCCTCAACCCTGATGATCCACTGCGGAGCCGCGGCCTAAGGAAGAGGATCATCGCAAGGTAGGCCACGGTCCACTAGGGGGGAGTAGAATGTCGGATACGGAGGAGAGCTTCACCGCCACAGCCGCCGCCAGCGCCACCGCTGCTGCGGTCATGCCTTTCACCATGCCCTATATCCCGGGGGCAGCCTGGCTACCCCAGTACTCAGGGGAGTCACATACCCTAAATGACTTCAGAGAAAGGCTGGATAGCCTCTTCCAGGTGTATCCCCTCACGGAGGCGCAAAAAGTGAGCATCCTGGTGGCCCAATTAATCGGGGCAGCCCAAAGGGAGGTAAAGTCCTGGCCACCTGGGAGGAAGAGGACTGTCAGAGACATACTAACCCGGCTGAAAGACACATTTGACACCCGCACCTCAGCCGAAATAAAACTAAGATTTTATGGGTGCAAACAACGGGCACATGAGAGTATAAGAGACTATGCTCTAAACCTACAAGAGGCCCTGAGAGCCATTAAGCAGGCAGACCCTGACAGCGTGGGAAATGAAGATAAGCTGTTGACTGAACAATTCATTGAGGGTCTACTGTGCAATGCCCACCGAACCCAGTTGCGGGCAATGGCCTTACAGGACCCTGACCTGGACTTTGCACAGTTCAAGGACAGAGCCATCCGGGTGCTCCGAGAACCGGCACCAGGTGGCGCTGTGACCCACAGGCGCCCTGCTATCACTTATCACCAGGAGACGGCGCCCTTGTCTGCAGGGCCTGTGGGAGCTGATGCGCAGGCTTTAAACAGTGACCCGGCTACAGACCTGCACCATCAGGTCCAAGAGCTAACTAAAAGCGTTGCCGCGCTAACCCGAACTGTGCAGTCTTTACAGGTTTCTACTGCAGGGAAGATCGAGCTGGCATCCGGACCGGAGGACATCCCGTGGCGCCGACCAAGGAGGACCCCACCGGCCAGAGGAAGACTCAGTGATCGATACAACGAGGACGGACGACCTATTTGCCGCCGCTGCAATCAACCCGGACATGTGGCAAGGTACTGTCATTTAAACGGGCACAACCTGGGGTAGAGGGCCAACCCCCAGGCATAAGACCATCAGGCCCATCAAACTGGCGTGATAAATACGTAGGGGGACGTCCAATCTTGCCTGTGGTACTGGATGGCATTCCTATGAGTGCCCTACTAGACACTGGGTCACAGGTCACCACCATCCCGTACGTGCTCTTCAAGCAGTACTGGAATGATTCGGACATAACCCGCTACCCAGATGACGACCTGAGTATCATCGCCAGCAATGGTCAGCCCGTGCCGCAGGTGGGATTCAAAAAGGTGACCATTAAGATCGGTAAAGTCGAACTGGCGGCACAAGGACTGATAATAGTGGACATAGACCGTCATGAGAGTCACCCTAGAATCACCCTGGGAACCAATGTAATTGAAAATTGTCTTGCAGAGGTGATTCTCATTTTACAGCAGGTGGCCAAGAACGCCAGTTCCGGCCAGCAGCGTGTGCTCCAAAAAGAGATCCGGGCACTGATGAAGCGGCAACAGGTGGAACTATCTGGTGGTGAGATAGGTAGCGTGAGAATGTGTGACCCGTTCCCTATTGCCATGCCCCCAAAAAGTGAGATGATGATTTGGTGCCGGGCGGCTATTGGTCTAAGAGGTAGAGACTACCAAGCAATGGTAGAACCCGTCTACTCAGACAGTAGGCCCACCATTTTGACAGCACGGGGGGTGGTCAATGTACGCCATGGGAGGGTGCCCGTTCGCATCATAAATATCGGGGAGAGAGAAGTACACCTGCCCCGGTATGCCACGCTAGCCAAATTGTTCACCATAAACCAGAATTCTGTACAGGCCGTGGAACCCTTGCCTCCATCTCAACCAGAGGAAGGTAACGGCTCTAAGAAACCAATGGAGGACTGGTGTCAGCAACTACATTTGGGTACTGACTCCACTCCCTCACACCAGAAACAGGGAGTCTATCGGGTGGTTCAAGAGTACGAGAGAGTGTTTAGTAAACACCCGTTAGACTTCGGGCGAGTAAAGGGGGTAGAACACCACATCCCCACGGGAGACCATCCTCCCATAAAGGAGAGATACCGACCCGTACCCCCTGCACACTACCAACACGCCAAGGGGATGCTTAGAGACATGAAGGAGGCCGGGGTAATCAGGGATAGCTGTAGCCCCTGGGCAGCTCTACTAGTCTTAGTGAAAAAGAAAGACAACACTATGAGAATGTGTGTAGACTACAGGAAGGTCAACCGTATCACACACAAAGATGCGTACCCGTTACCAAGGATAGAAGAGTCCTTAGCTGCATTAAAATCTGCTAACTTCTTCTCTACTTTGGATCTCACTAGCGGGTACTGGCAGGTTCCTGTAGCAGAGGCGGACCGGGAGAAGACCGCATTCACCATCCCGATGGGTCTCAGCGAATTTAACTGTATGCCGTTCGGGCTCTGCAACGCACCAGGAACCTTCCAACGGTTGATGGAATGCTGTCTGGGACACCGGAACTTCGAGACGGTCCTGTTATACCTGGACGATGTCATCGTCTATTCCAAGACCTACGAGGATCACCTGAAACACCTGGCGGAAGTGTTTGAAGCTCTGGCAAACTACGGCCTAAAGGTGAAACCCTCCAAGTGTCACCTCCTGAAACCAAAGGTGCAATACCTGGGACACGTGGTGAGTGCTAACGGAGTGGCTCCCGACCCTGATAAGATCACCGTAATTAAGGACTGGCCAAGACCCTCCAGCATAAAGGAAGTGCGGCAGTTCCTCGGGTTGGTAGGCTACTACCGAAGATTCATTCCCGGTTTCACCAAAATGGCAGCCCCTATGCAGGACCTCCTGATAGGTCAATCTCGAAAAGCCAAAAACCAGAAGCCGCCCTTCAGGTGGGAAAAGCTGGAAGAGGAGTCCTTTTGCCAGCTGAAGATGGCCCTCACGGGGGATGAAATCCTGGCATATCCAGACTAAAGCCAGCCCTTTATCCTCCACACGGACGCAAGCAACATCGGGCTAGGAGCCGTGCTGTCCCAGATCCAGCAAGGAAAAGAACGGGTAATCGCTTACGCTAGCCGAAAGCTACGACCCACCGAGAGGAACCCTGAGAATTATAGCTCATTCAAGCTGGAGTTCCTGGCAGTAGTGTGGGCAGTGACCGAACGTTTCAAGCATTACCTTGCCTCCTCCAAATTCATCGTGTACACGGATAACAACCCGTTGATACACCTGGACACTGCAAGGCTCGGTGCTCTGGAACAGAGATGGATGGCTCGCCTGTCCAACTTTGAATTCACCATCAAATACCGGGCAGGACGCTCCAATGCCAACGCGGATGCCCTGTCTAGAATGCCGAACTTACTGGACGTAGGGGAAGATCCAGAAGATCTGGAAGAAGTTGAGCTCCCTGCGTTCCACCGTCATGGGATTACCCTGTATTCCCACCGTGTGAAGGACAGGCGCTCCGCGACGTTCAATCCCTTGCCCCACTACAACTGGGCGGAGACGCAAGACAGTGATCCCGCAGTCCGTCTGGTGAAGGAAATGCTGACCCAAGCCGATGCCAGTCTGGACCCAGACGCCCCAGAGGAGACTAAGCAACTGTGGAAGGAGAAAAGTAGGCTGTTCCTCTACAGGGAGAAGCTATGCCGGAGAATGGTTAACTCTCGAACACATGAGTTGACCTGGCAGGTAGTGGTCCCCAGACGAGACGCGGCTATGATTCTGGAGGCGTACCACAACGGAGCAGGACATTTCGGGTGGAAGAAGCTGGAGTTCTTGTTGCGTGAACGGTTCTACTGGGTAGGCATGAGAGGAGCAATCGAGAGGTGGTGCAGAGACTGTGGACCGTGCCACCTAAGAAGGAAGGACCGTGCCAGCCAGAAGACTCCCTTGCAGCCCATCATCACCCGACAGCCACTGGAACTGGTAGCCCTGGACCATGTGAAACTGTCTACGCCCTCACAATCGTAGATCATTACTCCCGGTTCCTGGTGGTGGTCCCGGTCAAGGACTTAACGGCTCAAACAGCAGCTAGAGCCTTCCAGCAGCACTTCTGCCATCCACACGGGTACCCGGACCAAGTGCTGACAGACCAAGGGCCAGCCTTCGAAGCGGAAGTCTTCCAGGAGTTCTGCAACCTGTATGGCTGCACGAAGATAAGAACAACGCCCTATCACCCTCAAACCAATGGACTCTGCGAGAAGATGAACCAGGTGGTGATAGACCTCCTGAAAACATTGCCCCTGGAAGAACGCAGTATGTGGCCTGAGAAGCTGCCTGATCTGGTGGACCTATACAACCACATCCCTGTAGGTTCTACCAACTGTACCCCGGCTTACCTAATGAGAGCGAGACCTGGTAAGCTGCCTATCGACCTGGATATGGGAGTCCTGACGCCCGAGGACACCTCGCCGGAGGCAGACTGGGATACAGAACGGCAGCAGCAGTATCGGAAAGTACAGGAGAGCGTCGAGCGAAGTCTGTCTCAAGCTAGAGAAAGGCAAGAGAGGGCTTATAATCAGTATGCTCCCACTGTTCCCCTGGTACCTGGAGAGCAGGTCTTGAAGAGGAAAAGACGGCTCCACAAGTTGGACGACCAGTGGGAGAAGGACCCGTACGCCGTACTGCCATCAAGCCATGAGAACCCAAAGATTTGCGTGATCAGTAAGGATGGAGGAGAAACCACAGCCGTTGTCTCCAGAGACCACCTGAAGAAGTGTCCCGAGCAGCTGCAAAACCCTGAAGAAGAAGATCAAGAAAACCCTCGACCCGCAGAGGAAAGGGAAGAAATGATCAGGACTGTACTCGGAGACTTCCCCCGGTCTTGGACACAAGTAAACGGTGCTGTCGTGGTACCCGTCCTCACCTTTCTCCAACCAGCCCCGCAAGCGCCTACAGAGGAACCGGAAGAGCTGGAAGAGCAGCCGGCCCAAGAGGCAGAAGAGTCCACACCAGCAGTACAGGAGGATCAACCCTCTGCTAGTAGTGAGCCTGCCGTGCCCCTAGTGAGCCAAAGAGTGCGCAGAAAGCTGCCCAGCTTGCCCATAACACCTCCTACACCCTGTAGTGCAGGACCAGTGAGTGAGCTCCGTAGGTCCACTAGGGTTACCAGAGGCCAGATGCCCGTACGTTGGAGAATCTAAGTTGGCTAATTGCTTTAACTATTTTATGTTTACCTGTTTTGTTGTAGCCGTTGCTAATTATGTTTTTCAGTTACAGATTTCTTTATATGGACTGACAGGTTATGGACAGTGAGTAACCGGAACTCTGTTGTAAATATGTTTGGAGCGTAACCCAGGAATGGACTAAAGACTGTTAAAGACTCGGGGCAGGACAGACCCCTACCTGGTTACGGCTCCCTGTTCTTTGGTGAAATGGACACCCTTATTGCTTCCCGGTTACGGACACGCCGTGACCATCTCATGTATTTAATTGTTATTGTTTATACCCTGTTATGTTTAGTCCGGGAGTACTAAATTTCACTAGGGGGGAATGTGGCACCCCAGGGGTCTGGTTTCCACAGTAATAGCAGTATTACGTCTGTGAGCAGGTGGGAGGTCTCCTGGGCAGGAATCCTAAGCATACCACACCTCCTGCCCAGTCCTGGGAGGGGAAGAACTTCCCCTACATAAACTGGGACTGAGGCAGGGTTAGAGAGAGGAGTTCCAGACAGAGACGGAGTCTGGTCTGGACACGCAGAAAC
Source organism: Phyllobates terribilis (assembly GCF_046119375.1). Taxonomy (NCBI): domain Eukaryota; kingdom Metazoa; phylum Chordata; class Amphibia; order Anura; family Dendrobatidae; genus Phyllobates; species Phyllobates terribilis. The sequence goes on from NW_027362764.1 coordinate 740,081,883, forward strand.
AGGGACAGAGAGACATCAGGAGCTCTGTAGGAGCCAAGGAGAAGCGCCAGGGGCTGGAGCTGTGCAGAGCTCGCCCTGGGAGAAGGTACAAAAACCGGACACAGGAGTCCGAGGCTGTGGGGACTAAGATATACCCAGCAGCAGAATCCATCCGGCAGGGGATTCCAGGTCCTCTGGCCATAAAAGCCCGGAGGCTCAGTCACAACGAAGGGACCAGCACCGCCATCCCGGAGCGGAGGCTAACAGGAGGCCCCAGGTCACCAGCCATACGGGTGAGCACCACACGGTATACCCAGGGACGTGGGCTACTTGTAACCGCCGAAAGCAGGGTAGCCAGGAAGGGTACAGACTAACGGGAAGGCCTACAACTCCACCTGGCCAGGGGGACTCCGGCTTACTCGCAGACTAACCAGGCCCCAACTACTAGCCAGTACTCCCGGGGGAATTTGCCTTGTACCATCAGTAAAGACCCTGAACTGTACCCTCGCGTTTCCGTGCTTCCTTGTCGCACCGTTAGTGCTGGGACATCCACACCATCACTCCCAACGTCATCCACATCCGCTGCCCTGAGGCCATACCTCTCCCGTTGGGGGTTATATCAACATTGCTGCACACCTATACCACCGGCCTCAGCGGTCTGCCCTGCAACGGCGGTTTCATAACCGCATTCAACGGGTGGCGTTGTCGGACACTAATACCATCATACCAATAACCGCCACTTAGTTTGACCACCCTGGGCGTGGACCGGGTCACCGCCACACGAAGACTACTACCCCCATCGGATCCGGTTCCGGGTATCCCCCGCGCGCACGCGCGCCGCACTACAGCACTGGCCCGGGGGGTGAGTCAGTACAGTTGGAAGGGACCTCCTGAGTCATCTGGTCCAACCCCCTGCTCAAAGCAGGATTCACTAGATCATCTCAGACAGATGTCTGTCCAGCCTCTGTTTGAAGACGTCCATTGAAGGGGAACTCACCACCTCTCGTGGCAGCCTGTTCCACTCATTAATCACCCTAACTGTCAAAAAGTTTTTTCTAATATCTAATCTGTGTCTCCTCCCATTTAGTTTCATCCCATTGCTTCTAGTCTTTCCTTGTGCAAATGAGAATAAAGATGATCCTTCTACAATGTGACAGCCCTTGACATATTTGTAGACAGCTATTAAGTCTCCTCTCAGTCTTCTTTTTTGCAAGCTAAACATTCCCAAATCCTGCAACCGTTCCTCATAGGACATGGTTTGCAGACCAGTCACCATTCTGGTCGCTCTTCTCTGAACTTGCTCCAGTTTGTCTATGTCTTTTTTAAAATGTGGTGCCCAAAACTGTACACAGTATTCCAGATGAGGTCTGACCAAAGAGGAGTAAAGACCGATAATGACTTCACGTGATCTAGACTGTATGCTTCTGTTAATACATCCCAGAATTGTATTTGCCTTTTTTGCTGCTGCATCACACTGTTGACTCATGTTCAGTCTATGATCTATTAGTATACCTAAGTCTTTTTCACATGTACTGTTGCTTAGCTCTATTCCTCCCATTCTGTATATGCTTTTTTCATTTTTATTGCCCAGATGTAGTACTTTGCATTTTTCCCTGTTAAAAACCATTCTGTTGGTTGCTGCCCACTGCTCCAGTTTATTTAGGTCTTTTTGAATCCTCTCTCTCTCTTCTCTAGTATTAGCTATCCCTCCTAGCTTTGTGTCATCAGCAAATTTGATCAGTTTACCCTCAATTCCTTCATCTAAATCATTGATAAAGATGTTGAACAATACAGGTCCCAGGACGGAGCCCTGTGGTACCAGCTGGATGTGAAGCCATTTACAACCACCCTTTGAGTCCGATCACTAAGCCAGTTATGAATCCACCTAACAGTTGCCTGGTCCATTGCATACTTGGTCATTTTTTCAATAAGGATGGTGTGAGATACTTTGTCAAATGCTTTGCTGAAGTCAAGATATACTATATCTACAGCATTTCCCTGATCCACCCAGTCAGTGATTCTGTCATTGAAGGAAATTAAGTTAGTCTGACATGACTTGTTAGTTACAAACCCATGCTGACTCTGGTTAATCACTTCATTCTTATCCATGTACTTACATACATGTTGTTTAATAATTTGTTCAAAGATCTTTCCTGGTATAGAAGTCAGACTCACCGGCCTATAGTTACCTGGGTCCACCTTCTTCCCCTTTTTGAAGATAGGAACAACATTTGCTCTTCTCCAGTCTTCTGGGACTTCTCCTGTTCTCCAAGAATTTTCAAAGATTATGGAGAGTGGTTCTAAAATTTCTTCTACGATCTCCTTGAGTACTCTGGGGTGTAATTCATCTGGACCTGGAGACTTGAACTCATTTATGTTAGCTAAATATTCCCTCACAATCTTTCTGTTTACAGATAACTTGGATTCCTCTATTCCTTTAAAAGGACAGTGAAGATCAGTTGATGTTACATTTTCTTTCTGAGAGAAAACAGATGCAAAATAGGAATTAAAAAGTTCGGCCTTCTCAACATCCTCTCTTACCATTTCTCCATTTTCATCCTGTAAAAATCCTATAGCATCTTTGACTTTTCTTTTACTTTTGACATACCCCCAAAATCCTTTTTTATTGCTTTTGACATCTCTTGCAAGCCTTAATTCATTGTCAGCTTTAGCTAACCTGATACGTGCCCTGCAGGATCTGCAGACTGCATTATAATCTTCTTTAGATATGCCTCCCTCTTTCCATTTAATAAACATTTCTTTCTTTCTTTTTAGCATGTGTTTAAGTTCTGTGTTCATCCATCCTGGTTTCCTTAAATGCTTCCCATTCTTCCTACTTTTCGGGATTGTTAACGATTGTGCTTTGAGAATCTCATTTTTAAAAATTTCCCATCCTTCCTGGACATTTTTGTCCTTAAGGACATCCAGCCATTGGATCCCTCCTATTCTCTTTCTGAGTCTCTTAAAATCTGCCTTTCTAAAATCTAACCTTGAAGTTTGAGTCTTCACATGTCTTCCTCCTCTAGTTATCCAAAATTCTATAATAGCATGATCGCTGCCTCCTAGGGTCCCAGCCACCTTTACCTCCTCAACCATTTCCTCCCTGTTTATAAGGATTAGATCCAAAGTAGCAGATCCCCTTGTTTTCTCCCCTACCTTTTGGAAGATAAAGTTGTCAGCAAGAGAGGATAAGAATTTGCTTGACCTGTTAGTTTTACTTGAGAGAGATTCCCAACAAATGTCTGGATAGTTGAAATCTCCCATGACCACTACGTCATATTTTTTGGAGAACTTGGTCATTTGATACATAAAGAGTTCATCCATATCTTCAGCTTGCCCAGGTGGCCTGTAGTAAATGCCTACAATGGTGTCCTTTCCGTTGTTCTCTCCTTGTATTCTTACCCAAACAGTTTCCACAGAACTCCCAGTCTCTGAAGCTTCAATCTCTGTGCAGATATACTCTTTTCTAACATACAATGCGACACCTCCTCCTCGTTTATCAAGTCTGTTTCTTGCAAATAAGTTGTATCCTTTTAGCCTTTTATTCCAATCATGTGTATCGTCCCACCAAGTTTCAGTGATTCCAATGATATCATATTCCTTTTCCTGCATTAGTAGTTCCAATTCTCCTTGTTTGTTTGACCATGCTTTGTGCATTTGTATAAAAACATTTTAGTTTGTGATTGGTTTCTCTTCCTCCCATATTTTTATTATCTAAATTGTTTTGTCTTTGTTCTTCCTTTCCACTTCCAGTAGCAGAGATCTCAATAGTATTTGTCAGCTGTATGGCTTTTTCTGGCCTTTTGCTTCCCTTCCCACATTGTTCTAGTTTAAAGCTCTTCTGATGAGTGTAGCAAGGCGACTTCCAAATACATGTTTTCCAGTCTTCGTAAGGTGCACCCCATCTCTAGCAAGTAGTCCATCGTATAGGTAATTCATTCCGTGATCCAGAAATCCAAATCCTTGTTGACGGCACCATCGACGTAGCCAGTTGTTCACCTGTAGAATCTTATTCCACCTCATTGTTCCATGGCCATCCACTGGGAGGATGGATGAGAAGACCACCTGCGCTCCCAATTCTTTCACTTTCTTGCCTAAGTCTTCAAAGTCACTGCAGATGGTTTCCAGGTCCTTTCTTGCGGTGTCATTTGTCCCCACATGTATTAGCAGGAATGGGTAGTGATCTGTAGGTCTGAAGAGTCTTGATATCCTGTCAGACACATCTTTAATTTTTGCTCCTGGAAGACAGCACATTTCTCTTGAGGTTATGTGTGGTCTGCAGATAGCGGCCTCTGTTCCTCTTAACAGGGAATCCCCCATGACCACCACTCTCCGTTTTTTCTTCACAACATTCTTCTTTTTCCATCCAGGAGGATTCTGAGGGCTTACAAGGTTATTCATTGCTGGCAAAGTCTTATTTTGCTGTATTTCTTCATGGTTCTCCTGCGTGAGAGCCTGGTACTGGTTCCTGAGCAGTATGGGTGCTGACTGCCTCTCGATCCTCCTGCTTCTGTGGGTCACATGCTTCCATTCCTCTGTTTCGTCAGGTTCAGTTCGAATTTCTTCTCTTTCTGAATCATGAAGAGATAATTCTGCTCTGTCTAAGAACTCTTCACCTTCCTTAATGATTTTCAAGGTAGTTAACCTCTCTTCTAGATTTCGCAACTTTTCCTCCAACAGGGACACAAGCTTGCATTTCTGGCATGTGAAGTTTGGCTTTTCCACTGGCAAGTCTGTGAACATGTAGCAGGATATGCAGCTTACCAAATGGCTCCTGGACTCTTCCATGTTCTTATTGTTAATGTTCTGAAAACAGTGAAAAAAGCTTAAAAAAAAAGCTTACCGATGTTCTCTTTTCAGCTCCAACAGCCAAAATCCAGTGTTCTTTGAGCTCGCGGAGACTCTTCACTTACCCCATAATGCAATGGGAATATGCAAATTATCTCCTCAGGACTCCTCCCCTGATTGAAGAGGATTCAAGTGGCAACCTGTGAAGCTCTAGTGAACTCCATGCCCAAGAGAGTTAAAGCAGTGCTTGAAAATAATGGTGGCCACACAAAATATTGACACTTTGGGCACAATTTGGCCATTTTCACTTATAGGTGTATGACGCGCCCCCTGGGCCAGTGCTGTTAGGGATACCCGGAGCCGGATCAGATGGGGGTTGTAGTCTCCGAGTGGCTGTGACCCGGTCCGTGCCCAGGGTGTCAAACTCAGTGTGTGGCAGTCCTTATGATGTTACTAGATGTTCTTTTGTGTCGACTACGCCACCCGTTGATTTGCGGTCAATACGGCCGCCGCTGCAGCAGGGTCCGCTGAGGCTGGTGATGTATGTGCAGCTCAGATAGTATAACCTCCAACGGGAGGGGTATAGCCTCAGGGGGTCAGTTGCAGAGGATGGGGGTTGTGGTGGTGCAGCGGGGATGGAAATGAGACTCAGAGTCGGGCTGTGCAGTTCAGGGTTTGTTTACTTACTGCAGTTGTTCTGGTCACTCCGGCCTTGAGTGACCACCCGAGCCGTGCTGCGTCCACCAGGTCCTGGACTCGGCCAACCCCCAGGTGATTCTGGAGCGTGGTCCTGAGCTCCCTTTCTGTCTTGTCCTCTTCTCTGGCCTTCCCCACCAGGGATCCACCTATGTCCGGCTCCCTCGGGCCTCTTGGTGGTAAACCCTTGTCTCTGGGTTCCCTGACCCTATTCCTGGTCTGCCTTCCAGGTGGATTTAGTGGGTGATCGTGGCAGATCCTGCCCACGACCTCCGGTTCCTGGCTAAGGTGTGCTGTAGCCTCTGCCAGCTTGGGATCCGGTACCCTGTTGCCAACTCTTCACCCTCTGGTCTAATTTGGGCTCTTGGAGTTCCTTCTTTCTCCCCCTCTGGGTCCTTCTTTCTCCTCTCTCTCTCTGGGCCTTGGAGCTGCTCTTCTCCTCTGCTCTGCTTCTCTGACTAAACTCTGACAGACTGACTGACCCTGATCTAAGATGGTGCCCACCTTATATACTCCCTCTATGTGTGAGCTCAGGTGACCAGCACCCAATGAGCTCCTAGCTTTACCCAGACTGCTCCCCCTATCTGCCCCTACACTACTGGGATGTTCCACCCCCCTCCCACTCCAGCCAGGAACAGACACTGTTGTACCTGCACATTTCTCTAGTGGGAGTACCATCGGTCTGTTCCCCGGAAATGGGATGTGTGTAGTGCATGCAGCTAACTGAGCTCAGTTCCACACTCCATCCTTACCCGGGAGTGGAATACCACACCTCTGGCTTGAGGTGTAATACCCCTGTAGCAGCCGAATCCTCAGGGTGCTACATTCCCCCCTGGTAAATCACAGCACGTCCTCGGGCTGTAAGATATAAAAAACATCCAAAACATACAATTTTTTTCATAAAACATAAACATATAAAACATATAAAACATCATCAGCAGCAATAAACTTTTCATATAAACATTCTTGTTTCTGGTTCCTCTGGTCACGGTGCAACTTGTGACCGGGTAAAGTGCGACAGTCTCTTTTGGAAGAAAACAGTTCCCTATAAAACCGATAGGGGGCGCCTTAGAAAGCGCAACTATATACAAGGGAAGGTATGGCCGCTCTCAGTCCTCGACCAGTGGGGAAAAAGGGATGGCTGCTCACAGTCCTCAGTCAGTGGGAATAGGGACACACGGGATTAACAGTTCAATCTTGGCTGGTCCCAACAGGGACTATATTTTAACTAGAACAGTTCTTATACCCTGACGGGTAACTATGTACAGTCTCTTCTCTACCGTACTCAACGACGGCGTCCTCCTGCTCTTTCTTTGTGGACAGTTTCAGTTTCAGACCCGTCCGGGTCCTCTTGCTCCTCCTCACACCGCAGCTCCTCCTCCGTCAGGCGATGCACATGGAGGGCGTAGGGTCCTTTGGCACACTTGTGCCGGGTGAAGGTGACCTCGTCCCCTACGTACAGGTCACGACCTCTGTGTCCCTCCGGTAGGTGGGACTCAACGTCTCTCCTGGTCACGAAGACGTCGCCTGGGGTGCGGTGATCCCTGATGAAACCCCACCCATGCTGCAGATTGAACTTTATCACAGTCCCGATGGTACGGGGACCATGCGCTGCACGGGGGTTTCTCCTGGTCCGGCTCTTCTGCTCCGCGCTCCTTATTTGGGCTTGTTGTTCCCGGACCCGCCTCTCTCTCCGCTCCCTCTCAAAGACCTCGAGCTGCTGGCGGCAGCACTCTGCACGCTCCGCTGCGGCTGCCCGAGTCTCCTGAGTGAACCCCATGAGGTCTTCTCCGGTGGGATCCCACTCAAACTGGGTCTCTTCTAGCGGGGGCGAGATCCTCTTCATGGGCTTTGGAGCCGGGATCAGGGGTTCGCACATGGCCCTTGCTTTTTGCAGCTCCAGCTGGATGTATTCCTGGGGCCATACGAAGGGCTGCCCATCCGGGCACGTATGCTGGGCGAACAGGTCCTCACCCAGGTGCGGTACTTTAGGTGTTATGGGCGCCGTGGTGGTAGCGGCGCCCGGGTTAACCAGGCCTTGCGACCAGGCCTGGGGCACCTTGAAAGTAAAGGGCACCGTAAGAACGGCGGCGCCCTGTGTTACTTGGCCCTGCGACCAGGCCGGGGGCTCCGCGGAGGTAGGGGGCGCTGTTGGTATTGCGGCGCCCGGGGGTACTAGGCCTTGCGACCAGGCCGATGGTACTTCCTGCTTGGCCACGCTCGGGGTCGAGGCGTGTGACGTCACAGGGGTCGCGGCTTCCGTTTGAGGCCTAGTCTGCGGCGGTGACGTTGCAGCGACGGGCACGGCAGGGGGTACTTCGGGCTCTGCGACGGGGAGCTGGGGCAGGCACGCGGTTTCCCGGCTCGGGGTAGTGACGTCCCCTTTACCTGCCTCCATTCGTTCGGCTCCCTTCTCGGCGCCGTCTCCTGCCTTCAGTCCTCCTGCGCCATCCTCAGAGGCGGTCTGTCTTTTCGTCTCGGGTGGCGTGCTCCGCTGACAGATTTCGGTCTGCTGGGCCATCTCTCGGCTCCACTCCGCCAACGTCTCTCGCTGTACCCGGGCCATCCTCCGTGCGAGGCCCTCCAGCGCGGTCTGTGCACACTCCCGGTCTCGGGGGAGCTGTGCCAGGATCTCCACTAAGCCTTCTGGAGTGGCGACCTGCAACAGGCTCCTGACCACTGGGTCGGTGCTGCCTGACTCTCCCTCCATCTCCGGGTAGGCTTTCTCTGGACTCCTCTCCAGACTGCTCCAGGCTGCACCCATCTTCGTTCTCTTGTTCTGTCTCCGCCCACATCGAGGGTGGTCCCGGGGCAACTTTGTGATTGTCAGTTCCAGGGGCAGTTCTCTTACGCTGATGGACACTTCCAGCATCACAGTCTCTGTTGGTGGGCGCGGTTTCCGCTTTTGGCGCCATTCTTCGACCTGGCCCACGATGGGAGGTGGCCTCTTGCCACCCTCTGGCACGCCCATAATGGCGTCCGCTCCCCCAAGGCGGGAAATCTTCGGAAATGGCGGGAATCGTCTCCCAGTGGCGGGAAACTCCATGGATGGCGGGAAAAAGCTGCAAATGGCGGACAACCGGCGGGATACGACCTGTGATGGGGCCCGAAGGCGGGGACCCTCCGGAACCGGCAGGAGACTTCTTTTTGAGGTAACGGTGAACTTTTCTTCAGGCACGCAGTACCCGGTTGTTGCGGGCACATTATCCTGCCGACTACGCCAAAGTTGACGCGCCCCCTGGGCCAGTGCTGTTAGGGATACCCGGAGCCGGATCAGATGGGGGTTGTAGTCTCCGAGTGGCTGTGACCCGGTCCGTGCCCAGGGTGTCAAACTCAGTGTGTGGCAGTCCTTATGATGTTACTAGATGTTCTTTTGTGTCAACTACGCCACCCGTTGATTTGCGGTCAATACGGCCGCCGCTGCAGCAGGGTCCGCTGAGGCTGGTGATGTATGTGCAGCTCAGATAGTATAACCCCCAACGGGAGGGGTATAGCCTCAGGGGGTCAGTTGCAGAGGATGGGGGTTGTGGTGGTGCAGCGGGGATGGAAATGAGACTCAGAGTCGGGCTGTGCAGTTCAGGGTTTGTTTACTTACTGCAGTTGTTCTGGTCACTCCGGCCTTGAGTGACCACCCGAGCCGTGCTGCGTCCACCAGGTCCTGGACTCGGCCAACCCCCAGGTGATTCTGGAGCGTGGTCCTGAGCTCCCTTTCTGTCTTGTCCTCTTCTCTGGCCTTCCCCACCAGGGATCCACCTATGTCCGGCTCCCTCGGGCCTCTTGGTGGTAAACCCTTGTCTCTGGGTTCCCTGACCCTATTCCTGGTCTGCCTTCCAGGTGGATTTAGTGGGTGATCGTGGCAGATCCTGCCCACGACCTCCGGTTCCTGGCTAAGGTGTGCTGTAGCCTCTGCCAGCTTGGGATCCGGTACCCTGTTGCCAACTCTTCACCCTCTGGTCTAATTTGGGCTCTTGGAGTTCCTTCTTTCTCCCCCTCTGGGTCCTTCTTTCTCCTCTCTCTCTCTGGGCCTTGGAGCTGCTCTTCTCCTCTGCTCTGCTTCTCTGACTAAACTCTGACAGACTGACTGACCCTGATCTAAGATGGTGCCCACCTTATATACTCCCTCTATGTGTGAGCTCAGGTGACCAGCACCCAATGAGCTCCTAGCTTTACCCAGACTGCTCCCCCTATCTGCCCCTACACTACTGGGATGTTCCACCCCCCTCCCACTCCAGCCAGGAACAGACACTGTTGTACCTGCACATTTCTCTAGTGGGAGTACCATCGGTCTGTTCCCCGGAAATGGGATGTGTGTAGTGCATGCAGCTAACTGAGCTCAGTTCCACACTCCATCCTTACCCGGGAGTGGAATACCACACCTCTGGCTTGAGGTGTAATACCCCTGTAGCAGCCGAATCCTCAGGGTGCTACATTCCCCCCTGGTAAATCACAGCACGTCCTCGGGCTGTAAGATATAAAAAACATCCAAAACATACAATTTTTTTCATAAAACATAAACATATAAAACATATAAAACATCATCAGCAGCAATAAACTTTTCATATAAACATTCTTGTTTCTGGTTCCTCTGGTCACGGTGCAACTTGTGACCGGGTAAAGTGCGACAGTCTCTTTTGGAAGAAAACAGTTCCCTATAAAACCGATAGGGGGCGCCTTAGAAAGCGCAACTATATACAAGGGAAGGTATGGCCGCTCTCAGTCCTCGACCAGTGGGGAAAAAGGGATGGCTGCTCACAGTCCTCAGTCAGTGGGAATAGGGACACACGGGATTAACAGTTCAATCTTGGCTGGTCCCAACAGGGACTATATTTTAACTAGAACAGTTCTTATACCCTGACGGGTAACTATGTACAGTCTCTTCTCTACCGTACTCAACGACGGCGTCCTCCTGCTCTTTCTTTGTGGACAGTTTCAGTTTCAGACCCGTCCGGGTCCTCTTGCTCCTCCTCACACCGCAGCTCCTCCTCCGTCAGGCGCTGCACATGGAGGGCGTAGGGTCCTTTGGCACACTTGTGCCGGGTGAAGGTGACCTCGTCCCCTACGTACAGGTCACGACCTCTGTGTCCCTCCGGTAGGTGGGACTCAACGTCTCTCCTGGTCACGAAGACGTCGCCTGGGGTGCGGTGATCCCTGATGAAACCCCACCCATGCTGCAGATTGAACTTTATCACAGTCCCGATGGTACGGGGACCATGCGCTGCACGGGGGTTTCTCCTGGTCCGGCTCTTCTGCTCCGCGCTCCTTATTTGGGCTTGTTGTTCCCGGACCCGCCTCTCTCTCCGCTCCCTCTTAAAGACCTCGAGCTGCTGGCGGCAGCACTCTGCACGCTCCGCTGCGGCTGCCCGAGTCTCCTGAGTGAACCCCATGAGGTCTTCTCCGGTGGGATCCCACTCAAACTGGGTCTCTTCTAGCGGGGGCGAGATCCTCTTCATGGGCTTTGGAGCCGGGATCAGGGGTTCGCACATGGCCCTTGCTTTTTGCAGCTCCAGCTGGATGTATTCCTGGGGCCATACGAAGGGCTGCCCATCCGGGCACGTATGCTGGGCGAACAGGTCCTCACCCAGGTGCGGTACTTTAGGTGTTATGGGCGCCGTGGTGGTAGCGGCGCCCGGGTTAACCAGGCCTTGCGACCAGGCCTGGGGCACCTTGAAAGTAAAGGGCACCGTAAGAACGGCGGCGCCCTGTGTTACTTGGCCCTGCGACCAGGCCGGGGGCTCCGCGGAGGTAGGGGGCGCTGTTGGTATTGCGGCGCCCGGGGGTACTAGGCCTTGCGACCAGGCCGATGGTACTTCCTGCTTGGCCACGCTCGGGGTCGAGGCGTGTGACGTCACAGGGGTCGCGGCTTCCGTTTGAGGCCTAGTCTGTGGCGGTGACGTTGCAGCGACGGGCACGGCAGGGGGTACTTCGGGCTCTGCGACGGGGAGCTGGGGCAGGCACGCGGTTTCCCGGCTCGGGGTAGTGACGTCCCCTTTACCTGCCTCCATTCGTTCGGCTCCCTTCTCGGCGCCGTCTCCTGCCTTCAGTCCTCCTGCGCCATCCTCAGAGGCGGTCTGTCTTTTCGTCTCGGGTGGCGTGCTCCGCTGACGGATTTCGGTCTGCTGGGCCATCTCTCGGCTCCACTCCGCCAACGTCTCTCGCTGTACCCGGGCCATCCTCCGTGCGAGGCCCTCCAGCGCGGTCTGTGCACACTCCCGGTCTCGGGGGAGCTGTGCCAGGATCTCCACTAAGCCTTCTGGAGTGGCGACCTGCAACAGGCTCCTGACCACTGGGTCGGTGCTGCCTGACTCTCCCTCCATCTCCGGGTAGGCTTTCTCTGGACTCCTCTCCAGACTGCTCCAGGCTGCACCCATCTTCGTTCTCTTGTTCTGTCTCCGCCCACATCGAGGGTGGTCCCGGGGCAACTTTGTGATTGTCAGTTCCAGGGGCAGTTCTCTTACGCTGATGGACACTTCCAGCATCACAGTCTCTGTTGGTGGGCGCGGTTTCCGCTTTTGGCGCCATTCTTCGACCTGGCCCACGATGGGAGGTGGCCTCTTGACACCCTCTGGCACGCCCATAATGGCGTCCGCTCCCCCAAGGCGGGAAATCTTCGGAAATGGCGGGAATCGTCTCCCAGTGGCGGGAAACTCCATGGATGGCGGGAAAAAGCTGCAAATGGCGGACAACCGGCGGGAAACGACCTGTGATGGGGCCCGATGGCGGGGACCCTCCGGAACCGGCAGGAGACTTCTTTTTGAGGTAACGGTGAACTTTTCTTCAGGCACGCAGTACCCGGTTGTTGCGGGCACGTTATCCTGCCGACTACGCCAAAGTTGACGCGCCCCCTGGGCCAGTGCTGTTAGGGATACCCGGAGCCGGATCAGATGGGGGTTGTAGTCCCCGAGTGGCTGTGACCCGGTCCGTGCCCAGGGTGTCAAACTCAGTGTGTGGCAGTCCTTATGATGTTACTAGATGTTCTTTTGTGTCGACTACGCCACCCGTTGATTTGCGGTCAATACGGCCGCCGCTGCAGCAGGGTCCGCTGAGGCTGGTGATGTATGTGCAGCTCAGATAGTATAACCCCCAACGGGAGGGGTATAGCCTCAGGGGGTCAGTTGCAGAGGATGGGGGTTGTGGTGGTGCAGCGGGGATGGAAATGAGACTCAGAGTCGGGCTGTGCAGTTCAGGGTTTGTTTACTTACTGCAGTTGTTCTGGTCACTCCGGCCTTGAGTGACCACCCGAGCCATGCTGCGTCCACCAGGTCCTGGACTCGGCCAACCCCCAGGTGATTCTGGAGCGTGGTCCTGAGCTCCCTTTCTGTCTTGTCCTCTTCTCTGGCCTTCCCCACCAGGGATCCACCTATGTCCGGCTCCCTCGGGCCTCTTGGTGGTAAACCCTTGTCTCTGGGTTCCCTGACCCTATTCCTGGTCTGCCTTCCAGGTGGATTTAGTGGGTGATCGTGGCAGATCCTGCCCACGACCTCCGGTTCCTGGCTAAGGTGTGCTGTAGCCTCTGCCAGCTTGGGATCCGGTACCCTGTTGCCAACTCTTCACCCTCTGGTCTAATTTGGGCTCTTGGAGTTCCTTCTTTCTCCCCCTCTGGGTCCTTCTTTCTCCTCTCTCTCTCTGGGCCTTGGAGCTGCTCTTCTCCTCTGCTCTGCTTCTCTGACTAAACTCTGACAGACTGACTGACCCTGATCTAAGATGGTGCCCACCTTATATACTCCCTCTATGTGTGAGCTCAGGTGACCAGCACCCAATGAGCTCCTAGCTTTACCCAGACTGCTCCCCCTATCTGCCCCTACACTACTGGGATGTTCCACCCCCCTCCCACTCCAGCCAGGAACAGACACTGTTGTACCTGCACATTTCTCTAGTGGGAGTACCATCGGTCTGTTCCCCGGAAATGGGATGTGTGTAGTGCATGCAGCTAACTGAGCTCAGTTCCACACTCCATCCTTACCCGGGAGTGGAATACCACACCTCTGGCTTGAGGTGTAATACCCCTGTAGCAGCCGAATCCTCAGGGTGCTACATGTACTCTCTTTTGTTGCCAGTGGTTTAGAAATGAATGGCAGTGTGTTGAGTTATTTGGAGGGCACACTTACAAATTTACACTGTTAATCAAGCTGTACACTGACGACTTTACGTTGTATCAAAGTGTCAGATCTTCAGTCACGCTGGTGGGTGTGGACCCACTGCAGCACAGGCTGAGCTTACCCTGGAAGGGCGTAGCTAAGCGACTACTTGGTCTTCACTAGAGCCCCTGATGGTGGAGTTAGGCTAGAGCTGCAGGTAGCCACCAGGCACCACTCCAGGGCAGTCCCCGGTACTGCAGCATCTGATCAAGGGTCAGGAACGCAGGTGACGCGCCCCCTGGGCCGTGGGGCACTCGGCAGCCGGGACTCTGGCTGCTGGGGGATATCACGGTGGCGGCCCGGTCCGTGACCCAGGGCAGTCAGTAAAAGGGGGAATAGTTTATAGGGGATTTAAAGTGTTCGTGACGCCACCTGTGGAATGCGGCTAAGGGGTGCCGCCGCTGCGGAGCAGTCCTCTGGAGCTGGTGTTACGTCAGCAGGGATGGTGTGGCTCTCCACAGGTAGAGCTAGCTCCAGGGCAGCGTGGGGTGTAATGAATGGTGGTGCAGGGCAGAGACGGCAGGACGGTCCCAGAGGAAAGACGAACACTCACACGGGGGTAAGCTTCAGTACCTTTACTGGTGATGTTGCAGGCACGGTCCAGGGTACTCCAGGCGAAGGGCACACTTTTGGACTCTCTCCCCAGTGAGCGGGTATAGGGCATCCTGATCCGTTGCTTTATTCTCTAAGCTTCTGACCTGCCTGGAGCTAGGCCTAGCTTGGTTACTGTCTCTCTTTGCACCTGCTGACCAGGTGGTAGGGCCTTATCTTTGGAGATCACTCTCCCTGGACGCTGGGACCTCTGTGACTCCTAGCCCTGGTACTGTAATCAGTGTTTGGTGAACCTGGGACCTGTAGTCCTCCAGGGGTTCCGGTGGTTCCTACTGGGTGTAAAGGGGTCCCTGTAGGCGCGGACCCGGTGTCCAGTATATATATCGGGGTGAGCCTGGTATGCGCCTCTGCCCCCTCACTACTTCTTCCTTCTCCTCTTGCCTTCGGCCCACTCAAGGCCCTCACTAGGCCTTCACACGTGCTGTAGGCCTTGGCTCGCCTAAGCACAGCAGCCAGCTTGCTGCCTCTTTGCTGCTCTCTGAGCGTCAGCACGCTCTCTGCTCACTCTGAGCTGTGTTCCTCTCTGTCTCTGAACACTAAAGTGAAACTGCCTGGCTCCACCCTCCCTTTATATATCCATAACGGGCTCCCTCTACTGGTCTGAGGTGGTAGGGTGGAGGTGTGTGAATGTGTAAGGGCCTCTTGTGGAGAAGTCCATCCATGCACCCTTCTGGGTTCTGTGGCACCAATGCGCAGCAGGGCGCCACACAGGTACGGACTCAGAGTCGAAGGCAGGACTGGATACTGATGCTGGCTTGACAGGACAAACACTGGTGCTGGTTCAGACAGTGCGGATCCTGGAACACTTCTTCTACAAACAGTACGGTTTCAGGTGCAGGAACAGACAGGATGGTTTCGGGTTCATGATTCAAGTTCCAACAGGTCAGTTCAGGTTCAAGATTCAGGTTCAGGTACCAACAAGTTAGTTCAGGATTCAGGTACCGACTGGTCGGTTCAAGTTCAGGATTCACGTTCAGGTACCGAAAGGTTGGTTCAGATTCAGGATTCAGGTTCCGGTACCGACAGGTCGATTCAGGTATCGACAGGTCAGTTCAGGGTTCAGGTTCAGGTAATGACAGGTCGGTTCAGGATTCAGGTTCAGGAACAAGGACCTGACAGCAGACTTAGCAACTTGCTGACTAACTAAACACAAATGTTGCACAGGCACTTCCCTACATGGGAAGGTGCTTTAAATATTTTAGTGTCTCCCAGCCATTGGCTGGGGACACATCAGGAATGCGCGGGCACCTTTAAGAAGCATGAAGTGAGCATGTGCCCTAAGCACATTGCCAGGAGACCTGCGTGACGTGCAGGAAGCCGATGCAGGGACCGGAGTAGAGGACGCAGGTGGGCTACCGTGACGGTGAGCATGTCTGGGTCCCTGCCAGGAGGAGGAGGTTCACTGCAATTGAAACGTTGCCACGCCACATAGGCTGATTAAAGTCCACTTTATTTTTGGTATCATTGGAGTGCTGCCTGCTTTTTTCATCTTTAGATATATATATATATATAGAGAGAGAGATACGATAGATAGATAGATAGATAGATAGATAGATAGATAGATAGATAGGAGGTCATGAGGTGCATACAGATGTAATTTGGGACATTTATAGGCTGCTACAACAGAGACATTATTCTCCCTCATACATGATATATGGCGACACCGTGTCATTATTATTGTGACTCATCTCCCTCAGATCCTTGCCCGCTGCACCACATAACTCCAGTGAGGGTAGTGTCGGCGTGTGGACAGAATAACAAGTGTGAATTACCACCGCTGTCCACTACGCACATTCATCTTACTTGCCTCCTGACATCTCAGAACACAGTTTCATATCTTCTGCTTGTAACGTTAGAGAGAAGAAGAATACCTTGTGGAAGTCAAGAAAACCTGAATAAAATGCAACAACAAAGGCCTTTACTCTTTCTTGGCTTGCAGCAGGCACTGCGGTTTTCTGGATTGGCCTCAGGTTGCTCTATGGGCATCGAGTCATGAATCTTAAAATTCTCAGCCTGAGGATTTTAGATAGATAAGTAATCTAATCTATCTACCTATCTATTATCTATCTATCTTTCTTTCTTTCTATCGCCTATATAACTTTACAGCAGCAGCGTCTTTTCCACGTGGAACCTTTTCCAGGCCGTCGTATGGTGGAACAGACGGAGTTTAAAAAGATCGAAGTGCAGACGATTACATAATTGAAATTAAAAAATAACCCTCTATATATAGTGACCGTTTTATATGATTCATACTGCAGAACTCATGATATATACAGCTGCAGCTTATTCATCCAATAAATGTGCATAAATACATATTAAAATAGCTCAAAGATTATTAAAATGCATAGAACTTGTGTAAATGAATAATAATCATCATGCTCATGCATAAGTTAAAATAATCATCATCGCTGTCCCCACTGGGGCTCACAATCTAGATTCCCTATCAGTTTGTCATTGGAGTGTGGGAGGAAACCAGAGGAAACCCAGCAAACATGGGGAGAACATACAAACTCCTTGCAGATGTTTCCTTGGTGGGTTTTGAACCCAGGACCCCAGCTCTGCAAAGCAACAGAACTAACCACTGAGCCCTCGTACTGACCATGATTAAAAAAGGTAAATGTGCCGATACAATATGCCTATAAGAAAAAGAAGAGGGGGGGGGGGACATACAACAATAGGCAAACTAAGGCTAGGGTCACACGTCCGTGCTTTCTCTTATCCGAGAGAATCGGGTCTATCATGTTAATCACACTCTGATCCGATTTTCTCGGATGAGAAGATGGGAAAAAAATGTCTCCGTCTTCTCTATTCTGTCAGTCTGTGAGAATCATACTGCACTCAGATGTTATCCGAGTGCAGTCCGATTTTTTCCATGGACTTATTGACTTGCATTGTCGAGTGCGATTCAAATATCGGACGCAAATCGACCATGTTGCAATGGTCTCCATGGCCACATGTTTCGCCGCTGTTAGACAGCCACAAAACATGTGGGGATTTCCCCTGTTTGTCAGGCAATCCCCGCATGTTTTGTGTCTGTCGAGCACCCACGATACTCGGTGCGTACTCGAGCACCCTAGACAAACTAGATTAACGAGCACCTGTGCTCATCAATAGTGATTGGTTATATTTGATTATTTTGGATCATGACCTTCAGTATCTGGCTTTTACATAACAATCATCACTGTGTTCCTCCATTTCTTGGTGGTTTTTAACTTCAACTTGTGTGTTTTTTTGTGTTTTACAGTTTGTCCAAGTAATTATGAATAAAAAAGCATTTTTGTAATATTTTTGGATTTCCAGTAGTGTTGAGCGAGCATGCTCGACTCTGCTCGGTACTCGCCCGAGCATCACGCTACTCGGGATGTTCGGCGAGCACCGAGCATTTCCGGGTTACTCGGGCGGGAGCTCGGGTCTCCGCCCTGCATGTTTGGCGCTCTTTACAGAGCCAATGAACATGCAGGGATTGCCAGCCAGTCACTGTAATGCCGCAGCCATGTTGGTTGTGGGCATTACAGTGACTGGCTGGCCACACAGCGTCACCTCGAGTATTTAAAACCGGGCGCCGCCATCTTGGACACAGACGGCTGGGATCAGACAGTGTAGGGACAGTGCTGCTGATTTAGGGAGAGATATATACTGCAAAATAGTTAGTGTAGGGTCTGTAAAGGCTGCCAGATCAAACAAACAGTCCTTCTCAGGACTAATATCCATCCCAGATACCAGGCAGGCAGGCAGGCAGGCTGTATAGGAGACGCAGTGGTTATACCAGCAAACGCTGCATTACAGTCCTGTGTGCTCCTGTTGCTGAAATTGCTGGACTTAGCTCCAGGTCCCGGGGGCCAGGAAAAATCCTTTTATTTTATCTAAATCCTCTTTTTTTTTTCCTCCTTCACAATGTACAAATACCCATCTTATTAACCTTTTGGTGCCCCCCCCAAAAAAAAGTCTGTCTGTGACAGTTCAGACACAAATATATCTGTTGAAAATAGTCTGGTGTAAGCCAGAGAAATAGAAGTGTGGTTTTGCAATTCTATCGGCCATTTGTATCTAAAAAAAATAGTTTGAGTGTGTCGCTCACTGTTCAGCCGCAAATATATATATATTTTAAAAAGCCTGGTATACACGAGTAAATTATTACTGTGGTTTTGCTGTTCCACAGTAAAACATCTCTATTATCCTGTTTTTGGTATTTTTTGCTGTATAAAAATAATAATAGTGTCTCCCTGATTTTTCAGACACAAATATATCTGTTGAAAATAGTCTGGTGTAGGCCAGAGAGACAGAAGTGTGCTTTTGCTGTTCCATGGTAAAAAATCTCTATTATCCTGCTTTTTGCATTTTTTGCTGTAAAAAAAAAAATTGTGTCTCCCTGATTTTTCAGACACAAATATATCTGTTGAAAATAGTCTGGTGTAGGCCCGAGAAATACAAGTGTGGTTTTGCAGTTCCACGGTACAAACCTCTGTATTATCCACTTTTGGGCCATTTGTATCTAAAAAAAACAGTTTGAGTGTGTCGCTCACTGTTCAGTCGCAAATATATATATATTTTAAAAAGCCTGGTATACACCAGTAAATTATTACTGTGGTTTTGATGTTCCACGGTAAAACATCTCTATTATCCTGTTTTTGGCATTTTTTGCTGTATAAAAATAATAATAGTGTCTCCCTGATTTTTCAGACACAAATATATCTGTTGAAAATAGTCTGGTGTAGGCCAGAGAGACAGAAGTGTGCTTTTGCTGTTCCATGGTAAAAAATCTCTATTATCCTGCTTTTTGCATTTTTGCTGTAGAAAAAAAAAAAATAGTGTCTCCCTGATTTTTCAGACACAAATATATGTGTTGAAAATAGTCTGGTGTAGGCCCGAGAAATACAAGTGTGGTTTTGCAGTTCCACGGTACAAACCTCTGTATTATCCACTTTTGGGCCATTTGTATCCAAAAAAAACAGTTTGAGTGTGTCGCTCACTGTTCAGCCGCAAATAAATATATATATTTTAAAAAGCCTGGTATACACCAGTAAATTATTACTGTGGTTTTGATGTTCCACGGTAAAACATCTCTATTATCCTGTTTTTGGCATTTTTTGCTGTATAAAAATAATAATAGTGTCTCCCTGATTTTTCAGACACAAATATATCTGTTGAAAATAGTCTGGTGTAGGCCAGAGAGACAGAAGTGTGCTTTTGCTGTTCCACGGTAAAAAATCTCTATTATCCTGCTTTTTGCATTTTTTGCTGTAAAAAAAAAAAAAAATAGTGTCTCCCTGATTTTTCAGACACAAATATATCTGTTGAAAATGGTCTGGTGTAGGCCAGAGAGACAGAAGTGTGCTTTTGCTGTTCCATGGTAAAAAATCTCTATTATCCTGCTTTTTGCATTTTTGCTGTAGAAAAAAAAAAAAATAGTGTCTCCCTGATTTTTCAGACACAAATATATCTGTTGAAAATAGTCTGGTGTACGCCCGAGAAATACAAGTGTGGTTTTGCAGTTCCACGGTACAAACCTCTGTATTATCCACTTTTGGGCCATTTGTATCTAAAAAAAACAGTTTGAGGAATCGCTCCTGCCAAACAAACCTGATTGACTTCTACGAGGAGGTTAGCTCTCGATTAGATCAGGGGGAACCAGTGGATGTCGTGTATCTCGACTTCTCAAAAGCATTCGATAGCGTGCCACATAATAGGTTGGTATACAAAATGAGAATGATGGGGCTGGGGGAAAATGTCTGCAAGTGGGTAGCTAACTGGCTAAAGGATAGAAGGCAGAGGGTGGTTATAAATGGAATATACTCAGATTGGGTAAGCGTCACTAGTGGGGTACCACAGGGGTCTGTACTAGGCCCAATGTTATTTAATATCTTTATTAACGACATAGTCAACGGGATAAATAGTAAAATATCAATATTTGCAGATGACACAAAGTTATGTAAAACAATTAATACAAAAGAGGACAGTGCAGACCTACAGAGGGATTTGGATAAGCTGGGTAGGTGGAGCATTAAATGGCAAATGAGGTTTAACGAGGAGAAATGTAAGGTCATACATATGGGAAGGAAAAATGGAAGTCACCAGTACTCACTGAATGGGAAATCATTGGGGAATTCAGAGATGGAGAAGGACTTGGGCATCTTGATTGATAGCAAACTAAATTGGAGTGCCCAAAGTCAGGCCGCTGCTGTAAGGGCAAACAGGGTAATGGGATGTATCAGAAGAGGTATAGCTGCAAAGGATGAGAACATTGTTCTTCCACTGTACAAAGCACTGGTCAGACCACACTTGGAATACTGTGCTCAGTTATGGGCCCCAATATATAGAAAGGATATAAACGAGCTTGAAAAGGTACAAAGGAGGGCAACAAAATTAATAAAGGGAATGGAGGGACTGCAATACCCAGAGAGGTTGGCAAAACTAGGACTATTCAGCCTGGAAAAGAGAAGGTTGAGGGGGGACATAATAAATGTGTACAAATATGTTAGGGGACAGTATAGAGATCTTGCCCGGGATTTGTTCAAAAGGAGGGATATTACGGTAACCAGAGGGCACTCACTAAGACTGGAAGAGAAAAGGTTCCAGCACCAGCATAGGAAGGGGTTCTTTACCGTAAGAGCAGTGAGAATATGGAATTCACTGAGTGAGGAGACGGTAATGTCGGATTCACTACACCAGTTCAAGCAGGGACTGGATGCATTTCTAGATACCAGGCAGATTTCAGCGTATACTTAAAAATAAAATAAAATAGTAGGTTGATACAGGGATTTATTCTGACTGCTGGTTTCAGAGTCGGGAGGGAATTTTTCCTCAGGTGAAGATTGGCTAAATCATTTGGGGTTTTGGCCCTCCTCTGGATCAACTTTAGCAATTACAGAACTAACAAGTCGAACTTGATGGACGCAAGTCTTTATTCGGCTTTACAAACTATGTTACTATGTTACTATGTTAATTGGATAGCAGACAATACTTCCAGTTACCTGGGCACCACCACCTCCGGTCTGTCTTCCACACGGTCAACTCTTAGTAGCCGTGAGTCTCGACCGCATACTCCTCCTCACCCTGATGCTCCTTCCTCCCACCATGCCGAGTGTCGTCAGACAGCAAGTGATCCCACACTTGGACACTCTGAAGAGCTGTTCACTGGTCCATTTAGATATTTGGGCCCCTCGCCTGATACGCTTGAAATGGTGGAAGAGGAGATCCCATGTTGCGATGCCCAAATATTTGAACAGCCATGGCCACAGGAAGCCGACGTTGGCAATCTGTCACAAGAGGTGGACGATGACGAGACACAATTGCCAGGAAGTGAGGAGGAGGATCGTGGTGCGCAAGTGGAAGAGGAGGAGGTGGTGGATGATCTAGTAACTGACCCAACGTGGAAGGAGGACATGCAGAGTGAGGCCAGCAGCACACAGGGGGAGGGAGGCAGAGTACCCCAACAGGCAGGAAGAAGCAGTGTGGTGGCCGCAGACAGAAGGCGGGCAACCGTTCCCCGTAACACCAACACGAGGGACGTTGCCAGTACAAGCGGTAGGTCTTCCAGAGTCTGGAATTTTTTTAAAGACTCTGTTGATAACCCCAAAAAGGCCATATGTTCCACCTACCATGCCAGCATCAGCAGGGGTGACAAAACTACCAGCCTGACCACCACCAGCATGATCAGGCACATGGCAGCAAAGCACCCGACTTTGTGGGGCGAAACCCAGGGTCCACGACCAGTGTCAGCGGGTGTCACCACTGCTTCTTCCACTGTTGTGCGTGCAATAGAACCCCCTGTTGTGTGTGCAAGGCAATCCCCTGTCCATACTGCATGTAAAGATGCCCCCTCCTCTCAGTCTTCACTTGTTATGGCAGTTTCTCAAGAAACAGCATCAACGTCCACATCCACGTCCCACCGCAGCGTTCAATTGTCCATATCCCAGACCTTTGAACGAAAGCGGAAATTCACAGCTAACGCCCCACAGGCCACAGTCCTAAATTCGCACATTTCACGACTGCTTACATTGTAAATGCTGCCTTTTAGGCTGGTGGAGACGGAATCCTTCCGCAATCTTATGGCGGTGGCCGTCCCTCGGTACTCGGTCCCCAGCCGACACTATTTTGCCTGGTGTGCCATCCCCGCACTACACAAGCACGTGTCCCAAAGCATCTGCCGTGCCCTCAACAACGCAGTTACTGGGAGAGTCCACCTGACAACGGACACGTGGACAAGTGCTTGTGGCCAGGGACGGTACATCTCTCTGACGGCACACTGGGTAAACATAGTGGAAGGCTGGACCCAGTCGGACCTTGGGACGGAACACATCCTCCCCACACCGAGGATTGCAGGCCCTATGTCAGTCAGAGTTGCCCCCACAGTGTACAGCTCCTGCGCATCCTACTCCTCCTCCTCCTCCTCATGTTCAGCCTCCATCTCAGATATCACCACATCAGTTACAAGCTAGAAGCATTGCAGTACTGCCTCCGCCAAGCGCCAACAGGCTGTGCTGAAACTCATAAGCTTAGGTGATAAACCTCACACTGCTTGTGAGTTGTGGACAGCTGTGAAAGAGCAGGCAGATCTGTGGCTGAGACCGCTGAACCTACATCCCGGCATGGTTGTGTGTGACAATGGCCGAAACCTGGTGGCGGCTCTGAGGCGAGGTGAGATCACACACGTACCATGCCTGGCTCATGTGCTTAACCTCGTGGTTCAGCGGTTTCTTAAATCGTACCCCGAGTTGCCAGATCTGCTCGTGAAAGTACGCCGCCTGTCAGCTCATTTTCGCAAGTCGGCTACAGCTTCCGCCGCCCTTGCTGTGTTGCAGCAGCGTTTGCAGCTTCCGGCACACCGACTGGTGTGTGATGTACCCACATGTTGGAACTCTACCCTCCACATGTTGAAAAGGATTTGTGAGCAGAAGAGAGCAGTTGTGGAGTACCAGCTGCAACAAGGCCGTCGATATTCAGGTCAGACTCCACACATAAGACCTCAGGAGTGGACCTGGATGTCTGACATATGTACCATCCTGACAAACTTTGAGGAGGCCACCAAGATGGTGAGTGGCGATGACGCCATCATTAGTGTCAGCATCCCACCACTTGTCTGTCTTTTGCAACGCTCTCTGCAGAGAATTAAAGAGGAGGCATTGCAGCCAGAGTATGATGAGATGGATCAAGAAGCCGTAGCGGGCGATTACACACAGCCCAGCCTCATCTCATCCCAACGTGCATTGGGGGACAATGAGGGAGAGGAGGAGGAGGAGGAGGAGGAGGAAGAACAGGAGCTGCTATCATGCATTGTAGACGGTAGTACCTGTACAAGTGTCATACCGTCGGTTCAGCGTGGGTGGCCTGAGGACAGGGGGGAGGAGGAAGAGGAGGAGGAGGAGGAGAGCATGGTCAGTCGTCATCTTGGTGAGGACACGGAAATCTTGCCCGTTACCAGTCTGGCACGCATGGCTGACTTTATGTTACGCTGCCTTAACCGTGACTATCGCGTTGTCAAAATGTTGGGTGACAGTCATTAGTGGTTGGTGACACTTGTAGACCCCCGCTACAAGGAGAACTTTCACTCTCTTATTCCTGAGGTGGAGAGGTCTACAAAAATGGGGCAATACCAGAAGGCCCTTGCTGCAGAACTCTTAAAAACATTCCCATCTGAACACGCTAGCGGCAGAGGTCACAGTTCGTTGCCCAACCAAGGCGTACAGGCGAGAGAGATGCAACTCCAATCCAGCAGAGGCAGGGGAACACTGTCAACGTTCTGGGACAGTTTTCTGACACCCGCCCAGCTTACAGGCCCTGAGGCGCGGGGTACTCTCACAAGGAGTGGAAAGTTTCAAAAGATGGTGAGGGAGTACCTTGCCGATCGCACCAGCGTCCTCCGTGATTCCTCTGTGCCTTTTAATTATTGGGTATCCAAGCTCAACACTTGGAATGAACTCTCTCTGTACGCCTTGGAGGTCCTGGCCTGCTCTGCCGCTAGCGTGTTATCGGAGAGTGTTTTTAGTGCCGCTGGGGGAATTATAACTGATAAGCACACTCGCCTGTCAACTGACAATGCTGACAAGCTGACCCTTACCAAAATGAACAAGGGCTGGATTGGGCCAGACTTCTCATCACCACCAAATGACAGCAGAGTAACATAAAGTCAAATCCACTGTGTTATTTCGGGAGGTGTATTCACATGCACCGCTTCACACCCACACATGGGTATACGCTTCCTCGTTTCGGTTGTTTAATCTTCTTCTCCTTATCCTCAGCCTCCACCACCACTATACCACCAGGGTGCCAGCATTGCAAGTTACTCCGTCCAAATTTTTGGCAGCTTTTGCTGGGAAAGCATAAGCAAATACCATGGGACACCCACTCCCCAATAATGGGACTTATGTTTGTAATATGCTGTACTGCATGGCTCTTGTAAGGGGCATTGCAAGTTGCTCCGTCCTAATTTTTGGCAGCTTTTGCTGGGAAAGCATAAGCAAATACTATGGGAGACCCACTCCCCAATAATGGGACTTATGTTTGTAATATGCTGTACTGCATGTGACGCGCCCCCTGGGCCATGTGTACACGTGTGTGGGATACCCGGTGCCGGGTCTCTGGGGTCTGTAGTCTCCGTGGCGGTGACCCAGTCCCATGGCTCAGGCTGGTCAAACCAGAGGCAGTCTTTCCTAGGTTTTGAGGTTAATTGTCCGACTGCGCCACCCGTGGATTGCGGTCAGGGAGTACCACCGATGCGAGGCAGACCGCTGAGGCTGGTGTTGTGTGCGCAGCATAGAATGGGATAACTCCCCTCGGGAGGAGTATAGCCTCAGGGCAGTGAGTGTGGATGATGGGGGTGATGGTGCACGAGCGCAGCAGGAACGACTCAGAGTCTTTGCAGTGCAGTTCAGGGTCTTTACTGATGATTATAAGGTAGACCCTCCCGGGAGTACTGGCTAGCATAAGAGGCCTGGTCAGTCTGTGAGCAAGCAGGAGTTCCCCTGGCCAGGTGGAGTTGTAGGCCTCCCCGTCTGTCTGCACTCTTCCTGGCTACCTTGCTGTAAGCGGGTAGAAGTAGCCCACGTCCCTGAGTGTACCGTGTAGTGCTCACCCGTATGGCTGGTGACTTGGGGCCTTCTGTTAGCCTCCGCTCCACGACGGCGGTGCTGGTCCCTTGCTTGTGACTGAGCCTCCGGGCTTCTATGGCCAGAGGACCTGAAATCCCCTGCCGGCTGGTTTCTGCTGCTGGAT
Source organism: Phyllobates terribilis (assembly GCF_046119375.1). NCBI lineage: Eukaryota > Metazoa > Chordata > Amphibia > Anura > Dendrobatidae > Phyllobates > Phyllobates terribilis. The sequence continues at coordinate 740,107,304 of NW_027362764.1, forward strand.
ATATAAGTCCTCACAGCTTCGGACTCCTGTGTCCGGTTCCTATTGTCTTCTGCCAGGGCGAGCTCTGCTCAGCTTCCAGCCCCTGGTCTTAAGCTCCTAGCTCCTACAGAGCTCCTTGCTGTTACTTTCCCTTGCTCTCACTCTGACTCTGACTGTTCTCTGACTCACTCAACCCCGCCCCAGATCCAGTTTATAAGGGCAGAATTCTCCCCTCCCAGGACTGATGTTGCATGTTTAAGGGATCCTGACCAGGAAACCTCCCACTTGCTCTCCGACGTAATATCTCTATTACTGTGGTGACCAGACTCCTGGGGTGCCACACATGGCTCTTGTAAGGGGCATTGCAGTTCGTCATAATTTTTGGAAAGCCTTCCATTCACTGCTTAGGCCAACAGTGCACGGGAGACCCAGTTGCTATAAATCGAAAAAAAGGTTTAGTTAACGCCCTCTGACCTCCATGTCATTTCCAAGGGGCATTGGAGTGGCTCGAAATTTTTGGTAGGCATTGCACTCACTGTATGCCCTATAACTGTGTAGCCGAACCGCTCCTTTTGTTACAGAAACATATCCTACAAGACATATCTGGTTGACTGGCCTGATATTGATGTGAATGGTCCCTGTTCCTCCTGCTCTTTCTCCTTTGCCACCACCTCATCCGTCATTTATCACCTGAAGCTTTGTTTTAACAGGAGTCATAGAACTGGGATAGTAGCAGGAAAACATCCAGCAATCCTCGGAGGAGGTAGGATATGCGCCAAAATGCGGACCACCTCAGGCCTAGCCGCTACTACATACAGGACACGGAAGTCTTGCCCGTTACCAGTCTGGCACCCATGGCTGACTTTATGTTACACTGCCTTAACCGTGACCCTCGCATTGTCAAAATGTTGGGTGACAGTCATTACTGGTTGATGACACTTTTAGACCCCCTCTACAAGGAGAACTTTCACTCTCTTATTCCTGAGTTGGAGAGGTCTACAAAAATGGGGCAGTACCAGAAGGCCCTTACTGCAGAACTATTAAAAAAATTCCCATCTGAACACGGTAGCGGCAGAGGTCACAGTTCGCTGCCCAACTAAGGCATACAGGCGAGAGAGACGCAACTCCAATCCAGCAGAGGCAGGGGAACACTGTGAATGTTCTAGGACAGTTTTCTGAGACCTGCCCAGCTTACAGGCCCTGAGGCGCAGGGTACTCTCACAAGGAGTGGAAAGTTTCAAAAGATGGTGAGGGAGTACCAGCATCCTCCGTGATTCCTCTGTGCCTTTTAATTATTGGGTATCCAAGCTGGACACTTGGAATGAACTCACTCTGTATGCCTTGGAGGTCCTGGCCTGCCCTGCCGCTAGCGTGTTATCGGAGCGTGTTTTTAGTGCCGCTGGGGGAATTATAACTGATAAGCGCACTCGCCTGTCAACTGACAATGCTGACAAGCTGACCCTTATCAAAATGAACAAGGGCTGGATTGGGCCAGACTTCTCATCACCACCAAATGACAGCAGAGTAACATAAAGTCAAATCCACTGTGTTATTTCGGGAGGTGTATTCCCATGCATCGCTTCACACCCACACATGGGTATACGCTTCCTCATTTCGGCTGTTTTTTGCTCTTCTCCTTATCCTCAGCCTCTACGACCACTATACCACCAGGGTGACCGTGGTCCATGTTGCCAGCATTGCAAGTTCCTCTGTCCTAATTTTTGGCAGCTTTTGCTTGGAAGGCATAGGCAAAGACTATGGGAGACCCACTCCCCAATAATGGGAATAATGTTTTTAATATGCTGTACTGCATGGCTCTTGTAAGGGGCATTAAAATTGTCTTGTTAAGCTACTGTGACCTCCACGTCTCTTCCAAGGGTCGTTGATATTGTCTTTTTATTCCACTGTAACCTCCACCACTCTTCCAAGGGGCATTGATATTGTCTTTTTATTCCACTGTGACCTCCACCACTCTTCCAAGGGGCATTAAAACCGTCTTGTTAAGCTACTGTGACCTCCACGTCTCTTCCAAGGGGCATTAAAACCATCTTGTTAAGCTACTGTGACCTCCACATCTCTTCCAAGGGGCATTAAAACTGTCTTGTTAAACCACTCTGAACTCCACGTCTCTTCTAAGGGGCATTAAAACCGTCTTGTTAGACCACTCTGATCTCCACAGCTCTTCCAAGGGGTATTGACATGTTGTTTTTAATTACCTCTAACCTCCACGACTCTTGCAACGGGCATTGCATTTCCTCCTAATTTTTGTCAGCTTTTGCTTTTCAATGCATAGGCGAACACTAAGGGAGACCCACTCCCCAATAATGGGTAGAAGGTTTTTAATACGCTGTAATCCACGTTTGTTTCAAGGGGCATTGCAGTGCCTAATAATTTTTGGAAAGCCTTCCATTCCCTGCTTAGGCCAACAGTGTACAGGAGACCCAGTTGCTATAAATGGAAAAAACGGTTTAGTTAAGGCCCTCTGATCTCCATGTCACTTCCAAGGGGCACTGGAGTGCCTCGAAATTTTTGGTAGGCATTGCATTCACTGTATGCCTTACTGTGTAGCTGAACCGCTCCTTTTGGTACAGAAACATATCCTACAAGACATGTGTGGTTGGCTGGCCTGATATTGATGTGAATGGTCCAGGTTCCTCCTGCTCTTTCTCCTTTGCCACCACCTCATCCATCATTCATCACCTGAAGCTTTGTTTTAACGGGAGTCATAGAACTGGGATAGTAGCAGGAAAACATCCAGCAATCCTCGAAGGAGGTAGAATATGCGCCAAAACGCTGACCACCTCAGGCCTAGCTGCTACTACATACATGCGCTTGCATTCCAAGGAACAGAAAGCTAAGGAGGTGGATGGCCTCATGATCATGAATAATTTACTCGTTGTGTAGGAGGCCGACCACTGCTGCTGTCTACCTTCTGAACTTTGTGTTGAAGCCTGATTGACCCAGGACTCGCAATCCTCTATGTCTGGAGGACGTGTTGCATCCCAGTGTCCAACTGTGTCCCGGCTTCCACAATATTAACCCAGTGTGAAGGCGTCAGTGAGATGGACCATTCCTGGCCACATTCACTTGTCCACGTGTTTGTGGTTAGGCTGTCCTTCCCACTAAATGCACTGGGGAGGGCACAGGTAATGTTTTGGTATGCGCGCTTGTGTATAAGGCGCACCGGGACAAATAGGGGCGGCTGGGGACCGTTTATGGACACCCTGCCACCCCCACGCGGCTGGGGACTGTGTGTGGGCACCCGGCCGCGTGGCAGCTGGGGAATGAGTATGGACACCCGGCCGCCCCCCTGGCGGCTGGGGACCAAGCGTGGACACCCGGCCGCCGGGCGGCTGGGGACTGAGTATGAATACCAGGCTACCGACGCAGCCATGACGTGGTGGCCAGATTCCACCTCCACATGCCTAAAAGGCCCAATTTCAAGTGCAAGCAAGCTAGCAGTATGGTGTTGCAGCCTGGGGGTGGGTGGGTGGCAGGCTGCATACTTGCGCTTGTATTGCAAGTTATGGGGGAGGTACAATTGAACACTGCCCTGGGACAAGGACTTGCACGGGGATAGTTGCAAGTCTGCATCTTCTGATGCGGCAAGGATCACTTCTGATGGGCACACTTTTAGGCAGTGACCTGGGTGTCAGAGATGCTTCCAGGGGTCTTCCCCATGCTGTTCCCATGTCTTTTCAGCACTTTATGCATGTGTCACACACCACATGGCCAGATAAGGTTGTAAAATGTTAAAATGACATTTCCCGGTGAATGCATTTGTCACGCTTGAAAGCAATACAAACGTGCAAAAACGCATAAAAAATGCTACTTGTGAACATAGCCCAAGGTGTGGAGGAGTATTTTTGTTTTTGGTTATTTATTTTACCTTATACACAAGTCTTTACCCTGGAAAGGATGTTCCTTAACCCCTTTCCGACCTGGTCAGTAATAGTACGCACCAGGTCGGGAAGGCCGATTCAGCGGGGGCTCCGGCGGTGAGGCCGCACTGAAGCGAGCACATGTCAGCTGATTATTGGAATCGCAATCCACCCGCGGCTGTTCACATGTTAAATCTCTGACAGTGGCATTTAACTCGCGCTTCCGGGAGTCCTAAGCCCCGCCCATCAGTGACCCCGTCACGTGATCGCGGGTCACCAATGGGTGGACATGACAACTCAGGGTCTGCAGCAGACGCCTGTGGTTGTCATGTCTCAATTGCTATGAGCGCCACCTAGTGGTCAGCGCTCATAGCAAGTGAGCATTTCTCCTGCATACAAGCGATCTGCTCATCGCTTGTATGCAGTAGAAGCAATCAGACAACTGCTGCTTCTAGTCTCCTCTGGAGACTATAGAAGCAAGCAGAAAGTGTAAAAAAAAAGTTTTTAAAAAAATAAAAAAAATAAAAAATATATAAAGGTTTAAGTCACCCCCCTTTCACCCCATTCAAAATAAAATATATATATATAAAGAAAAAACCACATACACATATTTGGTATCGCCGCGTTCAGAATCGCCCGATCTATCAATATAAAAGAAGAATTAATACAATCAGTAAACGGCGTAACGAGAAAAAAATTTAAACGCCAGAATTAAGTTTTTTTGGTCGCTACAACTTTGCAATAAAATGCAATAACGGGCGATCAAAACATCGGATCTACCCCAAAATGGTATCAATAAAAACGTCAGCCCGGCACGCAAAAAATAAGCCCTCACCTGGCCCCAGATCCCAAAAAATGGAGAAGCTAAGGGTCTTGGAAAATGGCGTCATTTTTTTTTGTTTTTTTAGCAAGCTTTGGATTTTTTTTTCACCACTTAAATAAAAAAGAACCTATACATGTTTGGTGTCTATGAACTCGTAACGACCTGGAAAATAATGATGGCAGGTCAGTTTTAGCAATCTGTGAACGTGGTAAAAAAAGGACCCAAAAAACAACTGTGGAATTGCATTTTTTTTGCAGTTTCACTGCACTTGGAATTTTTTTCCCATTTTCCAGCATACGATATGGTAAAACCAGTGATGGTGTTTAAAAGTACAACTCGTCCCGCAAAAATAAGCCCTCACATGGCCATATTGAATGAAAATTAAAAAAGTTCTGGTTCTGGGAAAGGGGAGCAAGAAAGGAAAACACAAAAACAGAAAGACCCATGGTCGTTAAGGGGTTAACATATTTCACAGGAAAGCACTTTCAGTTTCCTTTTTGAACGTTTTATTGTGAGCCTGTAAAAGTGGCTTAATACCTCTGACCACGTTGTTGACAGCAGTGACCTGGGGGTCAGAAATGCTTCCTGGGGCGGTCCCCATGCTGTCCCCATGTCATTTGAGCACTGTCACTATCGTTTTGGGCACTTTTTAAGCTTTCTACAGACTGCCGGGGGTACCGCCGCAAAAATGCTCAGGTCTCCCATAGACTAACATTGGGCTCGTTGCTCGGGTCGAGCACCCGAGTATCACAGTGAGCTCGGCCCAAGCTTCGAGCACCCGAGCATTTTAGTGCTCGCTCAACACTAATTTCCAGTATAATACCAGTCTTACAAAGACCTTTCAATAAATATTTTGTTCTCCAAGGAAGCACCTCAGCCTCTAACACTGATGAGACCAGCAAAGCCGCCTGGATCAGATGGGCCATACCGCCAGGCATTTCAAGGTAGGACAGAGATCAGGCACTCAGCAATAAAATTAGAACAATTCTCAGGGGAAATAAGGGAAAATGTAAGATACAGGTTTTTGGCACAAAGCATTAAAAGAAATCACAGGCCTGAGAGTTAGATAAAAAGCTGAGCGTCATCAAAGCCGGTAATAGCCCCAGAATACCAAGGACTCTCTCAAGGTTTCAGGCTTCAAAGAGCTTTTTTTTAAAAGTATTTATTGGATCTTTGGTGTCTCGGGGAAGGCGGCTTTTTACCTCTCATTCATCTAAAGTATAAATCCCCACCTGCAAATGGACATCAGCAAAGCTATCATACCCAGAGCTTTTAGATTGTACCTGGCTGTATCCTTTATGTAATTGTGGTTCTGTCTCATTTGTGCATTATTCCACTAAAAGGGTTGTCCAGCTAAAAAGAATATCATCTTTAAACGGGTTTAACATTGCAAAATATACTAGTTACTATCATACTTCAATCAAGAAAAGTGCCAGATATCGGCACCGGTTCTGGGTCCAGACAGGTCCTGACAGTTGCACTTCTTGCTTGGGTTCGACACAGGAGAGTTTTTCCAGTGTCAGGATGTGACCAATCCTGTATCTAAAGGGGGCTGTCTGACTGTCTCACATTAATATGTAAGCCAGCCGCCTTCTCCTTGTATGCATCAGTCATGACAGAGGAGCAAATTGGCTTAGCTATTGAAATAAGTAGGCAGCCAGCCCCCATTACCCACTGCTCTTGCCAAATACCAGCACAGAAAATGAGAAACTGAAGATGCAGCTGCTGGAACCCAAGACTGGTGCTTATTTTTCATGTCTGGTACATAGGGGCTGGCTGGCAAATTTTGGCCTGGGGGGGAGCAGTCACAAAGTGATGGCCTTCAAATTACGGCAGCCTGTCTTTAGCCTGCTTATTTCTGGCCTCTGCATTAAAGCAGCAGAGAAAGAAGGCTTTAAAAATAACTGTGACTGGTACATAGATATGGGAACAAAGCAGAGCTTACTATATAGATACAACAACAGAACCAAGTTTACTACATAGAAATGGGAACAGAACTGAGCTTACTACAGAAAGTCTAGAATAGAACCGAGTTTACTACATAGAAACGGGAACAGAACAGAGATTAATACATAGATACAGCAACAGAACCAAGCTTACTACATAGAGACGGTGTTATGTTCTGCTACCAGAGCTAAGGAAAGAGAGGAGATCTGTCCCTACGATAGAACTCAGCTGAATCCCTACGATGTAACAGGGAACCTGATCCTGCGATCAGACCTGCTAAAGTCCTAAGCTAGTCTGTACGGAGACCTATAGATGTGGGGAAGGAATCCCTACAAGTACTAAGGACTGGGAGGAAAAAGGGACACCTCCTAACAGAAACAGTAGCAGACAGACAAACAAACAAAATATAAAGAACAAAGAGGTCCGTAGACCAAGCAAACTAACAGAGTTAGATACAGAGCACAGGCTAGCTAGAAAGTAGTTATACAATGAAGTCCAGCAAAGCCAGAAGGGCGGAGCAGGATTAAATAGGCCAACAAGGTCATGTGACCAGCAAAGGAAAAAACCTAAGAGCAAGGTTCTAACAGTACCCCCCCTTCTAAGAGGATCCTCCGGATCCCCTAGGACCAGGCTTATCAGGAAATCTCCTGTGAAACGCTCTGATAAGTCTGGACGCGGAAACATCATCTGACCTCACCCAAGAGTTATCCTCGGGTCCGAAACCTTTCCAGGCCACCAGATACTGCAAACTACCTCTATACCGTCTAGAGTTAAGGATGCGAGAAATTTCATATTCCCCGTCCTCCACCACTGGAGGAACAGAGGCAGAGGCGTCACCATCCGACACAACAGCTTTTTTAACAGAGAGACATGAAATACCGGATTAATTCTCCAGGAGGTAGGAACCTCCAACCTAACAGCAGATTGGTTGACAACCTGAAGCACCTTAAAGGGCCCTACAAACTTGGGACCCAATTTCTTAGAAGGAATGCTCAACCGCAGATTCCTAGAGGACAACCAAACCATGTCACCAACAGCGAACAAAACCTCCTGTCGTTTCCTATCAAAGTAGTCTTTAGATTTTCTGTTAGCCTCCTGAAGATTACCACGCACATCCGTCCAAACTCTCTCCAAATCACCGGAAAAATTCTCCTCCTCAGGCACGGCAGATCCCAACTTGGAGAACGACCCAAACGACGGATGTCTCCCAGAACAACAAAAAAAAGGCGAACAACCAGCAGAAGAAGATGTATGATTGTTCAGAGCAAATTCAGCAAGTGGCAGAAACTCAGACCACCCCTCTTGATTGTCTGCCACAAAACAACGCAAGAACTGCTCAACATCCTGGTTTTTCCTTTCTGTCTGGCCATTAGATTCAGGATGATATCCGGACGAGAACGACAGATGAACTCCCAACCTGTCACAAAAGGCACGCCAAAAACGAGCCACGAACTGAGGACCCCTATCAGAAACAATGTCAGTAGGAACGCCATGAAGTCTGACAATTTCCTTGACAAAGGCCTTAGCGAGAGTTTTAGCGCAGGGCAGTTTGACAAAGGGAACCAAGTGACACATCTTGCTAAAATGGTCCACGACCACCCAGATGACAGTAAAACCCTCAGAGGGGGGAAGGTCAGTTATAAAGTCCATAGCCAAATGTGTCCAAGGAGCACTAGGAACCTCCAAAGGACAAAGCAACCCCGCAGCAGGAGTATGAGAGGACTTAGATCTAGCACATATAGTACATTGATGCACCCACTTAATGACTTCCTTCTGCCATCCAGGCCACCAAAAACTGCGACCCACCAGTCTCTTGGTCTCAGAGATTCCGGGATGACCTGCCAACCGAGATTCGTGACACTCAATAAACAAATCCCTCCTAAAGGTCCCAGGCACAAACAACCTCCCATGAGGAGTGTTAGATGGGGCATTCTCCTGTGCTTTAAGAATCTCATCTTCCAAAACGGAGTCCAAAGCAGCTATCACAACACCTTCTTGTAAAATGTTCTCCTCTTTCTCAGCACCGACTATGGGAGAAAAACTGCGAGACAAGGCATCCGCCTTAACATTCTTAGTACCAGGGATGTAAGTAACGGAGAAATTAAACCGCGAGAAAAACAGTGCCCACCTAGCCTGACGGGCATTCAGGCGCTTGGCAGCATCAAGATATATCAGATTTTTATGATCCGTAAGAACCTGAACGGGAAATTCCGCACCTTCCAAGAAGTGGCGCCAGTGCTCAAATGCGAGTTTAATAGCCAATAATTCCCGATTACCAATATCGTAATTCAGTTCAGTCTCCGAAAAATTTTTTGAAAAAAAGGCACAGGGATGTAATCCATCCCCGTTATCCTGAGACAATACTGCGCCAACCCCCACCGAAGAAGCATCAACCTCCACCAAAAACGGCTTAGTCACATCAGGCTGCATAAGGATGGGAGCAGAGGTGAACCTCTCCTTGAGATACACAAAAGCTTCAATAGCCTCAGAAGACCACTGAACCGCATCAGCACCTTTCCTGGTGAGATCGGTCAGAGGTTTGACAATACTAGAAAAATTTTTTTAGGAATTTTCTGTAATAATTGGCGAAACCTAAAAACCTCTGTATCGATTTCAAACCAATAGGCCTAGGCCATTCCTGTACAGCTTGAACTTTAACCGGGTCCATCTCAAAACCTTCGCTGGAGATAATGTAACCCAAAAAACTAATTCTCTGTACAGCGAACTCACATTTCTCCAGCTTAGCAAAAAGCGAATTGTCCATTAACAATTGTAATACCTCACGTACGCTCCGCCAATGAGACTCCAGATCCGGCGAATAAATCAAAATGTCATCCAAATACACAACCACATTTTTGCCAATCAAAGGTCTAAGGATGTCATTAATAAGATTCTGAAAAAATGCAGGAGCATTAGTAAGACCAAAAGGCATAACCAGATTCTCAAAATGACCCACAGGAGTGTTAAAAGCAGTCTTCCATTCGTCACCCTCCTTCATGCGCAACAGATTGTATGCCCCCTTAAGGTCAATTTTAGAGAACCACTTGACCCCCATTAACTGGTTAAACAGATCAGGAATCAATGGCAGTGGGTAAGGATTGCGTACAGTAATTTTGTTAATCTCACGAAAATCCAGACAAGGACGTAAACCGCCGTCCTTTTTTTTTACAAAAAAAAATCCAACCGCCACAGGAGACTTAGAGGGCCTAATGTGACCGGCGGCCAAACTTGTCTGTATGTATTCATCCAAAGCCTTCCTCTCAGGAATAGTAAGGTTAAATAAACGACTTTTAGGAAGAGTCGCTCCAGGGACAAATTCAATAGAACAATCATAGTCTCTATGGGGAGGCAAAACCTGCGATTCCTTCTCAGAAAAAACTCTCCAAAAATCCTGAATAGGAACAGGCAATTCTCCCCTATCCAAAGCTGCAATACGCCCGTTACAACACTTGTCATAAGATTTATGGCTCCAGGATTTAATTTCATTGGTAGACCAATCCAGTACAGGATTGTGAAATTTTAACCAGGGCAATCCCAATATTACTGGAGAAGGCAAGTTATTCAAAACTACCAAATCCAATTTCTCATGGTGAACACCATTAATAGTGAGAGGAAATTCACAGACCTTGAGAGTAATATTCTTCAAAGGGGAACCATCCACAGAAACCACAGCAATGGGGGATGATAAAGGTTCGGGTTTTAAATTGAGTCTTTCCAAGAATCCCCCATCAATAACATTCAAAGTAGATCCACAATCAACAAACACCCGAAATTCCATTAATTTTTCCTGAGCAATCGTGGAAGCAGCTAAAAATACACCCTTGGGATTTAAACAGGCAATACGGGCATGACTGACCATTTTTTTTTCTTTCTTCATACGAAGCTCACAGCCTTTAATCAAATGACCAGATTTTCCGCAATAGAAACACAAGCCTTCAGAAAATCGACGGTCTTTTTCTTGAGAGCGAGGTGCCACCGATCCAATCTCCATCGATTCACCACTGTTAGTACACACATTCTCATAACCAGAAACTGACATAGCAGAGGATTTGCTCTCATTAACCCTTGCACGCAGTCTCCTATCCACCCGTATAGCTAATTGCATAGCCTGTTGCAAATCTTCAGGTGTAGGATAAGCAATTAGCAGGTCTTTAACCCTTTCATTGAGCCCAGCAAGAAATAGACTTTTCAGAGCAGAATCGTTCCACCCTGTTTGAGTAGACCAACGACGGAAATGAGTACAATATTTTTCCACATTACCTGATCCCTGTCTCAAACGTCTTAACTCAGTCTCAGCTGATGCGACACGGTCAGGATCATCATATAATAGTCCCAAAGCAGAAAAAAAACTATCCACTGATCTGAAGCATGTATCACTAGGTTGCAAAGAAAAGGCCCACTCCTGAGGCTCTTTGCGCAAAAGTGACATTATGAACCCTATGCGCTGGGATTCATCCCCAGAGGACTTGGGTCTCAAACGAAAATACAATAAGCAAGCATTTTTAAATGAAAAAAATTCTCGGTGTTCACCAAAAAATAAATCCGGCAAACATACCTTAGGCTCCAATAAATGTGCTCCAGGATAGTTACTCACGTGCTGACGGAGCTCGGCCACCTCCAGAGAGAGTCCCTGCAGGCGATGAGCCAAATCCTGAACCGACACCATGATGGAACAGAAAAATCTTTCCTTAGAGAATTTGCTGGCTGGACTTACTGTTATGTTCTGCTACCAGAGCTAAGGAAAGAGAGGAGATCTGTCCCTACGATAGAACTCAGCTCAATCCCTACGATGTAACAGGGAACCTGATCCTGCGATCAGACCTGCTAAAGTCCTAAGCTAGTCTGTACGGAGACCTATAGATGTGGGGAAGGAATCCCTACAAGTACTAAGGACTGGGAGAAAAAAGGGACACCTCCTAACAGAAACAGTAGCAGACAGACAAACAAACAAAATATAAAGAACAAAGAGGTCCGTAGACCAAGCAAACTAACAGAGTTAGATACAGAGCACAGGCTAGCTAGAAAGTAGTTATACAATGAAGTCCAGCAAAGCCAGAAGGGCGGAGCAGGATTAAATAGGCCAACAAGGTCATGTGACCAGCAAAGGAAAAAACCTAAGAGCAAGGTTCTAACAGACGGGAACAGAACCGAGCTTACTACAGAGAGTCTAGAATAGAACCGAGTTTACTACATAGTAACGGGAACAGAACAGAGATTAATACATAGATACAGCAACAGAACCAAGCTTACTACATAGAGACGGTAACAGAACCGAGCTTACTACAGAGAGTCTAGTATAGAACCAAGTTTACTACATAGAAACGGGAACAGAACAGAGATTAATACATAGATACAGCAACAGAACCAAGCTTACTACATAGAGACGGGAACAGAAGAGAGATTATTTACTACATAAAGATTGGAACAGAAATGAGCTTTCTACATAGCGATGGGATCAGAATCCGAGCCTACTATATGGAGACGGGAACAGAACACACCTTACTACATAGATACAGCAATAGAACCAAGCTTACTACAGTAGATATATACACAGATGGGCATATACATATTTGAAGACATATCCACAAAAATACATATAAACAGACATACACACAGACATACATAGATATACACAATCATATACGCACACACACAGACATACAGACATATCAGGGGTATTTTACATGGGGAAGACGGCAACACATTTGGCTCACCTTCCCCTGGCTTGTCTCCAGTACATCTCCTTTCTGGCGGAAAGGTGGCAGTATGGGGCGCTCTAAGTGATGTCACTTTAGCAGACATGGCCGCACACACAGAGTCCTGCCATGTATTGTGTTACGGTAATGTACAGTGTATAAGTAATGTAAAGAGTTAATGTACAATGTGAGTAGTGTATAGTTGCATAGGGAAAGCATAAGGTACGACATAGTTTTGTTCTTAGGGTAAAGATAGATAGTGTTGGTAGTGTACTGCATAGGGATGCATAGGGTAAGATATACAGTAGATTAACATTTGGGACATGGTAAAGTGTGATAAGTATTGTAAGTGTAATATGCTTAGTGCATACTGTTACAAGATGTATAGTGTTTGTAATGGAGATCTGCCCAGAAAGAGACTACAGAGACAGATATAGTTGTTTGGTCTAGCCCACAGTGGGTGGGGTTAGGGCCAGTAAAAAGGAGACTGCTTCCTGTTTCTAGAGAAAAGTTTGTTTGCTAAGTGACAAGGTGAAGTTCAAGGTGCAGTGGGCTGATAGTAGAAGCAAGTACAAAGTGTTCTGGGCAGTATGAGGACTTACAAGACTCCCTGCAGACATTCCTGCAACATTTGGGGCCTACAGCTCGATATAGGTACTACGTAGAACCCCCCAACCCCTTCTGTATAGAGGAAGATGGACATGGAACCACGTGAGGGAAAAGTAACGGATCTCGGATATACTCCAGGATTGAAAGAGAAATCCCTGGGGCTGACAGGATCAGTGAACATAGGGATAGTTCAGGAAGAATGGAAAGTAACGCAGTAAATGTACTGTATTACTGAAGTAAGAAACAGAGGGTGTTGTGCCCAATACTGCGTGATACAATCTGATGTACTGGAACTGTCCAGTAAACTTTTAATGTGTTGAAATGAACCAGGTGTCCCCTGAATAGTGTGTGGCTGTCCCTGAATATGGAGAATCGAAGACAGCGGAGGACTGTGGCCTACAAGTGAGTGTAATGCACCTACACGAGAAAGCACACTGGGACGGGGACACGATTTTCCTGTAAAATGCCAGGGCATTATGGAGCAGCAGCTCAACCATAGCTACCGCCCTTAGGCATCTTACAGATGTGTACAATTATAATACTGAGCGTCCTCCAGCCCCCATGGATGATAGATGTGTGAGCTTTTTCTTTAGGCTGTAAGGTCTAAATATCACCTACGCTTATGTTTTATCTGCAGCTGGAATTCTAAACATCTCTACATCTGTAGCCTGAAATCTAATTGTTAAAGGGTTATTTCCAATATATTAAGTATTTTCCTTATCCATAAGGTAAGGAAAATGTACTGATAGCTTGGAATCTGACAATTGGGATCCTCAGCTATCCCAAGAAATAGGCTCTGGAACCTGAGCTCTGGAGTGCCCAATCTAGAACGTGCTCATTGTCTATGACACTACCGGATATAGTGGAACCCTGTTTGCAGTTTTCTTTGGCAATCCCACAATAAATGGAGCGAGGTTGAGCACGTGCACTTCTGTTCCATTCAAGATGGGGCTCTGCGGAGCCTGATTCTCAGATTCCTAACCCCCATTCTAAAATTCCAATGAGGTCCTAGAAGTCAGACCCTCAGAAATCAGTTATCCCCTGTCCCATGCATATGGAATAACTTCATATTTTGGGGGAATAAGCCATTAATGGACATCTGGAAATGATGATAATTTTAAAGTATACCAAATAAGCCATGCTTTTTTTTTTTCCTTACAGTACCATGCCTAATCACATGGTGTGCTGTTAAGAAATCACGCACCAATAAACAACATGTAAAGAGCACTTTCATTCAGGTGTATGCAGCATAACAATTTTAAAGTCCACTTAGTAGTATACGCTTAGGCTCTCCTTGTGAGGTGGACCCACTAAGCCACTGGTCCAGGTGGGCACATGGACCCCAGGCGTTGGTGTAGCTTCCAGAGGACACGTGGAAGCATGGGCACTGGGACTAACTGGAACTCAGGAACAGGTTTATGTGTGAGTGGGCCTTGAATAGTTCTAGAGAGATGATGTCATAGATCCACACCGACAACCTGCAAAACCTGGCGTGGAGCACAACCGAGGGCAACGAATCCAGGTGAAGGGAGCGGAGCTCAGGATACCCGGGACAGGTGTGTAACAGTATAAAGTCATAATGCAATCACACTGCAAAATAAATGTACAGTATATTCATTATTACATAATTTCTAAATATTGGTCTGTGTTACAGTGATGCATCCGAACTAACTGTCTAGATTGCAGGTAGGAAAGGGCACAATAAACATGTGAAAGACGTTTAAGCTGGATATGTGGTGCCCCTGCGAGTTCAGTCGCCACAGAGGTACTGCATCTCACCCAGAGGTGTAATACCCCACTATCAGGCAAGGAGGGAGTACTGCCCGGCACCCACCCACCTGCATCCAACACTACACCATACCAGACCAGCAGGCGGGGCAAGATGCATACGTACAGTGCTGAGCCCTGTCCCTGGTTGGAAGGGGGGGAACCGAGAGAGGGGGAACCATGTAGTGGGTGTGGGTGGAGGAAATAGATCAGGGGAGCACCTTCAGTAGGAGTATAAGAAGGGAACCATCTTGAGGGAGACAGGTCAGTCTGAAGAGAGAGTGAGAGAGAGTGAGAGAGTTGGGAGCAGGAGCTCTGTAGGAGCTCTGCTCAGGAGGAGAGGAGGAAGGAGCGGGCCTAGTCTGGGAGGCCCAGGAGGACAGACTGAGAGAGGACGGGAGCAGAGGGAAGGCTCCAGGAACAGAGGGGATCCCAGGGGCACAGCGAGTGCGGAAGCCACCTGTGCACCTGAATCTGGACGTGGAGGGATCAGGCCTCAGAGGGGACCAGCCCCTAAACTAGTGGAGAAGAACAAGGCACAGCTAGATAACTGGTGGCTACTGTACTTTCAAGGTGCAGCTGCCCACTACCACCATTACATGGCCAAAAAGGTGGCGGTATAGGGTCCAGGGGACTGCAGGTCTCCCGAAAAGACCCGAGGCTGCTGGCTTGGGACACTGATTGTGAGGCGCAGGGCAGGAGGGTGAGAGTCAGCACAGGGAAGACGACCGAGAAAGAAACATAGAACGAGGTCCCTTTTAAGTACTCCTGAAATACCTGAGAGCTGCTGAACCCCTTCCTTGGTGAACGCCGGACGACGTGGGTGGTTATAAGCTGGCAGTTGTAACCAGGAGCAGCGTGATAACTGTGAGTAAACCTTGAAGACTGCACCCCACTGTGTCCTTGAATAATTGCTGCGCCATCACTTGCATTACACCGCACCAACAACATCTACCTCCACAATTCTTTATATCCTGCCCTGGAGCTTAGCTCTGCCTGTGGAGAGCTGAACCAACACTGCTGCGTCACCATCAGCTCCAGAGGATCTGCACCGTAGCGGCGGCTCCAAATAGCTGCATACCACAGGTGGCGTCACGAACATTATATATATAAAGACTTTATTCGCCTTCTACCTTTCCCTTTAATTGACCGCTGTTACGCTCACGCCCTGACTGTTTGGCGTGAGCATGGTTAGTGATCCCACTGGACCATGAACTGAGGAGTCCCTGGAGGGGCGTGACTAAGTATCAACTCGATCCGACCAAGGTCGCACGGTGGCTCAGTCGACTCCGTGAATCAGGGAGGAACCGAGCAGAGGCACCAGGTGCTACGCCAGGTCAGACCCCGGTCACAGCTGTTGACCCACACCGGGGAATGCAGGAACAGACAAGTTAGGCTAGCATACTGACAGCTGGGTACTGGCAGGCACGGCTGGCATGCAGACAGATGGGTACTGGCAGGCATGGCTGGTATGCAGACAGGTGGGTACTGACATGTAGGAACGCAGGCAGGATAGGGACCAGTACAGATTGGGATACAGGAACAGAGTCACAGGTGCGGTAGACAAGCAGAGCAAAACCCGCAGGTGCAGTAAACGAGCAGAGCAGAGCAAAACCCGCAGGTGCGGTAGACAAGCAGAGCAGAGCGAAACCCGCAGGTGCGGTAGACAAGCAGAGCAGAGCAAAACCCGCAGGTAAGGTAGACAAGCAGAGCAGAGCAAAATCAGCAGGTGCGGAAGACAAGCAAAGCAGAGCAAAACCTGCAGGTGCGGTAGACAAGCAGAGCAGAGCAAAACCCGCAGGTGCGGTAGACAAGCAGAGCAGAGCAAAACCCGCAGATGCGGTAGACAAGCAGAGCAGAGAAAAACCCGCAGGTGCGGTAGACAAGCAGAGCAGAGCAAAACCCGCAGGTGCGGTAGACAAGCAAAGCAGAGCAAAACCCGCAGGTGCGGTAGACAAGCAAAGCAGAGCAAAACCCCCAAGTGCGGTAGACAAGTAAAGCAGAGCAAAACCCGCAGATGCGGTAGACAAGCAGAGCAGAGCAAAACCCGCAGGTGCGGTAAACAAGCAGAGCAGAGCAAAACCCGCAAGTGCGGTAGACAAGCAGAGCAGAGAAAAACCCGCAGATGCGGTAGACAAGTAGAGCAGAGCAAAACCCGCAGGTGCGGTAAACAAGCAGAGCAGAGCAAAACCCGCAAGTGCGGTAGACAAGCAGAGCGGATACACACAATGTACTTACAATGAAGTAGCGAGAGAACACTAAACTCACAAACAGAAGTACAGAGACAACGAATTGGAGTTAGATGCAGGTTCAGACACTGCAGAAAAAGGGAAGATATGAACATAGAGACAAACAAGTAACGGGCTAGGACACTGTTCAGACAGGAACTGAACCAGAAACAAGATACAGGAACGAGCCTGGGAACTCAGCCCCCAGGGTGGTGGAAACAGACTAGAAGTCACAGATACAGGTAACGGGCCTGGGTATACAGTCCCCAGGATGGCGGAAACAGACAAGATACAGGACAGGACCTGGCAACTCCAGTTGCACAGAACACACTGAAAGAAAGTGTTGCTCAGGCACCTCCTAGTGGGTGAAGGGGGTTTAAGTATCCAGTAACTCACAACAATAGGCTGGGGACGCATTAGGAGTGCGCACACAGTAACTACAAGAATCAGACAGTAACTGAGCCGCCGCCCTAAGCAATCAGACAAGAGACATGCACACAGCAGATACTGGAGCAAAGTGTGCAGCCAGGACTGATAGGTAAGATGGCGGTCTTGCATGGTGGGAGGTGGTAAGCCATGCCAGCACGCCGCCAGGGATGTTACAACCGCCCTGGGTCATGGACCGGGTCACTGCTACCTTGACACCCCCAGCACCGACTGGCCAAGCTACCGAGTACCCCACGGCTCAGGGGGGGCGTCAGATACACATTTGAAATATTTATTTGCAGATCCTTAGAAGATACAGCTGAAATTGGGGAGAAAAAAATGGTATTTGGAGGTATGTGTTGGTCATTTACAAAATATTAACAGCGAATCTTACATGTGTATCTGTACTCCATTTTAAGAATAGAATTCACATGGAAAACGGATTTGTTACAAAACAGATGCAAACTGTAGAAGAATAAGGAACCCATCCACTAAAATGGGGTCTGTCTATTTCCCGTTTTGTCTCTGTTTTTTGAACAAAGCAAAAACACAGCATTCAGCACATTTTGCTATGTTCAGATCATCTTCCACATGTATTCCATGCAACTCAAAACAAAGGTGTGAATAGAGACTTAATGGGTCTAACGCAACCGATGAGAGCCCTAACTTTAACTCCTGGTTTCCCCTGTAACTTGGGCTACTTAGCAAAAGAATAGAAAATGTAAATATAGATATTAATTAATAAAAAATATACATTATATATATATACAGTGTATATATATATATATATATATATATATATATACATATATATATATATATAACACTAATATATAATAATACATTGTTTTATTATAAGACTGATTGTCCTAAATATTCACAAAATCCATACATTAAAATATAGAGAAACAAATAGAACTGCCAGCAGTAAACTCAAAAACAATTGTAAAATACAATACATCCTTGTGCACTCAAAGTACTAAATAAAGACCTACAACCCATAACAGTAGTTATCCTGACAACAGCTCCTTATAGCAAACAAAAATTAATTTTACACTGCAAAAACTAAAATTAACTGTGCTAGTAATGAATCTGATCTATTACAACGATACTGGATTTTACATTAGTGCACTACATAGCTAATGTCAGACATTCACTTTAATTAATAGAATTAATAGATTTTTTATTCCCAAATTATTGTTAAAAGAGAGGAGAAGCTACAAAAAAATCTGTAAATTGACCGCGTGTGATGACTTTGCGTAGCCCTCATGTCACATTGTTTTTACTAATAATAAGAGAGGCACATAGTTTATCACACGTCCGTGTGACTGTTGGAACCATGGTCTCCAGATGGTAGCAGCAAAATTAACCTTCAAAACCAAAAACTCTATGGACAGTTCAGTGATGCGTAAAAACATAATATGCCGAATGCTAATGACTGCAGCATTGTTCTGATGAGTGAGTCTGTGACATTGTGTACGTGGGACATAAATATTATGTATGTCCAATTGTATATTTATTGACTGATCGATCAGCGCAAGCCAATTCAAAAATAAAGGTGACCCTAGACTTTTTTGTACTTATTATGCAGCAGGTTGACTATAGTTTTTAGACCTAAAAAAATCACCATCTATTGGTTGACTTCTAAGCATTGTATAGAAGATTGCGATGCTAACATATTATTACATCCTAAGGTCAGACTACCACTTTAGGAACTGGTGACCATGTGGTGGAATCCAGTTATGCCCGTCAATGTGTCATCACGCTCCTGTAGATCCAGTGAAGGTTCTTACCTATAAGAGGGTTTAAAGGAGAATGACGGGGCAGCAATGGCAAGTGGTAAGGTGGGAAGGTGTCTGACGATCTGAGCAAGACTTATCTTCAGAGCATGACTTATCAAACTTTTTCTACTGGGGTCTTATTTACAAGAACTCGAAGATGCCTGGGTGTCTCTCCAGTGTCACCTATAGGTGGCTATCCTGTAAGCCAAAGTCTGACCCCTTATAGTGCCTTGAGATATGACTAGTAGGGATATCATCAAATCCAGGAATACTCATCTGTAGACTGCAATGAGCTTCTGCTACTCATCGCTACAGAGTAGGGTACATTGGCTGGGTGAGATGACTTTAGAGCAGTGTCTTTGAGGAAAAACTCTCTCTCCGACAAAACTTTCTCTCCGAGGTTAGTCTAACAAGAAGAAACTCTTACCAAAGAAAATCAAGCTTAATCTTTATTGCCACCTACATGTATTTATGGTATTTGGTACACTGCCAATTTTGCAGGTCTTCCCACCTACAAAGAATGGAGAGGTCTGTAATTTTCATCGTAGGTACATTTCACCTGTGAGAAAAAGAATCTAAAAATAAAAAACAGAAAATCACATTATATGATTTTTAAATAATTAAATTGCATTTTATTGCACTCATTACCAGTATTAATTGCACCTGTTTGAACTCGCTACCTGTATAAAAAACACCTGTCCACAAACTCAATCAATCACATTCCAAAAGCTCCACCATGACAAATACCAAAAAGCTGTCTAAGGACACCAGGGACAAAATTGTAGGCCTGCACAAGGCTGGCATGGACTACAAGACAATAGGCAAGCAGCTTGGTGAGAAGGAAACAACTGTTGGCACAATTATTAGAAAATGGAAGATGACTGTAGATCTTGGTCTGGGCTCCATGCAAGATCTCGCCTCGTGCGGTAAGGATGATTCTGAGAAAGGTCAGAAATCAGCCCAGAACTACACGGGAGGATCTGGTCAATGACCTGAAGAGAGCTGGGACCACAGTCTCAAACATTACCGTTAGTAACACACTACGGTGTCATGGATTAAAATCCTGCAGGGCACGCAAGGTCCCCCTGTTCACACCAGAACATGTCCAGGCCCATTTGAAGTTCGTCAATGACCATCTGGATGATCCAGAGGAGGCATGAGAGAAGGTCATGTGATCAGATGAGACCAAAATAGATCTTTTTGGTATAAACTCCACTCAGTGACAAGGTCTAAAAACTCTGAAACAGCAGATGGACATTTTTCTTTTTGGAGAAGACTCTGATTTGGCTAAAAATCCTAAGTCACGTACCAATACTCGTTAAAGGGACTTTGTTGTCCCCAAAACATAAATTCAATCATTTATACATTCATATAGGGGACTTAACACCTATAAAAATCATACTTGTAGCGTAGATTTTATGTAATCTGCTTTATATATATATATATATATATATATATATATATATATATATATATATAAAATTTATTAGATTTGTAAGTGCTATCCCAATTTTGACCCTCCGCTCCTCCCCTTTTGTTGATTTACAATGTTTACTTTTAAGCACCCACAGAATTGAATCCTCAAAGCTGCACACACTGAGGCTGTGTGCCCACTATGCGTTTTTCAAGCGTTTTTGCAGTGGAAATTCCGCAGCGAAAATGCTTAAAAAACGCTTGGTAATATACGGGCCCCATGGTCCCCAATGATAATCCGCATGTGCTATGCACATGCTGCTGAAATTTCCGCTGCGGATTATCATTGAGGAAAAATCCACAGCATGTCCATTCATTTTGCGGAAACGCGGCGTAATTGCCGCCATTTACTTGCATTGAATCGCTTAATATCTGCATGACTACATGTGCACATGAGGATGTTAAGCGATTCAATGTGCAGATGGTACCCGAGTCTGGAGAAGAGGAGACTCTCCTCCAGACCCGGGTACCATAGTACCTGTAAAAAAAAGTATTTAAAATAAAAAATAAACATTATACTCACCTTCTGATGGCCCCCGGTCTTCTCTCCGGTGCGTCCTGGCTCCCCGGCAGCTCACGATGGTGTAAAAGGACCTTCCACGACGTCATTTAGTTATGTGACAGGTAACGCGACCGCTGACGTTGGCGGTGGCGTGACCTGTCACATGACTAAATGACGTCATGGAAGGTCCTTTTACACCACCGCAAGCCACTGGGGAGCCAGGACGCACCGGAGAGAAGACCGGGGGCCATCAGAAGGTGAGTATAATGTTGTTTGTTTGTTTTTTTAACATTTGTATTCTTTTTTTAACTATCAACTTTTTTTAACTATTAACTTGGTCATACTATATAAATCCATGCCGGTTGCATGGATTTATATACACTGTGTTCCAAATTATTATGCAAATAATATTTTCTCAGATTTTCACAAATTACCTATATGAATTGCAGTCATTGTAATTTTCCAGTCAAATAACTATTAGAGTACAATTGAAAGGTTTTTGTACAAACTGCCTATGATAACAGTATATTTTTAAAAAAATAAAAAACTCAAACTGCACTCAAAATGCATGTTCCAAATTATTATGCACAGCAGAGTTTTCAACCTTTTCATTTTAATAAAGAACAAAAAAATGGTCATTTTTGAAATTAGAAGCATTAGCAGGTTATTACAAACTGAAAGCAAACAGTTTTCAACTCAAAACTTTATTCTAGGTGATGTTACATTTGCACATAGGACCCCTTCTTGCTTAGATATGAACTGCCTTCTGCCATCATAGACACTCTATACTGTTATCATAGGCAGTTTGTACAAAAACCTTTCAATTGTACTCTAATAGTTATTTGACTGGAAAATTACAATGACT
The DNA here is from genome assembly GCF_046119375.1 of Phyllobates terribilis. Classification (NCBI taxonomy): domain Eukaryota; kingdom Metazoa; phylum Chordata; class Amphibia; order Anura; family Dendrobatidae; genus Phyllobates; species Phyllobates terribilis. The sequence goes on from NW_027362764.1 coordinate 740,129,281, forward strand.
GCAATTCATATAGGTAATTTGTGAAAATCTGAGAAAATATTATTTGCATAATAATTTGGAACACAGTGTAGTGTGACCAAGTTGTCAAGCACTTTTCCAAGTGATGCCAAAATTGCTTGGAAAAGCGCTTGACAACCCGCATGCGGAAATTCATGCAAAAACGCTTCACAAACGCTTCTACCTGGCAGGAAAACGCATGTAAAATCTGTATGTGTTTTTACTGCCAGGGAGATGCAGAAAAAATCCAGAGCATTTCTGCTTTGTGGGCACTAGGCCTGACACTGCAGGAGCCAAGCACACACACAGTGTTACTGTGTGCAAAAGCGTTCTCATCCCTCTCCTGACTGCAGTGGCGGATTGCTGCACACAGGATCACTCAGTAGAGGACGGCCAATGTAGATAGTAGAGGGAGATGAGAATGTGCACACACTGACACTGTGTGTGCATGTACGCTGGGTTCCTGCAGTGTCAGTGTGTGCGTGTTCTCACCTCCCTCTCCTGTCAACATCGGTCGCCCACTATTTTGTGACCCTGTGTGCATCCATCGGCCACAGCAGACAGGAGAAGACACTGTGTGTGCGTCCTCGGCTCCTGCAGTGTCAGTGAGTGTACCGATGCTTCCTCATTTACATATCTAATAAAAAGGTTGTTTTTTTAATAAAACGCAATGAGTTAAATTTACACTACAAGATGATTTTACACTGTGATTTTTAAAGGGGCTAAGTCCCATATATGAATGAAGAAATGGAATGGTTTCATTTGAGTTTTGGGAATGACATGCTTCTTTTAAAAGTTCGGACAGTGCCTTATAAGGTGGCTGCTTCCAATAGGTGACAGTAGAGAGCCAGCTTTCACCCTCTTAGAGGAGAACTAATTTACATACTTTTTTCCCATGATGCATTGCCTGGCATTTACATCACCCTTTACCAGGTCGGAGCTTCCCCTTAACTTCCCACCCCCCCAAAAAAAATTCATTAAAGTCTGATAGACTCAATAAAACGTAACTTAGATGTTAGAAATGTCAGCCCACCCTTTTGCTACAGACTCAACTACACTTGGCAACTATGAGCATTATATACAACGGTAGCAAATAATGTACAGAGATCATATAAATAAGCCTTACTCTGTGAACCCCTGGAGGCCAATCAGTAGGGCGACCCTGCGGAGATAAGAAAGCTGGCACCCGTCCAGTTTTTCTAGCTATTCCAAGGATTCGAAGGCAATTAGATAAATCATAACCCCCTCCGATCTGGACACAGCGATGATGCTTGTCCTCTTGATGAATGACAGGTCTGAGACCCTAAATATGAAATTTCCAGCTAACAAAACACATCGGA